>NW_026988465.1:25797530-26523795 GCF_030222135.1 Aotus nancymaae
TCTTAGGTGAATGAACGCACAGCAGAGCAGTTTCACGGAAACGTTTCTCCTGGGTTTTAGACGAAGTCTTCCTGCTGTTTCGTACGTATGCTGGTATTGGGCTGGAAATGCCGGTTTCGGGATTCTGTACAGAAAGTGTTTGCATATCGCTGAATCCACACATGAGTTTAACTCTGTCAGTTGAATGCACACATGGACAACCATTCAGTTAAATAGCTCCGTTTTAGTTTTAGAAGCAGATATTTCTCAGTACAGCCTATGGTCCATTTCACTCGGGAATATCCCAACGCAGCTCCTAGAAGAAACGTGTTTCTAGCTCGCTGAATGTCAACATAGATTCAACTCTCTTAGGTGAATGAAAGCATAGCAGAGCAGTTTCACGGAAACGTTTCTCCTGGGTTTTAGAGTAAGTCTTCCTGCTGTTTCGTACGTATGTCAGCATTGGCTGGAAATGCCGGTTTCGGGATTCTGCACAGAAACGATTTGCACACCGCTGAATCCACACATGAGTTTAACTCTGTCAGTTGAATGCAAAAATGGACAACCATTAAGTTAAATAGCTCCGTTTTGGTTTTAGAAGCATATAATTCTCTGTACAGCCTATGGTCCCATTCACTCGGGAATATCCCAACGCAGCTCCTAGAAGAAACGTGTTTCTAACTCGCTGAGTCCCAACATAGATTCAACTCTCTTAGGTGAACGAATGCATAGCAGAGCAGTTTCACGGAAACATTGCTCCTGGATTTTAGACGACGTCTTACTGCTGTTCCGTACGTAGGTTGGCATTGGGCAGGAAATGCCGCTTTCGGAATTCTGTACAGAAAGGGTTTGCACACCGCTGAATCCACACATGAGTTTCACTCTGTCAGTTGAATGCACACATGGACAACTATTCAGTTAGATAGTTCCATTTCGGTTTTAGAAGCAGATATTTCTCTGTACAACCTATGGTTCCATTCACTCGGGAATATCCTAACGCAGCTCCTAGAAGTAACGTGTTTCTAACTCGCTGAATCCCAACATAGATTTAACTCTCTTAGGTGAACGAACGCACAGCAGAGCAGTTTCACGGAAACGTTTCTCCTGGGTTTTAGACGAAGTCTTCCTGTTGTTTCCTATGTATGCCGGCTTTGGGCTGGATATGCCGGATTCGGGATTCTGCACAGAAAGGGTTTGCACACCGCTGAATCCACACATGAGTTTAACTCTGGGAGTTGGATGCACACATGGACAACCATTCAGTTAGATAGCTCCGTTTTGGTTTTAGAAGCAGATATTTCTCTGTACAGCCCATGGTCCCATTGACTCGGGAATATCCCAACGCAGCTCCTAGAAGTATCGTGTTTCTAACTCACTGAATGTCAACATAGATTCAACTCTCTTAGGTGAAGGAACGCACAGCAGAGCAGCTTCGCAGAAAGGTTTCTCCAAGTTTTTAGACGAAGTCTTCCTGCTTTTTCAGACGTATGCTGGCATTGGGCTGGAAATGCAGGTTTCGGGATTCTGCACAGAAATGGTTTGCACACCGCTGAATCCACACATGAGTTTAACTCTGTCAATTGAATGCACACATGGACAACCATTCAGTTAGATAGCTCCGTTTTGGTTTTAGAAGCAGATGTTTCTCTGTACACCCTATGGTCCCATTCACTCGGGAATATCCCAATGCAGCTCCTAGAAGAAACGTGTTTCTAAATCGCTGAATCTCAACATAGATTCAACTCTCTTAGGTGAACGAACGCACAGCAGAGCAGTTTCACGGAAACATTTCTCCTGGGTTTTAGACGAAGTCTTCCTGCTGTTTCGTACGTATGCCAGCATTGGGATGGAAATGCCGCTTTAGGGATTCTGCACAGAAAGGATTTGCACACCGCTGAATCCACACATGAGTTTAACTCTGTCAGTTGAATGCACACATGGACAACCATTCTGTTAGATAGCTCCGTTTTGGTTTTAGAAGCAGATATTTCTCTGTACAGCTTATTGTCCCATTCACTTGGGAATATCCCAACGCAGCTCCTAGAAGAAACGTGTTTCTAACTCGCTGAATGTCAACATAGAATCAACTCTCTTAGGTGAACGAACGCACAGCAGAGCAGTTTCACGGAAACGTTTCTCCTGGGTTTTAGACGAAGTCTTCCTGCTTTTTCCTGCGTAGGCCGGCATTGGGCTGGAAATGCCGGTTTCGGGATTCTGCCCAGAACGGGTTTGCACACCGCTGAATCCACACAGGAGTTTATCTCGGTCAATCGAATTCACACATGGACAACCATTCAGTTAGATAGCTCCGTTTTGATTTTAGAAGCACATATTTCTCTGTACAACCTATGGTTCCATTCACTCGGGAATATCCCAACGCAGCTCCTAGAAGAACCGTGTTTCAAAATCGCTGAATCTCAACATAGATTCCACTCTCTTAGGTTAACGAACGCACAGCAGAGCAGTTTCACGAAAACGTTTCTCCTGGGTTTTAGACGAAGTCATACAGCGGTTTCGTACGTAGGCCTGCATTGGGCTGGAAATGCCTGTTTCAGTATTCTGCACAGAAAGGGTTTGCACACCGCTGAATCCACACATGAGTTTAACTCTGTCAGCTGAGTGCACACATGGACAACCATTCAGTTAGATAGTTCCGCTTTGGTTTTAGAAGCAGATATTTCTCTGTACAGCCTATGGTCCCATTCACTCGGGAATATCCCAATGCAGCTCCTAGAAGAAACGTGTTTCTAACTCGCTGAATCTCAACATAGATTCAACTCTCATAGGTGAACGAACGCACAGCAGAGCAGTTTCACGGAAACGTTTCTCCTGGGTTTTAGACGAAGCATTACTGCTGTTTGGCACGTATGCCGGCATTGGGCTGGAAATGCCCCTTTCAGGATTCTGCACAGAAAGGGTTTGCACACCGCTGAAATCACACATAAGTTTAACTCTGTCAGTTGAATGCACACATGGACAACCGTTCAGTTAGATAGCTCCGTTTTGGTTTTAGAAGCAGATATTTCTCTGTACAGCCTATGGTCCCATTCACTCGGGAATATCCCAACGCAGCTCCTAGAACAAACGTGTTTCTAACTCGTTGAATCTCAACATAGATTCTACTCTCTTAGGTGAACGAACGCACAGCAGAGCAGTTTCACAGAAACGTTTCTCCTGGGTTTTAGACGAAGTCTTCCTGCAGTTTCGTACGTATGCCGGTATTGGGCTGGAAATGCCGGTTTCGGGATTCTGTACAGAAAGGGTTTGCGCACCGGTGTATACACACATGAGTTTAACTCTCTCAGTAGAATGCACACATGGACAACCATTCAGTTAGATAGCTCCGTTTTAATTTCAGAAGCAGATATTTCTCTGTACAGCCTACGGTCCCATTCACTCGGGAATATCCCAACGCAGCTCCTAGAAGGAACGTGTTTCTAACTCGCTGAATGTCAACATAGATTCAAGTCTCTTAGGTTAACGAACGCACAGCAGAGCAGTTTCACGGAAACGTTTTTCTTGTGTTTTAGAAGAAGTCTTCCTGCTGTTTCGTACGTATGCCGGCATTGGGCTGGAAATGCCGGTTTCTGGATTCTGCACAGAAAGGGTTTGCACACTACTGAATCCACCCATGAGTTTAACTCTGTCAGTTGTATGGACACATGGAGAACCATTCAGTTAGATAGCTCCGTTTTGGTTTTAGAAGCAGATATTTCTCTGTACAGCCTATGGTCCCATTCACTCGGGAATATCCCAACGCAGCTCCTAGAAGAAACGTGTTTCTAACTCGCTGAATCTCAACATAGATTCAACTCTCTGAGGTGAACGAACGCATAGCAGAGCAGTTTCACGGAAACGTTTCTCCTGGGTTTTAGACGAAGTCTTCCTGCTGTTTCGTACGTATGCCGGCATTGGGCTGGAAAAGCCGGTTTCGTGATTCTGCACAGAAAGGGTTTGCACACCACTGAATCCACACATGAGTTTAACTCTGTCAATCGAATGCACACATGGAAACCATTCGTTTGATAGCTTCGTTTTGGTTTTAGAAACTGATATTTCTCTGTACATTCTTTGGTCCCATTCACTAGGGAATATCCCAACGCAGCTCCTAGAAGAAACGTGTTTGTATATCGCTGAATCTCAACATAGATTCAACTCTCTTAGGTGAACCAACGCACAGCAGAGCAGTTTCACGGAAAGGTTTCTCCTGGGTTTTAGACGAAGTTTTACTGCTGTTTCGTACGTATGCTGGCATTGGACTGGAAATAGCGGTTACGGGATTCTGCACAGAAAGGGTTTGCACACCGTTAAATCCACATATGAGTTTACCTCTGTCAGTTGAATGCACACATGGACAACCATTCAGATAGATAGCTCCGTTTTGGTTTTAGAGGCAGATATTTCTCTGTACAGCCTATGCTCCCATTCACTCGGGAATATCCCAACGCAGCTCCTAGAAGAAACCTGTTTCTAACTCGCTGAATCTCAACATAGATTCACCTCTCTTGGGTGAACGAACACACGGCAGAGCAGTTTCACAGAAACGTTTCTCCTGGGTTTTAGACGAAGTCTTCCTGCAGTTTCGTATATATGCCGGCAATGGGCTGGAAATGGGGGTTTCGGGATTCTGCACAGAAATGGTTTGCACACCGCTGAATCCACACATGAGTTTAACTCTGTCAGTTCAATGCACACATGGACAACCGTTCAATTAGATAGCTCCGTTTTAGTTTTAGAAGCAGATATTTCTCTGTACAGCCTATTGTCCCATTCACTAGGGAATATCCCAACGCAGCTCCTAGAAGAAACGTGTTTCTAACTCGCTGAATCTCAACATAGATTCAACTCTCTTAGGTGAACGAAGGAACAGCAGAGCAGTTTCACGGAACCGTTTCTCCTGGGTTTTAGACGAAGTCTTCCTGCTGTTTCGTACATATGCCGGCATTGGGCTGGAAATGCCGGTTTCCTGATTCTGCACAGAAAGGGTTTGCACACCGCTGAATCCACACATGAGTTTAACTCTGTCAGTTGAATGCACACATGGACAACCATTCAGTTTGATAGCTCCGTTTTGGTTTTAGAAGCAGATATTTCTCTGTACAGCCTATGGTCCCATTCACTCTGGAGTATGCCAACGCAGCTCCCAGAAGGAACGTGTTTCTAACTTGCTGAATCTTAACATAGATTCAACTCAGTTAGGTGAACGAACGCACAGCAGAGCAGTTTCACGGAAACGTTTCTCCTGGGTTTTAGACGAAGTCTTACTGCTGTTTCGTACGTATGCTGGCGTTGGACTGGAAATAGCGGTTTCGGGATTCTGCACAGAAAGGGTTTGAACACCGTTAAATACACAAATGAGTTTACCTCTGTCAGTTGAATGCACACATGGACAGGCATTCAGTTAGATAGCTACGTTTTGGTTTTAGAAGCAGATATTTCTCTGTACAGCTTATGGTCCCATTCACTCGGTAATATCCCAACGCAGCTCCTAGAAGAAACGTGTTTCTAACTCTCTGAATCTCAACATAGATTCAACTCTCGTAGCTGAACGAACGCACAGCAGAGCAGTTTCAGGGAAACGTTTCTCCTGGGTTTTAGACGAAGTCTTCCTGCTTTTTCGGACGTATGCCGGCATTGGGCTGGAAATGCTGGTTTCGAGATTTTGCACAGAAAGGGTTTGTACAGCGCTGAATCCACACATGAGTTTAACTGTGTCAGTTGAATGCACACAAGGACAACCGTTGAGGTAGATAGCTCCGTTTTGGTTTTAGAAGCAGATATTTCTCTGTACAGCCTATGGTCCCATTCACTCGGGAATATCCCAACGCAGCTCCTAGAACAAACGTGTTTCTAAGTCGCTGAATCTCAACATAGATTCGACTCTCTTAGGTGAATGAATGCACAGCAGAGCAGTTTCACGGAAATGTTACTCCTGGGTTTTAGACGAAGACTTACTGCAGTTTCGTACGTATGCCGGCATTGGGGGGAAATGCCGGTTTCGGGATTCTGCACAGAAAGGGTTTGCACACCGCTGAATCCACACATGAGTTTAACTCTGTCAGTTGAATGCACACATGGACAACCATTCAGGTAGGTAGCTTCGTTTTGGTTTTAGAAGCAGATATTTCTCTGTACAGCCTATGGTCCCATTCACTCGGTAATATCCCAACGCAGCTCCTAGAAGAAACGTGTTTCTAACTCGCTGAATCTCAACATAGATTCACCTCTCTTAGGTTAACGAACACACGGCAGAGCAGTTTCACAGAAACGTTTCTCCTGGATTTTAGACGAAGTCTTCCTCCTTTTTCGTATATATTCCGGCATTGGACTGGAAATGGCGGTTTCGGGATTCTGCACAGAAATGGTTTGCACACCGCTGAGTCCACACATGAGTTTTACTCTGGCAGTTGAATGCACACATGGACAACCATTCAGTTAGATAGTTCCATTTTAGTTTTAGAAGCAGATATTTCTCAGTACAGCCTACGGTCCCTTTCACTCGGGAATATCCCAACGCAGCTCCTAGAAGAAACGTCTTTCGAACTCGCTGAATGTCAACATAGATTCAACTCTCTTAGGTTAACGATCGCACAGCAGAGCAGTTTCACGGAAACGTTTCTCCTGGGTTTTCGACGAAATCATCCTGGTGTTTCGTACGTATGCCGGTATTGGGCTGCAAAACCCGGTTTGGTGATTGTGCACACAAAGTGTTTGCACACCGCTGAATTCACACATCAGTTTATCTCTGTCAGTTGAATGCACACATGGAGAACCATTTAGGTAGATAGCTTCGTTTTGGTTGTAGAAGCAGATATTTCTCTGTACAGCCTATGGTCCCATTCACTCGGGAATATCCCAACGCAGCTCCTAGAACAAACGTGTTTCTAACTCGCTGAATCTCAACATAGATTCGACTCTCTTTGGTGAATGAATGCACAGCAGAGCAGTTTCACGGAAACGTTTCTCCTGGGTTTTAGACGAAGTCTTCCTGCTGTTTCGTACGTATGCCGGTATTGGGCTGGAAATGCCGGTTTCGGGATTCTGTACAGAAAGTGTTTGCATATCGCTGAATCCACAGATGAGTTTAACTCTGTCAGTTGAATGCACACATGGACAACCATTCAGTTAGATAGCTCCGTTTTAGTTTTAGAAGCAGATATTTCTCAGTACAGCCTATGGTCCATTTCACTCGGGAATATCCCAACGCAGCTCCTAGAAGAAACGTGTTTCTAACTCGTTGAATGTCAACATAGATTCAACTCTCTTAGGTTAACGAACGCACAGCAGAGGAGTTTCACGGAAACGTTTCTCCTGGGTTTTCGATGAAGTCTTCCTGGTGTTTCGTACGTATGCCTGTATTGGGCTGGAAATGCCGGTTTCGGGATTCTGTACAGAAAGTGTTTGCACACCGTTGAATCCACACATGAGTTTAACTCTGGCAGTTGAATGGACACATGGACAACCAATCAGTTGGATAGCTCCGTTTTGGTTAGATGCAGATATTTCTCTGTACAGCCTATGGTCCCATTCACTCGGGAATATCCCAACGCAGCTCCTAGACGAAACGTGTTTCTAACTTGATGGATCTCAACACAGATTCAACTCTCTTAGGTGAACAAACGCACAGCAGAGCAGTTTCACACAAACGTTTCTCCTGGGTTTTAGACGAAGTCTTACTGCTGTTTGGTACGTAAGCCGGCATTGGGCAGGAAATGCCGCTTTCAGGATTCTGCACAGAAAGGATTTGCACACCGCTGAATCCACACATGAGTTTACCTCTGTCAGTTGAATGCACACATGGACAACCATTCAGTTAGATAGCTCCGTTTTGGTTTTAGAAGCAGATATTTCTCTGTACAGCCCATGGTCCCATTCACTCGGGAATATCCCAACGCAGCTCCTAGAAGAAACGTGTTTCTAACTCGTTGAATCTCAACATAGATTCAACTCTCTTAGGTGAACGAACGCACAGAAGAGCAGTTTCACGGAAACGTTTCTCCTGGGTTTTAGACGAAGTCTTCCTGCTGTTTCGTACGTATGCCGGTATTGGGCTGGAAATGCCGGTTTCGGGATTCTGTACAGAAAGGGTTTGCACATCGCTGAATCCACACATGAGTTCATCTCTGTCAGTTGAATGCACACATGGACAACCATTCAGTTAGATAGCTCCGTTTTAGTTTTAGAAGCAGATATTTCTCAGTACAGCCTACGGTCCCTTTCACTCGGGAATATCCCAACGCAGCTCATAGAAGAAACGTGTTTCTAACTCGTTGAATGTCAACATAGATTCAACTCTCTTAGGTTAACGAACGCACAGCAGAGCAGTTTCACGGAAACGTTTCTCCTGGGTTTTAGACGAAGTCTTCCTGCTGTTTCGTACGTATGCCGGCATTGGGCTGGAAATGCCGGTTTCGGAATTCTGCACAGAAAGGGTTTGCACACCACTGAATCCACACATGAGTTTAACGCTGTCAGTTGAATGCACAGATGGACAAGCATTCAGTTAGATAGCTCCGTTTTGGTTTTAGAAGCAGATATTTCTCTGTACAGCCTATGGTCCCTTTCACTCGGGAATATCCCAACGCAGCTCCTAGAAGAAACGTGATTCTAACTCGCTGAATCTCAACATAGATTCAACTCTCTTAGGTTAACGAACGCACAGAAGAGCAGTTTCACGGAAACGTTTCTCCTGGGTTTTAGACGAAGTCTTCCTGCTGTTTCGTACGTATGCCGGTATTGGGCTGGAAATGCCGGTTTCGGGCTTCTGTACAGAAAGTGTTTGCATATCGCTGAATCCACACATGAGTTTAACTCTGTCAGTTGAATGCACACATGGACAACCATTCAGTTCGATAGCTCCGTTTTAGTTTTAGAAGCAGATATTTCTCAGTACAGACTATGGTCCATTTCACTCGGGAATATCCCAACGCAGCTCCTAGAAGAAACGTGTTTCTAACTCGTTGAATGTCAACATAGATTAAACTCTCTTAGGTTAACGAACGCACAGCAGAGCAGTTTCACCGAAACGTTTCTCCTGGGTTTTCGATGAAGTCTTCCTGGTGTTTCGTACGTATGCCGGTATTGGGCTGGAAATGCCGGTTTCGGGATTCTGTACAGAAAGGGTTTGCACACCGCTGAATCCACACATGAGTTTAACTCTGGCAGTTGAATGCACACATGGACAACCAATCAGTTAGATAGCTCCGTGTTGGTTAGATGCAGATATTTCTCTGTACAGCCTATGGTCCCATTCACTCGGGAATATCCCAACGCAGCTCCTACACGAAACGTGTTTCTAACTTGATGGATCTCAACACAGATTCAACTCTCTTAGGTGAACAATCGCACAGCCGAGCAGTTTCATGGAAACGTTTCTCCTGTGCTTTAGACGAAATCTTACTGCTGTTTCGTGCGGATGCCGGCATTGGGATGGAAATGCCGCTTTCGAGATTCTGCACAGAAAGGGTTTGCACACCGCTGAATCCACACGTGAGTTTAACTCTGTCAGTTGAATGCACACATGGACAACCATTCAGTTAGACAGTTCCGTTTTGGTTTTAGAAGCAGATATTTCTCTGTGCAGCCTATTGTCCCATTCACTCGGGAATATTCCAACGCAGCTCCTAGAAGAAACGTGTTTCTAACTCACTGAATCGCAGCATAGATTCAACTCTCTTAGGGGAACGAACACACAGTACAGTAGTTTCACGGAAACGTTTCTCCTGGGTTTTAGATGAAGTCTGAATGCTGTTTCGTACGTATGCCGGCATTGGGCTGGAAATGCCGGTTTCGGGATTCTGCACAGAAAGTGTTTGCACACCGCTGAATCCACACATGAGTTTAACTCTGTCATTTGAATGCACACATGGACAACCATTCACTTAGATAGCTCCGATTTGGTTTTAGAAGCAGATATTTCTCTGTATAACCTATGGTCCCATTCATTCGGGAATATACCAACGCAGCTCCTGGAAGAAACGCGTTTCTAACTCGCTGAATCTCAACATATATTCAACTCTCTTAGGTGAACGAAAGCACAGCAGAGGAGTTTCACGGAAACGTTTCTCCTGGGATTCAGACGAAGTCTTACTGCTTTTTCGTACGTATGCTGGCATTGGACTGGAAATAGCGGTTTCGGGATTCTGCACAGAAAGGGTTTGCCCACCGTTAAATCCACACATGAGTTTACCTCTGTCAGTTGAATGCACACAGGGACAGGCATTCAGTTAGATAGCTCCGTTTTGGTTTTAGAAGCAGATATTTCTCTGTACAGCCTATGGTCCCATTCACTCGGGAATATCCCAACGCAGCTCCTACACGAAACGTGTTTCTAACTTGATGGATCTCAACACAGATTCAACTCTCTTAGGTGAACAATCGCACAGCCGAGCAGTTTCATGGAAACGTTTCTCCTGTGCTTTAGACGAAATCTTACTGCTGTTTCGTGCGGATGCCGGCATTGGGATGGAAATGCCGCTTTCGGGATTCTGCACAGAAAGGGTTTGCACACCGCTGAATCCACACGTGAGTTTAACTCTGTCAGTTGAATGCACACATGGACAACCATTCAGTTAGACAGCTCCGTTTTGGTTTTAGAAGCAGATATTTCTCTGTGCAGCCTATTGTCCCATTCACTCGGGAATATTCCAACGCAGCTCCTAGAAGAAACGTGTTTCTAACTCGCTGAATCTCAACATAGATTCAACTCTCTTAGGGGAACGAACACACAGTACAGTAGTTTCACGGAAACGTTTCTCCTGGGTTTTAGATGAAGTCTGAATGCTGTTTCGTACGTATGCCGGCATTGGGCTGCCAATGCCGGTTTCGGGATTCTGCACAGAAAGTGTTTGCACACCGCTGAATCCACACATGAGTTTAACTCTGTCATTTGAATGCACACATGGACAACCATTCACTTAGATAGCTCCGATTTGGTTTTAGAAGCAGATATTTCTCTGTATAACCTATGGTCCCATTCATTCGGGAATATACCAACGCAGCTCCTGGAAGAAACGCGTTTCTAACTCGCTGAATCTCAACATATATTCAACTCTCTTAGGTGAACGAAAGCACAGCAGAGGAGTTTCACGGAAACGTTTCTCCTGGGATTCAGACGAAGTCTTACTGCTTTTTCGTACGTATGCTGGCATTGGACTGGAAATAGCGGTTTCGGGATTCTGCACAGAAAGGGTTTGCCCACCGTTAAGTCCACACATGAGTTTACCTCTGTCAGTTGAATGCACACAGGGACAGGCATTCAGTTAGATAGCTCCGTTTTGGTTTTAGAAGCAGATATTTCTCTGTACAGCCTATGGTCCCATTCACTCGGGAATATCAAAACGCAGCTCCTAGAAGAAACGTGTTTCTAACTCGCTGAATCTCAACATAGATTGAAGTGTCTTAGGTGAACGAACGCACAGCAGAGTAGTTTCATGGAAACGTTTCTCCTGGGTTTTAGACTAAGTCTTCCTGCTGTTTCGTACGTATGCCGGCATTGGTCTGGAAATGCCGGCTTCGGGATTCTGCACAGAAACGGTTTGCACACCGCTGAATCCACACATGAGTTTAACTCTGTCAGTTGAATGCACACATGGACAACCATTAAGTTAGATAGCTCCGTTTTAGTTTTAGAAGCAGATATTTCTCTGTACAGTCTACGGTCCCATTCACTCTGGAATATCCCAACGCAGCTCCTAGAAGAAACGTGTTTCTAACTCGCTGAAGCTCAACATAGATTCAACTCTCTTAGGTGAACTAACGCACAGCAGAGCAGTTTCACGGAAAGGTTTCTCCTGGGTTTTAGACGAAGTCTTACTGCTGTTTGGTACGTATGCCGGCATTGGGCTGGAAATTCCGGTTTCGGGATTCTGCATAGAAAGGATTTGCACACCACTGAATCCACGCATGAGTTTAACTCTGTCAGTTGAATGCACACATGGAAAACCATTCAGTTAGATAGCTCCGTTTTGGTTTTAGAAGCAGATATTTCTCTCTACAGCCTATGGTCCCATTCACTCGGGAATATCCCAACGCAGCTCCTAGAACAAACTTGTTTCTAACTCGCTGAATCTGAAAATAGATTCAACTTTCTTAGGTGAACGAACGCACAGCAGAGCAGTTTCACGGAAACGTTTCTCCTGCGTTTTAGATGAACTCTTCCTGCTTTTTCGTACGTAGGCCGGCATTGGGCTGGAAATGTCGGTTTCGGGATTCTGCACAGAAAGGGTTTGCACACCGCTGAATCCACACATGAGTTTAACTCTGTCAGTTGAATGCACACATGGACAACCATTCAGTTATATAGCTCCGTTTTCGTTAGAAGCAGACATTTCTCTGTACAGCCTATGGTCCCATTCACTCGGGAATATCCCAACGCAGCTCCTAGACGAAACGTGTTTCTAACTTGATGGATATCAACACAGATTCAACTCTCTTAGGTGAACAAAGGCACAGCAGAGCAGTTTCACGGAAACGTTTCTCCTGGGTTTTAGACGAAGTCTTACTGCTGTTTGGTACGTATGCTGACATTGGGCTGGAAATGCCGGTTTTGGGATTCTGCACAGAATGGGTTTGCACATCGCGGAATCCACAAATGAGTTTAACTCTGTCAGTTGAATGCACACATGGACAACCATTCAGTTAGATAGGCCCGTTTTGGTTTTAGAAGGAGATATTTCTCTGTACAGCCCATGCTCCCTCTCACTCGGGAATATCCCAGTGCAGCTCCTAGAAGAAACGTGTTTCTAACTCGCTGAATCTCAACATAGATTCACCTCTGTTAGGTGAATGAAAGCACAGCAGAGCAGTTTCACGGAAACGTTTCTCCTGGGTTTTAGACGAAGCTTTACTGCTGCTTCGTACGTATGCCGGCATTGGCCTGGAATTGCCGGTTTCGGGATTCTTCACAGAAAGGGTTTGCACACCGCTGAATCCTCACATGAGTTTTACTCTGGCAGTTGAATGCACACATGGACAACCATTTAGTTAGATAGCTCCGTTTTAGTTTTAGAAGCAGATATTTCTCAGTACAGCCTACGGTCCCTTTCACTCGGGAATATCCAAACGCAGCTCCTAGACGAAACGTGTTTCTAACTCGCTGAATGTCAACATAGATTCAACTCTCTTAGGTTAACGAGCGCACAGCAGAGTAGTTTCACGGAAACGTTTCTCCTGGGTTTTCGACGAAATCTTCCTGGGGTTTCGTACGTATGCCAGTATTTGGCTGGAAAAGCCGGTTTTGTGATTCTGCACAGAAAGTTTTTGCACACAGCTGAATCCACACATGAGTGTAACTCTGTCAGTTGAATGCACACACGGAGAACCATTCAGTTAGATAGCTCCATTTCGGTTTAGAAGCAGATATTTCTCTGTACAGCCTACGGTCCCATTCACTCGGGAATATCCCAACACAGCTTCTAGAAGAAACGTGTTTCTAACTCGCTGAATCCCAACATAGATTCAACTCTCTTAGGTGAACGAATGCACAGCAGTGCAGTTTCACGGAAACGTTTCTCCTGGGTTTTAGACGAAGTCTTACTGCTATTTGGTACGTAGGCCGGCATTGGGCTGGAAATGCCGCTTTCGGGATAATGCACAGAAAGGGTTTGCACACCGCTGAATCCACACATGAGTTTAACTCTGTCAGTTGAATGCACACATGGACAACCATTCAGTTAGATAGCTCCGTTTTGATTTTAGAAGCAGGTATTTCTCTGTACAGCCGAAGGTCCCATTCACTCGGGAATATCCCAACGCAGCTCCTAGAAGAAACGTGTTTCTAACTCACTCAATGTCAACATAGATTCAACTCTCTTAGGTTAACGAAAGCACAGCAGAGCAGTTTCACGGAAACGTTTCTCCTGGGTTTTAGACGAAGTCTTCCTGCTGTTTCGTACGTATGCCGGCATTGGGCTGGAAAAGCTGGTTTCCTGATTCTGCACAGAAAGTGTTTCCACACCGGTGAATCCACACATGAGTTTAACTCTGTCAGTTGATTGCACACATGGAGAACCATTCACTTAGATAGCTCCGTTTTGGTTTAGAAGGAGATATTTCTCTGTACAGCCTATGGTTCCATTCACTCGGGAATATCCCAACGCAGCTCCTAGAAGAAACGTGTTTCTAACTCGCTGAAGCTGAACATAGATTCAACTCTCTGAGGTGAACGAACGCACAGCAGAGCAGTTTCACGCAAACGTTTATCCTGGGTTGTAGACAAAGTCATCCTGCTTTTTCGTACGTAGGCCGGCATTGGGCAGGAAATGCCGCTTTCGGGATTCTGCAGAGAATGGGTTTGCACACCGCTGAATCCACACATGAGTTTAACTCTGTCAGTTGAATGCACACGTGGACAACCATTCAGTTAGATAACTCTGTTTTGGTTTTAGAAGCAGATATTTCTCTGTAGAGCCCATGGTCCCATTCGCTCGGGAATATCCCAATGCATCTCCTAGAAGAAACGTGTTTCTAACTCGCTGAATCTCAACATAGATTCAACTCTCTTCGGTGAACGAACGCACAGCAGAGCCGTTTCACGGAAAAGTTTCTCCTGGGTTTTAGACGAAGCCTTCATGCTGTTTCGTATGTATGCCGGCATTGGCCTGGAAATGCCGGTTTCGGGATTCTGCACATAAAGGGTTTGCACACCGCTGAATCCGCCCATGAGTTTTACTCTGGCAGTTGAATGCACACATGGACAACCATTCAGTTAGATAGCTCCGTTTTAGTTTTAGAAGCAGATATTTCTCAGTACAGCCTACGGTCCCTTTCACTCGGGAATATCCCAACGCAGCTCCTAGAAGAAACGTGTTTCTAACTCGCTGAATGTCAACATAGATTCAACTCTCTTAGGTTAACGAACGCACAGCAGAGCAGTTTCATGGAAACGTTTCTCCTGGGTTTTCGATGAAGTCTTCCTGGTGTTTCGTACGTATGCCGGTATTGGGCTGGAAATGCCGGTTTCGGGATTCTGTACAGAAAGGGTTTGCACACCGCTGAATCCACACATGAGTTTAACTCTGGCAGTTGAATGCACACATGGACAACCATTCAGTTATATAGCTCCGTTTTCGTTAGAAGCAGATATTTCTCTGTACAGCCTATGGTCCCATTCACTCGAGAATATCCCAACGCAGCTCCTAGACGAAACGTGTTTCTAACTTGATGGATCTCAACACAGATTCAACTGTCTTAGGTGAACAAACGCACAGCAGAGCAGTTTCACGGAAACGTTTCTCCTGGGTTTTAGACGAAGTCTTACTGCTGTTTGGTACGTATGTCGGCATTGGGCTGGAAATGCCGGTTTTGGGATTCTGCACAGAAAGGATGTGCACACCGCTGAATCCACACATGAGTTTAACTCTGTCAGTTGAATGCACACATGGACAACCATTCAGTTAGATAACTCCGTTTTGGTTTTAGAAGCAGATATTTCTCTGTACAGCCCATGGTCCCATTCACTCGGGAATATCCCAATGCAGCTCCTAGAAGAAACGTGTTTCTAACTCGCTGAATGTCAACATAGATTCAACTCTCTTAGGTGAAGGAACGCAGAGCAGAACAGTTTCACGGAAACGTTTCTCCTGGCTTTTAGACGAAGTCTTACTGCTGTTACGTACGTAGGTCGGCATTGGGCTGGAAATCCCGGTTTCAGGATTCTGCACAGAAAGAGTTTGCACACCGCTGAATCCACACATGAGTTTAACTCTGTCAGTTGAATGCACACATGGACAACCATTCAGTTAGATAGCTCCATTTTGGTTTTAGAAGCAGATATTTCTCTGTACAGCCTATGGTCCCATTCACTCGGGAATATCCCCACGCAGCTCCTAGAAGAAACGTGTTTCTAACTCGCTGAATCTGAAAATAGATTCAACTTTCTTAGGTGAACGAACGCACAGCAGAGCAGTTTCACGGAAACGTTTCTCCTGCGTTTTAGCTGAAGCCTTCCTGCTTTTTCGTACGTATGCCGGCATTGGTCTGGAAATGCCGCTTTCGGGATTCTGCACAGAAAGGGTTTGCACACCGCTGAATCCACACATGAGTTTAACCCTGTCAGTTAAATGCACACATGGACATCCATTCAGTTAGATAGCTCCGTTTTGGTTTTAGAAGCAGATATTTCTCAGTACAACCTAGGGTACCTTTCACTCGGGAATATCCCAACGCAGCTCCTAGAAGAAACGTGTTTCTAACTCGCTGAATGTCAACATAATTTCAACTCTCTTAGGTGAACGAACGCACAGCAGAGCAGTTTCACGGAAACGTTTCTCCTGGGTTTTAGACGAAGCCTTACGGCTGTTTCGTACGTATGCCGGCCTTATGCTGGAAATGCCAGTTTCCTGATTCTGCACAGAAAGGGTTTGCACACCGCTGAATCCACACATGAGTTTAGCTCTGTCAGTTGAATGCACACATGGACAACCATTCAGTTAGATAGCTCCGTTTTGGTTTTAGAAGCAGATATTTCTCTGTACAGCCCATGGTCCCATTCACTCGGGAATATCCCAACGCAGCTCCTAGAAGAAACGTGTTTCTAACTGGCTGAATCTCAACATAGATTCAATTCTCTTAGGTTAACGAACGCACAGCAGAGCAGTTTCACGGAAACGTTTCTCCTGGGTTTTAGACGAAGTCTTCCTGCTGTTTCGTACGTATGCCGGTATTGGGCTGGAAATGCCGGTTTCGGGATTCTGCACGGAAAGGGTTTGCACGCCGCTGAATCCACACATGAGTTTAACTCTGTCAGTTGAATGCACACGTGGATAACCATGCAGTTAGATAGCTCCGTTTTGGTTTTTAAAGAAGATATTTCTCTGTACAGCCTATGGTCCCATTCACTCGGGAATATCCCAACGCAGCTCCTAGAAGAAACGTGTTTCTAACTCGCAGAATCTCAACATAGATTCAACTCTCTTAGGTGAAGGAAGGCACAGCAGAGGAGTTTCGCGGAAACGTTTCTCCTGGGTTTTAGACGAAGTCTTATTGCTGTTTCGTACGTATGCCGGCATTGGGCTGGAAATGCCGGTTTCGGGATTCTGCATAGAAAGGGTTTGCACACCGCTGAATCCATACATGAGTTTAACTCTGTCAGTTGAATGCACACGTTTACAACCATTCACATAGATAGATCCGTTTTGGTTTTATAAACAGATATTTCTCTGTACAGCCTATGGTCCCATTCACTCGGGAATATCCCAACGCAGCTCCTAGAAGAAACGTGTTTCCTACTTAATGCATCTCAACACAGATTCAGCTCTCTTAGGTGAAAGAACGCACAGCAGAGTAGTTTCACGGAAACGTTTCTCCTGGGTTTTAGATGAAGGCTTCCTGCTTTTTCGTACGTAGGCCGGCATTGGGCTGGAAATGCCGGTTTCGGGATTCTGCACAGAAAGGGTTTGCACACCGCGGAATCCACACATGAGTTTTACTCTGGCAGTTGAATGCACACATGGACAACCATTCAGTTAGATAGCTCCATTTTGGTTTTAAAAGAAGATATTTCTCTGTACAGCCTATGGTCCCATTCACTCGGGAATATCCCAACGCAGCTCCTAGAAGAAACGTGTTTGTAACTTGATGCATCTCAACACAGATACAACTCTCTTAGATGAAAGAACGCACAGCAGAGCAGTTTCACGGAAACGTTTCTCCTGGGTTTTAGACGAAGTCTACCTGCTGTTTCGTACGTATGCCGGTATTGAGCTGGGAATGCCGGTTTCGGGATTCTGTACAGAAAGGGCGTGCACATCGCTGAATCCACACATGAGTTTAACTCTGTCAGTTGAAAGCACACATGGATAACCATTCAGTTACATAGTTCCATTTTAGTTTTAGAAGCAGATATTTCTCAGTACAGCCTATGGTCCCTTTCACTCGGGAATATCCCAACGCAGCTCCTAGAAGAAACGTGTTTCTAGCTCGTTGAATGTCAACATAGATTCAACTCTCTTAGGTTAACGAACGCACAGCAGAGCAGTTTCACGGAAACGTTTCTCCTGGGTTTTCGATGAAGTCATCCTGGTGTTTCGTACGTATGCCGGTATTGCGCTGGAAATGCCGGTTTCGGGATTCTGTACAGAAAGGGTTTGCACACCGCTGAATCCACACATGAGTTTAACTCTGGCAGTTGAATGCACACATGGACAACCATTCAGTTATATAGCTCCGTTTTGGTTAGAAGCAGATATTTCTCTGTACAGTCTATGGTCCCATTCACTCGGGAATATCCCAACGCAGCTCCTAGACGAAACGTGTTTCTAACTTGATGGATCTCAACACAGATTCAACTCTCTTAGGTGAGCAAACGCACAGCAGAGCAGTTTCACGGAAACGTTTCTCCTGGGTTTTAGACGAAGTCTTCCTGCTGTTTCGTACGTAGGCCGGCATTGGGCTGGAAATGCCGGTTTCGGGATTCTGCAGAGAAAGGGTTTGCACACCACTGAATCCACACATGACTTTAACGCTGTCAGTTGAATGCACACATGGACATCCATTCAGTTAGACAGCTCCGTTTTGGTTTTAGAAGCAGATATTTCTCTGTACATCCTATGGTCCCATTCACTCGGGAACATCCCAACGCAGCTCCTAGAAGAAATGTGTTTCTAACTCGCTGAATCTCAACATAGATTCAAGTCTTTTAGGTGAACGAACGCACAGCAGAGCAGTTTCACAGAAACGTTTCTCCTGGGTTTTAGAGGAAGTCTTACTGCTGTTTGGTACGTATGCCGGCATTTGTCTGGAAATGCCGGTTTCGGGATTCTGCACAGAAAGTGTTTGCACACCGCTGAATCCACACATGAGTTTAACTCTGGCAGTTGAATGCACACATGGATAACCATTCAGTTGTATAGCTCCGTTTTGGTTAGATGCAGATATTTCTCTGTACAGACTATGGTCCCATTCACTCGGGAATATCCCAACGCAGCTCCTAGACGAAACGTGTTTCTAACTTGATGGATCTCAACACTGATTCAACTCTCTTAGGTGAACACACGCACAGCAGAGCAGTTTCACGGAATCGTTTCTCCTGGGTTTTAGACGAAGTCTTACTGCTGTTTGGTACGTATGCCGGCATTGGTCAGGAAATGCCGCTTTCGGGATTCTGCACAGAAAGGGTTTGCACACCGCAGAATCCACACATGAGTTTAACTCTGTCAGTTGAATGCACACATGGACAACCATTCAGTTAGATAGCTCCGTTTTGATTTTAATAGCAGATATTTCTCTGTACAGCCTATGTTCTCATTCACTCGGGAATATCCCAACGCAGCTCCTAGAAGAAACGTGATTCTAAGTCGCTGAATGTCAACATAGAATCAACTCTCTTAGTTTAACGAATGCACAGCAGAGCAGTTTCACGGAAACGTTTCTCCTGGGTTTTAGACGACGTCTTACTGCTGTTCCGTACGTAGGTCGGCATTGGGTTGTAAATGACGGTTTCGGGATTCTGTACAGAAAGGGTTTGCACACCGCTGAATCCACACATGAGTTTAACTCTCGCAGTTGAATGCACACATGGACAACCATTCAGTTAGATAGCTCCGTTTTGGTTAGAAGCAGATATTTCTCTGTACAGCTTATTGTCCCATTCACTCGGGAATATCCCAACGCAGCTCCTAGACGAAACGTGTTTCTAACTTAATGGATCTCAACACAGATTCAACTCTCTTAGGTGAACAAACGCACAGCAGAGCAGTTTCACGCAAACGTTTATCCTGGGTTGTAGACAAAGTCATCCTGCTTTTTCGTACGTAGGCCGGCATTGGGCAGGAAATGCCGCTTTCGGGATTCTGCAGAGAATGGGTTTGCACACCGCTGAATCCACACATGAGTTTAACTCTGTCAGTTGAATGCACACGTGGACAACCATTCAGTTAGATAACTCTGTTTTGGTTTTAGAAGCAGATATTTCTCTGTACAGCCCATGGTCCCATTCGCTCGGGAATATCCCAATGCATCTCCTAGAAGAAACGTGTTTCTAACTCGCTGAATCTCAATATAGATTCAACTCTCTTCGGTGAACGAAAGCACAGCAGAGCCGTTTCACGGAAAAGTTTCTCCTGGGTTTTAGACGAAGCCTTCATGCTGTTTCGTATGTATGCCGGCATTGGCCTGGAAATGCCGGTTTCGGGATTCTGCACATAAAGGGTTTGCACACCGCTGAATCCGCACATGAGTTTTACTCTGGCAGTTGAATGCACACATGGACAACCATTCAGTTAGATAGCTCCGTTTTAGTTTTAGAAGCAGATATTTCTCAGTACAGCCTACGGTCCCTTTCACTCGGGAATATCCCAACGCAGCTCCTAGAAGAAACGTGTTTCTAACTCGCTGAATGTCAACATAGATTCAACTCTCTTAGGTTAACGAACGCACAGCAGAGCAGTTTCATGGAAACGTTTCTCCTGGGTTTTCGATGAAGTCTTCCTGGTGTTTCGTACGTATGCCGGTATTGGGCTGGAAATGCCGGTTTCGGGATTCTGTACAGAAAGGGTTTGCACACCGCTGAATCCACACATGAGTTTAACTCTGGCAGTTGAATGCACACATGGACAACCATTCAGTTATATAGCTCCGTTTTCGTTAGAAGCAGATATTTCTCTGTACAGCCTATGGTCCCATTCACTCGAGAATATCCCAACGCAGCTCCTAGACGAAACGTGTTTCTAACTTGATGGATCTCAACACAGATTCAACTGTCTTAGGTGAACAAACGCACAGCAGAGCAGTTTCACGGAAACGTTTCTCCTGGGTTTTAGACGATGTCTTGCTGCTGTTTGGTACGTATGTCGGCATTGGGCTGGAAATGCCGGTTTTGGGATTCTGCACAGAAAGGATGTGCACACCGCTGAATCCACACATGAGTTTAACTCTGTCAGTTGAATGCACACATGGACAACCATTCAGTTAGATAGCTCCATTTTGGTTTTAGAAGCAGATATTTCTCTGTACAGCCTATGGTCCCATTCACTCGGGAATATCCCCACGCAGCTCCTAGAAGAAACGTGTTTCTAACTCGCTGAATCTGAAAATAGATTCAAGTTTCTTAGGTGAACGAACGCACAGCAGAGCAGTTTCACGGAAACGTTTCTCCTGCGTTTTAGCTGAAGCCTTCCTGCTTTTTCGTACGTATGCCGGCATTGGTCTGGAAATGCCGCTTTCGGGATTCTGCACAGAAAGGGTTTGCACACCGCTGAATCCACACATGAGTTTAACCCTGTCAGTTAAATGCACACATGGACATCCATTCAGTTAGATAGCTCCGTTTTGGTTTTAGAAGCAGATATTTCTCTGTACAGCCTATGGTCCCATTCACTCGGGAATATCCCAACGCAGCTCCTAGAAGAAACGTGTTTCTCACTCGCTGAATGTCAACATAGATTCAACTCTCTTAGGTGAACGAACGCACAGCAGAGCAGTTTCACGGAAACGTTTCTCCTGGGTTTTAGACGAAGTCTTCCTGCTGTTTCGTACGTATGCCGGCATTGGGCTGGAAATGCCGCTTTCGGGATTCTGCACAGAAATGGTTTGCACACTGCTGAATCCATACATGAGTTTAACTCTGTCAGTTGAATGCACAAGTGTACAACCATTCAGTTAGATAGCTCCGTTTTGGTTTTAGAAGCAGATATTTCTCAGTACAACCTAGGGTCCCTTTCACTCGGGAATATCCCAACGCAGCTCCTAGAAGAAACGTGTTTCTAACTCGCTGAATGTCAACATAATTTCAACTCTCTTAGGTGAACGAACGCACAGCAGAGCAGTTTCACGGAAACGTTTCTCCTGGGTTTTAGACGAAGCCTTACGGCTGTTTCGTACGTATGCCGGCCTTAGGCTGGAAATGCCAGTTTCCTGATTCTGCACAGAAAGGGTTTGCACACCGCTGAATCCACACATGAGTTTAGCTCTGTCAGTTGAATGCACACATGGACAACCATTCAGTTAGATAGCTCCGTTTTGGTTTTAGAAGCAGATATTTCTCTGTACAGCCCATGGTCCCATTCACTCGGGAATATCCCAACGCAGCTCCTAGAAGAAACGTGTTTCTAACTGGCTGAATCTCAACATAGATTCAATTCTCTTAGCTTAACGAACGCACAGCAGAGCAGTTTCACGGAAACGTTTCTCCTGGGTTTTAGACGAAGTCTTCCTGCTGTTTCGTACGTATGCCGGTATTGGGCTGGAAATGCCGGTTTCGGGATTCTGCACAGAAAGGGTTTGCACACCGCTGAATCCGCACATGAGTTTTACTCTGGCAGTTGAATGCACACATGGACAACCATTCAGTTAGATAGCTCCGTTTTAGTTTTAGAAGCAGATATTTCTCAGTACAGCCTACGGTCCATTTCACTCGGGAATATCCCAACGCAGCTCCTAGAAGAAACGTGTTTCTAACTCGCTGAATGTCAACATAGATTCAACTCTCTTAGGTTAACGAATGCACAGCAGAGCAGTTTCATGGAAACGTTTCTCCTGGGTTTTCGATGAAGTCTTCCTGGTGTTTCGTACGTGTGCCGGTATTGGGCTGGAAATGCCGGTTTCGGAATTCTGTACAGAAAGGGTTTGCACACCGCTGAATCCACACATGAGTTTAACTCTGGCAGTTGAATGCACACATGGACAACCATTCAGTTATATAGCTCCGTTTTCGTTAGAAGCAGATATTTCTCTGTACAGCCTATGGTCCGATTCACTCGAGAATATCCCAACGCAGCTCCTAGACGAAACGTGTTTCTAACTTGATGGATCTCAACACAGATTCAACTGTCTTAGGTGAACAAACGCACAGCAGAGCAGTTTCACGGAATCGTTTCTCCTGGGTTTTAGACGAAGTCTTACTGCTGTTTGGTACGTATGTCGGCATTGGGCTGGAAATGCCGGTTTTGGGATTCTGCACAGAAAGGATGTGCACACCGCTGAATCCACACATGAGTTTAACTCTGTCAGTTGAATGCACACATGGACAACCATTCAGTTAGATAACTCCGTTTTGGTTTTAGAAGCAGATATTTCTCTGTACAGCCCATGGTCCCATTCACTCGGGAATATCCCAATGCAGCTCCTAGAAGAAACGTGTTTCTAACTCGCTGAATCTCAACATAGATTCAACTCTCTTAGGTGAAGGAACGCACAGCAGAGCAGTTTCACGGAAACGTTTCTCCTGGGTTTTAGAAGAAGCTTTCCTGCTGCTTCGTACGTATGCCGGCATTGGGCTGGAAATGCCGGTTTCGGGATTCTGCACAGAAAGGGTTTGCACACCACTGAATCCACACATGAGTTTAACGCTGTCAGTTGAATGCACAGATGGACAACCATTCAGTTAGATAGCTCCGTTTTGGTTTTAAAAGAAGATATTTCTCTGTACAGCCTATGGTCCCATTCACTCGGGAATATCCCAACGCAGCTCCTAGAAGAAACGTGTTTCTAACTCGCAGAATCTCAACATAGATTCAACTCTCTTAGGTGAAGGAAGGCACAGCAGAGGAGTTTCGCGGAAACGTTTCTCCTGGGTGTTAGACGAAGTCTTATTGCTGTTTCGTACGTATGCCGGCATTGGGCTGGAAATGCCGGTTTCGGGATTCTGCACAGAAAGGGTTTGCACACCGCTGAATCCACACATGAGTTTAACTCTGTCAGTTGAATGCACACGTTTACAACCATTCACTTAGATAGATCCGTTTTGGTTTTATAAACAGATATTTCTGTGTACAGCCTATGGTCCCATTCACTCGGGAATATCCCAACGCAGCTCCTAGAAGAAACGTGTTTCTAACTTGATGCATCTCAATACAGATTCAACTCTCTTAGGTGAAAGAATGCACAGCAGAGCAGTTTCACGGAAACGTTTCTCCTGGGTTTTAGATGAAGGCTTCCTGCTTTTTCGTACGTAGGCCGGCATTGGGCTGGAAATGCCGGTTTCGGGATTCTGCAGAGAAAGGGTTTGCACACCGCTGAATCCGCACATGAGTTTTACTCTGGCAGTTGAATGCACACATGGACAACCATTCAGTTAGATAGCTCCGTTTTGGTTTTAAAAGAAGATATTTCTCTGTACAGCCTAGGGTCCCATTCACTCGGGAATATCCCAACGCAGCTCCTAGAAGAAACGTGTTTCTAACTTGATGCATCTCAACACAGATTCAACTCTCTTAGGTGAAAGAACGCACAGCAGAGCAGTTTCACGGAAACGTTTCTCCTGGGTTTTAGACGAAGTCTTCCTGCTGTTTCGTACGTATGACGGTATTGGGCTGGGAATGCCGGTTTCGGGATTCTGTACAGAAAGGGTGTGCACATCGCTGAATCCACACATGAGTTTGACTCTGTCAGTTGAATGCACACATGGACAACCATTCAGTTAGATAGCTCCGTTTTAGTTTTAGAAGCAGATATTTCTCAGTACAGCCTATGGTCCCATTCACTCGGGAATATCCCAACGCAGCTCCTAGAAGAAACGTGTTTCTAACTCGCAGAATCTCAACATAGATTCAACTCTCTTAGGTGAAGGAAGGCACAGCAGAGGAGTTTCGCGGAAACGTTTCTCCTGGGTTTTAGACGAAGTCTTATTGCTGTTTCGTACGTATCCCGGCATTGGGCTGGAAATGCCGGTTTCGGGATTCTGCACAGAAAGGGTTTGCACACCGCTGAATCCACACATGAGTTTAACTCTGTCAGTTGAATGCACACATGGACAACCATTCAGATAGATAGCTCCGTTTTGGTTTTAGAAGCAGATATTTCTCTGTACAGCCTATGGTCCCATTCACTCGGCAATATCCCAATGCAACTCCTAGAAGAAACGTGTTTCTAACTCGCTGAATCTCAACTTAAATTCAACTCTCTTAGGTGAACGAACGCACAGCACAGCAGTTTCACGGAAACGTTTCTCCTGGGTTTTAGACGATGTCTTCCTGCTGTTTCGTACGTATGCCGGGATTGGGCTGGAAATGCCTGTTTCGGGATTCTGCACAGAGCAGGTTTGCACACCGCGGAATCCACACATGAGTTTAACTCTGTCAGTTTAATGCACAAATGGACAACCATTCAGTTAGATAGCTCCATTTTGGTTTTAGAAGCAGATATATCTCTGTACAGCCTATGGTCCCTTTCACTCGGGAATATCCCAACACAGTTCCTAGAATAAACGTGTTTCTAACTCGCTGAATCTCAACATAGATTCAACTCTCTTAGGTGAACGAACGCACAGCAGAGCAGTTTCATGGAAAGGTTTCTCCTGGATATTATACGTAGTCTTACTGCTCTTTAGTACGAATGCCAGCATTGGGCTGGAAATGCCGGTTTCGGGATTCTGCACAGAAAGAGTTTGCACACCGCTGAATCCACACATGAGTTTACCTCTGTCAGTTGAATGCACACATGGACAACCATTCAGTTGGTTAGCTCCGTTTTGGTTTAGAAGCAGATATTTCTCTGTACACCCTATGGTCCCATTCACTCGGGAATATCCCAACGCAGCTCCTAGAAGAAACCTGATTGTAACACGCTGAATATGAACATAGATTCAACTCTCTTAGGTGAACGAAGGCACGATAGAGCAGTTTCACGGAATCGTTTATCCTGGGTTTTAGACGAAGTCTTCCTGCTGTTTAGTACGTATTCCGGCATTGGGCTGGAAATGCCGGTTTTGGGATTCTGCACAGAAAGGGTTTGCACACCGCTGAATCCACACATGAGTTTAACTCTGTCAGTTGAATGCACACATGGACAACCATTCAGATTGATAGCTCCGTTTTGGTTTTAGAAGCAGATATTTCTCTGTACAGCCTATGGTCCCATTCACTTGGCAATATCCCAACACAGCTCCTAGAAGAAACGAGTTTCTAACTCGCTGAATCTCAACATATATTCAACTCTCTTAGATGAACGAACGCACAGCAGAGCAGTTTCACGGAATCGTTTCTCCTGGGTTTTAGACGATGTCATCCTGCTGTTTCGTACGTATGCCGGCATTGGGCTGGAAATACCGGTTTCGGGATTCTGCACAGAAAGTGTTTGCACACAGCTGAATCCACACATGAGCTTACCTCTGTCAGTTGAATGCACACATGGACAACCATTCAGTTAGATAGCTCCGTTTTGGTTTTAGAAGCAGATATTTCTCTATTTCTCTGTACAGCCTATGGACCCATTCACTCGGGAATATCCCAGCGCAGCTCCTAGAAGAAACGTGTTTCTAACTCGCTGAATCTCAACATAGATTCAACTCTCTTAGGTGAACGAACGAACAGAAGTGTAGTTTCACGGAAACGTTTCTCCGGGGTTTTGGACGAAGTCTTACTGCTGTTTCGTACATATGCCGGCATTGGGCTGGAAATGCCGGTTTCGGGATTCTGTACAGAAAGGGTTTACACACCGCTGAATCCACACATGAGTTTAAATCTGTCAGTTGAATGCGCACATGGACAACCATTCAGTTAGTTAGCTCCATTTTGGTTTTAGAAGCAGATATTTCTCTGTACAGCCTATGGTCCCATTCACTCGGAAATATCCCAACGCAGCTCCTAGAAGAAACGTGTTTGTAACTCGCTGAATCTCAACTTAAATTCAACTCTCTTAGGTGAACGAACGCACAGCACAGCAGTTTCACGGAAACGTTTCTCCTGGGTTTTAGACGATGTCTTCCTGCTGTTTTGTACGTATGCCGGGATTGGGCTGGAAATGCCTGTTTCGGGATTCTGCACAGAGCAGGTTTGCACACCGCGGAATCCACACATGAGTTTAACTCTGTCAGTTGAATGCACAAATGGACAACCATTCAGTTAGATAGCTCCATTTTGGTTTTAGAAGCAGATATATCTCTGTACAGCCTATGGTCCCTTTCACTCGGGAATATCCCAACACAGCTCCTAGAATAAACGTGTTTCTAACTCGCTGAATCTCAACATAGATTCAACTCTCTTAGGTGAACGAACGCACAGCACAGCAGTTTCACGGAACGTTTCTCCTGGGTTTTAGTCGAAGTCTTACTGCTGTTTCGTACGTATGCCAGTATTGGGCTGGAAATGCCGGTTTCGTGATTCTGTACAGAAAGGATTTCCACACCGCTGAATCCACACATGAGTTTAACTCTGTCAGTTGAATGCGCACATGGACAACAGTTCAGTTAGGTAGCTCCGTTTTGGTTTCAGAAGCAGATATTTCTCAGTACAGCCTATGGACCCTTTCACTCTGGAATATCGCAACGCAGCTCCTAGATGAAACGTGTTTCTAACTCGCTGAATCTCAACATAGATTCAACTCTCTTAGATGAGCGAATGCACAGCTGAGCAGTTTCACAGAATCGTTTCTCCTTGGTTTTAGACAAAGTCTCCCTGCAGTTTCGTACGTATGCCGCCATTGGGCTGGAAATTCTGGTTTTGGGATTCTGCACAGAAAGGGTTTGCACACCGCTGAATCCACACATGAGTTTAACTCTTTCAGTTGAATGCACACATGGACAACCATTCAGTTAGATAGCTCCGTTTTGGTTTTAGAAGCAGATACTTCTCGGTACAGCCTATGGTCCCTTTCACTCGGGAATATCACAATGCAGCTCCTAGAAGAAGCGTGTTTCTAACTCGCTGAATCTCAACATGGATTCAACTCTCTTAGATGAGCGAATGCACAGCTGAGCAGTTTCACAGAATCGTTTCTCCTGGGTTTTAGGCGAAGTCGTCCTGCATTTCGTTGTATTCCGACATTGGGCTGGAAATGCCGGCTTCGGGATTCTGCATAAAAAGGGTTTGCTCACCGCTGAATCCGCACATGAGTTTAACTCTGTCAGTTGAATGCACACATGGACAACCATTCAGTTAGATAGCTCCGTTTTGGTTTTATAAGCAGATATTTCGCTGTACAGCCTATGGTCCCATTCACTCGGGAATATCGCAACGCAGCTCCTAGAAGAAACGTGTTTCTAATTCGCTGAATCTCAACATAGATTCAACTCTCTTAGGTGAACGAACGCACAGCAGAGCAGTTTCACGGAAACTTTACTCCTGGGTTTTAGACGATGTCTTACTGTTGTTTCGTACGTATGCCAGCATTGGGTTGGAAATGCTGGTTTCGGAATTCTGCACAGAAAGGGTTTGCACACCGCTGAATCCACACATGAGTTTAACTCTGTCAGTTTAATGCACACATGGACAACCATTCAGTTAGATAGCTCCGTTTTGGTTATAGAAGCAGATATTTCTCTATTTCTCTGTACAGCCTATGGTGCCATTCACTCGGGAATATCGCAACACAGCTCCTAGAAGAAATGTGTTTCTAACCCGCTGAATCTCACTATAGATTCAACTCTCTTAGGTGAACGAACGCACAGCAGAGAAGTTTCACGGAAACGTTTCCCCAGGGATTTAGACGAAGTCTTTCTGCTGTTTCGTACGTATGCCGGCATTGGGCTGGAAATGCCAGTTTTGGGATTCTGCACAGAAAAGGTTTGCACACCGCTGAATCCACACATGAGTTTAACTCTGTCAGTTGAATGCACACATGGACAACCATTCACTTAGATAGCTCCGTTTTGGTTTTAGGAGCAGATATTTCTCTGTACAGCCTATGGTCCCATTCACTCAGGAATATCCCAACGCAGCTCGTAGAAGAAACGTGTTTCTAACTTGCTGAATCTCAACATAGTTTCAACTCTCTTAGGTGAACGAACGCACAGCAGAGCAGTTTCACGGAAACTTTTCTCCTGGGTTTTAGACGAAGTCTTACTGCTGTTTCGTACGTATGCCATCATTGGGTTGGAAATGCCAGTTTCGTGATTCTGCACAGAAAGGGTTTGCACACCGCTGAATCCACACATGAGCTTAACTCTGTCAGTTGAATGCCCACATGGACAATCATTCAGTTAGATAGCTCCGTTTTGGTTTCAGAAGCAGATATTTCTCTGTACAGCATATGGTCCCATTCACTCGGGAATATCCCAATGCAGCTCGTAGAAGAAACGTTTTTCTAACTCGCTGAATCTAAAGATAGATTCAACTCTCTTAGCTGAAGGATCGCACAGCAGAGCAGTTTCACGGAAACGTTTCTCCTATGTTTTGGACGAAGTCTTCCTGCTGTTTCGCACGTATGCCGGCATTGGGCTGCAAATGCCGGTTTCGGGATTCTGCACAGAAAGTGTTTGCACACCGCTCAATGCACACATGTGTTTAACTCTGTCAGTTGAGTGCACACATGGACAACCATTCGGTTAGATAGCTCCGTTTTGGTTTTAGAAGCAGATATTTCTCTGTACAGCCTATGGGCCCATTCACTCGGGAATATCGCAATGCAGCTCCTAGAAGAAACGTGTTTCTAACTCACTGAATCTCAACATAGATTCAACTCTCTTAGGTGAACGAACGCACAGCACAGCAGTTTCACGGCAACGTTTCTCCTGGGTTTTAGTCGAAGTCTTACTGCTGTTTCCTATGTATGCCTGTATTGGGCTGGAAATGCCGGTTTCGGGATTCTGTACAGAAAGGATTTCCACACCGCTGAATCCACACATGAGTTCAACTCTGTCAGTTGAATGCGCACATAGACAACCGTTCAGTTAGGTAGCTCCGTTTTGGTTTCAGAAGCAGATATTTCTCAGTACAGCCTATGGACCCTTTCACTCTGGAATATCGCAACGCAGCTCCTAGAAGAAACGTGTTTCTAACTCGCTGAATCTCAACATAGATTCAACTCTCTTAGATGAACGAACGCACAGCAGAGCAGTTTCACAGAAACGTTTCTCCTTGGTTTTAGACAAAGTCTCCCTGCAGTTTTGTACGTATGCCGCCATTGGGCTGGAAATGCCGGTTTCGGGATTCTGCACAGAAAGGGTTTGCACACCGCTGAACCCACACATGAGTTTAACTCTTTCAGTTGAATGCACACATGAACAACCATTTAGTTAGATAGCTCCGTTTTGGTATTAGAAGCAGATATTTCTCGGTACAGCCTATGATCCCTTTCACTCGGGAATATCACAACGCTGCTCCTAGAAGAAACGTGTTTCCAGCTCGCTGAGTCTCAACATAGACTCAATTCTGTTAGATGAGCGAATGCACAGCTGAGCAGTTTCACAGAATCGTTTCTCCTGCGTTTTAGGCGAAGTCTTCCTGCTTTTCGTTGTATGCCGCCATTGGGCTGGAAATGCCGGTTTCGGCATTCTGCATAGAAAGGGTTTGCTCACCGCTGAATCCACACATGAGTTTAACTCTGTCAGTTGAATGCACACAAGGACAACCATTCAGTTAGATAGCTCCGTTTTGGTTTTAGAAGCAGATATTTCTCTGTACAACCTATGGTCCCATTCACTCGGGAATATCCCAACGCAGCTCCTAGAAGAAACGTGTTTCTAACTCGCTGAAACTCAACATAGATTCAACTCTCTTAGCTGAAGGATCGCACAGCAGAGAAGTTGCACGGAAACGTTTCTCCTAGGTTTTGGACGAAGTCTTCATGCTGTTTCGTACGTATGCCGCCATTGGCCTGGAAATGCCGGTTTCGGGATTTTTCACAGAATGTGTTTGCACACCGCTCAATGCACACATGAGTTTAACTCTGTCAGTTGAATGCACACATGGACAACCATTCAGTTTGATAGCTCCGTTTTGGTTTTAGAAGCAGATATTTCTCTCTACAGCCTATTGTGCCATTCACTCGGAAATATTCCAGCGCACCTCCAAGGAGAAACGTTTTTGTAACTTGATGAATCTCAACATAGATTCAACTCTCTTAGGTAACGAAGGCACAGCAGAGCAGTTTCCCCGAAACGTTTCTCCTGGGTTTTAGACGAAGTCTTACTGCTGTTTCGTACGTATGCCGCCATTGGGCTGGAAATGACGGTTTCGGGATTCTGCATAGAAAGGGTTTGCTCACCGCTGAATCCACACATGAGTTTAACTCTGTCAGTTGAATGCACACATGGACAACCATTCAGTTAGATAGCTCCGTTTTGGTTTTAGAAGCAGATATTTCTCTATTTCTCTGTACAGCCTATGGTCTGAATCACTCGGGAATATCTCAACGCAGCTGCTAGAAGAAACGTGTTTCTAACTCACTGAATCTCAACATAGATTCAACTCTCTAATTTGAATGAAGGCACAGCAGAGCAGTTTCACGGAAACTTTTCTCCTGGGTTTTAGACGAAGTCTTACTGCTGTTTCGTACCTATGCCGGGATTCGGCTGGAAATGCCTGTTTCGGTTTCCAGCACAGAAAGGTTTTGCACACCGCTTAATCCACACATGAGTTTAACTCTGTCAGTTGAATGCAACCAAGGACAACCATTCAGTTAGATAGCTCCGTTTTGGTTTTAGAAACAGATATTTCTCTGTACTGCCTAAAGTCCCATTCACTCGGGAATATCCCAACGCAGGTCCTAGAAGAAACGTGTTTCTAACTCACTGAATGTCAACATAGATTCAACTCTCTTAGGTGAACGAACGCACAGCAGAGCAGTTTCACGGAAAGGTTTCTCCTGGGTATTAGACGAAGTCTTACTGCTGTTTAGTACGAATTCCAGCATTGGGATGGAAATGCCGGTTTCGGGATTCTGCAGAGAAAGGGTTTGCACACCGCTGAATCCACACATGAGTTTAGCTCTGTCAGTTGAATGCACACATGGTCAACCATTCAGTTAGATAGCTCCGTTTTGGTTTTAGAAGCAGATATTTCTCTGTACAGCCTATGGTCCCATTCACTTGGGAATATCCCTACGCAGCTAATATAATAAACGTGTTTCTAACTCGCTGAATGTCAACCTAGATTCAACTCTCTTCGGTGAACGAACGCACAGCAGAGCAGTTTCACGGAAACGTTTCTCCTGTGTGTTAGACGACGTCTTACTGCTGTTTCGTACGTATGTCATCATAGGGCTGGAAATGCCGGTATCGGGATTTTGCACAGAAAGTGTTTGCACACCGCTGAATCCACACATGAGTTTAACTCTGTCAGATGAATGCACACATGGACAACTATTCGGTTAGATAGCTCCGTTTTGGTTTTAGAAACAGATATTTCTCTGTACAGCCTATGGTCCCATTCACTCGGGAATATCCCAACGCAGCTCCTAGAAGAAACGTGTTTCTAACTCGCTGAATCTCAACATAGATTCAACTCTCTTAGGTGAACGAACGCATTGCAGAGCAGTTTCACGGAAACGTTTCTCCTGAGTTTCAGACGAAGTCGTACTGCTGTTTCGCACGAATGCCGGAATTGGGCTGGATATGCCGGTTTCGGGATTCTGCACAGAAAGGGTTTGCACACCGCTGAATCCAAACATGAGTTTAACTCTGTCAGTTGAATGCACACATGGACAGCCATTCAGTTAGATAGCTATGTTTTGGTTTTAGAAGCAGATATTTCTCTTTACAGACTATGGTCCCATTCACTCGGGTATATCCCAACGCAGGTCCTAGAACAAATGTGTTTCTAAATCGCTGAATGTAAGCATAGATTCAACTCTCTTAGGTGAACGAACGCACGGCAGAGCAGTTTCACGGAAACGTTTCTCCTGAGTTTTAGACGAAGTCTTACTGCTGTTTCGTACATGTGCCGGCATTGGCCTGTAAATACCGGTTTCGGAATTCTGCACAGAAAGGGTTTGCACACCGCTGAATCCACACATGAGTTTAACTCTGTCAGTTGAACACACACATGGACAATTATTCAGTTAGATAGCGCTGTTTTGGTTTAGAAGCAGATATTTCTCTGTACAGCCTATGGTCCCATTCAGTTGGGAGTATCCCAGCGCAGCTCCTAGAAGAAACGTGTTTCTAACTCGTTGAATCTCAAAATAGATTCAACTCTCTTAGGTGAACGAATGCTCTCAGATCAGTTTCACGGAAACGTTTCTCCTGGGTTTTAGACGAAGTCTTAATGCTGTTTCGTACGTAAGCGGTCATTGGGCTGGAAATGCTGGTTTCGGGATTCTGCACAGAAAGGGTTTGCACACCGCTGATTCCACAAATGAGCTTAACTCTATCAGTTGAATGCACACATAGACAACCATTCACTTAGATAGCTCCGTTTTGGTTTTAGAAGCAGATATTTCTCTGTACAGCCTAACGTCCCATTCACTCGGGAATATCCCAACGCAGCTCCTAGAAGAAACGTGTTTCTAACTCGCTAAATCTCAACATAGATTCAACTCTCTTAGGTGAACGAACGCATGGCAGAGCAGTTTCACGGAAACGTTTCTCCTGAGTTTTAGACGAAGTCTTACTGCTGTTTCGCGCGAATGCCGGAATTGGGCTGGAAATGCATGTTTCGGGATTCTGCACAGAAAGGGTTTGCACACCGCTGAATCCAAACATGAGTTTACCTCTGTCAGTTGAATGCACACAAGGACAGCCATTCAGTTAGATAGCTATGTTTTGGTTTTAGAAGCAGATATTTCTCTTTACAGACTATGGTCCCATTCACTCGGGTATATCCCAACGGAGGTCCTAGAACAAATGTGTTTCTAAATCGCTGAATGTAAACATAGATTCAACTCTCTTAGGTGAACGAACGCACGGCAGAGCAGTTTCACGGAAACGTTTCTCCTGAGTTTTAGACGAAGTCTTACTGCTGTTTCGTACATGTGCCGGCATTGGCCTGTAAATACCGGTTTCGGAATTCTGCACAGAAAGGGTTTGCACACCGCTGAATCCACACATGAGTTTAACTCTGTCAGTTGAACGCACACATGGACAATTATTCAGTTAGATAGCGCTGTTTTGGTTTAGAAGCAGATATTTCTCTGTACAGCCTATGGTCCCATTCAGTTGGGAGTATCCCAGTGCAGCTCCTAGAAGAAACGTGTTTCTAACTCGTTGAATCTCAAAATAGATTCAACTCTCTTAGGTGAACGAATGCTCTCAGATCAGTTTCACGGAAACGTTTCTCCTGGGTTTTAGACGAAGTCTTAATGCTGTTTCGTACGTAAGCCGTCATTGGGCTGGAAATGCTGGTTTCGGGATTCTGCACAGAAAGGGTTTGCACACCGCTGATTCCACATATGAGCTTAACTCTGTCAGTTGAATGCACACATAGACAACCATTCACTTAGATAGCTCCGTTTTGGTTTTAGAAGCAGATATTTCTCTGTACAGCCTATGGTCCCATTCACTCGGGAATATCCCAACGCAGATCCTAGAAGAAACGTGTTTCTAACTCGCTGAATCTCAACATAGATTCAACTCCCTTAGGTGACCGAACGCACGTCAGACCAGTTTCACGGAAACGTTTCTCCTGAGTTTTAGACGATGTCTTACTGCTGTTTCGTACGTATGCCGGGATTGGGCTGAAAATGACGGTTTCGAGATTCTGCACAGAAAGGGATTGCACACTCCTGAATCCACACATGAGTTTAACTCTGTCAGTTGAATGCACACATGAACAACCATTCAGTTGGATAGCTCCGTTTTGGTTTTAGAAGCAGATATTTCTCTATTTATCTGTACAGACTATGGTCCGATTCACTCGGGAATATCCCAACGCAGCTCCTAGAAGAAACGTGTTTCTAACTTACTGAATCTCAACATAGATTCAACTCTCCAATTTGAATGAACGCACAGCAGAGCAGTTTCACGAAAACGTTTCTCCTGGGTTTTAGAAGAAGCCTTCCTGCTGTTTCGAACGTATGCCGGAATTGGGCTGGAAATGTCGGTTTCAGGATTCTCCACAGAAATGGTTTGCACACCGCTGAATCCACAAGTGAGTTTAACTCTGTCAGTTGAATGTACACATGGACAATCATTCAGTTAGATATCTCCGTTTTGGTTTTAGAAGCAGATATTTCTCTGTACAGCCTATGGTCCCACTCATTCAGGAGTATCCCAACACAGCTCCTAGAAGAAACGTGTTTCTAACTCGCTGAATCTCAACATAGATTCAACTCTCTTTGTTGAACGAATGCACAGCAGAGCACTTTCACGGAAGTTTCTCTTGGGTTTTAGACGAAGTCTTCCTGCTGTTTCGTACGTATGCCCGCATTGGGCTGGAAATTCCGGTTTCGGGATTCTGCACAGAAAGGGTTTGCACACCGCTTAATCCACACATGAGTTTAATTCTGTCAGTTGAATGCACACAAGGACAAACATTCAGTTAGTTAGCTCCTTTTTGGTTTTAGAAGCAGATATTTCTCTGTACATACTACCGTCCCATTCACTCGTAAATATCCCAATGCAGCTCCTAGAATAAACGTGTTTCTAAATCGCTGAATTTCAACATAGATTCAACTCTATTAGGTGAACGAACGCACTGCGGAGCAGTTTCACGGAAACGTTTCTCCTGGGTTTTAGACGATGTCTTCCTGCTGTTTCGTACGTATGCCGGGATTGGGCTGGAAATGCCTGTTTCGTGATTCTGCACAGAGCGGGTTTGCACACCACTGAATCCACACATGAGTTTAACTCTGTCAGTTGAACGCACACAAGGACAACCATTCAGTTAGATAGCGCTGTTTTGGTTTAGAAGCAGATATTTCTCTGTACAGCCTATGGTCCCATTCACTCGGGACTATCCCAGCGCAGCTCCTAGAAGAAACGTAATTCTAACTCGTTGAATCTCAACATAGATTCAACCCTCTTAGGTGAACGAACGCACAGCTGAGCAGTTTCACGGAAACGATTCTCCTGGGTTTTAGACGAAGTCTTACTGCTGTTTCGAACGTATGCCGGCATTGGGCTGGAAATGCTGGTTTTGGAATTCTGCACCGAAAGGGTTTGCACACCGCTGAATCCACATATGAGTTTAACTCTGTCAGTTGAATGCATACATGGACAACCATTCACTTAGATAGCTCTGTTTTGGTTTTAGAAGCAGATAATTCTCTGTACAGCCTATGGTCCCATTCACTCGGGAATATCCGAACGCAGATGCAAGAAGAAACGTTTTTGTAGCTCGCTGAATCTCAACATAGATTCAACTCCCTTAGGTGACCGAACGCACGTCAGACCAGTTTCACGGAAACGTTTCTCCTGAGTTTTAGACGAAGTCTTACTGCTGTTTCATACGTATGCCGGGATTGGGCTGGAAATGCCTGTTTCGGGATTCTGCACAGAGCGGGTTTGCACAACGCTGAATCCACACATGAGTTTAACTCTGTCAGTTGAATGCACACATGGACAACCATTCAGATAGATAGCTCCGTTTTGGTTTTAGAAGCAGATATTTCTCTGTACAGCCTATGGTCCCATTCACTCGGGAATATCCCAACGCAGCTAATATAAGAAACGTGTTTCTAACTCGCTGAATGTCAACATAGATTCAACTCTCTTCGGTGAACGAACGCACAGCAGAGCAGTTTCACGGAAAAGTTTCTCCTGGGTTTTAGACCAAGTCTTCCTGCTGTTTCGTACATATGCCGACATTGGGCTGGAAATGCCGGTTTCGGGATTCTGCACAGAAAGGGTTTGCACACCGCAGAATCCACACATGAGTTTAACTCTGTCAGTTGAATGCACACATGGACAACCATTCAGTTAGATAGCTCCGTTTTGATTTTAGAATCATGTATTTCTCTATAAAGCCTATGGTCCCATTCACTTGGGAATATCCCAACGCAGCTCCTAGAAGAAACGTGTTTCTAACGGGATGAATCTCAACACAGATTCAACTCTCTTAGTTGAACGAACGCACAGCACAGCAGTTTCACGGAAACGTTTCTCCTGTGTTTTAGACGAAGTCTTCCTGCTGTTTCGTATGTATGTCGGCATTGGGCTGGAAATGCCGCTTTCAGGGTTCTGTACAGAAAGGGTTTGCACACCGCTGAATCCACACATGAGTTTAACTCTGTCAGTTGAATGCACACATGGACAACCATTCAGTTAGATAGCTCCGTTTTGGTTATAGAAGCAGATATTTCTCTGCACAGACTATGGTCACATTCACTCGGGAATATCCCAACGCAGCTCCTAGAAGAAACGTGTTTCTAACTCGCTGAATCTCAACATAGATTCAACTCTCTTAGTTGAACGAACGCACAGCAGAGCAGTTTCACGGAAACGTTTCTCCTGGGTTTTAGACGAAGTCTTCCTGCTGTTTCGTACGTATGCCGGCATTGGGCTGGAAATGCCGCTTTCGGGATTCTGCACAGAAAGGGTTTGCACACCGCTGAATACACACATGAGTTTCACTCTGTCAGTTGAATGCACACATGGACAACCATTCAGTTAGATAGCTCCGTTTTGGTTTAAGAAGCAGATATTTCTCTGTACAGCCTGTGGTCCCATTCACTCGGCCATATCCCAACGGAGATCCTAGAAGAAACGTGTTTCTAACTTGATGAATCTCAACACAGATTAAATTCTCTTTGGTGAACGAACGGACAGCAGAGCAGTTTCACGGAAACGTTTCTCCTGGGTTTTAGACGAAGTCTTCCTGCTTTTTCGTACGTAGGCCGGTATTGGGCTCGAAATGCCGGTTTCGGGATTCTGCACTGAAATGGTTTGCACACCGCTGAATCCTCACTTGAGTTTAACTCTTTCAGTTGAATGCACACATGGACAACCATTCAGTTAGATAGCTCCGTTTTAGTTTTAGAAGCAGATATTTCTCTGTACAGCCTATGGTCCCATTCACTCGGGAATATCGCAGCGCAGCTCCCAGAAGAAACGTGTTTCTAAATCGCTGAATATCAACACAGATTCAACTCTCTTAGGTGATCGAACGCACAGCCGAGCAGTTTCACGGAAACGTTTCTCCTGGGTTTTAGACGAAGTCTTCCTGCTTTTTCGTACGTCAGCCGGCATTGAGCTCGAAATGCCGGTTTCGGGATTCTGCACAGAAAGGGTTTGCACACCGCTGAATCCACATATGAGTTTAACTCTGTCAGTTGAATGCACACATGGAGAACCATTAAGTTAGATAGCTCCGTTTTGGTTTAGAAGCAGATATATCTCTGTACAGCCTATGGTCCCATTCACTCAGGAATATCCCAACGCAGCTCCTAGAGGAAACGTGTTTCAAACTCGCTGAATGTCAACATAGATTCAAATCTCTGAGGTGAACGAACGCACAGCAGAGCAGTTTCACGGAAACGTTTCTCCTGGGTTTTAGACGAAGTCTTCCAGCTGTTTCGTACGTATGCCAGCATTGGGCTGGAAATGCGGGTTTTGGGATTCTGCACAGAAAGGGTTTGCACACCACTGAATCCACACATGAGTTTAACTCTGTCAGTTGAATGCACACATGGAGAACCATTCAGTTAGATAGCTCCGTTTTGGTTTTAGAAGCAGATATTTCTCTGTACAGCCTATGGTCCGATTCACTCGGGAATATCCTAACGCAGCTCCTAGAAGAAACGTGTTTCTAACTTCATGGATCTCAACACAGATTCAACTCTCTTAGGTGAACGAACGTACAGCAGAGCAGTTTCACGGAAAGGTTTCTCCTTGGTTTTAGACGAAGTCTTCCTGCTGTTTCGTACGTATGCCGGCATTGGGCTGGAAATTCCGGTTTCGGGATTCTTCACAGAAAGGGTTTACACACCGCTGAATCCACACATGAGTTTAACTCTGTCAGTTGAATGCACACATGGACGTCCATTCAGTTAGATAGCTCCGTTTTGGTTTTAGGAACAGATATTTTTCTGTACAGCCTATAGACCCATTCAGTCGGGATTATCCCAACGCAGCTCCTAGAAGAAACGTGTTTCTAACTCGCTGTATCTCAACAAAGATTCAACTCTCTTAGGTGAACGAACGCACAGCAGAGCAGTTTCACGGAAACGTTTCTGCTGGATTTTAGACGAAGGCTTCCTGCTGTTTCGTATGTATGCCGGCATTGCGCTGGAAATGCCGGTTTCGGGATTCTGCACAGAAAGGGTTTGCACACCACTGAATCCACACATGAGTTTAACTCTGTCAGTTGAATGCACACATGGACAACCATTCAGTTAGATAGCTCCGTTTTGGTTTTAGAAACAGATATTTCTCTGTACAGGCTATGGTCCCATTCACTCGGGAATATCCCAATGCAGCTCCTAGAAGAAACGTGTTTGTAGCTCTCTGAATCTCAGCATAGATTCAACTCTATTAGGTGAACGAACGCACAGCAGAGCAGTTTCACGGAAACGTTTCTCCTGGGTTTTAGACCAAGTCTTACTGCTGTTTGGTACGTATGCCAGCTTTGGGCTGGAAATGCCGCTTTCGGGATTCTGCACAGAAAGGGTTTGCACACCGCTGAATCCACACATGAGTTTAACTCTGTCAGTTGAATGCACACATGGACAACCATTCAGTTAGATAGCTCCGTTTTGATTTTAGGAGCAGATATTTCTCTGTACAGCCTATGGTCCCATTCACTCGGGAATATCCCAACGCAGCTCCTAGAAGAAACGTGTTTCTGACTTGATGAAACTCAAAACAGATTCAACTCTCTTAGGTAAATTAACGCACAGCAGAGCAGTTTCACGGAAACGTTTCTCCTGGGTTTTAGACGAAGTCTTCCTCTTGTTTCGTATGTACGCCGGCATTGGGCTGGAAAAGCCGGTTTAGTGATTCTGCACAGAAAGTGTTTGCACACCGCTGAATCCACACATGGGTTTAACTCTGTCAGTTGAATGCACACATGGAGATCCATTCAGTTAGATAGCTCCGTTTTGGTTTTAGAAGCAGATATTTCTCTGTACAGCCTATGGTCCCATTCACTCGGGAATATCCCAACGCAGCTCCTAGAAGAAACGTGTTTCTAAATCGCTGAATATCAACACAGATTCAACTCTCTTAGGTGAACGAACGCACAGCAGAGCAGTTTCACGGAAACGTTTCTCCTGGGTTTTAGATGAAGTCTTCCTGCTTTTTCGCACGTAGGCCGGCATTGGGTTGGAAATGCCGCTTTCGGTATTCTGCACAGAAAGGGTTTGCACACCGATGAATCCACACATGAGTTTAACTCTGTCAGTTGAATGCACACATGGACAACCATTCAGATAGATAGCTCCGTTTTGGCTTTAGAAGCAGATATTTCTCTGTACAGCCTATGGACCCATTCACTCGGGAATATCCCAACGCAGCTCCTAGAAGAAACGTGTTTCTAACTCGCTGAATCTCAACATAGATTCAACTCTCTTAGGTGAACGACCACACAGCAGAGCAGTTTCACGGAAACGTTTCTCCTGGGTTTTAGACGATGTCTTCCTGCTGTTTCGTACGTATGCTGGCATTGGGCTGTAAATGCCGGTTTCGGGATTTTGTACAGAAAGGGTTTGGACACCGCTGAATCCACACCTGAGTTTAACTCTGTCAGTTGAATGCACACATGGACAACCATTCAGTTAGATAGCTCCGTTTTAGTTTTAGAAGCAGATATTTCACTGTACATCGTACGGTCCCATTCACTCGGGAATATCCCAACTCAGCTCCTAGAAGAAACGTGTTTCTAACTCGCTGAATCTCAACATAGATTCAACTCTCTTAGGTGAACGAACGCACAGCAGAGTAGTTTCACGGAAACGTTTCTCCTGTGTTTTAGACGAAGTCTTCTTGTTTTTCATACATAGGCCGGCTTTGGGCTGGAAATGCAAGTTTCAGAATTCTGTACAGAAAGTATTTGCACACCGCTGTATCCACACATGACTTTAACTCTGTCAGTTGAATGGAGACATGGACAACCATTCAGTTAGATAGCTCCGTTTTGGTTTTAGAAGCAGATATTTCTCTATACAGCTTATGGTCCCAGTCACTCGGGAATATGCCAATGCAGCTCGTAGAGGAAACGTGTTTCTAACTCGCTGAATCTCAACATAGATTCAACTCTCTTAGGTGAATGAACGCACAGCACAGCAGTTTCATGGAAACGTTTCTCCTGGGTTTTAGACGAAGTCTTAATGCTGTTTCGTACGTATGCCGGCATTGGGCTGGAAATGCCGGTTTCGGGATTCTGCACAGAAAGGGTTTGCACACCGCTGAATCCACACATGAGTTTAACTCTGTCAGTTGAATGCACACAGGCACATCCATTCAGTTAGATAGCTCCGTTTTGATTTTAGAAGCAGATATTTCTCTGTACAGCCTGTGGTCCGATTCACCCGGGAATATACCAAGGCAGCTCCTTGAAGAAACGTGTTTCTAACTCGCTGAATCTCAACATATATTCAACTCTCATAGGTGAACGAACGCACAGCAGAGCAGTTTCACGGAAAAGTTTCTCCTGGGTTTTAGACGAAGTCTTCCTGCTGTTTCGTACGTATGCCGGCATTGGGCTGGAAATGCCGCTTTCGGGATTCTGCACAGAAAGGGTTTGCATACCGCTGAATCTTCACATGAGTTTAACTCTGTCAGTTGAATGCACACATGGACAACCATTCAGTTAGATAGCTCCGTTTTAGTTTTAGAAGCAGATATTTCACTGTACATCGTACGGTACCATTCACTCGGGAATATCCCAACTCAGCTCCTAGAAGAAACGTGTTTCTAACTCGCTGAATCTCAACATAGATTCAACTCTCTTAGGTGAACGAACGCACAGCAGAGCAGTTTCACGGAAACGTTTCTCCTGTGTTTTAGACGAAGTCTTCTTGTTTTTCATACATAGGCCGGCTTTGGGCTGGAAATGCAAGTTTCGGAATTCTGTACAGAAAGTATTTGCACACCGCTGTATCCACACATGACTTTAACTCTGTCAGTTGAATGGAGACATGGACAACCATTCAGTTAGATAGCTCCGTTTTGGTTTTAGAAGCAGATATTTCTCTATACAGCTTATGGTCCCAGTCACTCGGGAATATGCCAGTGCAGCTCGTAGAGGAAACGTGTTTCTAACTCGCTGAATCTCAACATAGATTCAACTCTCTTAGGTGAATGAACGCACAGCACAGCAGTTTCACGGAAACGTTTCTCCTGGGTTTTAGACGAAGTCTTAATGCTGTTTCGTACGTATGCCGGCATTGGGCTGGAAATGCCGGTTTCGGGATTCTGCACAGAAAGGGTTTGCACACCGCTGAATCCACACATGAGTTTAACTCTGTCAGTTGAATGCACACAGGCACATCCATTCAGTTAGATAGCTCCGTTTTGATTTTAGAAGCAGATATTTCTCTGTACAGCCTGTGGTCCCATTCACCCGGGAATATACCAAGGCAGCTCCTAGAAGAAACGTGTTTCTAACTCGCTGAATCTCAACATATATTCAACTCTCATAGGTGAACGAACGCACAGCAGAGCAGTTTCACGGAAAAGTTTCTCCTGGGTTTTAGACGAAGTCTTCCTGCTGTTTCGTACGTATGCCGGCATTGGGCTGGAAATGCCGCTTTCAGGATTCTGCACAGAAAGGGTTTGCATACCGCTGAATCCACACATGAGTTTAACTCTGTCAGTTGAATGCACCCATGGACAACCATTCAGTTAGATAGCTCCGTTTTGGTTTAAGAAGCAGATATTTCTCTGTACAGCCTATGGTCCCATTCACTCGGGAATATCCAAACGGAGCTCCTAGAAGAAACGTGTTTCTAACTTGATGAATTTCAACACAGATTAAATTCTCTTAGGTGAACGAACGCACAGCAGAGCAGTTTAATGGAAACGTTTCTCATGGGTTTTAGACGAAGTCTTCCTGCTTTTTCGTACGTAGGCCGGCATTGGGCTCGAAATGCCGGTTTCGGGATTCTGCACTGAAATGGTTTGCACACCGCTGAATCCTCACTTGAGTTTAACTCTTTCAGTTGAATGCACACATGGACAACCATTCAGTTAGATAGCTCCGTTTTAGTTTTAGAAGCAGATATTTCTCTGTACAGCCTATGGTCCCATTCACTCGGGAATATCCCAACGCAGCTCCTAGATGAAACGTGTTTCTAACTCGCTGAATGACAACATAGATTCAACTCTCTTAGGTGAACGAACGCACAGTAGAGCAGTTTAACGGAAACGTTTCTCCTGGGTTTTAGACGAAGTCTTCCTCTTGTTTCGTATGTACGCCGGCATTGGGCTGGAAAAGCCGGTTTTGTGATTCTGCACAGAAACTGTTTGCACACCGCTGAATCCACACATCAGTTTAACTCTGTCAGTTGAATGCACTCATGGAGATCCATTCAGTTAGATAGCTCCGTTTTGGTTTTAGAAGCAGATATTTCTCTGTACAGCCTATGGTCCCATTCACTCGGCAATATCCCAACGCAGCTCCCAGAAGAAAGGTGTTTCTAAATCGCTGAATATCAACACAGATTCAACTCTCTTAGGTGAACGAACGCACAGCAGAGCAGTTTCACGGAAACGTTTCTCCTGGGTTTTAGATGAAGTCTTCCTGCTTTTTCGCACGTAGGCCGGCATTGGGTTGGAAATGCCGCTTTCGGTATTCTGCACAGAAAGGGTTTGCACACCGATGAATCCACACATGAGTTTAACTCTGTCAGTTGAATGCACACATGGACAACCATTCAGTTAGATAGCTCCGTTTTGGTTTTAGAAGCAGATATTACTCTATTTCTCTGTACAGACTATTGTCCGATTCACTCGGGAATATCCCAACGCAGGTCCTAGAAGAAACGTGTATCTAACTTGATGAATCTCAACACAGATGTCACTCTCTTAGGTGAACAAACGCACAGCAGAGCAGTTTCACGGAAACGTTTCTCCTGGGTTTTAGATGAAGTCTTCCTGCTATTTCGTATGTAGGCAGTCATTGGGCTGGAAATGTCGGTTTCGGGATTCTGCCCAGAAAGTGTTTGCACACCGCTGAATCCACACATGACTTTAACTCTGTCAGTTGAACGCAGACATGGATAACCATTCAGTTAGATAACTCCGTTTTGGCTTTAGAAGCAGATATTTCTCTGTACAGCCTGTGATCCCAGTCACTCGGGAATATCCCAATGCAGCTCCTAGAAGAAACGTGTTTGTAACTCGCTGAATCTCGACATAGATTCAACTCTCTTAGGTGAATGAACGCACAGCAGAGCAGTTTCACGGAAACGTTTCTCCTGGGTTTTAGACCAAGTCTTCCTGCTGTTTCGTACATATGCCGACATTGGGCTGGAAATGCCGGTTTCGGGATTCTGCACAGAAAGGGTTTGCACACCGCTGAATCCACACATGAGTTTAACTCTGTCAGTTGAATGCACACATGGAGAACCATTCAGTTTGATAGCTCCGTTTTGATTTTAGAATCATGTATTTCTCTATAAAGCCTATGGTCCCATTCACTTGGGAATATCCCAACGCAGCTCCTAGAAGAAACGTGTTTCTAACGGGATGAATCTCAACACAGATTCAACTCTCTTAGGTGAACGAACGCACAGCACAGCAGTTTCACGGAAACGTTTCTCCTGTGTTTTAGACGAAGTCTTCCTGATGTTTCGTACGTATGTCGGCATTGGGCTGGAAATGCCGCTTTCAGGGTTCTGTACAGAAAGGGTTTGCACACCGCTGAATCCACACATGAGTTTAACTCTGTCAGTTGAATGCACACATGGACAACCATTCAGTTAGATAGCTCCGTTTTGGTTATAGAAGCAGATATTTCTCTGCACAGACTATGGTCACATTCACTCGGGAATATCCCAACGCAGATCCTAGAAGAAACGTGTTTCTAACTCGCTGAATCTCAACATAGATTCAACTCTCTTAGGTGAACGAACGCACAGCAGAGCAGTTTCACGGAAACGTTTCTCCTGGGTTTTAGACGAAGTCTTCCTGCTGTTTCGTACGTATGCCGGCATTGGGCTGGAAATGCCGCTTTCGGGATTCTGCACAGAAAGGGTTTGCACACCGCTGAATCCACACATGAGTTTAACTCTGTCAGTTGAATGCACACATGGACAACCATTCAGTTAGATAGCTCCGTTTGGGTTTAAGAAGCAGATATTTCTCAGTACAGCCTATGGTCCCATTCACTTGGCAATATCCCAACGGATATCCTAGAAGAAACGTGTTTCTAACTTGATGAATCTCAACACAGATTAAATTCTCTTTGGTGAACGAACGCACAGCAGAGCAGTTTAACGGAAACATTTCTCCTGGGTTTTAGACGAAGTCTTCCTGCTTTTTCGTACGTAGGCCGGTATTGGGCTCGAAATGCCGGTTTCGGGATTCTGCACTGAAATGGTTTGCACACCGCTGAATCCTCACTTGAGTTTAACTCTTTCAGTTGAATGCACACATGGACAACCATTCAGTTAGATAGCTCCGTTTTAGTTTTAGAAGCAGATATTTCTCTGTACAGCCTATGGTCCCATTCACTCGGGAATATCCCAACGCAGCTCCTAGAGGAAACGTGTTTCAAACTCGCTGAATGTCAACATAGATTCAAATCTCTGAGGTGAACGAACGCACAGCAGAGCAGTTTCACGGAAACGTTTCTCCTGGGTTTTAGACGAAGTCTTCCAGCTGTTTCGTACGTATGCCAGCATTGGGCTGGAAATGCGGGTTTTGGGATTCTGCACAGAAAGGGTTTGCACACCACTGAATCCACACATGAGTTTAACTCTGTCAGTTGAATGCACACATGGAGAACCATTCAGTTAGATAGCTCCGTTTTGGTTTTAGAAGCAGATATTTCTCTGTACAGCCTATGGTCCGATTCACTCGGGAATATCCTAACGCAGCTCCTAGAAGAAACGTGTTTCTAACTTCATGGATCTCAACACAGATTCAACTCTCTTAGGTGAACGAACGTACAGCAGAGCAGTTTCACGGAAAGGTTTCTCCTTGGTTTTAGACGAAGTCTTCCTGCTGTTTCGTACGTATGCCGGCATTGGGCTGGAAATTCCGGTTTCGGGATTCTTCACAGAAAGGGTTTACACACCGCTGAATCCACACATGAGTTTAACTCTGTCAGTTGAATGCACACATGGACGTCCATTCAGTTAGATAGCTCCGTTTTGGTTTTAGGAACAGATATTTTTCTGTACAGCCTATAGACCCATTCAGTCGGGATTATCCCAACGCAGCTCCTAGAAGAAACGTGTTTCTAACTCGCTGTATCTCAACAAAGATTCAACTCTCTTAGGTGAACGAACGCACAGCAGAGCAGTTTCACGGAAACGTTTCTGCTGGATTTTAGACGAAGGCTTCCTGCTGTTTCGTATGTATGCCGGCATTGGGCTGGAAATGCCGGTTTCGGGATTCTGCACAGAAAGGGTTTGCACACCGCTGAATCCACACATGAGTTTAACTCTGTCAGTTGAATGCACACATGGACAACCATTCAGTTAGATAGCTCCGTTTTGGTTTTAGAAACAGATATTTCTCTGTACAGGCTATGGTCCCATTCACTCGGGAATATCCCAATGCAGCTCCTAGAAGAAACGTGTTTGTAACTCTTTGAATCTCAGCATAGATTCAACTCTATTAGGTGAACGAACGCACAGCAGAGCAGTTTCACGGAAACGTTTCTCCTGGGTTTTAGACCAAGTCTTACTGCTGTTTGGTACGTATGCCAGCTTTGGGCTGGAAATGCCGCTTTCGGGATTCTGTACAGAAAGGGTTTGCACACCGGTGAATCCACACATGAGTTTAAATCTGTCAGTTGAATGCACACATGGACAAACATTCAGTTAGATAGCTCCGTTTTGATTTTAGGAGCAGATATTTCTCTGTACAGCCTATGGTCCCATTCACTCGGGAATATCCCAACGCAGCTCCTAGAAGAAACGTGTTTCTGACTTGATGAAACTCAACACAGATTCAACTCTCTTAGGTAAATTAACGCACAGCAGAGCAGTTTCACGGAAACGTTTCTCCTGGGTTTTAGACGAAGTCTTCCTCTTGTTTCGTATGTACGCCGGCATTGGGCTGGAAAAGCCGGTTTAGTGATTCTGCACAGAAAGTGTTTGCACACCGCTGAATCCACACATGGGTTTAACTCTGTCAGTTGAATGCACACATGGAGATCCATTCAGTTAGATAGCTCCGTTTTGGTTTTAGAAGCAGATATTTCTCTGTACAGCCTATGGTCCCATTCACTCGGGAATATCCCAACGCAGCTCCCAGAAGAAACGTGTTTCTAAATCGCTGAATATCAACACAGATTCAACTCTCTTAGGTGAACGAACGCACAGCAGAGCAGTTTCACGGAAACGTTTCTCCTGGGTTTTAGATGAAGTCTTCCTGCTTTTTCGCACGTAGGACGGCATTGGGTTGGAAATGCCGCTTTCGGTATTCTGCACAGAAAGGGTTTGCACACCGATGAATCCGCACATGAGTTTAACTCTGTCAGTTGAATGCACACATGGACAACCATTCAGTTAGATAGCTCCGTTTTGGTTTTAGAAGCAGATATTTCTCTGTACAGCCTATGTTCCCATTCACTCGGCAATATCCCAACGCAGCTCCTAGAAGAAACGTGTTTCTAACTCACTGAATCTCAACATAGATTCAACTCTCTTAGGTGAACGAACGCACAGCAGAGCAGTTTCACGGAAACGTTTCTCCTGGGTTTTAGACGATGTCTTCCTGCTGTTTCGTACGTATGCCGGGATTGGGCTGAAAATGCGGGTGTCGAGATTCTGCACAGAAAGGGATTGCACACTCCTGAATCCACACATGAATTTAACTCTGTCAATTGAATGCACTCATGGGCAACCATTCAGTTAGATAGCTCCGTTTTGGTTTTAGAAGCAGATATTACTCTATTTCTCTGTACAGACTATTGTCCGATTCACTCGGGAATATCCCAACGCAGCTCCTAGAAGAAACGTGTATCTAACTTGATGAATCTCAACACAGATGCAACTCTCTTAGGTGAACAAACGCACAGCCGAGCAGTTTCACGGAAACGTTTCTCCTGGGTTTTAGATGAAGTCTTACTGCTATTTCGTATGTAGGCAGGCATTGGGCTGGAAATGTCGGTTTCGGGATTCTGCCCAGAAAGTGTTTGCACACCGCTGAATCCACACATGACTTTAACTCTGTCAGTTGAACGCAGACATGGATAACCATTCAGTTAGATAGCTCCGTTTTGGTTTTAGAAGCAGATATTTCTCTGTACAGCCTGTGATCCCAGTCACTCGGGAATATCCCAATGCAGCTCCTAGAAGAAACGTGTTTCTAACTCGCTGAATCTCAACATAGATTCAACTCTCTTAGGTGAATGAACGCACCGCACAGCAATTTCACGGAAACGTTTCTCCTGGGTTTTAGACCAAATCTTCCTGCTGTTTCGTACATATGTCGACATTGGGCTGGAAATGCCGGTTTCGGGATTCTGCACAGAAAGGGTTTGCACACCGCTGAATCCACACATGAGTTTAACTCTGTCAGTTGAATGCACACATGGACAACCATTCAGTTAGATAGCTCCGTTTTGATTTTAGAATCATGTATTTCTCTATAAAGCCTATGGTCCCATTCACTTGGGAATATCCCAACGCAGCTCCTAGAAGAAACGTGTTTCTAACTTGATGAATCTCAACACAGATTAAATTCTCTTTGGTGAACGAACGCACAGCAGAGCAGTTTCACGGAAACGTTTCTCCTGGGTTTTAGACGAAGTCTTCCTGCTTTTTCGTACGTAGGCCGGTATTGGGCTCGAAATGCCGGTTTCGGGATTCTGCACTGAAAGGGTTTGCACACCGCTGAATCCTCACTTGAGTTTAACTCTTTCAGTTGAATGCACACATGGACAACCATTCAGTTAGATAGCTCCGTTTTAGTTTTAGAAGCAGATATATCTCTGTACAGCCTATGGTCCCATTCACTCGGGAATATCCCAACGCAGCTCCTAGATGAAACGTGTTTCTATCTCTCTGAATGACAATATAGATTCAGCTCTCTTAGGTGAACGAACGCACAGCAGAGCAGTTTCACGGAAACGTTTCTCCTGGATTTTAGACGAAGTCTTCCTGCTGTTTCGTACGTATGCCTGTATTGGGCCGGGAATGCCGGTTTCAGGATTCTGTACAGAAAGTGTTTGCACACCGCTGAATCCACACATGAGTTTAACTCTGTCAGTTGAATGCACACATGGACAACCATTCAGTTACATAGCTCCGTTTTAGTTTTAGAAGCAGATATTTCTCTGCACAGCCTACGGTCCCATTCACTCGGGAATATCCCAACGCAGCTCCTAGAAGAAACGTGTTTCTTTTTTTTTTTTTTTTTTTTTTAATTTTTATTGCATTTTAGGTTTTGGGGTACATGTGAAAAACATGCAAGGTTGTTGCATAGGTGCACACGTGGCAGTGTGATTTGCTGCCTTCCTCCCCTTCACCCACATCTGGCATTTCTCCCCATGCTATCCCTTCCCAATTCCCCACCCCCCCGCTGTCCCCCCCACTCCCCCACAACAGACCCCCATGTATAGTGCTCCCCTCCCTGTGTCCATGTGTTCTCCTTGTTCAACACCCGCCTATGAGTGAGAACATGTGGTGTTTGATTTTGTGTTCTTGTGTCAGTTTGCTGAGAATGATGGTTTCCAGGTTCATCCATGTCCCTACAAAGGACGCAAACTCCTCGTTTTTAATGGCTGCATAATATTCCATGGTGTATATGTGCCACATTTTTCCTGTCCAGTCTATCATCGTTAGGCATTTGGGTTGGTTCCAGGTCTTTGCTATTGTAAACTGTGCTGCTATGAACATTCGTGTGCATGTGTCCTTATAGTAGAACGATTTATAATCCTTTGGATATATGCCCAGTAATGGGATTGCTGGGTCAAATGGAATTTCTATTTCTAGGTCCTTGAGGAATCGCCACACTGTTTTCCACAATGGTTGAACTAGTTTACACTCCCACCAACAGTGTAAAAGTGTTCCTATTTCTCCACATCCTCTCCAGCATCTGTTGTCTCCAGATTTTTTAATGATTGCCATTCTGACTGGTGTGAGATGGTATCTCAATGTAGTTTTGATTTGCATTTCTCTAATGGCCAGTGATGATGAGCATTTTTTCATATGCTTGTTGGCCTCATGTATGTCTTCTTTTGTAAAGTATCTGTTCATATCCTTCGCCCACTTTTGAATGGGCTTGTTTGTTTTTTTCTTGTAAATCTTTTTTAGCTCGTTGTAAATTCTGGATATTAGCCCTTTGTCAGATGGGTAGGCTGCAAAAATTTTTTCCCATTCTGTTGGTTGCCGATTCACTCTATTGACTGTTTCTTTTGCTGTGCAGAAGCTGTGGAGTTTGATTAGGTCCCATTTGTCTATTTTGGCTTTTGTTGCCAATGCTTTTGGTGTTTTGGTCATGAAGTCCTTGCCTACGCCTATGTCCTGAATGGTTTTGCCTAGGTTTCCTTCTAGTGATTTTATGGTATTAGGTCTTATGTTTAAGTCTTTAATCCATCTGGAGTCAATTTTAGTGTAAGGTGTCAGGAAGGGGTCCAGTTTCTGCTTTCTGCATATGGCTAGCCAGTTTTCCCAACACCACTTATTGAACAGGGAATCCTTTCCCCATTGCTTGTTTTTATCAGGTTTGTCAAAGATCGGGTGGTTGTAGATATGTTGTGTTGCCTCCGACGCCTCTGTTCTGTTCCATTGGTCTATATCTCTGTTTTGGTACCAGTACCATGTTGTTTTGATTACTGTAGCCTTGTAGTAGAGTTTGATGTCTGGTAGTGTGATGCCTCCCGCTTTGTTCTTTTTGCTTTGAATTGACTTGGCTATGTGGGCTCTCTTTTGGTTCCATATGAAGTTTAAGGTGGTTTTTTCCAGTTCTGTGAAGAAGGTCATTGGTAGCTTGATGGGGATAGCATTGAATCTGTATATTACTTTGGGCAGTATGGCCATTTTCACGATATTAATTCTTCCTAACCATGAACATGGAATGTTTCTCCATCTGTTTGTGTCCTCTCTTATTTCGTTGAGCAGTGATTTGTAGTTCTCCTTGAAGAGGTCCTTTACATTCCTTGTTAGTTGTATTCCTAGGTATTTTATTCTCTTTGTAGCAATTGTGAATGGCAGTTCGTTCTTGATTTGGCTCTCTTTAAGTCTGTTATTGGTGTATAGGAATGCTTGTGATTTTTGCACATTGATTTTGTATCCTGAGACTTTGCTGAAGTTGCTTATCAGTTTCAGGAGCTTTTGGGCTGAGATGAGGGGGTCTTCTAGATATACAGTCATGTCGTCTGCAAATAGAGACAATTTGACTTCCTCCTTTCCAATTGAATACCCTTTATTTCTTTTTCTTGCCTGATTGCCCTGGCTAGAACTTCCAGTACTATATTGAATAGGAGTGGTGAGAGAGGGCATCCTTGTCTAGTGCCAGATTTCAAAGGGAATGCTTCCAGTTTTTGCCCGTTCAGTATGATATTGGCTGTCGGTTTGTCATAAATAGCTTTTATTATTTTGAGATACGTTCCATCGATACCTAGTTTATTGAGGGTTTTTAGCATAAAGGGCTGTTGAATTTTGTTGAAGGCCTTCTCTGCATCGATTGAGGCAATCATGTGGTTTTTGTCTTTGGTTCTGTTTATGTGGTGAATTACATTTATAGACTTGCGTATATTGAACCAGCCTTGCATCCCCGGGATGAATCCTACTTGATCATGGTGGATAAGCTTTTTGATGTGCTGTTGTAATCGGCTTGCCATTATTTTATTGAAGATTTTTGCATCTATGTTCATCATGGATATTGGCCTGTAGTTTTCTTTTCTTGTTGAGTCTCTGCCAGGTTTTGGTATTAGGATGATGTTGGTCTCATAAAATGATTTGGGAAGGATTCCCTCTTTTTGGATTATTTGGAATAGTTTCAGTAGGAATGGTATCAGTTCCTCTTTGTATGTCTGGTAGAATTCTGCTGTGAACCCATCTGGACCTGGGCTTTTTTTGGGTGGTAGGCTCTTAATTGCTGCCTCGACTTCAGACCTTGTTATTGGTCTATTCAGGGTTTCGACTTCTTCCTGGTTTAGGCATGGGAGGAGGCTACTGTCCAGGAATTTATCCATTTCCTCCAGGTTTTCTAATTTATGTGCATAGAGTTGTTTGTAATAATCTCTGATGATGGTTTGAATTTCTGTGGAATCTGTGGTGATATCCCCTTTGTCATTTTTTATTGCATCTATTTGATTATTCTCTCTTTTCTTTTTTATTAGTCTGGCTAGTGGTCTGTCTATTTTGTTGATCTTTTCAAAAAACCAGCTCCTGGATTTATTGATTTTTTGAAGGGTTTTTCGCGTCTCTATCTCCTTCAATTCTGCTTTGATCTTAGTTATTTCTTGTCTTCTGCTAGGTTTTGAGTTTTTTTGATCTTGCTCCTCTAGCTCTTTCAATTTTGACGATAGGGTGTCAATTTTAGATCTCTCCTTTCTTCTCATGTGGGCACTTATTGCTATATATTTTCCTCTAGAGACTGCTTTAAATGTGTCCCAGAGATTCTGGTATGTGGTGTCTTCGTTCTCGTTGGTTTCGAAGAACGTCTTTATTTCTGCCTTCATTTCATTGTTTATCCAGTCAACATTCAGGAGAAAGTTGTTCATTTTCCATGAGGCTGTGCGGTTCTGGGTTGGTTTCTGAATTCTGAGTTCTAACTTGATTGCACTGTGGTCTGAGAGACTGTTTGTTATGGTTTCCGTTCTTTTGCATTTGCTGAGGAGTGATTTACTTCCAATTATGTGGTCAATTTTAGAGTAGGTGTGATGTGGTGCTGAGAAGAATGTATATTCTGTGGATTTGGGGTGGAGAGTTCTGTAAATGTCTATTAGGTTTGCTTGTTCCAGGTCTGAGTTCAAGTCCTGGATATCCTTGTTAATTTTCTGTCTCGTTGATCTGTCTAATATTGACAATGGTGTGTTGAAGTCTCCCACTATTATTGTGTGGGAGTCTAAGTCTCTTTGCAAGTCTTTAAGAACTTGCCTTATGTATCTGGGTGCTCCTGTATTAGGTGCATATATATTTAGGATCGTTAGCTCTTCTTGCTGCATTGATCCTTTTACCATTATGTAATGTCCTTCTTTGTCTCTTTTGATCTTTGTTGCTTTAAAGTCTATTTTATCAGAGATGAGAATTGCAACTCCTGCTTTTTTTTGCTCTCCATTTGCTTGGTAAATCTTCCTCCATCCCTTTATTTTGAGCCTTTGTGTATCCTTGCATGCGAGATGGGTTTCCTGGATACAGCACACTGATGGGTTTTGGCTTTTTATCCAATTTTCCAGTCTGTGTCTTTTGATTGGGGCATTTAGTCCGTTTACATTTAGGGTTAATATTGTTATGTGTGAATTCGATCCTGTCATTTTGGTGTTAGGTGGCTGTTTTGTCCTTTGGTTGATGCAGATTCTTCATTGTGTTGATGCTCTTTACCTTTTCGTGTGTTTTTGGAGTGGCTGGTACTGGTTGTTCTTTTCTATGTGTAGTGCCTCCTTCAGGAGCTCTTGTAGAGCTGGTCTGGTGGTGATGAACTCTCTGAGTTCTTGCTTGTTCACAAAGGATTTTATTTTTCCTTCACTTATGAAGCTTAGTTTGGCTGGATACGAAATTCTGGGTTGAAAGTTCTTTTCCTTAAGGATGTTGAATATCGGCCCCCACTCTCTTCTGGCCTGTGGGTTTCTGCTGAGAGATCTGCAGTGAGTCTGATGGGCTTCCCTTTGTGGGTAACCTGACCTTTCTCTCTGGCTGCCCTTAGTATTTTCTCCTTCATTTCAACCCTGGTGAATCTGATGATTATGTGTCTTGGGGTTGCTCTTCTAGAGGAGTATCTTTGTGGTGTTCTCTGTATTTCCTGGACTTGAATCTTGGCCTGCCTTGTTAGGTTGGGGAAGTTTTCCTGGATAATATCCTGAAGAGTATTTTCCAGCTTGGATGCATTCTCTTCGTCACATTCAGGTACACCTATCAAACGTAGATTAGGTCTTTTCACATAGTCCCATATTTCTTGTTGACTTTGTTCATTCCTTTTTACCCTGTTTTCTCTAATCTTGCCTTCTCGTTTTATTTCATTGAGTTGATCTTCGACCTCTGATATCCTTTCTTCTGCTTGGTCAATTCGGCTGTTGAAACTTGTGCATGCTTCACGAAGTTCTCGTGTTGTGTTTTTCAGCTCAATCAATTCACTCATATTCCTCTCTAAGTTGTTCATTCTCGTTAGCATTTCGTCAAGCCTTTTTTCAAGGTTCTTAGTTTCTTTGCATTGGGTTAGAACATGTTCTTTTAGCTCACGGAAGTTTCTTATTATCCACTTTCTGAAAGCTGATTCTGTCATTTCATCACACTCATTCTCCATCCAGTCTTGTTCCCTTGCTGGTGAGGAGTTGTGATCCCTTGTAGGAGGAGAAGTGTTCTGGTTTTGGGTGTTTTCATTCTTTTTGCGCTGGTTTCTTCCCATCTTTGTGGATTTATCCACCTGTTGACTTTGTAGTTGTTGTCTTTCTGATTTTGGTAATTTTAAGTCTGCTGTGGCAGAACTCATAAACCCCCTGCTCTTCCCCCCAGGTGTTCTGTCCCAGGGAGTTACGGTTTTATGATGTTCCCCTGTGCAGTTGCTGTTTTCCCTGCCCACAAGGTGGCAGCCTAGTCACACTCAGGTTGCAGAGGCTTCGCTAAGCTGCTGTGGGCTCCACCCAGCTTCCGTGTGAACTTCTGGGTGTAGTTAGAACTGCTTCCGCTATGTTGGCCCGCCCCTGTAGTGACGGAGTCTCTGTAGTGGCGGATTGCCTTAGTAGATTGCCCTGGGAACAGCAGGGTGCCTATGGAGAACGCCCCTCCTCCACAGAGCTGGACCGTCCCGGTTTCAGTTGTGTTTCAGGTCTTCTTGCTGGGTAAGAGGGGACACCGTCTCATCTGATCTGCCTCCGGAGCCGCTGCGTTGGCTAAAGCCGCGGCTCTGAGATTCGTGGCGCTGGCCTGGCTCCCCGTTTCAGCTCCCCTTGCTGGCTTATAGGGGTCTCAGACTCTCTCACTTTGTACAGTGAGCCGTTGCCTCAGGGTGCCGGCCAAGCGGCTGCGCCATTCAGGCCAGCGGCGCCAGCGGCGCTGGCGACCCGTGTGGCTTCTCTGCGTGTGAATCTCCTGGTCTGTGGGCAGTAAAAATCAGTCTGGAAATACGACGTCCACTCACCCTCTGTGCTTTCTCTCGGAGCTGCATTCCCGAGTTACTCCTAAGCGGCCATCCGAAGAAACGTGTTTCTAACTCGCCTAATGACAACATAGATTCAACCCTCTTAGGTGAACGAACGCACAGCAGAGCAGTTTCACGGAAACGTTTCTCCTGGGTTTTAGACGAAGTGTTCCTGTGTTTTGTACGTAGGCCGGCATTGGGCTGGAAATGCCGGTTTCGGGATTCTGCACAGAAAGGGTTTGCACACCGCTGAATCCACACATGAGTTTAACTCTGTCAGTTGAATGCACACTGGACAACCATTCAGTTAGATAGCTCCGTTTTGGTTTTAGAAGCAGATATTTCTCTGTACAGCCTATGGTCCCAGTCACTCGGGAATATCCCAATGCAGCTCGTAGAAGAAACGTGTTTCTAACTCGCTGAATCTCAACATAGATTCAACTCTCTTAGGTGAATGAACGCACAGCACAGCAGTTTCACGGAAACGTTTCTCCTGGATTTTAGACGAAGTCTTCCTGCTGTTTCGTACGTATGCTGGCATTGGGCTGGAAATGGCGCTTTCGGGATTCTGCACAAAAAGGGTTTGCACACCGCTGAATCCACACATGAGTTTAACTCTGTCAGTTGAATGCACACATGGACAACGATTTAGTTAGATAGCTCCGTTTTGGTTTAAGAAGCAGATATTTCTCTGTACAGCCTATGGTCCCATTCACTCAGGAATATCCCAACGCAGCTCCTAGAAGAAACGTGTTTCTGACTCGCTGAAACTCAACATAGATTCAACTCTCTTATGTGAACGAACGCACAGCAGAGCAGTTTCATGGGAACGTTTCTCCTGCGTTTTAGACGAAGTGCTCCTGCTTTTTCATACGTAGGCCGGCATTGGGATCGAAATGCCGGTTTCGGGATTCTGCACTGAAAGGGTTTGCACACCGCTGAATCCTCACTTGAGTTTAACTCTTTCAGTTGAATGAACACATGGACAACCATTCAGTTAGATAGCTCCGTTTTAGTTTTAGAAGCAGATATTTCTCTGTACAGCCTATGGTCCCATTCACTTGGGAATATCCCAACGCAGCTCCTAGAAGAAATGTGTTTCTAACTCGCTGAATGAGAACATAGATTCAACTCTCTTAGGTGAACGAACGCACAGCAGAGCAGTTTCACGGAAACGTTTCTCCTGGGTTTTAGACGAAGTCTTCCTGCTGTTTCGCACGTATGCCGGCATTGGGCTGGAAATGCCGCTTTCGGGATTCTGCACAGAAAGGGTTTGCACATTGCTGAATCCACACATGAGTTTAACTCTGTCAGTTGAAGGCACACATGGACAACCATTCAGTAAGATAGCTCCGTTTTGATTTTAGAAGCAGATAATTCTCTATACAGCCTATGGTCCTATTCACTCGGGAATATCCCAACGCAGCTCCTAGAAGAAACGTGTTTCTAACTTGATGAATCTCAACACAGATTCAGCTCTCTTAGGTGAATGAACGCACAGCAGAGCAGTTTCACGGAAACGTTTCTCCTGGGTTTTATACGAAGACTTCCTGCTTTTTCGTACGTAGGCCGGCATTGGGCTGGAAATGCCGCTTTCGGGATTCTGCACAGAAAGGGTTTGCACATTGCTGAATCCACACATGAGTTTAACTCTGTCAGTTGAAGGCACACATGGACAACCATTCAGTTAGATAGCTCTGTTTTAGTATAAGAAGCATATATTTCTCTGTACAGCCTATGGTCCCATTCACTCGGGAATATCCCAACGCAGCTCCTAGAAGAAACGTGTTTCTAACTTGATGAATCTCAACACAGATTCAATTCTCTTAGGTGAACGAACGCACAGCAGAGCAGTTTCACGGAAACGTTTCTCCTGGGTTTTAGACGAAGTCTTCCTGCTTTTTCTTAGGTAGGCCGGCATTGGGCTGGAAATTCCGCTTTTTTGATTCTGCACAGAAAGGGTTTGCACACCGCTGAATCCACACATGAGTTTAACTCTGTCAGTTGAATGCACACATGGACAACCATTCAGTTAGATAGCTCCGTTTTAGTTTAAGAAGCAGATATTTCTCTGTACAGCCTATGGTCCCATTCACTCGGGAATATCCCAACGCAGCTCCTCGAATGAACGTGTTTCTAACTCGCTGAATGAAAACATAGATTCAACTCTCTTAGATTAACGAACGCACAGCAGAGCAGTAACATGGAAACGTTTATCCTGGGTTTTAGCCGAAGTGCTCATGCTTTTTCATACGTAGGCCGACATTGGGCTGGAAATGCCGGTTTCGGGATTCTGCACAGAAAGGGTTTGCACACCGCTGAATCCACACATGAGTTTAACTCTGTCAGTTGAATGCACACATGGACAACCATTCAGTTAGATAGCTCCGTTTTGATTTTAGAAGCATGTATTTCTCCATAAAGCCTATGGTCCCATTCACTTGGGAATATCCCAACGCAGATCCTAGAAGAAACGTGTTTCTAACGGGATGAATCTCAACACAGATTCAACTCTCTTAGGTGAACGAACGCACAGCAGAGCAGTTTCACGGAAACGTTTCTCCTGGGTTTTAGACGAAGTCTTCCTGTTTTTCGTACGTAGGCCGGCATTGGGCTGGAAATTCCGGTTTCGGGATTCTGCACAGAAAGGGTTTGCACACAGCTGAATCCACACATGAGTTTAACTCTGTCAGTTGAATGCACACTGGACAACCATTCATTTAGATAGCTCCGTTTTGGTTTTAGAAGCAGATATTTCTCTTTACAGCCTATGGTCCCAGTCACTCGGGAATATCCCAATGCAGCTCGTAGAAGAAACGTGTTTCTAACTCGCTGAATCTCAACATAGATTCAACTCTCTTAGGTGAATGAACGCACAGCAGAGCAGTTTCACGGAAACGTTTCTCCTGGATTTTAGACGAAGTCTTCCTGCTATTTCGTACGTATGCTGGCATTGGGCTGGAAATGGCGCTTTCGGGATTCTGCACAGAAAGGGTTTGCACACCGCTGAATCCACACATGAGTTTAACTCTGTCAGTTGAATGCACACATGGACAACGATTTAGTTAGATAGCTCCATTTTGGTTTAAGAAGCAGATATTTCTCTGTACAGCCTATGGTCCCATTCACTCGGGAATATCCCAACGCAGCTCCTAGAAGAAACGTGTTTCTAACTCGCTGAAACTCAACATAGATTCAACTCTCTTAGGTGAACGAACGCACAGCAGAGCAGTTTCATGGGAACGTTTCTCCTGCGTTTTAGACGAAGTGCTCCTGCTTTTTCATACGTAGGCCGGCATTGGGATCGAAATTCCGGTTTCGGGATTCTGCACTGAAAGGGTTTGCACACCGCTGAATCCTCACTTGAGTTTAACTCTTTCAGTTGAATGAACACATGGACAACCATTCAGTTAGATAGCTCCGTTTTAGTTTTAGAAGCAGATATTTCTCTGTACAGCCTATGGTCCCATTCACTTGGGAATATCCCAACGCAGCTCCTAGAAGAAATGTGTTTCTAACTCGCTGAATGACAACATAGATTCAACTCTCTTAGGTGAACGAACGCACAGCAGAGCAGTTTCACGGAAACGTTTCTCCTGGGTTTTAGACGAAGTCTTCCTGCTGTTTCGCACGTATGCCGGCATTGGGCTGGAAATGCCGCTTTCGGGATTCTGCACAGAAAGGGTTTGCACACCGCTGAATCCACACATGAGTTTAACTCTGTCAGTTGAATGCACACATGGACAACCATTCAGTAAGATAGCTCCGTTTTGGTTTAAGAAGCAGATATTTCTCTGTACAGCCTATGGTCCCATTCACTCAGGAATATCCCAACGCAGCTCCTAGAAGAAACGTGTTTCTGACTCGCTGAAACTCAACATAGATTCAACTCTCTTATGTGAACGAACGCACAGCAGAGCAGTTTCATGGGAACGTTTCTCCTGCGTTTTAGACGAAGTGCTCCTGCTTTTTCATACGTAGGCCGGCATTGGGATCGAAATGCCGGTTTCGGGATTCTGCACTGAAAGGGTTTGCACACCGCTGAATCCTCACTTGAGTTTAACTCTTTCAGTTGAATGAACACATGGACAACCATTCAGTTAGATAGCTCCGTTTTAGTTTTAGAAGCAGATATTTCTCTGTACAGCCTATGGTCCCATTCACTTGGGAATATCCCAACGCAGCTCCTAGAAGAAATGTGTTTCTAACTCGCTGAATGAGAACATAGATTCAACTCTCTTAGGTGAACGAACGCACAGCAGAGCAGTTTCACGGAAACGTTTCTCCTGGGTTTTAGACGAAGTCTTCCTGCTGTTTCGCACGTATGCCGGCATTGGGCTGGAAATGCCGCTTTCGGGATTCTGCACAGAAAGGGTTTGCACATTGCTGAATCCACACATGAGTTTAACTCTGTCAGTTGAAGGCACACATGGACAACCATTCAGTAAGATAGCTCCGTTTTGATTTTAGAAGCAGATAATTCTCTATACAGCCTATGGTCCTATTCACTCGGGAATATCCCAACGCAGCTCCTAGAAGAAACGTGTTTCTAACTTGATGAATCTCAACACAGATTCAGCTCTCTTAGGTGAATGAACGCACAGCAGAGCAGTTTCACGGAAACGTTTCTCCTGGGTTTTATACGAAGACTTCCTGCTTTTTCGTACGTAGGCCGGCATTGGGCTGGAAATGCCGCTTTCGGGATTCTGCACAGAAAGGGTTTGCACATTGCTGAATCCACACATGAGTTTAACTCTGTCAGTTGAAGGCACACATGGACAACCATTCAGTTAGATAGCTCTGTTTTAGTATAAGAAGCATATATTTCTCTGTACAGCCTATGGTCCCATTCACTCGGGAATATCCCAACGCAGCTCCTAGAAGAAACGTGTTTCTAACTTGATGAATCTCAACACAGATTCAATTCTCTTAGGTGAACGAACGCACAGCAGAGCAGTTTCACGGAAACGTTTCTCCTGGGTTTTAGACGAAGTCTTCCTGCTTTTTCTTAGGTAGGCCGGCATTGGGCTGGAAATTCCGCTTTTTTGATTCTGCACAGAAAGGGTTTGCACACCGCTGAATCCACACATGAGTTTAACTCTGTCAGTTGAATGCACACATGGACAACCATTCAGTTAGATAGCTCCGTTTTAGTTTAAGAAGCAGATATTTCTCTGTACAGCCTATGGTCCCATTCACTCGGGAATATCCCAACGCAGCTCCTCGAATGAACGTGTTTCTAACTCGCTGAATGAAAACATAGATTCAACTCTCTTAGATTAACGAACGCACAGCAGAGCAGTAACATGGAAACGTTTATCCTGGGTTTTAGCCGAAGTGCTCATGCTTTTTCATACGTAGGCCGACATTGGGCTGGAAATGCCGGTTTCGGGATTCTGCACAGAAAGGGTTTGCACACCGCTGAATCCACACATGAGTTTAACTCTGTCAGTTGAATGCACACATGGACAACCATTCAGTTAGATAGCTCCGTTTTGATTTTAGAAGCATGTATTTCTCCATAAAGCCTATGGTCCCATTCACTTGGGAATATCCCAACGCAGATCCTAGAAGAAACGTGTTTCTAACGGGATGAATCTCAACACAGATTCAACTCTCTTAGGTGAACGAACGCACAGCAGAGCAGTTTCACGGAAACGTTTCTCCTGGGTTTTAGACGAAGTCTTCCTGTTTTTCGTACGTAGGCCGGCATTGGGCTGGAAATTCCGGTTTCGGGATTCTGCACAGAAAGGGTTTGCACACAGCTGAATCCACACATGAGTTTAACTCTGTCAGTTGAATGCACACTGGACAACCATTCATTTAGATAGCTCCGTTTTGGTTTTAGAAGCAGATATTTCTCTTTACAGCCTATGGTCCCAGTCACTCGGGAATATCCCAATGCAGCTCGTAGAAGAAACGTGTTTCTAACTCGCTGAATCTCAACATAGATTCAACTCTCTTAGGTGAATGAACGCACAGCAGAGCAGTTTCACGGAAACGTTTCTCCTGGATTTTAGACGAAGTCTTCCTGCTATTTCGTACGTATGCTGGCATTGGGCTGGAAATGGCGCTTTCGGGATTCTGCACAGAAAGGGTTTGCACACCGCTGAATCCACACATGAGTTTAACTCTGTCAGTTGAATGCACACATGGACAACGATTTAGTTAGATAGCTCCATTTTGGTTTAAGAAGCAGATATTTCTCTGTACAGCCTATGGTCCCATTCACTCGGGAATATCCCAACGCAGCTCCTAGAAGAAACGTGTTTCTAACTCGCTGAAACTCAACATAGATTCAACTCTCTTAGGTGAACGAACGCACAGCAGAGCAGTTTCATGGGAACGTTTCTCCTGCGTTTTAGACGAAGTGCTCCTGCTTTTTCATACGTAGGCCGGCATTGGGATCGAAATTCCGGTTTCGGGATTCTGCACTGAAAGGGTTTGCACACCGCTGAATCCTCACTTGAGTTTAACTCTTTCAGTTGAATGAACACATGGACAACCATTCAGTTAGATAGCTCCGTTTTAGTTTTAGAAGCAGATATTTCTCTGTACAGCCTATGGTCCCATTCACTTGGGAATATCCCAACGCAGCTCCTAGAAGAAATGTGTTTCTAACTCGCTGAATGACAACATAGATTCAACTCTCTTAGGTGAACGAACGCACAGCAGAGCAGTTTCACGGAAACGTTTCTCCTGGGTTTTAGACGAAGTCTTCCTGCTGTTTCGCACGTATGACGGCATTGGGCTGGAAATGCCGCTTTCGGGATTCTGCACAGAAAGGGTTTGCACACCGCTGAATCCACACATGAGTTTAACTCTGTCAGTTGAATGCACACATGGACAACCATTCAGTAAGATAGCTCCGTTTTGATTTTAGAAGCAGATAATTCTCTATACAGCCTATGGTCCTATTCACTCGGGAATATCCCAACGCAGCTCCTAGAAGAAACGTGTTTCTAACTTGATGAATCTCAACACAGATTCAACCCTCTTAGGTGAATGAACGCACAGCAGAGCAGTTTCACGGAAACGTTTCTCCTGGGTTTTAGACGAAGACTTCCTGCTTTTTCGTACGTATGATGGCATTGGGCTGGAAATGCCGCTTTCGGGATTCTGCACAGAAAGGGTTTGCACATTGCTGAATCCACACATGAGTTTAACTCTGTCAGTTGAAGGCACACATGGACAACCATTCAGTTAGATAGCTCTGTTTTAGTATAAGAAGCAGATATTTCTCTGTACAGCCTATGGTCCCATTCACTCGGGAATATCCCAACGCAGCTCCTAGAAGAAACGTGTTTCTAACTTGATGAATCTCAACACAGATTCAATTCTCTTAGGTGAACGAACGCACAGCAGAGCAGTTTCACGGAAACGTTTCTCCTGGGTTTTAGACGAAGTCTTCCTGCGTTTTCTTAGGTAGGCCGGCATTGGGCTGGAAATTCCGCTTTTTTGATTCTGCACAGAAAGGGTTTGCACACCGCTGAATCCACACATGAGTTTAACTCTGTCAGTTGAATGCACACATGGACAACCATTCAGTTAGATAGCTCCGTTTTAGTTTAAGAAGCAGATATTTCTCTGTACAGCCTATGGTCCCATTCACTCGGGAATATCCCAACGCAGCTCCTCGAATGAACGTGTTTCTAACTCGCTGAATGAAAACATAGATTCAACTCTCTTAGATTAACGAACGCACAGCAGAGCAGTAACATGGAAACGTTTATCCTGGGTTTTAGCCGAAGTGCTCATGCTTTTTCATACGTAGGCCGACATTGGGCTGGAAATGCCGGTTTCGGGATTCTGCACAGAAAGGGTTTGCACACCGCTGAATCCACACATGAGTTTAACTCTGTCAGTTGAATGCACACATGGACAACCATTCAGTTAGATAGCTCCGTTTTGATTTTAGAAGCATGTATTTCTCCATAAAGCCTATGGTCCCATTCACTTGGGAATATCCCAACGCAGATCCTAGAAGAAACGTGTTTCTAACGGGATGAATCTCAACACAGATTCAACTCTCTTAGGTGAACGAACGCACAGCAGAGCAGTTTCACGGAAACGTTTCTCCTGGGTTTTAAACGAAGTCTTCCTGTTTTTCGTACGTAGGCCGGCTTTGGGCTTGAAATGCAAGTTTCGGAATTCTGCACAGAAAGTGTTTTCACACCGCTGAATGCACACATGTCTTTAACTCTGTCAGTTGAATGCAGACATGGACAACCATTCAGTTAGATAGCTCCGTTTTGGTTTTAGAAGCAGATATTTCTCTGTACAGCCTATGGTCCCAGTCACTCGGGAATATCCCAATGCAGCTCGTAGAAGAAACGTGTTTCTAACTCGCTGAATCTCAACGTAGATTCAACTCTCTTAGGTCAATGAACGCACAGCCGAGCAGTTTCACAGAAACATTTCTCCTGGGTTTTAGACGATGTCTTCCTGCTGTTTCGTTTGTATGCCGGCATTGGGCTGTAAATGCCGGTTTCGGGATTTTGTACAGAAAGGGTTTGCACACCGCTGAATCCACACATGAGTTTAATGCTCTCAGTTGAATGCACACATGGACAACCATTCAGTTAGATAGCTCCGTTTTAGTTTTAGAAGCAGATATTTCAATGTACAGCCTATGGTCCCATTCACTCGGGAATATCCCAACGCAGCTCCTAGAAGAAACGTGTTTCTAACTCGCTGAATCTCACCATAGATTCAAGTCTCTTAGGTGAACGAACGCACTGCAGAGCAGTTTCACGGAAACTTGTCTCCTGGGTTTTAGACGAAATCTTCCTTCTGTTTCGTACATATACCGGCATTGGGCTGGAAATGCCGGTTTCGGGATTCTCCACAGAAAGAGTTTGCACACCGCTGAATCCACACATGAGTTTAACTCTGTCAGTTGAATGCACACATGGAGAACCATTAAGTTAGATAGCTCCGTTTTAGTTTTAGAAGCAGATATTACTCTGTACAGCCTATGGTCCCATTCACTCGGGAATATCCCAACGCAGCTCCTTGAAGAAACGTGTTTCCAACTCGCTGAATCTCAACACAGATTCAACTCTCTTAGGTGAACGAACGCACAGCAGAGCAGTTTCACGGAAACGTTTCTCCTGGGTATTAGACGAAGTCTTCCTGCTTTTTCGTACGTAGGCCGGCATTGGACTGGAAATGCCGGTTTTGGGATTCTTCACAGAAAGTGTTTGCACACCGCTGAATCCACATATGACTTTAACTCTGTCAGTTGAATGCAGACATGGACAACCATTCAGTTAGATAGCTCCGTTTTAGTTTTAGTAGCAGATATTTCTCTGTGCAGCCTACGGTCCCATTCACTCGGGAATATCCCAACGCAGCTTCTAGAAGAAACGTGTTTCTAACTGGATGAATCTCAACACAGATTCAACTCTCTTAGGTGAACGAACGCACAGCAGAGCAGTTTCACGGAAACGTTTCTCCTGAGTTTTAGACGAAGTGCTCCTGCTTTTTTATACGTAGGCCGGCTTACGACTGGAAATGCAAGTTTCGGAATTCTGCACAGAAAGTGTTTGCACACCGCTGAATGCACACATGACTTTAACTCTGTCAGTTGAATGCAGACATGGACAACCATTCAGTTAGATAGCTCCGTTTTGGTTTTAGAAGCAGATATTTCTCTGTACAGCCTATGGTCCCAGTCACTCGGGAATATCCCAATGCAGCTCGTAGAAGAAACGTGTTTCTAACTCACTGAATCTCAACGTAGATTCAACTCTCTTAGGTCAATGAACGCACAGCAGAGCAGTTTCACAGAAACATTTCTCCTGGGTTTTAGACGATGTCTTCCTGCTGTTTCGTACATATGCCGGAACTGGGCTGGAAATGCCGGTTTCCGGATTCTGCCCAGAAGGTGTTTACAGACCGCTGAATCCACACAGGAGTGTAACTCTGTCAGTTGAACGCAGACATGGACAACCATTCAGTTAGATAGCAACCTTTTAGATTTAGAAGCAGATATTTCTCTGTACATCCTACGATCCCATTCACTCGGGAGTATCCCAACACAGCTCTTAGGAGAAACGTGTTTCTACCTCACTGAATGTCAGCATAGATTCAACTCTCTTAGGTGAACGAACGCACAGCAGAGCAGTTTCACGGAAACTTTTTTCTGGGGTTTTAGACGAAATCTTCCTGCTGTTTCGTACATATACCGGCATTGGGCTGGAAATGCCGGTTTCGGGATTCTCCACAGAAAGAGATTGCACATCGCTGAATCCACACATGAGTTTAACTCTGTCAGTTGAATGCACACATGGACAACCATTCAGTTAGATAGCTCCGTTTTGGTTTTAGAAGCAGATATTTCTCTGTACAGTCTATGGTCCCATTCACTCGGGAATATCCCAACGCAGATCCTAGAAGAAACGTGTTTCTAACTCGCTGAATCTCAACATAGATTCAACTCTCTTAGGTGAACGAACGCACAGCAGAGCAGTTTCACGGAAACGTTTCTCCTGGGTTTTAGACGATGTCTTCCTGCTTTTTCGTACGTAGGCCGGCAATGGGCTGGAAATGCCGCATTTTTGATTCTGCACAGAAAGGGTTTGCACACCGCTGAATCCACACATGAGTTTAACTCTCAGTTGAATGCACACATGGACAACCATTCAGTTAGATAGCTCCGTTTTAGATTAAGAAGCAGATATTTCTTTGTACAGCCTATGTTCCCATTCACTCGGGAATATCCCAACGCAGCTCCTCGAATAAACGTGTTTCTAACTCGCTCAATGACAACATAGATTCAACTCTCTTATATTAACGAACGCACAGCAGAGCAGTTTCATGGAAACGTTTATCCTGGGTTTTACCCGAAGTGCTCATGCTTTTTCATACGTAGTCCGACATTGGGCTGGAAATGCCGGTTTCGGGATTCTGCACAGAAAGGGTTTGCACACCGCTGAATCCACACATGAGTTTAACTCTGTCAGTTGAATGCACACATGAACAACCATTCAGTTAGATAGCTCCGTTTTGATTTTAGAAGCATGTATTTCTGTATAAAGCCTATGGTCCCATTCACTTGGGAATATCCCAACGCATATCCTAGAAGAAACGTGTTTCTAACGGAATGAATCTCAACACAGATTCAACTCTCTTAGCTTTACGAACGCACAGCAGAGCAGTTTCACGGAAACGTTTCTCCTGGGTTTTAGACGAAGTCTTCCTGCTGTTTCGCACGTATGCCGGCATTGGGCTGGAAATGCCGCTTTCGGGATTCTGCACAGAAAGCGTTTGCACACAGCTGAATCCACACATGAGTTTAACTGTCAGTTGAATGCAGACATGGACAACCATTCAGTTAGATAGCTCCGTTTTGGTTTTAAAAGCAGATATTTCTCTGTACAGCCTATGGTCCCATTCACTCGGGAATATCCCAACGCAGCTCCTAGAAGAAACGTGTTTCCAACTCGCTGAATCTCAACATATATTCAACTCTCTTAAGTGAACGAACGCACTGCAGAGCAGTTTCATGGAAAAGTTTCTCCTGGGTTTTAGACGAAGTCTTCCTGCTGTTTCGTACGTATGCCGGGATTGGGCTGGAAATGCCGGTTTCGGGATTCTGCACAGAAAGTGTTTGCACACCACTGAATAAACACATGACTTTAACTCTGTCAGTTGAATGCACTCATGGACAACCATTCAGTTAGATAGCTCCGTTTTAGTTTTAGAAGCAGGTATTTCTCTGTACAGCCCATGGTCCCATTCACTCGGGAATATCCCAACGCAGCTCCTAGAAGAAACGTGTTTCTAACTCGCTGAATATCAACATAGATTCAACTCTCTTAGGTGAACGAATGCACAGCAGAGCAGTTTCACGGAAAGGTTTCTCCTGGGTTTTAGACGAAGTCTTAATGCTGTTTCGTACGTATGCCGGCATTGGGCTGGAAATGCCGGTTTCGGGATTCTGCACAGAAAGCGTTTGCACACAGCTGAATCCACACATGAGTTTAACTCGGTCAGTGGAATGCACACATGGACATCCATTCAGTTAGTTAGCTCCGCTTTGGTTTTAGAAGCAGATATTTCTCTGTACAGCCTATGGTCCCATTCACTCGGGAATATCCCAACGCAGCTCCTAGAAGAAACGTGTTTCTAACTCGCTGAATCTCAACATAGATTGAGCTCTCTTAGGTGAACGAACGCACAGCAGAGCAGTTTCATGGAAACGTTTCTCCTGGGTTTTAGACGTAGTCTTACTGCTGTTTCGTATGCATGTCGTCATTGGGCTGGAAATGCCGGTTTCGGGATTCTGCACAGAAAGGGTTTGCACACCCCTGAATCCACACATGAGTTTATCTCTGTCAGTTGAATGCACTCATGCACAACCATTCAGTTAGATAGCTCCGTTTTTGGTTTTAGAAGCAGATATTTCTCTGTACAGCCTATGGTCCCATTCACTCGGGAATATCCCAACGCAGCTCCTAGAAGAAACGTGTTTCTAACTCGCTGAATGTCAACATAGATTCAACTCTCTAAGGTTAATGAACGCACAGCAGAGTAGTTTCACGGAAACGTTTCTCCTGGGTTTTAGACGACGTCTTCCTGCTGTTTCAAACGTATGCCGGCATTTGGCTGGAAAAGCCGGTTTCGTGATTCTGCACAGAAAGTGTTTGCACACCGCTGAATCCAAACCTGAGTTTAACTCTGTCAGTTGAATGCACACATGGAGAACCATTAAATTAGATAGCTCCGTTTTGGTTTAGAAGCAGATATTTCTCTGTACAGCCTATGGTCCCATTCACTCGGGAATATCCCAACGCATCTCCTAGAAGAAACGTGTTTCAAACTCGATGAATCTCAACATAGATTCAACTCTCTGAGGTGAACGAATGCACAGCAGAGCTGTTTCACGGAAACGCTTCTCCTGGGTTTTAGACGATGTCTTCCAGCTGTTTCGTACATATGCCGGCATTGGCCTGGAAATGCTGCTTTCGGGATTCTGAACAGAAAGGGTTTGCAAACCGCTGAATCCACACATGAGCTTAACTCTGTCAGTTGAATGCACACATGGACAACCATTCAGTTAGATAGCTCCGTTTTGGTTTTAGAACAGATATTTCTCTGTACAGACTATGGTCCCATTCACTCGGGAATATCCCAACGCAGCTCCTAGAGGAAACGTGTTTCTAACTTGATGGATCTCAACACAGATTCAACTCCCTTAGGTAAACGAACGCACAGCAGAGTAGTTTCACAGAAAGGTTTCTCCTGCGTTTTAGACGAAGTCTTACTGCTCTTTCGTACGTATGCCGGCATTGGGCTGGAAATGCCGCTTTCGGGATTCTGCACAGAAAGGGTTTGCACACCGCTGAATCCACACATGAGTTTAACTCTGTCAGTTGAATTCACACATGGAAAACCATTCAGATAGATAGCTCCGTTTTGGTTTTAGAAGCAGATATTTCTCTGTACAGCCTATGGACCCATTACTCGGTAATATCCCAATGCAGCTCCGAGAAGAAATGTGTTTCTAACTCGCTGAATCTCAACATAGATTCAACTCTCTTAGGTGAACGAACGCACAGCAGAGCAGTTTCACGGAAACGTTTCTCCTGGGTTTTAGACGAAGTCTTCCTGCTGTTTCGTACCTATGCCGGCATTGGCTGGAAATGCCGGTTTCGGGATACTGCAGAGAAAGGGTTTGCACACCGGTGAATACACACGTGAGTTTAACTCTGTCAGTTGAATGCACACGTGCACATCCTTTCAGTTAGATAGCTTCGTTTTGGTGTTAGAAGGAGATATTTCTCTGTACAGCCTATGGTCCCATTCACTCGGGAATATCCCAACTCAGCTCCTAGAAGAGATGTGTTTGTAACTCGCTGAATCCCAACATAGATTCGACTCTCTTAGGTGAACGAATGCACAGCAGAGCTCTTTCACGGAAACGTTACTCCTGGGTTTAGACGAAGTCTTCCTGCTGTTTCGTACATATGCCGACATTGGGCTGGAAATGCCGGTTTCGGGATTCTGCACAGAAAGGGTTTGCACACCGCTGAATCCACACATGAGTTTAACTCTGTCTGCTGAATGCACTCATGGACAACCATTCAGTTACATAGCTCAGTTTTAGTTTTAGAAGCAGATATTTCTCTGTACATCCTACGGTCCCATTCACTCGGGAATATCCGAACGCAGCTCCTAGAAGAATCGTGTTTCTAAATCGCTGAATCTCAACATAGATTCAACTCTCTTAGGTGAACGAACACACAGCATAGCAGTTTCACGGAAACGTTTCTCCTGGGTTTTAGACCAAGTCTTCCTGCTGTTTTGTACATATGCCGGCATTGACTGGATATGCCGGTGTCGGGACTCTGCACTGAAAGGGTTTGCACACCGCTGAATACACACATGAGTTCAACTCTGTCAGTTGAATGCGCACATGCACATCCATTCAATTAGATAGCTCCGTTTTGGTTTTAGAAGGACATATTTCTCTGTATAACCTATGTTCCCGTTCACTCGGGAATATCCCAACTCACCTCCTAGACGAGACGTGTTTCTAACTCGCTGAAACCCAACATAGATTCACCTCTCTTAGGTGAATGAACGCACAGCAGAGCAGTTTCACGGAAACGTTTCTCCTGGGTTTTAGACGAACTCTTCCTGCTGTTTCGTACATATGCCGACCTTGGGCTGGAAATGCCGGTTTCGGGATTCTGCACAGAAAGGGTTTGCACACCGCTGAATCCACACATGAGTTTACCTCTGTCAGTTGAATGGACACATGGACAACTCTTCAGTTAGATAGCTCCGTTTTGATTTTAGAAGCATGTATTTCTCTATAAAGCCTATGGTCCCATTCACTTGGGAATATCCCAACGCAGATCCTGGAAGAAACGTGTTTCTAACTGGATGAATCTCAGCACAGATTCAACTCTCTTAGGTGAATGAACGCACAGCAGAGCAGTTTCACAGAAACGTTTCTCCTGGGTTTAAAAGAAGTCTTCCTGTTTTTCGTACGTAGGCCGGCGTTGGGCTGGAAATGCAAGTTTCGGAATTCTGCACAGAAAGGGTTTGCACACCGCTGAATCCACACATGACTTTAATTCTGTCAGTTGAATGCAGACATGGACAACCATTCAGTTAGATAGCTCCGTTTTGGTTTTAAAAGGAGATATTTCTCTGTACAGCCTATGGTCCCATTCACTCGGGAATATCCCAACGCAGCTCCTAGAAGAAACGTGTTTCCAACTCGCTGAATCTCAACATATATTCAACTCTCTTAAGTGAACGAACGCACTGCAGAGCAGTTTCATGGAAAAGTTTCTCCTGGGTTTTAGACGAAGTCTTCCTGCTGTTTCGTACGTATGCCGGCATTGGGCTGGAAATGCCGGTTTCGGGATTCTGCACAGAAAGGGTTTGCACACCGCTGAATACACACATGAGTTTCACTCTGTCAGTTGAATGTACACATGGACAACCATTCAGTTAGATAGCTCCGTTTTAGTTTTAGAAGCAGATATTGCTCTGTACAGCCTACGGTCCCATTAACTCGGGAATATCCCAACGTAGCTCCTAGAAGAAACGTGTTTCTAACTCGCTGAATTTCAACATAGATTCAACTCTCTTAGGTGAACGAACACACAGCAGAGCAGTTTCACGGAAACGTTTCTCCTGGGTTTTAGACGAAGTCTCCCTGCTGATTCGTACGTATGCCGGTATGGGGCTGGAAATGCCGGTTTCGGGATTCTGTACAGAAAGGGCTTGCACACCACTGAATAAACATATGAGTTTAACTCTGTCAGTTGAATGCAAACATGGACAACCATTCAGTTAGATAGCTCCGTTTCAGTTTTAGAAGAAGATATTTCTCTGTACAGCCTACGGTCCCATTCACTCGGGAATATCCCAACGCAGCTCCTAGAAGAAACGTGTTTCTAACTCGCTGAATATCAACACAGATTCAACTCTCCTAGGTGAACGAACGCACAGCAGAGCAGTTTCACGGAAAAGTTTCTCCTGGGTTTTAGACGAAGTCTTCCTGCTGTTTAGTACGTATGCCGGCATTGGGCTGGAAATGCCGTTTTCGGGATTTTGCACACAAAGGGTTTGCACACCGCTGAATCCAAACATGAGTTTATCTCTCTCAGTTGAATGCACACATGGACAACCATTCAGTTAGATAGCTCCGTTTTGGTTTTAGAAGCAGATATTTCTCTGTACAGCCTATGGTCCCATTCACTCAGGAATATCCCAACGCAGCTCCTAGAAGAAACGTGTTTCTAACTCGCTGAATCTCAACATAGATTCAACTCTCTTAGGTGAACGAACGCACAGCAGAGAAGTTTCACGGAAACGTTTCTCCTGGGTTTTAGACGAAGTCTTACAGCTGTTTCGTACGTATGACCGCACTGGGCTGGAAATGCCGGTTTCGGGATTCTGCACAGAAAGGGTTTGCACACCGCTGAATCCAAACATGAGTTTAGCTCTGTCATTTGAATGCACACATGGACAACCATTCAGTTAGATAGCTATGTTTTGGTTTTAGAAGCAGATATTTCTCTTTACAGCCTGTGGTCTCATTCACTCGGGTATATCCCAACACAGGTCCTAGAACAAATGTGTTTCTAAATCGCAGAATGTCAACATAGATTCAACTCTCTTAGGTGAATGAACTCACAGCAGAGCAGTTTCACGGAAACGTTTCTCCTGTGTTTTAGACGAAGTCTTAAAGCTGTTTCGTACGTGTGCCGGCATTGGGCTGTAAATACCGGTTTCGGAATTCTGCACAGAAAGGTTTGCACACCGCTGAATGCACACATGAGTTTAACTCTGTCATTTGAACGCACACATGGACAATCATTCAGTTAGATAGCGCTGTTTTGGTTTAGAAGCCGATCTTCTCTGTACAGCCTATGGTCCCATTCACTCGGGAGTATCCCAGCGCAGCTCCTAGAATAAACGTGTTTCTAACTCGTTGTATCTCAACATAGATTCAACTCTCTTAGGTGAACGATCGCTCGCAGATCAGTTTCACGGAAACGTTTCTCCTGGCTTTTAGACGAAGTCTTACTGCTGTTTCGTACGTATGCCGGCATTGGGCTGGAAATTCCGGTTTTGGGATTCTGCACAGAGAGCGTTTGCACACCGCTGAATCCACATATGAGTTTAACTCTGTCAGTTGAATACACACATGGACAACCATTCAGTTAGATAGCTCCGTTTTGGTTTTAGAAGCAGATATTTCTCTGTACAGCCTATTGTCCCATTCACTCGGGAATATTCCAGCGCAGCTCCAAGAAGAAACGTGTTTCTAACTCGGTGAATCTCAACATAGATTCATCTCTCTTACTTAACGAAGGCACAGCAGAGCAGTTTCACCGAAACCTTTCTCCTGGGTTTTAGACGATGTCTTACTGCTGTTTCGTACGTATGCCGGCATTGGGCTGGAAATGCCGGTTTTGGGATAGTGCACAAAAAGGGTTTGCACACTGCTGAATCCACACATGAGTTTAACTCTGTCAGCTGAATGCACACATGGACGTCCATTCAGTTAGATAGCTCCGTTTTGGTTTTAGAAACAGATATTTTTCTGTACAGCCTATAGACCCATTCAGTCGGGATTATCCCAACGCAGCTCCTAGAAGAAACGTGTTTCTAACTCGCTGTATCTCAACAAAGATTCAACTCTCTTAGGTTAACGAACGAACGGCAGAGCAGTTTCACGGAAACGTATCTCCTGAGTTTTAGACGAAGTCTTACTGCTGTTTCGTACATATGCCGGCATTGGGCTGGAAATGCCGGTTTCGGAATTCTGCACAGAAAGGGTTTCCACACCGCTGAATCCACACATGAGTATATAACTCTGTCAGTTGAATGCACACATGGAGAACCATTCAGTTAGATATCTCCGTTTTGGTTTTAGAATCAGATATTTCTCTCTACATCCTATGGTCCCATTCACTCGGGAATATCGCAACGCAGCTCCTAGTAGAAACGTGCTTCTAATTCGCTGAATCTCACCATAGATTCAAATCTCTTAGGTGAACGAACGCACAGCAGAGCAGTTTCACGGAAACGTTTCCCCAGGGATTTAGACGAAGTCTTCCTGCTGTTTCGTACGTATGCCGGCATTGGGCTGGAAATGCCGGTTTCGGGATTCTGCACAGAAAGGGTTTGCACACCGCTGAATCCACACATGAGTTTAACTCTGTCAGTTGAATGCACACATGGACAACCATTCACTTAGATAGCTCCGTTTCGGTTTTAGAAGCAGATATTTCTCTGTACAGCCTATGGTCCCATTCACTCGGCAATTTCACAAAGCAGCTCCTAGAAGAAACTTGTTTCTAACTCGCTGAATCTCACCATAGATTCAACTCTCTTAGGTGAACGAACGCACAGCAGAGCAGTTTCACGGAAACGTTTCTCCTGGGTTTTAGACGATGTCTTCCTACTCTTTCGTACGTATGCCGGGATTGGGCTGAAAATGCCTGTTTCGAGATTCTGCACAGAAAGGGATTGCACACTCCTGAATCCACACATGAGTTTAACTTTGTCAGTTGAATGCAGACATGGACATCCATTCAGTTAGATAGCTCCGTTTTGGATTTAGAAGCAGATATTTCTCTATTTCTCTGTACAGACTATGGTCCGATTCACTCGGGAATATCCCAACGCAGCTCCTAGAAGAAACGTGTTTCTAACTCATTAAATCTCAACATCGATTGAACTCTCTAATTTGAATGAACGCACAGCAGAGCAGTTTCACGGAAACGTTTCTGCTGGGTTTTAGACGAAGTCTTAATGCTGTTTCGTATGTATGCCGGCATTGGGCTGGAAATGCCGGTTTCGGGATTCTGCACAGAAATTGTTTGCACACTGCTGAATCCACACATGAGTTTAACTCTGTCAGTTGAATGTACACATGGACAACCATTCAGTTAGAGAGCTCCGTTTTGATTTTAGAAGCAGGTATTTCTCTATTAAGCCTATGGTCCCATTCACTTGGGAATATGCCAACGCAGATCGTAGAAGAAACGTGATTCTAACTGGATGAATCTCAACACAGATTCAACTCTCTTAGGTGAACGAACACACAGCAGAGCAGTTTCACGGAAACGTTTCTCCTGGGTTTTAGACGAAGTCTTCCTGCTGTATCGTACGTATGCCGGCATTGGGCTGGAAATGCCGGTTTCGGGATTCTGCACAGAAAGTGTTTGCACACCGCTGAATCCACACATGACTTTAACTCTGTCAGTTGAACGCAGACATGGATAACCATTCAGTTAGATAGCTCCGTTTTGGTTTTAGAAGCAGATATTTCTCTGTACAGCCTGTGATCCCAGTCACTCGGGAATATCCCAATGCAGCTCCTAGAAGAAACGTGTTTCTAACTCGCTGAATCTCAACATAGATTCAACTCTCTTAGGTGAATGAATGCACAGCAGAGCAGTTTCACGGAAACGTTTCTCCTGGGTTTTAGACGAAGTCTTCCTGCTTTTTCGTACGTCGGCCGGCATTGAGCTCGAAATGCCGGTTTCGGGATTCTGCACAGAAAGGGTTTGCACACCGCTGAATCCACATATGAGTTTAACTCTGTCCGTTGAATGCACACATGGAGAACCATTAAGTTAGATAGCTCCGTTTTGGTTTAGAAGCAGATATATCTCTGTACAGCCTATGGTCCCATTCACTCGGGAATATCCCAACGCAGCTCCTAGAGGAATCGTGTTTCAAACTCGCTGAATGTCAACATAGATTCAAATCTCTGAGGTGAACGAACGCACAGCAGAGCAGTTTCACAGAAACGTTTCTCCTGGGTTTTAGATGAAGTCTTCCAGCTGTTTCGTACGTATGCCAGCATTGGGCTGGAAATGCGGGTTTTTGGATTCTGCACAGAAAGGGTTTGCACACCGCTGAATCCACACATGAGTTTAACTCTGTCAGTTGAATGCACACATGGAGAACCATTCAGTTAGATAGCTCCGTTTTGGTTTTAGAAGCAGATATTTCTCTGTACAGCCTATGGTCCGATTCACTCGGGAATATCCTAACGCAGCTCCTAGAAGAAACGTGTTTCTAACTTCATGGATCTCAACACAGTTTCAACTCTCCTAGGTGAACGAACGCACAGCAGTGCAGTTTCACGGAAAGGTTTCTCCTTGGTTTTAGACGAAGTCTTCCTGCTGTTTCGTACGTATGCCGGCATTGGGCTGGAAATTCCGGTTTCGGGATTCTTCACAGAAAGTGTTTACAGACCGCTGAATCCACACATGAGTTTAACTCTGTCAGTTGAATGCACACATGGACGTCCATTCAGTTAGATAGCTCCGTTTTGGTTTTAGGAACAGATATTTTTCTGTACAACCTATAGACCCATTCAGTCGGGATTATCCCAACGCAGCTCCTAGAAGAAACGTGTTTCTAACTCGCTGTATCTCAACAAAGAATCAACTCTCTTAGGTGAACGAACGCACAGCAGAGCAGTTTAACGGAAACGTTTCTGCTGGATTTCAGACGAAGGCTTCCTGCTGTTTCGTACGTATGCCGGCATTGGGCTGGAAATGCCGGTTTCGGGATTCTGCACAGAAAGGGTTTGCACACCACTGAATCCACACATGAGTTTAACTCTGTCAGTTGAATGCACACATGGACAACCATTCAGTTAGATAGCTCTGTTTTGGTTTTAGAAACAGATATTTCTCTGTACAGGCTATGGTCCCACTCACTCGGGAATATCCCAATGCAGCTCCTAGAGAAACGTGTTTGTAACTCTCTGAATCTCAGCATAGATTCAACTCTATTAGGTGAACGAACGCACAGCAGAGCAGTTTCACGGAAACGTTTCTCCTGGGTTTTAGACCAAGTCTTACTGCTGTTTGGTACGTATGCCAGCATTGGGCTGGAAATGCCGGTTTCGGGATTCTGCACAGAAAGGGTTTGCACACCGCTGAATACACACATGAGTTTAACTCTGTCAGTTGAATGCACACATGGACAACCATTCAGTTGGATAGCTCCGTTTTGATTTTAGGAGCAGATATTTCTCTGTACAGCCTATGGTCCCATTCACTCGGGAATATCCCAACGCAGCTCCTAGAAGAAACGTGTTTCTGACTTGATGAATCTCAACACAGATTCAACTCTCTTAGGTAAATTAACGCACAGCAGAGCAGTTTCACGGAAACGTTTCTCCTGGGTTTTAGACGAAGTCTTCCTCTTGTTTCGTATGTACTCCGGCATTGGGCTGGAAAAGCCGGTTTAGTGATTCTGCACAGAAAGTGTTTGCACACCGCTGAATCCACACATGAGTTTAACTCTGTCAGTTGAATGCACACATGGAGATCCATTCAGTTAGATAGCTCCGTTTTGGTTTTAGAAGCAGATATTTCTCTGTACAGCCTATGGTCCCATTCACTCGGGAATATCCCAACGCAACTCCCAGAAGAAACGTGTTTCTAAATCGGTGAATATCAACACAGATTCAACTCTCTTAGGTGACCGAACGCACAGCAGAGCAGTTTCACGGAAACGTTTCTCCTGGGTTTTAGATGAAGTCTTCCTGCTTTTTCGCACGTAGGCCGGCATTGGGTTGGAAATGCCGCTTTCGGTATTCTGCACAGAAAGGGTTTGCACACCGATGAATCCACACATGAGATTAACTCTGTCAGTTGAATGCACACATGGACAACCATTCAGTTAGATAGCTCCGTTTTGGTTTTAGAAGCAGATATTTCTCTGTACAGCCTATGTTCCCATTCACTCGGCAATATCCCAACGCAGCTCCTAGAAGAAACGTGTTTCTAACTCACTGAATCTCAACATAGATTCAACTCTCTTAGGTGAACGAACGCACAGCAGAGCAGTTTCACGGAAACGTTTCTCCTGGGTTTTAGACGATGTCTTCCTGCTGTTTCGTACGTATGCCGAGATTGGGCTGAAAATCCCGGTTTCAAGATTCTGCACAGAAAGGGATTGCACACTCCTGAATCCACACATGAGTTTAACTCTGTCAGTTGAATGCACACATGGACAACCATTCAGTTAGATAGCTCCGTTTTGGTTTTAGAAGCAGATATTTCTCTGCACAGACTATGGTCACATTCACTCGGGAATATCCCAACGCAGCTCCTAGAAGAAACGTGTTTCTAACTCGCTGAATCTCAACATAGATTCAACTCTCTTAGTTGAACGAACGCACAGCAGAGCAGTTTCACGGAAACGTTTCTCCTGGGTTTTAGACGAAGTCTTCCTGCTGTTTCTTACGTATGCCGGCATTGGGCTGGAAATGCCGCTTTCGGGATACTGCACAGAAAGAGTTGGGACACCGCTGAATCCACACATGAGCTTAACTCTGTCAGTTGAACGCACAGATGTACAACCATTCAGTTAGATAGCTCCGTTTTGGTTTAAGAAGCAGATATTTCTCTGTACAGCCTATGGTCCCATTCACTCGGGAATATCCCAACGGAGCTCCTAGAAGAAACGTGTTTCTAACTAGATGAATCTCAACACAGATTAAATTCTCTTTGGTGAACGAACGCACAGCAGATCAGTTTAACGGAAACGTTTCTCCTGGGTTTTAGACGAAGTCTTCCTGCTTTTTCGTACGTAGGCCGGTATTGGGCTCGAAATGCCGGTTTCGGGATTCTGCACTGAAAGGGTTTGCACACCGCTGATTCCTCACTTGAGTTTAACTCTTTCAGTTGAATGCACACATGGACAACCATTCAGTTAGATAGCTCCGTTTTAGTTTTAGAAGCAGATATATCTCTGTACAGCCTATGGTCCCATTCACTCGGGAATATCCCAACGCAGCTCCTAGATGAAACGTGTTTCTAACTCGCTGAATGAGAACATAGATTCAGCTCTCTTAGGTGAACGAACGCACAGCAGAGCAGTTTCACGGAAACGTTTCTCCTGGGTTTTAGACGAAGTCTTCCTGCTGTTTCGTACATATGCCGACATTGGGCTGGAAATGCTGGTTTCGGGATTCTGCACAGAAAGGGTTTGCACACCGCAGAATCCACAGATGAGTTTAACTCTGTCAGTTGAATGCACACATGGACAACCATTCAGTTAGATAGCTCCGTTTTGGTTTTAGAAGCAGATATTTCTCTGTAAAGCCTATGGTCACATTCACTCGGGAATACCCCAACACAGCTCCTAGAAGAAACGTGTTTCTCACTCGCTGAATCTCTACCTAGATTCAACTCTCTTAGGTGAACGAACGCACAGCTGAGAAGTTTCACGGAAACGTTTCTCCTGGGTTTTAGACGAAGTCTTCCTGCTTTTTCGTACGTCGGCCGGGATTGAGCTGGAAATGCCGGTTTCGGGATTCTGCACAGAAAGGGATATACACCGCTGAATCCACATATGAGTTTAACTCTGTCAGTTGAATGCACACATGGAGAACCATTAAGTTAGATAGCTCCGTTTTGGTTTAGAAGCAGATATTTCTCTGTACAGCCTATGGTCCCATTCACTCGGTAATATCCCATCGCAGATCCTAGAGGAAACGTGTTTCAAACTCGCTGAATGTCAACATAGATTCAAATCTCTGAGGTGAACGAACGCACAGCAGAGCAGTTTCACGGAAACGTTTCTCCTGGGTTTTAGACGAAGTCTTCCAGCTGTTTCGTACGTATGCCAGCATTGGGCTGGAAATGCCGGGTTTGGGATTCCGCACAGAAAGGGTTTGCACACCGCTGAATCCACACATGAGTTTAACTCTGTCAGTTGAATGCACACATGGAGAACCATTCAGTTAGATAGCTCCGTTTTGGTTTTAGAAGCAGATATTTTTCTGTACAGCCTATGGTCTGATTCACTCGGGAATATTCTAACGCAGCTCCTAGAAGAAACGTGTTTCTAACTTCATGGTTCTCAACACAGATTCAACTCTCTTAGGTGAACGAACGCACAGCAGAGCAGTTTCACGGAAAGGTTTCTCCTTGGTTTTAGACGAAGTCTTCCTGCTGTTTCGTACGTATGCCGGCATTGGGCTGGAAATTCCGGTTTCGGGATTCTTCACAGAAAGGGTTTGCACACCGCTGAATCTTCACATGAGTTTAACTCTGTCAGTTGAATGCACACATGGACAACCATTCAGTTAGAGAGCTCCGTTTTGATTTTAGAAGCAGGTATTTCTCTATTAAGCCTATGGTCCCATTCACTTGGGAATATGCCAACGCATATCGTAGAAGAAACTTGTTTCTAACTGGATGAATCTCAACACAGATTCAACTCTCTTAGGTGAACGAACGCACAGCAGAGCAGTTTCACGGAAACGTTTCTCCTGGGTTTTAGATGAAGTCTTCCTGTTTTTCGTACGTAGGCCGGCTTTGGGCTGGAAATGCAAGTTTTGGAATTCTGCACAGAAAGTGTTTGCACACCGCTGAATCCACACATGACTTTAACTCTGTCAGTTGAATGCAGACGTGGACAACCATTCAGTTAGCTAGCTCCGTTTTGGTTTTAGAAGCAGATATTTCTCTGTACAGCCTATGGTCCCATTCACTCGGGAATATCCCAACTCAGCTCCTATAAGAGACGTGTTTCTAACTCGCTGAATCCCAACATAGATTCAACTCTCTTAGGTGAACGAACGCACAGCACAGCAGTTTCACGGAAACGTTTCTCCTGGGTTTTAGACGAAGTCTTCCTCCTGTTTCGTACATATGCCGACATTGGGCTGGAAATGCCAGTTTCGGGATTCTGCACAGAAAGGGTTTGCACACCGCTGAATCCACACATGAGTTTAACTCTGTCAGTTGAATGTACACCTGGACAACCATTCAGTTAGATAGCTCCGTTTTGGTTTTAGAAGCAGATATTTCTCTGTACAGCCTACGGTCCCATTCACTCGGGAGTATCCCAACGCAGCTCCTAGAAGAAACGTGTTTCTAACTCGCTGAATCTCAACATAGATTCAACTCTCTTAGGTGATCTAACGCACAGCAGCGCAGTTTCACGGAAACGTTTCTCCTGGATTTTAGACGAAGTCTTCCTGCTGTTTCGTACGTTTGCCTTTATTGGGCCGGGAATGCCGGTTTCAGGATTCTGTACAGAAAGTGTTTACACACCGCTGAATCCAAACATGAGTTTAACTCTGTCAGTTGAATGCACACATGGACAACCATTCAGTTACATAGCTCCGTTTGAGTTTTAGAAGCAGATATTTCTCTGTACAGCCTACGGTCCCATTCACTCGGGAATATCCCAACGCAGCTCCTAGAAGAAACGTGTTTCTTTTTTTTTTTTTTTTTTTTTTAATTTTTATTGCATTTTAGGTTTTGGGGTACATGTGAAAAACATGCAAGGTTGTTGCATAGGTGCACACGTGGCAGTGTGATTTGCTGCCTTCCTCCCCTTCACCCACATCTGGCATTTCTCCCCATGCTATCCCTTCCCAATTCCCCACCCCCCCGCTGTTCCCCCCACTCCCCCACAACAGACCCCCATGTATAGTGCTCCCCTCCCTGTGTCCATGTGTTCTCCTTGTTCAATACCCGCCTATGAGTGAGAACATGTGGTGTTTGATTTTGTGTTCTTGTGTCAGTTTGCTGAGAATGATGGTTTCCAGGTTCATCCATGTCCCTACAAAGGACGCAAACTCCTCGTTTTTAATGGCTGCATAATATTCCATGGTGTATATGTGCCACATTTTTCCTGTCCAGTCTATCATCGTTAGGCATTTGGGTTGGTTCCAGGTCTTTGCTATTGTAAACTGTGCTGCTATGAGCATTCGTGTGCATGTGTCCTTATAGTAGAACGATTTATAATCCTTTGGATATATGCCCAGTAATGGGATTGCTGGGTCAAATGGAATTTCTATTTCTAGGTCCTTGAGGAATCGCCACACTGTTTTCCACAATGGTTGAACTAGTTTACACTCCCACCAACAGTGTAAAAGTGTTCCTATTTCTCCACATCCTCTCCAGCATCTGTTGTCTCCAGATTTTTTAATGATTGCCATTCTGACTGGTGTGAGATGGTATCTCAATGTAGTTTTGATTTGCATTTCTCTAATGGCCAGTGATGATGAGCATTTTTTCATATGCTTGTTGGCCTCATGTATGTCTTCTTTTGTAAAGTATCTGTTCATATCCTTCGCCCACTTTTGAATGGGCTTGTTTGTTTTTTTCTTGTAAATCTTTTTTAGCTCGTTGTAAATTCTGGATATTAGCCCTTTGTCAGATGGGTAGGCTGCAAAAATTTTTTCCCATTCTGTTGGTTGCCGATTCACTCTATTGACTGTTTCTTTTGCTGTGCAGAAGCTGTGGAGTTTGATTAGGTCCCATTTGTCTATTTTGGCTTTTGTTGCCAATGCTTTTGGTGTTTTGGTCATGAAGTCCTTGCCTACGCCTATGTCCTGAATGGTTTTGCCTAGGTTTCCTTCTAGTGATTTTATGGTATTAGGTCTTATGTTTAAGTCTTTAATCCATCTGGAGTCAATTTTAGTGTAAGGTGTCAGGAAGGGGTCCAGTTTCTGCTTTCTGCATATGGCTAGCCAGTTTTCCCAACACCACTTATTGAACAGGGAATCCTTTCCCCATTGCTTGTTTTTATCAGGTTTGTCAAAGATCGGGTGGTTGTAGATATGTTGTGTTGCCTCCGACGCCTCTGTTCTGTTCCATTGGTCTATATCTCTGTTTTGGTACCAGTACCATGTTGTTTTGATTACTGTAGCCTTGTAGTAGAGTTTGATGTCTGGTAGTGTGATGCCTCCCGCTTTGTTCTTTTTGCTTTGAATTGACTTGGCTATGTGGGCTCTCTTTTGGTTCCATATGAAGTTTAAGGTGGTTTTTTCCAGTTCTGTGAAGAAGGTCATTGGTAGCTTGATGGGGATAGCATTGAATCTGTATATTACTTTGGGCAGTATGGCCATTTTCACGATATTAATTCTTCCTAACCATGAACATGGAATGTTTCTCCATCTGTTTGTGTCCTCTCTTATTTCGTTGAGCAGTGATTTGTAGTTCTCCTTGAAGAGGTCCTTTACATTCCTTGTTAGTTGTATTCCTAGGTATTTTATTCTCTTTGTAGCAATTGTGAATGGCAGTTCGTTCTTGATTTGGCTCTCTTTAAGTCTGTTATTGGTGTATAGGAATGCTTGTGATTTTTGCACATTGATTTTGTATCCTGAGACTTTGCTGAAGTTGCTTATCAGTTTCAGGAGCTTTTGGGCTGAGATGAGGGGGTCTTCTAGATATACAGTCATGTCGTCTGCAAATAGAGACAATTTGACTTCCTCCTTTCCAATTGAATACCCTTTATTTCTTTTTCTTGCCTGATTGCCCTGGCTAGAACTTCCAGTACTATATTGAATAGGAGTGGTGAGAGAGGGCATCCTTGTCTAGTGCCAGATTTCAAAGGGAATGCTTCCAGTTTTTGCCCGTTCAGTATGATATTGGCTGTCGGTTTGTCATAAATAGCTTTTATTATTTTGAGATACGTTCCATCGATACCTAGTTTATTGAGGGTTTTTAGCATAAAGGGCTGTTGAATTTTGTTGAAGGCCTTCTCTGCATCGATTGAGGCAATCATGTGGTTTTTGTCTTTGGTTCTGTTTATGTGGTGAATTACATTTATAGACTTGCGTATATTGAACCAGCCTTGCATCCCCGGGATGAATCCTACTTGATCATGGTGGATAAGCTTTTTGATGTGCTGTTGTAATCGGCTTGCCATTATTTTATTGAAGATTTTTGCATCTATGTTCATCATGGATATTGGCCTGTAGTTTTCTTTTCTTGTTGAGTCTCTGCCAGGTTTTGGTATTAGGATGATGTTGGTCTCATAAAATGATTTGGGAAGGATTCCCTCTTTTTGGATTATTTGGAATAGTTTCAGTAGGAATGGTATCAGTTCCTCTTTGTATGTCTGGTAGAATTCTGCTGTGAACCCATCTGGACCTGGGCTTTTTTTGGGTGGTAGGCTCTTAATTGCTGCCTCGACTTCAGACCTTGTTATTGGTCTATTCAGGGTTTCGACTTCTTCCTGGTTTAGGCATGGGAGGAGGCTACTGTCCAGGAATTTATCCATTTCCTCCAGGTTTTCTAATTTATGTGCATAGAGTTGTTTGTAATAATCTCTGATGATGGTTTGAATTTCTGTGGAATCTGTGGTGATATCCCCTTTGTCATTTTTTATTGCATCTATTTGATTATTCTCTCTTTTCTTTTTTATTAGTCTGGCTAGTGGTCTGTCTATTTTGTTGATCTTTTCAAAAAACCAGCTCCTGGATTTATTGATTTTTTGAAGGGTTTTTCGCGTCTCTATCTCCTTCAATTCTGCTTTGATCTTAGTTATTTCTTGTCTTCTGCTAGGTTTTGAGTTTTTTTGATCTTGCTCCTCTAGCTCTTTCAATTTTGACGATAGGGTGTCAATTTTAGATCTCTCCTTTCTTCTCATGTGGGCACTTATTGCTATATATTTTCCTCTAGAGACTGCTTTAAATGTGTCCCAGAGATTCTGGTATGTGGTGTCTTCGTTCTCGTTGGTTTCGAAGAACGTCTTTATTTCTGCCTTCATTTCATTGTTTATCCAGTCAACATTCAGGAGAAAGTTGTTCATTTTCCATGAGGCTGTGCGGTTCTGGGTTGGTTTCTGAATTCTGAGTTCTAACTTGATTGCACTGTGGTCTGAGAGACTGTTTGTTATGGTTTCCGTTCTTTTGCATTTGCTGAGGAGTGATTTACTTCCAATTATGTGGTCAATTTTAGAGTAGGTGTGATGTGGTGCTGAGAAGAATGTATATTCTGTGGATTTGGGGTGGAGAGTTCTGTAAATGTCTATTAGGTTTGCTTGTTCCAGGTCTGAGTTCAAGTCCTGGATATCCTTGTTAATTTTCTGTCTCGTTGATCTGTCTAATATTGACAATGGTGTGTTGAAGTCTCCCACTATTATTGTGTGGGAGTCTAAGTCTCTTTGCAAGTCTTTAAGAACTTGCCTTATGTATCTGGGTGCTCCTGTATTAGGTGCATATATATTTAGGATCGTTAGCTCTTCTTGCTGCATTGATCCTTTTACCATTATGTAATGTCCTTCTTTGTCTCTTTTGATCTTTGTTGCTTTAAAGTCTATTTTATCAGAGATGAGAATTGCAACTCCTGCTTTTTTTTGCTCTCCATTTGCTTGGTAAATCTTCCTCCATCCCTTTATTTTGAGCCTTTGTGTATCCTTGCATGCGAGATGGGTTTCCTGGATACAGCACACTGATGGGTTTTGGCTTTTTATCCAATTTTCCAGTCTGTGTCTTTTGATTGGGGCATTTAGTCCGTTTACATTTAGGGTTAATATTGTTATGTGTGAATTCGATCCTGTCATTTTGGTGTTAGGTGGCTGTTTTGTCCTTTGGTTGATGCAGATTCTTCATTGTGTTGATGCTCTTTACCTTTTCGTGTGTTTTTGGAGTGGCTGGTACTGGTTGTTCTTTTCTATGTGTAGTGCCTCCTTCAGGAGCTCTTGTAGAGCTGGTCTGGTGGTGATGAACTCTCTGAGTTCTTGCTTGTTCACAAAGGATTTTATTTTTCCTTCACTTATGAAGCTTAGTTTGGCTGGATACGAAATTCTGGGTTGAAAGTTCTTTTCCTTAAGGATGTTGAATATCGGCCCCCACTCTCTTCTGGCCTGTAGGGTTTCTGCTGAGAGATCTGCAGTGAGTCTGATGGGCTTCCCTTTGTGGGTAACCTGACCTTTCTCTCTGGCTGCCCTTAGTATTTTCTCCTTCATTTCAACCCTGGTGAATCTGATGATTATGTGTCTTGGGGTTGCTCTTCTAGAGGAGTATCTTTGTGGTGTTCTCTGTATTTCCTGGACTTGAATCTTGGCCTGCCTTGTTAGGTTGGGGAAGTTTTCCTGGATAATATCCTGAAGAGTATTTTCCAGCTTGGATGCATTCTCTTCGTCACATTCAGGTACACCTATCAAACGTAGATTAGGTCTTTTCACATAGTCCCATATTTCTTGTTGACTTTGTTCATTCCTTTTTACCCTGTTTTCTCTAATCTTGCCTTCTCGTTTTATTTCATTGAGTTGATCTTCGACCTCTGATATCCTTTCTTCTGCTTGGTCAATTCGGCTGTTGAAACTTGTGCATGCTTCACGAAGTTCTCGTGTTGTGTTTTTCAGCTCAATCAATTCACTCATATTCCTCTCTAAGTTGTTCATTCTCGTTAGCATTTCGTCAAGTCTTTTTTCAAGGTTCTTAGTTTCTTTGCATTGGGTTAGAACATGTTCTTTTAGCTCACGGAAGTTTCTTATTATCCACTTTCTGAAAGCTGATTCTGTCATTTCATCACACTCATTCTCCATCCAGTCTTGTTCCCTTGCTGGTGAGGAGTTGTGATCCCTTGTAGGAGGAGAAGTGTTCTGGTTTTGGGTGTTTTCATTCTTTTTGCGCTGGTTTCTTCCCATCTTTGTGGATTTATCCACCTGTTGACTTTGTAGTTGTTGTCTTTCTGATTTTGGTAATTTTAAGTCTGCTGTGGCAGAACTCATAAACCCCCTGCTCTTCGCCCCAGGTGTTCTGTCCCAGGGAGTTACGGTTTTATGATGTTCCCCTGTGCAGTTGCTGTTTTCCCTGCCCACAAGGTGGCAGCCTAGTCACACTCAGGTTGCAGAGGCTTCGCTAAGCTGCTGTGGGCTCCACCCAGCTTCCGTGTGAACTTCTGGGTGTAGTTAGAACTGCTTCCGCTATGTTGGCCCGCCCCTGTAGTGACGGAGTCTCTGTAGTGGCGGATTGCCTTAGTAGATTGCCCTGGGAACAGCAGGGTGCCTATGGAGAACGCCCCTCCTCCACAGAGCTGGACCGTCCCGGTTTCAGTTGTGTTTCAGGTCTTCTTGCTGGGAAAGAGGGGACACCGTCTCATCTGATCTGCCTCCGGAGCCGCTGCGTTGGCTAAAGCCGTGGCTCTGAGATTCGTGGCGCTGGCCTGGCTCCCCGTTTCAGCTCCCCTTGCTGGCTTATAGGGTTCTCAGACTCTCTCACTTTGTACAGTGAGCCGTTGCCTCAGGGTGCCGGCCAAGCGGCTGCGCCATTCAGGCCAGCGGCGCCAGCGGCGCTGGCGACCCGTGTGGCTTCTCTGCGTGTGAATCTCCTGGTCTGTGGGCAGTAAAAATCAGTCTGGAAATACGACGTCCACTCACCCTCTGTGCTTTCTCTCGGAGCTGCATTCCCGAGTTACTCCTAAGCGGCCATCCGAAGAAACGTGTTTCTAACTCGCCTAATGACAACATAGATTCAACCCTCTTAGGTGAACGAACGCACAGCAGAGCAGTTTCACGGAAACGTTTCTCCTGGGTTTTAGACGAAGTGTTCCTGTGTTTCGTACGTAGGCCGGCATTGGGCTGGAAATGCCGGTTTCGGGATTCTGCACAGAAAGGGTTTGCACACCGCTGAATCCACACATGAGTTTAACTCTGTCAGTTGAATGCACACTGGACAACCATTCAGTTAGATAGCTCCGTTTTGGTTTTAGAAGCAGATATTTCTCTGTACAGCCTATGGTCCCAGTCACTCGGGAATATCCCAATGCAGCTCGTAGAAGAAACGTGTTTCTAACTCGCTGAATCTCAACATAGATTCAACTCTCTTAGGTGAATGAACGCACAGCACAGCAGTTTCACGGAAACGTTTCTCCTGGATTTTAGACGAAGTCTTCCTGCTGTTTCGTACGTATGCTGGCATTGGGCTGGAAATGGCGCTTTCGGGATTCTGCACAAAAAGGGTTTGCACACCGCTGAATCCACACATGAGTTTAACTCTGTCAGTTGAATGCACACATGGACAACGATTTAGTTAGATAGCTCCGTTTTGGTTTAAGAAGCAGATATTTCTCTGTACAGCCTATGGTCCCATTCACTCAGGAATATCCCAACGCAGCTCCTAGAAGAAACGTGTTTCTGACTCGCTGAAACTCAACATAGATTCAACTCTCTTAGGTGAACGAACGCACAGCAGAGCAGTTTCATGGGAACGTTTCTCCTGCGTTTTAGACGAAGTGCTCCTGTTTTTTCATACGTAGGCCGGCATTGGGATCGAAATGCCGGTTTCGGGATACTGCACTGAAAGGGTTTGCACACCGCTGAATCCTCACTTGAGTTTAACTCTTTCAGTTGAATGAACACATGGACAACCATTCAGTTAGATAGCTCCGTTTTAGTTTTAGAAGCAGATATTTCTCTGTACAGCCTATGGTCCCATTCACTTGGGAATATCCCAACGCAGCTCCTAGAAGAAATGTGTTTCTAACTCGCTGAATGACAACATAGATTCAACTCTCTTAGGTGAACGAACGCACAGCAGAGCAGTTTCACGGAAAGGTTTCTCCTGGGTTTTAGACGAAGTCTTCCTGCTGTTTCGCACGTATGCCGGCATTGGGCTGGAAATGGCGCTTTCGGGATTCTGCACAGAAAGGGTTTGCACACCGCTGAATCCACACATGAGTTTAACTCTGTCAGTTGAATGCACACATGGACAACCATTCAGTAAGATAGCTCCGTTTTGATTTTAGAAGCAGATAATTCTCTATACAGCCTATGGTCCTATTCACTCGGGAATATCCCAACGCAGCTCCTAGAAGAAACGTGTTTCTAACTTGATGAATCTCAACACAGATTCAGCTCTCTTAGGTGAATGAACGCACAGCTGAGCAGTTTCACGGAAACGTTTCTCCTGGATTTTATACGAAGACTTCCTGCTTTTTCGTACGTAGGCCGGCATTGGGCTGGAAATGCCGCTTTCGGGATTCTGCACAGAAAGGGTTTGCACATTGCTGAATCCACACATGAGTTTAACTCTGTCAGTTGAAGGCACACATGGACAACCATTCAGTTAGATAGCTCTGTTTTAGTATAAGAAGCAGATATTTCCCTGTACAGCCTATGGTCCCATTCACTCGGGAATATCCCAACGCAGCTCCTAGAAGAAACGTGTTTCTAACTTGATGAATCTCAACACAGATTCAATTCTCTTAGGTGAACGAACGCACAGCAGAGCAGTTTCACGGAAACGTTTCTCCTGGGTTTTAGACGAAGTCTTCCTGCTTTTTCTTAGGTAGGCCGGCATTGGGCTGGAAATTCCGCTTTTTTGATTCTGCACAGAAAGGGTTTGCACACCGCTGAATCCACACATGAGTTTAACTCTGTCAGTTGAATGCACACATGGACAACCATTCAGTTAGATAGCTCCGTTTTAGTTTAAGAAGCAGATATTTCTCTGTACAGCCTATGGTCCCATTCACTCGGGAATATCCCAACGCAGCTCCTCGAATAAACGTGTTTCTAACTCGCTGAATGAAAACATAGATTCAACTCTCTTAGATTAACGAACGCACAGCAGAGCAGTAACATGGAAACGTTTATCCTGGGTTTTAGCCGAAGTGCTCATGCTTTTTCATACGTAGGCCGACAATGGGCTGGAAATGCCGGTTTCGGGATTCTGCACAGAAAGGGTTTGCACACCGCTGAATCCACACATGAGTTTAACTCTGTCAGTTGAATGCACACATGGACAACCATTCAGTTAGATAGCTCCGTTTTGATTTTAGAAGCATGTATTTCTCCATAAACCCTATGGTCCCATTCACTTGGGAATATCCCAACGCAGATCCTAGAAGAAACGTGTTTCTAACGGGATGAATCTCAACACAGATTCAACTCTCTTAGGTGAACGAACGCACAGCAGAGCAGTTTCACGGAAAAGTTTCTCCTGGGTTTTAGACGAAGTCTTCCTGTTTTTCGTACGTAGGCCGGCATTGGGCTGGAAATTCCGGTTTCGGGATTCTGCACAGAAAGGGTTTGCACACCGCTGAATCCACAAATGAGTTTAACTCTGTCAGTTGAATGCACACTGGACAACCATTCAGTTAGATAGCTCCGTTTTGGTTTTAGAAGCAGATATTTCTCTGTACAGCCTATGGTCCCAGTCACTCGGGAATATCCCAATGCAGCTCGTAGAAGAAACGTGTTTCTAACTCGCTGAATCTCAACATAGATTCAACTCTCTTAGGTGAATGAACGCACAGCAGAGCAGTTTCACGGAAACGTTTCTCCTGGATTTTAGACGAAGTCTTCCTGCTGTTTCGTACGTATGCTGGCATTGGGCTGGAAATGGCGCTTTCGGGATTCTGCACAGAAAGGGTTTGCACACCGCTAAATCCACACATGAGTTTAACTCTGTCAGTTGAATGCACACATGGACAACGATTTAGTTAGATAGCTCCGTTTTGGTTTAAGAAGCAGATATTTCTCTGTACAGCCTATGGTACCATTCACTCGGGAATACCCCAACGCAGCTCCTAGAAGAAACGTGTTTCTAACTCGCTGAAACTCAACATAGATTCAACTCTCTTAGGTGAACGAACGCACAGCAGAGCAGTTTCATGGGAACGTTTCTCCTGCGTTTTAGACGAAGTGCTCCTGCTTTTTCACACGTAGGCCGGCATTGGGATCGAAATGCCGGTTTCGGGATTCTGCACTGAAAGGGTTTGCACACCGCTGAATCCTCACTTGAGTTTAACTCTTTCAGTTGAATGAACACATGGACAACCATTCAGTTAGATAGCTCCGTTTTAGTTTTAGAAGCAGATATTTCTCTGTACAGCCTATGGTCCCATTCACTTGCGAATATCCCAACGCAGCTCCTAGAAGAAATGTGTTTCTAACTCGCTGAATGACAACATAGATTCAACTCTCTTAGGTGAACAAACGCACAGCTGAGCAGTTTCACGGAAACGTTTCTCCTGGGTTTTAGGCGAAGTCTTCCTGCTGTTTCGCACGTATGCCGGCATTGGGCTGGAAATGCCGCTTTCGGGATTCTGCACAGAAAGGGTTTGCACACCGCTGAATCCACACATGAGTTTAACTCTGTCAGTTGAATGCACACATGGACAACCATTCAGTAAGATAGCTCCGTTTTGATTTTAGAAGCACATAATTCTCTATACAGCCTATGGTCCTATTCACTCGGGAATATCCCAACGCAGCTCCTCGAATAAACGTGTTTCTAACTCTCTGAATCTCAACATAGATTCAACTCTCTTAGGTGAACGAACGCACAGCAGAGCAGTTTCACGGAAACGTTTCTCCTGGGTATTAGACGAAGTCTTCCTGCTTTTTCGTACGTAGGCCGGCATTGGACTGGAAATGCCGGTTTTGGGATTCTTCACAGAAAGTGTTTGCACACCGCTGAATCCACACGTGACTTTAACTCTGTCAGTTGAACGCAGACATGGACAACCATTCAGTTAGATAGCTCCGTTTTAGTTTTAGAAGCAGATATTTCTCTGTGCAGCCTACGGTCCCATTCACTCGGGAATATCCCAACGCAGCTCCTAGAAAAAACGTGTTTCTAACTGGATGAATCTCAACACAGATTCAACTCTCTTAGGTGAACGAACGCACAGCAGAGCAGTTTCACGGAAACGTTTCTCCTGAGTTTTAGACGAAGTGCTCCTGCTTTTTTATACGTAGGCCGGCTTTCGGCTGGAAATGCAAGTTTCGGAATTCTGCACAGAAAGTGTTTGCACACCGCTGAATGCACACATGACTTTAACTCTGTCAGTTGAATGCAGACATGGACAACCATTCAGTTAGATAGCTCCGTTTTGATTTTAGAAGCAGATATTTCTCTGTACAGCCTATGGTCCCAGTCACTCGGGAATATCCCAATGCAGCTCGTAGAAGAAACGTGTTTCTAACTCACTGAATCTCAACGTAGATTCAACTCTCTTAGGTCAATGAACGCACAGCAGAGCAGTTTCACAGAAACATTTCTCCTGGGTTTTAGACGATGCCTTCCTGCTGTTTCGTACGTATGCCGGAACTGGGCTGGAAATGCCGGTTTCCGGATTCTGCCCAGAAGGTGTTTACAGACCGCTGAATCCACACAGGAGTGTAACTCTGTCAGTTGAACGCAGACATGGACAACCATTCAGTTAGATAGCAACCTTTTAGATTTAGAAGCAGATATTTCTCTGTACATCCTACGATCCCATTCACTCGGGAGTATCCCAACACAGCTCCTAGGAGAAACTTGTTTCTACCTCACTGAATGTCAGCATAGATTCAACTCTCTTAGGTGAACGAACGCACAGCTGAGCAGTTTCACGGAAAGGTTTCTCCTGGATTTTAGACGATGTCTTCCTGCTGTTTCGTACGTATGCCGGCATTGGGCTGTAAATGCCAGTTTCGGGATTTTGTACAGAAAGTGTTTGCACACCGCTGAATCCACACATGTGTTTAATGCTCTCAGTTGAATGCACACATGGACAACCATTCAGTTAGATAGCTCCGTTTTAGTTTTAGAAGCAGATATTTCACTGTACAGCCTACGGTCCCATTCACTCGGGAATATCCCAACGCAGCTCCAAGAAGAAACGTGTTTCTAACTCGCTGAATCTCAACATAGATTCAACTCTCTTAGGTGAACGAACGCACAGCAGAGCAGTTTCACGGAAACGTTTCTCCTGGGTATTAGACGAAGTCTTCCTGCTTTTTCGTACGTAGTCCGGCATTGGGCTGGAAATGCCGGTTTTGGGATTCTTCACAGAAAGTATTTGCACACCGCTGAATCCACACATGACTTTAACTCTGTCAGTTGAACGCAGACATGGACAACCATTCAGTTAGATAGCTCCGTTTTAGATTTAGAAGCAGATATTTCTCTGTACATTCTGCGGTCCCATTCACTCGGGAATATCCCAACACAGCTCCTAGGAGAAACGTGTTTCTACCTCGCTGAATGTCAGCATAGATTCCACTCTCTTAGGTGAACGAACGAACAGCTGAGCAGTTTCACGGAAACGTTTCTCCTGGATTTTAGACGAAGTCTTCCTGCTGTTTCGTTTGTAGGCTGGCATTGGGCTGGAAATGCCGGTTTCGGGATTCTGCACAGAAAGGGTTGCACACCACTGAATCCACACATGAGTTTAACTCTGTCAGTTGAATGCACTCATGGACAACCATTCAGTTAGATAGCTCCGTTTTAGTTTTAGAAGCAGATATTTCTCTGTACAGCCTATGGTCCCATTCACTCGGGAATATCCCAACGCAGCTCCTAGAAGAAATGTGTTTCTAACTCGCTGAATCTCAACATAGATTCAACTCTCTTAGGTGAACGAACGCACAGCAGAGGAGTTTCACGGAAAGGTTTCTCCTGGGTTTTAGACGAAGTCTAACTGCTGTTTCGTATGTATGCCGGCATTGGGCTGTAAATGTCGCTTTCGGGATTCTGCACAGAAAGGGTTTGCACACCGCTGAATCCACATATGAGTTTAACTCTGTCAGTTGAATGCACACAGGGACAAACATTCAGTTAGATAGCTCCGTTTTGGTTTTTGAAGCAGATATTTCTCTGTACAGCCTATGGTCCAATTCACACGGGAATATCCCAACGCAACTCCTAGAAGAACCCTGTTTCTAACTCACTGAATCTCAACATAGATTCAACTCTCTTAGGTGAACGAATGCACAGCAGAGCAGTTTCACGGAAACGTTTCTCCTGGGTTTTAGACGAAGTCTTTCTGCTGTTCCGTACGTATGCCGGTATTGGGCTGGAAATGCCGGTTTCGGGATTCTGCACAGAAAGGGTTACTACACCACTGAATCCACACATGAGTATAACTCTGTCAGTTGAATGCACACATGGACAACCATTCAGTTGATACCTCCGTTTTGGTTTTAGAAGCAGATATTTCTCAGTACCGCCTTTTGTCCCATTCACTCGGGAATATCCCAACGCAGCTCCTAGAAGAAACGTGTTTCTAACTCGCTGAATCTCAACATAGATTCAACTCTCTTAGGTGAACGAACGCACAGCAGAGCAGTTTCACGGAAACTTTTTTCCGGGGTTTTAGACGAAGTCTTCCTGCTGTTTCGTACATATGCCGGGATTGGGCTGGAAATGCCGCTTTCGGGATTCTGCACAGAAAGTGTTTGCACACCGCTGAATCCACACATGAGTTTAACTCTGTCAGTTGAATGCACACATGGACAACCATTCAGTTAGATAGCTCCGTTTTGGTTTTAGAAGCAGATATTTCTCTGTACAGCCTATGGTCCCATTCACTCCGGAATATCCCAATGCAGCTCCTAGAAGAAACGTGTTTCTAACTTGATGAATCTCAACACAGATTAAACTCTCTTAGGTGAACGAACACGTAGCAGAGCAGCTTAACGGAAACGTTTCTCCTCGGTTTTAGACGAAGTCTTCCTGCTGTTTCGTACGTAGGCCGGCATTGGGCTGGAAATGCCGGTTTCGGGATTCTGCACAGAAAGGGTTTGCACACCGCTGAATCCACACATGAGTTTAACTCTGTCAGTTGAATGCACTCATGGACAACCATTCAGTTAGATAGCTCCGTTTTAGTTTTAGAAGCAGGTATTTCTCTGTACAGCCTATGGTCCCATTCACTCGGGAATATCCCAACGCAGCTCCTAGAAGAAACGTGTTTCTAACTCGCTGAATATCAACATAGATTTAACTCTCTTAGGTGAACGAATGCACAGCAGAGCAGTTTCACGGAAAGTTTTCTCCTGGGTTTTAGACGAAGTCTTAATGCTGTTTCGTACGTATGCCGGCATTGGGCTGGAAATGCCGGTTTTGGGACTCTGCACAGAAAGCGTTTGCACACAGCTGAATCCACACATGAGTTTAACTCCGTCAGTGGAATGCAAACATGGACATCCATTCAGTTACTTAGCTCCGCTTTGGTTTTAGAAGCAGATATTTCTCTGTACAGCCTATGGTCCCATTCACTCGGGAATATCCCAACGCAGCTCCTAGAAGAAACGTGTTTCTAACTCGCTGAATCTCAACATAGATTGAGCTCTCTTAGGTGAACGAACGCACAGCAGAGCAGTTTCATGGAAACGTTTCTCCTGGGTTTTAGACGTAGTCTTACTGCTGTTTCGTATGCATGTCGTCATTGGGCTGGAAATGCCGGTTTCGGGATTCTGCACAGAAAGTATTTGCACACCGCTGAATCCACACATGACTTTAACTCTGTCAGTTGAACGCAGACATGGACAACCATTCAGTTAGATAGCTCCGTTTTAGATTTAGAAGCAGATATTTCTCTGTACATTCTGCGGTCCCATTCACTCGGGAATATCCCAACACAGCTCCTAGGAGAAACGTGTTTCTACCTCGCTGAATGTCAGCATAGATTCAACTCTCTTAGGTGAACGAACGAACAGCTGAGCAGTTTCACGGAAACGTTTCTCCTGGATTTTAGACGAAGTCTTCCTGCTGTTTCGTTCGTAGGCCGGCATTGGGCTGGAAATGCCGGTTTCGGGATTCTGCACAGAAAGGGTTGCACACCACTGAATCCACACATGAGTTTAACTCTGTCAGTTGAATGCACTCATGGACAACCATTCAGTTAGATAGCTCCGTTTTAGTTTTACAAGCAGATATTTCTCTGTACAGCCTATGGTCCCATTCACTCGGGAATATCCCAACGCAGCTCCTAGAAGAAATGTGTTTCTAACTCGCTGAATCTCAACATAGATTCAACTCTCTTAGGTGAACGAACGCACAGCAGAGGAGTTTCACGGAAAGGTTTCTCCTGGGTGTTAGACGAAGTCTAACTGCTGTTTCGTATGTATGCCGGCATTGGGCTATAAATGCCGCTTTCGGGATTCTGCACAGAAAGGGTTTGCACACCGCTGAATCCACATATGAGTTTAACTCTGTCAGTTGAATGCACACATGCACAAACATTCAGTTAGATAGCTCCGTTTTGGTTTTTGAAGCAGATATTTCTCTGTACAGCCTATGGTCCCATTCACACGGGAATATCCCAACGCAGCTCCTAGAAGAAACGTGTTTCTAACTCGCTGAATCTCAACATAGATTCAACTCTCTTAGGTGAACGAATGCACAGCAGAGCAGTTTCACGGAAACGTTTCTCCTGGGTTTTAGACGAAGTCTTCCTGCTGTTCCGTACGTATGCCGGTATTGGGCTGGAAATGCCGGTTTCGGGATTCTGCACAGAAAGTGTTACTACACCACTGAATCCACACATGAATATAACTCTGTCAGTTGAATGCACACATGGACAACCATTCAGTTGATACCTCCGTTTTGGTTTTAGAAGCAGATATTTCTCAGTACCGCCTTTTGTCCCATTCACTCGGGACTATCCAAACGCAGCTCCTAGAAGAAACGTGTTTCTAACTCGCTGAATCTCAACATAGATTCAACTCTCTTAGGTGAACGAACGCACAGCAGAGCAGTTTCACGGAAACTTTTTTCCGGGGATTTAGACGAAGTCTTCCTGCTGTTTCGTACATATGCCGGCATTGGGCTGGAAATGCCGCTTTCGGGATTCTGCACAGAAAGTGTTTGCACACCGCTGAATCCACACATGAGTTTAACTCTGTCAGTTGAATGCACACATGGACAACCATTCAGTTAGATAGCTCCGTTTTGGTTTTACTAGCAGATATTTCTCTGTACAGTCTATGGTCCCATTCACTCGGGAATATCCCAACGCAGATCCTAGAAGAAACGTGTTTCTAACTCGCTGAATCTCAACATAGATTCAACTCTCTTAGGTGAACGAACGCACAGCAGAGCAGTTTCACGGAAACGTTTCTCCTGGGTTTTAGACGATGTCTTCCTGCTTTTTCGTACGTAGGCCGGCAATGGGCTGGAAATGCCGCATTTTTGATTCTGCACAGAAAAGGTTTGCACACCGCTGAATCCACACATGAGTTTAACTCTCAGTTGAATGCACACATGGACAACCATTCAGTTAGATAGCTCCGTTTTAGATTAAGAAGCAGATATTTCTTTGTACAGCCTATGTTCCCATTCACTCGGGAATATCCCAACGCAGCTCCTCGAATAAACGTGTTTCTAACTCGCTGAATGACAACATAGATTCAACTCTCTTATATTAACGAACGCACAGCAGAGCAGTTTCATGGAAATGTTTATCCTGGGTTTTAGCCGAAGTGCTCATGCTTTTTCAGACGTAGGCCGACATTGGGCTGGAAATGCCGGTTTCGGGATTCTGCACAGAAAGGGTTTGCACACCGCTGAATCCACACATGAGTTTAACTCTGTCAGTTGAATGCACACATGAACAACCATTCAGTTAGATAGCTCCGTTTTGATTTTAGAAGCATGTATTTCTCTATAAAGCCTATGGTCCCATTCACTTGGGAATATCCCAATGCAGATCCTAGAAGAAACGTGTTTCTAACGGAATGAATCTCAACACAGATTCAACTCTCTTAGCTTTACGAACACACAGCAGAGCAGTTTCACGGAAACGTTTCTCCTGGGTTTTAGACGAAGTCTTCCTGCTGTTCGTACGTAGGCCAGCTTTGGGCTGGAAATGCAAGTTTCGGAATTCTGCACAGAAAGTGTTTGCACACCGCTGAATGCACACATGACTTTAACTCTCTCAGTTGAATGCAGACATGGACAACCATTCAGTTAGATAGCTCCGTTTTGGTTTTAGAAGCAGATATTTCTCTGTACAGCCTATGGTCCCAGTCACTCGGGAATATCCCAATGCAGCTCGTAGAAGAAACGTGTTTCTAACTTGCTGAATCACAATGTAGATTCAACTCTCTTAGTTCAAAGAACGCACAGCAGAGCAGTTTCATAGAAACATTTCTCCTGGGTTTCAGACGATGTCTTCCTGCTGTTTCGTACGTATGCCGGCATTGGGCTGTAAATGCCAGTTTCGGGATTTTGTACAGAAAGTGTTTGCACACCGCTGAATCCACACATGTGTTTAATGCTCTCAGTTGAATGCACACATGGACAACCATTCAGTTAGATAGCTCCGTTTTAGTTTTAGAAGCAGATATTTCACTGTACAGCCTACGGTCCCATTCACTCGGGAATATCCCAACGCAGCTCCAAGAAGAAACGTGTTTCTAACTCGCTGAATCTCAACATAGATTCAACTCTCTTAGGTGAACGAACGCACAGCAGAGCAGTTTCACGGAAACGTTTCTCCTGGGTATTAGACGAAGTCTTCCTGCTTTTTCGTACGTAGTCCGGCATTGGGCTGGAAATGCCGGTTTTGGGATTCTTCACAGAAAGTATTTGCACACCGCTGAATCCACACATGACTTTAACTCTGTCAGTTGAACGCAGACATGGACAACCATTCAGTTAGATAGCTCCGTTTTAGATTTAGAAGCAGATATTTCTCTGTACATTCTGCGGTCCCATTCACTCGGGAATATCCCAACACAGCTCCTAGGAGAAACGTGTTTCTACCTCGCTGAATGTCAGCATAGATTCCACTCTCTTAGGTGAACGAACGAACAGCTGAGCAGTTTCACGGAAACGTTTCTCCTGGATTTTAGACGAAGTCTTCCTGCTGTTTCGTTTGTAGGCTGGCATTGGGCTGGAAATGCCGGTTTCGGGATTCTGCACAGAAAGGGTTGCACACCACTGAATCCACACATGAGTTTAACTCTGTCAGTTGAATGCACTCATGGACAACCATTCAGTTAGATAGCTCCGTTTTAGTTTTAGAAGCAGATATTTCTCTGTACAGCCTATGGTCCCATTCACTCGGGAATATCCCAACGCAGCTCCTAGAAGAAACGTGTTTCTAACTCGCTGAATATCAACATAGATTCAACTCTCTTAGGTGAACGAATGCACAGCAGAGCAGTTTCACGGAAAGGTTTCTCCTGGGTTTTAGACGAAGTCTTAATGCTGTTTCGTACGTATGCCGGCATTGGGCTGGAAATGCCGGTTTCGGGATTCTGCAAAGAAAGCGTTTGCACACAGCTGAATCCACACATGAGTTTAACTCCGTCAGTGGAATGCAAACATGGACATCCATTCAGTTACTTAGCTCCGCTTTGGTTTTAGAAGCAGATATTTCTCTGTACAGCCTATGGTCCCATTCACTCGGGAATATCCCAACGCAGCTCCTAGAAGAAACGTGTTTCTAACTCGCTGAATCTCAACATAGATTGAGCTCTCTTAGGTGAACGAACGCACAGCAGAGCAGTTTCATGGAAACGTTTCTCCTGGGTTTTAGACGTAGTCTTACTGCTGTTTCGTATGCATGTCGTCATTGGGCTGGAAATGCCGGTTTCGGGATTCTGCACAGAAAGTATTTGCACACCGCTGAATCCACACATGACTTTAACTCTGTCAGTTGAACGCAGACATGGACAACCATTCAGTTAGATAGCTCCGTTTTAGTTTTAGAAGCAGATATTTCTCTGTACAGCCTATGGTCCCATTCACTCGGGAATATCCCAACACAGCTCCTAGGAGAAACGTGTTTCTACCTCGCTGAATGTCAGCATAGATTTAACTCTCTTAGGTGAACGAACGCACAGCAGAGGAGTTTCACGGAAAGGTTTCTCCTGGGTGTTAGACGAAGTCTAACTGCTGTTTCGTATGTATGCCGGCATTGGGCTATAAATGCCGCTTTCGGGATTCTGCACAGAAAGGGTTTGCACACCGCTGAATCCACATATGAGTTTAACTCTGTCAGTTGAATGCACACATGCACAAACATTCAGTTAGATAGCTCCGTTTTGGTTTTTGAAGCAGATATTTCTCTGTACAGCCTATGGTCCCATTCACACGGGAATATCCCAACGCAACTCCTAGAAGAACCGTGTTTCTAACTCGCTGAATCTCAACATAGATTCAACTCTCTTAGGTGAACGAATGCACAGCAGAGCAGTTTCACGGAAACGTTTCTCCTGGGTTTTAGACGAAGTCTTCCTGCTGTTCCGTATGTATGCCGGTATTGGGCTGGAAATGCCGGTTTCGGGATTCTGCACAGAAAGGGTTACTACACCACTGAATCCACACATGAGTATAACTCTGTCAGTTGAATGCACACATGGACAACCATTCAGTTGATACCTCCGTTTTGGTTTTAGAAGCAGATATTTCTCAGTACCGCGTTTTGTCCCATTCACTCGGGACTATCCCAACGCAGCTCCTAGAAGAAACGTGTTTCTAACTCGCTGAATCTCAACATAGATTCAACTCTCTTAGGTGAAGGAACGCACAGCAGAGCAGTTTCACGGAAACTTTTTTCCGGGGATTTAGACGAAGTGTTCCTGCTCTTTCGTACATATGCCGGCATTGGGCTGGAAATGCCGCTTTCGGGATTCTGCACAGAAAGTGTTTGCACACCGCTGAATCCACACATGAGTTTAACTCTGTCAGTTGAATGCACACATGGACAACCATTCAGTTAGATAGCTCCGTTTTGGTTTTAGAAGCAGATATTTCTCTGTACAGCCTATGGTCCCATTCACTCGGGAATATCCCAATGCAGCTCCTAGAAGAAACGTGTTTCTAACTTGATGAATCTCAACACAGATTAAACTCTCTTAGGTGAACGAACACGTAGCAGTGCAGCTTAACGGAAACGTTTCTCCTGGGTTTTAGACGAAGTCTTCCTGCTTTTTCGTACGTAGGCCGGCATTGGGCTGGAAATGCCATTTTCGGGATTCTGCACAGAAAGTGTTTGCACACCGCTGAATAAACACATGACTTTAACTCTGTAAGTTCAACGCAGACATGGACAACCATTCAGTTAGATAGCTGAGTTTTAGATTTAGAAGCAGATATTTCTCTGTACATCCTACGGTCTCATTCACTCGGAAATATCCCAACGCAGCTTCTAGGAGAAACGTGTTTCTACCTCGCTGAATGTCAGCATAGATTCAACTCTCTTAGGTGAACAAACGCACAGCTGAGCAGTTTCACGGAAACGTTTCTCCTGGATTTTAGACGAAGTCTTCCTGCTGTTTCGTACGTAGGCCGGCATTGGGCTGGAAATGCCGGTTTCGGGATTCTGCACAGAAAGGGTTTGCACACCGCTGAATCCACACATGAGTTTAACTCTGTCAGTTGAATGCACTCATGGACAACCATTCAGTTAGATAGTTCCGTTTTAGTTTTAGAAGCAGGTATTTCTCTGTACAGCCCATGGTCCCATTCACTCGGGAATATCCCAACGCAGCTCCTAGAAGAAACGTGTTTCTAACTCGCTGAATATCAACATAGATTCAACTCTCTTAGGTGAACGAATGCACAGCAGAGCAGTTTCACGGAAAGGTTTCTCCTGGGTTTTAGACGAAGTCTTAATGCTGTTTCGTACGTATGCCGGCATTGGGCTGGAAATGCCGGTTTCGGGATTCTGCACAGAAAGCGTTTGCACACAGCTGAATCCACACATGAGTTTAACTCGGTCAGTGGAATGCACACATGGACATCCATTCAGTTAGTTAGCTCCGCTTTGGTTTTAGAAGCAGATATTTCTCTGTACAGCCTATGGTCCCATTCACTCGGGAATATCCCAACGCAGCTCCTAGAAGAAACGTGTTTCTAACTCGCTGAATCTCAACATAGATTCAGCTCTCTTAGGTGAACGAACGCACAGCAGAGCAGTTTCATGGAAACGTTTCTCCTGGGTTTTAGACGTAGTCTTACTGCTGTTTCGTATGCATGTCGTCATTGGGCTGGAAATGCCGGATTCGGGATTCTGCACAGAAAGGGTTTGCACACACCTGAATCCACACATGAGTTTATCTCTGTCAGTTGAATGCACTCATGCACAACCATTCAGTTAGATAGCTCCGTTTTTGGTTTTAGAAGCAGATATTTCTCTGTACAGCCTATGGCCCATTCACTCGGGAATATCCCAACGCAGCTCCTAGAAGAAACGTGTTTCTAACTCGCTGAATGTCAACATAGATTCAACTCTCTAAGGTTAATGAACGCACAGCAGAGTAGTTTCACGGAAACGTTTCTCTGGGTTTTAGTCGACCTCTTCCTGCTGTTTCAAACGTATGCCGGCATTTGGCTGGAAAAGCCGGTTTCGGGATTCTGCACAGAAAGGGTTTGCACACCGCTGAATCCACAAGTGAGTTTAACTCTGTCAGTTGAATGCACACAAGGACAACCATTCAGATACATAGCTACGTTTTGGTTTTAGAAGCAGATATTTCTCTGTACAGCCTATGGTCCCATTCACTCGGGAATATCCGAACGCAGCTCCTAGAACATACGTGTGTCTACCTTGTTGAATCTCAACATAGATTCAATTCCCTTAGGTGAACGAACGCACAGCAGTGCAGTTTCACGGAAACGTTTCTCCTGGGTTTTAGACGAAGTCTTACTCAGTCTCGTACGTATGCCGGCATTGGGCAGGAAATGACGGTTTCGGGATTCTGCACAGAAAGTGTTTGCACACCGCTGAATCCAAAGATTAGTTGAATTCTGTCAGTTGAATGCACACATGGACAACCAATCAGTTAGATATCTCCGTTTTGGTTTTAGAAGCAGATATTTCTCTGTACAGCCTATGGCCCCTTACACTTGGGAATATCCCAACACAGCTCCTAGAAGAAACGTGTTTCTACCTCGCTGAATGTCAACATAGATTCAACTCTCTTAGGGGAACGAACGCACAGCAGAGCAGTTTCATGGAAACGTTTCTCCTGGGTTTTAGACGAAGTCTAAATGCTGTTTCGTACGTATGCCGGCAATGGGCTGGAAATGCCGGTTTCGGGATCCTGCACGGAAAGGGTTTGCACACCGTTGAATCCACACATGAGTTTAACTCTGTCAGTTGAATGCACACATGGACAACCATTCAGTTAGAGAGCTCCGTTTTGGTTTTAGAAGCAGATATTTCGCTGTACAGTCTATAGTCCCATTGACTCGGGAATATCCCAACGCAGCTCCTAGAAGAAACGTGTTTCTAACTCGCTGAATATCAACATAGTTTCAACTCTCTTAGGTGAACGAACGCACAGCAGAGCAGTTTCACGGAAACTTTTCTCCTGGGTTTTAGACGAAGTCTTCCTGCTGTTTCGTACGTATGCCGGCATTGGGCTGGAAATGCCGGTTTTGGGATTCTGCGCAGAAAGGATTTGCACACCGCTGCATCCACACATGAGTTTAACTCTGTCAGTTTAATGCACACATGAACAACCATTCAGGTAGACAGCTCCGTTTTGGTTTTAGAAGCAGATATTCCTCAGGACAGCCCACGGTCCCATTCACTCGGGAATATCCCAACGCAGCTCCTAGAAGAAACGTGTTTCTACCTTGCAGAATCTCAACATAGATTCAACTATCTTAGGTGAACGAAGGCACAGCAGTGCAGTTCCACGGAAACGTTTCTCCTGTGTTTTAGACGAAGTCTTCCTGCTGTTTCGTACGTATGCCGGCATTGGGATGGAAATGCCGGTTTCGGGATTCTGTACAGAAAGGGTTTGCACACCGCTGAATCCACACGAGTTTAACTCTGTCAGTTGAATGAACACATGGACAACCATTCAGTTAGATAGCTCCGTTTTGGTTTTAGAAGCAGATATTTCTCTGTACAGCCTATGGTCCCATTCACTCGGGAATATCCCAACGCAGCTCCTAGAAGAAACGTCTTTCTAATTCGATGAATGTCAACATAGATTCAACTCTCTTAGGTGTACGAACGCACAGCAGAGCAGCTTCACGGAAACGTTTCTCCTGTGTTTTACATGAAGTCTTAATGCTGTTTCGTACGTATGGCGGCATTGGGCTGGAATTGCCGGTATCGGGATTCTGCACAGAAAGGGTTTGCACACCGCTGAATCCGCATATGAGTTTAACTCTGTCAGTTGAATGCACACAAGGACAACCATTCAGTTAGATAGCTCCGTTTTGGTTTTAGAATCAGGTATTTCTCTGTACAGTCTATGGTCCCATTCACTCGGGAATATCCCAGCGCAGATTCTAGAAGAAACGTGGTTCTAACTCGCTGAATCTAAACATAGATTCTACTCTCTTTGGTGAACGAACGCACAGCAGAGCAGTTTCACGGAAACGTTTCTCTCGCGTTTTAGAGGAATTCATCCTGCTGTTTCGTAGGTATGCCGGCATTGGGCTGGAAATGCCGGTTTCTGGATTCTGCACAGAAAGGGTTTGCACACCGCTGAATCCACACTTGAGTTTACCTCTGTCAGTTGAATGCACACATGGACAACCATTCAGTTAGATTGCTCCGTTATGGTTTTAGAAGCAGATATTTCTCTGTACAGCCTATGGTCCCATTCAATCCGGAATATGCCAACGCAGCTCGTAGAAGAAACGTGTTTCTAAATCGCTGAATCTCAACATAGATTCAACTCTCTTAGGTGAACGAACGCACAGCAGAGCAGTTTCACGGAAACGTTTCTCCTGAGTTTTAGACGACGTCTTCCTGTTGTTACGTACGTATGACGGCATTGGGCTGGCAATGCCGGTTTTGGGATTATGCACATAAATGCTTTGCACACCACTGATCCACACATGAGTATAACTACGTCAGTGAAATGAACACATGGACAGCCATTCAGTTAGATAGCTCCGTTTTGGTTTTAGAAGCAGATATTTCTCTGTACAGCCTATGGTCCCATTCACTCGGAATATGCCAACACAGCTCCTAGAAGAAACGTGTTTCTAACTAGCTGAATCTCAACATAGATTCAACTCTCTTAGGTGAACGAACGCACGGTAGAGCAGTTTCACGGAAACGTTTCTCCTGGGTTTAAGACGAAGCCTTGCTGCTGTCTCGTACGTATGCCAGCATTGGGCTGGAAATGCCCGTTTTGGGATTCTGCACAGAAAGTGTTTGCACACCGCTGAATACACAGTTGAGTTTAACTCTGTCAATTGAATGCACACATGGACAACCATTCAGTTAGATAGCTCCGTTTTGGTTTTAGAAGCAGATATTTCTCTGTACATCCTATGGCCCCTTACACTTGGGAATATCCCAACACAGCTCCTGGAATAAACGTGTTTCTAACTCGCTGAATTTCAACACAGATTCAACTCTCTAAGGTGAACGAACGCACAGCACAGCTGTTTCACGGAAATGTTTCTCCTGGGTTTTAGACGAAGTCCTCATGCTCATTCTTACGAATGCCGGCATTGGGCTGGAAATGCCGGTTTCGGGATTCTGCACAGAAAGGGTTTGCACACCGCTGAATCCACACATGAGTTTAACTCTGTTAGTTGAATGCACACAAGGAAACCATTCAGTTAGATACCTCCGTTTTGGTTTTAGAAGCAGATATTTCTCTTTACAGCCCATGGTCCCATTCACTCGGGAATATCCCAACGCAGCTCCTAGAAGAAACGTGTTTCTAAATCCCTGAATCCCAACATAGATTCAACTCTCTTAGGTGAACGAACGCACAGCAGAGCAGTTTCACGGAAAAGTTTCTCCTGGGTTTTAGACGAAGTCTTCCTGCTGTTTCGTACGTATGCCGGCATTGGGCTGGAAATGCCGGTTTCGGGATTCTGCACAGAAAGGGTTTGCACACCGCTGAATCCACACATGAGTTAACTCTGTCAGTTGAATGCAGACATGGAAAACCATTCAGTTAGACAGCTCCGTTTTGGTTTTAGAAGTAGATATTTTCTGTACAGCCTATGGTCCCATTCACTAGGGAATATCCCAACGCAGCTCCTAGAAGAAACGTGTTTCTAACTCGCTGCATCACAGCATAGATTCAACTCTCTTAGGTGAAGGAACGCACAGCAGAGCAGTTTCACGGAAACGTTTCTCCTGTGTTTTAAATGAAGTCTTAATGCTGTTTCATACGTATGACAGCATTGGGCTGGAAATGCCGGTTTCGGGATTCTGCACAGAAAGGGTTTGCACACCGCTGAATGCACATGTGAGTTTAGCTCTGTCAGTTGAATGCACACAAGGACAACCATTCAGATACATAGCTCCGTTTTGGTTTTAGAAGCAGATATTTCTCTGTACAGCCTTTGGTCCCATTCACTCGGGAATATCCCAACGCAGCTCCAAGAAGAATCGTGTTTCTACCTTGCTGAATCTCAACATAGATTCAACTCCCTTAGGTGAATGAACGCACAGCTGTGCAGTTTCACGGAAACGTTTCTCCTGGGTTTTAGACGAAGTCTTACTGCTGTCTCGTACGTATGCCGGCATTGGGCAGGAAATGACGGTTTCGGGATTCTGCACAGAAAGTGTTTGCACACCGCTGAATCCACAGATGAGTTTAACTCTGTCAGTTGAATGGACACATGGACAACCATTCAGTTAGATAGCTCCGTTTTGGTTTTAGAAGCAGATATTTCTCTGTACAGACTATGGCCCCTTACACTTGGGAATATCCCAACACAGCTCCTAGAAGAAACGTGTTTCTAACTCGCTGAATCTCAACATAGATTCAAATCTCTTAGCTGAACGAACACACAGCACAGCTGTTTCACGGAAACGTTTCTCCTGGGTTTTAGACGAAGTCTTCCTGCTGTTTCGTACGTATGCCGGCTTTGGGCTGGAAATGTCGGTTTTGGGATTCTGCGCATAAAGGATTTGCACACCGCTGCATCCACACATGAGTTTAAATCTGTCAGTTGAATGCACACATGAACAACCATTCAGGTAGACAGCTCCGTTTTGGTTTTAGAAGCAGATATTCCTCAGGACAGCCTACGGTCCCAGTCACTCGGGAATATCCCAACGCAGCTCCTAGAAGAAACGTTTTTCTAACTTGCAGAATCTCAACATAGATTCAACTCTCTTAGGTGAACGAAGGAACAGCAGTGCAGTTCCACGGAAACGTTTCTCCTGTGTTTTAGACGAAGTCTTCCTGCTGTTTCGTACGTATGCCGGCATTGGGCTGGAAATGCCGGTTTCGGGATTCTGTACAGAAAAGGTTTGCACACCGCTGAATCCACACGAGTTTAACTCTGTCAGTTGAATGAACACATGGACAACCATTCAGTTAGATAGGTCCGTTTTGGTTATAGAAGCAGATATTTCTCTGTACAGCCTATGGTCCCATTCACTCGGGAATATCCCAACGCAGCTCCTAGAAGAAACGTTTTTCTATTTCGATGAATCTCAATATAGATTCAATTCTCTTAGGTGAATGAACGCACAGCAGAGCAGTTTCACAGAAACGTTTCTCCTGTGTTTTACATGAAGTCTTAATGCTGTTTCGTACGCATGGCGGCATTGGGCTGGAATTGCCGGTATCGGGATTCTGCATAGAAAGGGTTGCACACCGCTGAATCCACACATGAGTTTAACTCTGTCAGTTGAATGCACACAAGGACAACCATTCAGTTAGATAGCTCCGTTTTGGTTTTAGAAGCAGATGTTTCTCTGTACAGCCTATGGTCCCATTCACTCGGGAATATCCCAGCGCAGCTTCTAGAAGAAACGTGTTTCTAACTCGCTTAATCTCAACATAGATTCAACTCTCTTAGGTGAACGAACGCACAGCAGAGCAGGTTCACGGAAAGGTTTCTCCTGGGTTTAAGACGAAGTCTTCCTGTTGTTTCGTACGTGTGGCGTCATTGGGCTGGAAATGCCGGTTTCAGGATTCTGCACAGAAAGGGTTTGCACAAAGCTGAATCCACACATGAGTTAACTCTGTCAGTTGAATGCAGACATGGAAAACCATTCAGTTAGATAGCTCCGTTTTTGTTCTAGAAGTACATATTTCTCTGTAGAGCCTATGGTCCCATTCACTCGGGAATATCCCAACGCAGCTCCTAGAAGAAACGTGTTTCTAACTCGCTGAATCACAACATAGATTCAACTCTCTTAGGTGAACGAACGCACAGCAGAGCAGTTTCACGGAAACGTTTCTCCTGTGTTTTACTTGAAGTCTTAATGCTGTTTCATACGTATGACGGCATTGGGCTGGAAATGCCGGTTTCGGGTTTCTGCACACAAAGGGTTTGCACACCGCTGAATCCACACGTGAGTTTTACTCTGTCAGTTGAATGCACACAAGGACAAGCATTCAGATACATAGCTCCGTTTTGGTTTTAGAAGCAGATATTTCTCTGTACAGCCTATGATCCCATTTACTCGGAAATATCCCAACGCAGCTCCTAGAAGAAACGTGTTTCTAACTCGCTGAGTCTCAACATAGATTCAGCTCTCTTATGTGTAAGAACGGACAGCAGAGCAGTTTCACGGAAACGTTTCTCCTGGGTTTTAGACGAAGTCTTACTGCTGTTTCGTACGTTTGCCTGCATTGGGCTGGAAATGCCGGTTTCGGGATTCTGCACAGAAAGTGTTTGCACACCGCTGAATCCACACGAGTTTAACTCTGTCAGTTGAATGAACACATGGACAACCATTCAGTTAGATAGCTCCGTTTTGGTTTTAGAAGCAGATATTTCTCTGTGAGGCTATGGTCCCATTCACTCGGGAATATCCCAACGCAGCTCCTAGAAGAAACGTATTTCTAATTCGATGAATCTCAACATAGATTCAATTCTCTTAGGTGAACGAACGCACAGCAGAGCAGTTTCACGGAAACGTTTCTCCTGTGTTTTACATGAAGTCTTAATGCTGTTTCGTATGTATGGCGTCATTGGGCTGGAATTGCCGGTATCGGGATTCTGCACAGAAAGGGTTTGCACACCGCTGAATCCACACATGAGTTTAACTCTGTCAGTTGAATGCACACAAGGACAAACATTCAGTTAGATAGCTTCGTTTTGGTTTTAGAAGCAGATATTTCTCTGTACAGCCTATGTTCCCATTCACTCGGGAATATCCCAACGCAGCTCCTAGAAGAAACGTGTTTCTAACTCGCTGAATCTCAACATAGATTCAGCACTCGTAGGTGAACGAACGCACAGCAGAGCAGTTTCACGGAAACGTTACTCCTGGGTTTTAGACGAAGTCTTCCTGCTGCTTCGTACGTATGCCTGCATTGGGCTGGAAATGCCGGTTTCGGGATTCTGCACAGAAATGGTTTGCACACCGCTGAATCCACAGATGAGTTTAACTCTGTCAGTTGAATGCACACATGGACAACCATTCAGTTAGATAGCTCCATTTTGGTTTTAGAAGCAGATATTTGTCTGTACAGCATATGGTCCCATTCACTCGGTAATATCCAAACACAGCCCCTAGAAGAAACGTGTTTCTAACTCGCTGAATCTCAACATATATTCAACTCTTTTAGGTGAACGAACGCACAGCAGAGCAGTTTCAAGGAATTGTTTCTCCTGGGTTTTAGACGAAATCTTCCTGCTGTTTCGTACGTATGCCGGCATTGGGCTGGAAATGCCGGTTTCGGGATTCTGCACAGAAAGTGTTTGCACACCGCTGAATCCACAGATGAGTTTAACTCTGTCAATTGAATGCACACATGGACAACCATTCAGTTCGATAGCTCCGTTTTTGTTTTAGAAGCAGATATTTCTCTGTACAACCTCTGGTCCCATTCAATCGGGAATATTCCAACGCTGCTCCTAGAAGAAACGTGTTTCTAATTCGCTGATTCTCAACATAGATTAAACTCTCTTAGGTGAAGGAACGCACAGTAGAGCAGTTTCACGGAAACGTTTCTCCTGGGTTTTAGATGAAGTCTTAATGCTGTTTCGTATGTATGGCGGCATTGGGCTGGAAATGCCAGTATCGGGATTCTGCACAGAAAGGGTTTGCACACCGCTGATTCCACAGATGAGTTTACCTCTCTCAGGTGAATGGACACATGGACAACCATTCAGTTAGATAGCTCCGTTTTGGTTTTAGAAGCAGATATTTCTCTGTACAGACCATGCTCCCATTCACTCGGGAATATCCCAACGCAGATCCTAGAAGAAACGTGTTTCTGACTCGCTGAGTCTCAACATAGATTCAACTCTCTTATGTGAAAGCAAGCACAGCAGAGTAGTTTCACGGAAACCTTTCTCTTGGGTTTCAGACGAAGTCTTACTGCTGTTTCGCACATATTCCAGCATTGGGCTGGAAATACCGGTTTCGGGATTCTGCACAGAAAGGGTTTGCACACCGCTGAATCCACACGTGAGTTTAACTCTGTCAGTTGAATGCACACATGGACAACCATTCAGTTAAATGGCTCCGTTTTGGTTTTAGAAGCAGACATTTCTCTGTACAGCCTATGGTCCCATTCACTCGGGAATATCCCAGCGCAGCTTCTAGAAGAAACGTGTTTCTAACTCGCTGAATCTCAACATAGATTCAACTCTCTTTGTTGAACGAACGCACAGCAGAGCAGTTTCATGGAAAAGTTTCTCTTGGGTTTTAGACGAAGTCATCCTGCTGTTTCTTAGGTATGCCGGCATTGAGCTGGAAATGTTGGTTTCGGGTTTCTGCACAGAAAGGTTTTGCACACCGCTAAATTTACACATGAGTTTACCTCTGTCAGTTGTATGCACACATGGACAACCATTCAGTTAGATAGCTCCGTTTTGGTTTTAGAAGCAGGCATTTCTCTGTACAGCCCATGGTCCCATTCACTCGGGAATATCCCAGCGCAGCTTCTAGAAGAAACGTGTTTCTAACTCGCTGAATCTCCACATAGATTCAACTCTCTTAGGTGAATGAACGCACAGTAGAGCAGTTTCACGGAAAAGTTTCTCCCGGGTTTTAGATGAAGTCTTAATGCTGTTTCGTACGTATGCCGGCATTGGGCAGGAAATGCCAGTTTCTGGATTCTGCAGAGAAAGTGTTTGCACACCTCTGAATGCACACATGAGTTTAACTCTGTCAGTTGAATGCACACATGGACAACCATTCAGTTAGATAGCTCCGTTTTGGTTTTAGAAGCAGATATTCCTCTGTACAGCCTACGGTTCCAATCTCTCGGGAATATCCCAACGCAGCTCCTAGAAGAAACGTGTTTCTAACTCTCTGAATCTCAACATGGTCTCACCTCTGTTAGATGAACGAACTCACCGCAGAGCAGTTTCACGGAAACGTTTCTCCTGGGTTTTAGACGAAGTCTTCCTGCTATTTCTTACGTATGCCGACATTGGGCTGGAAAGGCCGGTTTCGGGATTCTGCACAGAAAGGGTTTGAACACCGCTGAATCCACATCTGAGTTTAAGTCTGTCAGTTGAATGCACACACGGACAACCATTCAGTGAGACAGCTCTGTTTTGGTTTTAGAAGCAGATATTTCTCTGTACAGCCTATGGACCCATTGACTCGGGAATATCCCAACGCAGCTCCTAGAAGAAACGAGATTCTAAGTCGCTGAATCTCAACATGGATTCAACCCTCTTAGGTGAACGAACGCACAGCAGAGCAGTTTCACGGAAAAGTTTCTCCTGGGTTTTAGACGAATTCTTACTGCTGTTTCGTACGTATGCCGGCATTGTGCTGGAAATGCCGGTTTCGGGATTCTGCACAGAAAGTGTTTGCACACCGATGAATCCACACATGAGTTTAACTCTGTCAGTTGAATGAACACATGGACAACCATTCATTTAGATAGCTCCGTTTTGGTTTTAGAAGCAGATATTTCTCTGTACAGCCTATGCTCCCATTTACACGGGAATATCCCAACGCAACTCCTAGAAGAAACGTGTTTCTAAATCGCTGAATCTCAACATAGATTCCACTCTCTTAGGTGAACGAACGCATAGCAGAGCAGTTTCACGGAAACGTTACTCCTGGGTTTTAGACGAAGTCTTACTGCTGTCTCGTACGTATGCCGGCATTGGGCTGGAAATGCCGGTTTCGGGATTCTGAACAGAAAGAGATTGCATATCGCTGAATCCACAGATGAGTTTACCTCTGTCAGTTGAATGCACACATGGACAACCATTCAGTTAGATAGCTCCGTTTTGGTTTTAGAATCAGATATTTCTCTGTACAGCCTATGGTCCCATTCACTCGGGAATATAGCAACGCAGCTCCTAGAAGAAACGTGTTTCTAACTCGTTGAGTCTCAATATAGATTCACCTCTGTTAGGTGAACGAAAGCATAACAGAGCAGTTTCACGGAAACGTTTCTCCTGGGTTTTAGATGATGTCTTCCTTCTGTTTCGTACGTATGCCGGCATTGGACTGGAAATTCCGGTTTCGGGATTCTGCACAGAAAGGGATTGCACACCGCTGAATCCACACATGAGTTTAACTCTGTCAGTTGAATGCACACAAGGAGAACCATTCAGTTAGATAGCTCCGTTTTGGTTTTAGAAGCAGAGAATCCTCTGTACAGCCTATGCACCATTCATTCGGGAATATCCCAACGCAGCTCTTAGAAGAAAGGTTTTTCTAACTCGCTGAATCTCAACATAGATTCAACTCTCTTAGGTGAACGAGCGCACCGCAAACCAGTTTCACGGAAACGTTTCTCCTGTGTTTTAGACGAAGTCTTTCTGCTGTTTCGTACGTATGCTGGCATTGGGCTGGAAATGCCGGTTTCGGGATTCTGCACAGAAAGGGTTTGCACACTGCTGAATCCACACATGAGTTTAACTCTGTCAGTGGAATGCACACATGGACAACCATTCAGTTAGATAGCTCCGTTTTGGTTTTAGAAGCAGATATTTCTCTGTACAGCCTATGGTCCCATTAACTCGGGAATATCCCAACGCAGCTCCTAGAAGAAACGTGTTTCTAACTCGCTGAATCTCAACATAGATTCAACTCTCTTAGGTGAACGAACGCACAGCAGAGCAGTTTCACGGAAACGTTTCTCCTGGGTTTTATTAGAAGTCTTCCTGCTGTTTCGTACGTATGCCGGCATTGGGCTGGAAATGCCAGTTTCGGGATTTGGCACAGAAAGTGTTTGCACACCGCTGAATCCACAGATGAGTTTAACTCTGTCAGTTGAATGCACACAAGGACAACCATTCAGTTAGATAGCTCCGTTTTGGTTTTAGAAGCAGATATTTCTCTGTACTGCCTATTGCCCCTTACACTCGGGAATATCCCAACGCAGCTCCTAGAAGAAACGAGATTCTAAGTCGCTGAATCTCAACATGGATTCAACCCTCTTAGGTGAACGAACGCACAGCATAGCAGTTTCACGGAAAAGTTTCTCCTGGGTTTTAGACGAATTCTTACTGCTGTTTCGTACGTATGCCGGCATTGTGCTGGAAATGCCGGTTTCGGGATTCTGCACAGAAAGTGTTTGCACACCGATGAATCCACACATGAGTTTAACTCTGTCAGTTGAATGAACACATGGACAACCATTCAGTTAGATAGCTCCGTTTTGGTTTTAGAAGCAGATATTTCTCTGTACAGCCTATGGTCCCATTCACTCGGGAATATAGCAACACAGCTCCTAGAAGAAACGTGTTTCTAACTCGTTGAGTCTCAACATAGATTCACCTCTGTTAGGTGAACGCAAGCACAACAGAGCAGTTACACGGAAACGTTTCTCCTGGGTTTTAGATGATGTCTTCCTTCTGTTTCGTACGTATGCCGGCATTGGACTGGAAATTCCGGTTTCGGGATTCTGCACAGAAAGGGATTGCACACCGCTGAATCCACACATGAGTTTAACTCTGTCAGTTGAATGCACACAAGGACAACCATTCAGTTAGATAGCTCCGTTTTGGTTTTAGAAGCAGAGAATCCTCTGTACAGCCTATGCACCATTCACTCGGGAATATCCCAACGCAGCTCTTAGAAGAAAGGTTTTTCTAACTCGCTGAATCTCAACATAGATTCAACTCTCTTAGGTGAACGAGCGCACCGCAAACCAGTTTCACGGAAACGTTTCTCCTGTGTTTTAGACGAAGTCTTTCTGCTGTTTCGTACGTATGCTGGCATTGGGCTGGAAATGCCGGTTTCGGGATTCTGCACAGAAAGGGTTTGCACACTGCTGAATCCACACATGAGTTTAATTCCGTCAGTGGAATGCACACATGGACAACCATTCAGTTAGATAGCTCCGTTTTGGTTTTAGAAGCAGATATTTCTCTGTACAGCCTATGGTCCCATTAACTCGGGAATATCCCAACGCAGCTCCTAGAAGAAATGTGTTTCTAACTCGCTGAATCTCAACATAGATTCACCTCTCTTAGGTGAACGATCACACAGCAGAGCAGTTTCACAGAAATGTTTCTCCTGGGTTTTAGACTAAGTGTTCCCGCTGTTTCTTATATATGCCGGCATTGGGCTGGAAATCCCGGATTCGGGAATCTGCACAGAAAGGGTTTGCACACTGCTGAATCCACATGTGACTTTAACTCTGTCAGTTGAATGCAGACATGGACAACCATTCAGTTAGATAGCTCCGTTTTGGTTTTAGAAGCAGATATTTCTCTGTACAGCCTATTGTGCCATACACTCGGGATTATTCCAATGCAGCTCCTAGAAGAAACGTGTTTCTAAATCGCTGAATCTCAACATAGATTCAACTCTCTTATGTGAACGAACGCACAACAGAGCAGCTTCACGGAAACATTTCTCCTGGGTTTCGGATGAAGTCTTCCTGCTGTGTCGTACGTATTCTGGCATTGGGCTGGAAATGCCGGTTTCGGGATTCTGCATAGAAAGGGTTTGCACACAGCTGAATCCACACATGAGTTTAACTCTGTCTGTTGAATGCACAGATGGACAACCATTCAGTTAGAGAGCTCCGTTTTGGTTTTAGAAGCAGATATTTCGCTGTACAGCCTATGGTCCTATTCACCCTGGAATATCCCAACGCAGCTCCCAGATGGAACGTGTTTCTAACTCGCTGAATCTCAACATTGATTCAACTCGCTTAGGTGAACGAAGGCACAGCAGAGCAGTTTCACGGAAACGTTTCTCCTGGGTTTTAGACGAAGTCTTGCTGCTGTTTCGTACGTATGCTGGCATTGGACTGGAAAAAGCGGTTTCGGGATTCTGCACAGAAAGAGTTTGCACACCGCTAAATCCACACATGAGTTTAACTCTGTCAGTTGAATGTACACATGGACAACCATTCAGTTAGATAGCTGCGTTTTGGTTTCAGAAGCAGATAATTCTCTGTACAGACTATGGTCCCATTCACTCGGGAATATCCCAACGCAACTCCTAGAAGAAACGTGTTTCTGACTCGCTGAATCCCAACATAGATTCAACTCTCTTAGGTGTACGAACGCACAGCAGAGCAGTTTCAAGGAAACGTTTCTCCTGAGTTTTAGACGAAGTTTCCTGCTGTTTAGTACGTATGCCGGCATTGGGCTGGAAGTACCGGTTTTGGGATTCTGCACAGAAAGGGTTTGCAAACCGCTGAATTCACACGTGAGTTTAACACTGTCAGTTGAATGCACACATTGACAGCCATTCAGTTAGATAGCTCCGTTTTGGTTTTAGAAGCAGATATTTCTCTGTACAGCCTAAGTTCCCATTCACTCGTGAATATCCCCACGCAGCTCCTAGAAGAAACGTGTTTCTAACTCGCTGAATGTCAACATAGATTCACCTCTCTTAGGTGAATGAACACAGGGCAGAGCAGTTTCACAGAAACGTTTCTACTGGGTTTTAGACGAAGTCTTCCTGCTGTTTCATATATATGCCGGCATTGGGCTGGTAATCCCGGTTTCGGGATTCTGCACAGAAAGTGTTAGCTCACCCCTGAATCCACACATGAGTTTAACTCTGTCAGTTGAATGCACACATGGCAACCATTCAGTTAGATAGTTCTGTTTTGGTTTTAGAAGCAGATATTTCTCTGTACAGCCTATGGTCCCATTCACTAGGGAATATCCCAACGCAGCTCCTAGAAGAAACGTGTTTCTAACTCGCTGAATCTCAACATACATTGAACTCTCTTAGGTGAACGAAGGCAGAGCAGAGCAGTTTCACGGAAACGTTTCTGCTGGGTTTTAGAAGAAGTCTTCCTGCTGTTTCGTACATATGCCGGCATTGGACTGGAAATGCCGGTTTCGGGATTCTGCACAGAATGTGTATGCACAGTTCTGAATCCACACATGAGTTTAACACTGTCAGTTGAATGCAAACATGGACAACCATTCAGTTAGATAGCTCCGTTTTGTTTTTAGAAGGAGATAATTCTCTGTACAGCCTGTGGTCCCATTCACTCGGGAATATCCCAACGCAGCTCCTAGAAGAAACGTGTTTCTAACTCGCTGAATCTCAACATAGATTCAACTCTCTTAGGTGAACGAACGCACAGCAGAGTAGTTTCACGAAAGCGTTTCTCCTGGGTTATAGACGAAGTCTTCCTCCTGTTTCGTATGTATGACCGCATTGGCCTGGAAATGCCGGTTTCGGGATTCCGCACAGAACGGGTTTGCACACCGCTGAATCCACAAATGAGTTTAGCTCTGTGAGTTGAATGCACACATGGTCAACCATTCAGGTAGATAGCTACGTTTTGGTTTTAGAAGCAGATATTTCTCTGTACAGACTATGGGCCCATTCACTCGGGAATATCCCAACACAGCTTCTAGAAGAAACGTGTTTCTAACTCGCTGAATCTCAACATAGATTCAACTCTATTAGGTGAACGAAGGCACAGCAGAGAAGTTTCACGAAAACGTTTTTCCTGGGTTTTAGAAGAAGTCTCCCTGCTGTTTCGTACGTATGCCGGCATTGGGCTGGAAATGCCGGTTTCGGGATTCTGCAGAGAAAGGGTTTGCACACCGCTGAATCCACACATGAGTTTAACTCTGTCAGTTGAATGCACGCATGGACAACCGTTCAGTTAGATAGCTGCGTTTTGGTTTCAGAAGCAGATATTTCTCTGTACAGCGTATGGTCCCATTCACTCGGGAATATCGCAACGCAGCTCCTAGAAGAAACGTGTTTCTAACTCGCTGAATCTCAACATAGATTTAGGTCTCTTAGGTGAACGAACGCACAGCAGAGCAGTTTCACGGAAATGTTTCTCCTGGGTTTTAGATGAAGTCTTAATGCTGTTTCGTACGTATGGCGGCATTGGGCTGGAAATTCCAGTTTCGGAATTCTGCACAGAAAGGGTTTGCACACCGCTGAATCCGCAGATTAGTTTAACTCTCTCATTTGAATGGACACGTGGACAACCATTCAGTTAGATAGCTCCGTTTTGGTTTTAGAAGCAGATATTTCTCTGTACAGCCCATGCTCCCATTCACTTGGGAATATCCCAACGCAGCTCCTAGAAGAAACGTGTTTCTAACTCGCTGAGTCTCAACATAGATTCAACTCTCTTATGTGAAAGAACGCACAGTAGAGCAGTTTCACGGAAACGTTTCTCCTGGGTTTTAGACGAAGTCTTCCTCCTGTTTCGTACGTATGCCGGCATTGGGCTGGAAATGCCGCTTTCGGGATTCTGCACAGAAAGGGTTTGCACACCGCTAAATCCACACATGAGTTTAACTCTGTCAGTTGAAAGTACACATGGACAGCCATTCAGTTATATAGCTCCGTTTTGGTTTTAGAAGAAGATATTTCTCTGTACAGCCTAAGGTCCCATTCACTCGGGAATATCCCAGTGCAGCTCCTAGAAGAAACGTGTTTCTAACTCGCTGAAACTCCACATATATTCAACTCTCTTAGGTGAACGAACGCACAAGAGAGCAGTTTCACGGAAACGTTTCTCCTTGGTTTTAGACGAAGTCTACCTGCTGTTTCGTACAAATGCCGGCATTGGGCTGGATATGCCGGTTTCGGGATTCTGCACAGAAAGGGTTTGCACACCGCTGAATCCACACATGAGTTTATCTCTGTCAGTTGAATGCACACATGGAAAACCATACAGTTAGATAGCTCCGTTTTGGTTTTAAAGCAGATATTTCTCTGTACAGCATATGGTCCCATTCACTCGGTAATATCCCAACGCAGCTCCTAGAAGAAACGTGTTTCTAACTCGCTGAATCTCAACATAGATTCAACTCTCTTAGGTGAACGAACGCACAGCAGAGCAGTTTCACGGAAACGTTTCTCCTGGGTTTTAGACGAAGTCTTCCTGCTCTTTCGTACGTATGCCGGCATTGGGCTGGAAATGCCGGTTTCGTGATACTGCACAGAAAGGCTTTGCACACCCCTGAATCCACACATGAGTTTAAATCTGTCAGTTGAATGCACACATGGAAAACCATTCATTTAGATAGCTCCGTTTTGGTTTTAGGAGCAGATATTTCTCTGTGCAGCCTACGGTCCCATTCACTCGGGAATTTCCCAACGCAGCTCCTAGAAGAAACGTGTTTCTAATTCGCTGAATCTCAACATAGATTCAACTCTCTTAGGTGAATGAACGCACAGCAGACTAGTTTCACGGAAACGTTTCTCCTGGGTTTTAGACGAAGTCTTCCTGCTGTTTCGTACGTATGCCGGCATTGGGCTGGAAATGCCGGTCTCGGGATTCTGCACAGAAAGTGTTTGCACACCGCTGAATACACAGATGAGTTTAATTCTGTCAGTTGAATGCACACATGGACAACCATTCAGTTAGATAGCTCCGTTTGGTTTTAGATGCAGATATTTCTCTGTACAACCTATGGCCCCTTACACTTGGGAATATCCCAACACGGCTCCTAGAAGAAACGTGTTTCTAACTCGCTGAATCTCAACATAGATTCAACTCTCTTAGGTGAACGAAAGCACAGCAGAGCATTTTCATGGAAACGTTTCTCCTGGGTTTTAGACGAAGTCTTAATGCTGTTTCGTACGTATGCCGACATTGGGCTGGAAATGCCGCTTTTGGGTTTCTGCAAAGAAAGGGTATGCACACCGCTGAATGCACACATGAGTTTACCTCTGTCAGTTGAATACACACATGGACAATCATTCAGTTAGATAGCTCCATTTTGGTTTTAGAAGCAGATATTTCTCTGTAGAGCCTACGGTCCCATTTACTCAGGAATATCCCAACGCAGCTCCTAGAAGAAACGTGTTTCTAACTCGCTGAATCTCAACATAGATTCAACTCTCTTAGGTGAACGAACGCACAGCACAGTTGTTTCAAGGAAACGATTCTCCTGGGTTTTGGACGAAGTCTTCCTGCTCACACGTACGTATGCTGGCATTGGGCTGGAAATGACGGTTTCGGGATTCTCCACAGAACGGGTTTACACGCCGCTGAATCCACACATGAGTTTAACTCTGTTAGTTGAATGCACACAACGACAACCATTCAGTTAGATAGCTCCGTTTTGGTTTTAGAAGCAGATATTCCTCTGTACAGCCTACGGTTCCAATCTCTCGGGAATATCCCAACGCAGCTCCTAGAAGAAACGTGTTTCTAACTCTCTGAATCTCAACATGGTCTCACCTCTGTTAGATGAACGAACGCACAGCAGAGCAGTTTCACGGAAAGGTTTCTCCTGGGTTTTAGACGAAGTCTTCCTGCTTTTTCGGACGTATGCCGACATTGGGCTGGAAATGCCGGTTTCGGGATTCTGCACAGAAAGGGTTTGCACACCGCTGAATTCACACGTGAGTTTAACTCTGTCAGTTGAATGCACACATGGACAACCATTCAGTTAAATGGCTCCGTTTTGGTTTTAGAAGCAGACATTTCTCTGTACAGCCTATGGTCCCATTCACTCGGGAATATCCCAGCGCAGCTTCTAGAAGAAACGTGTTTCTAACTCGCTGAATCTCAACATAGATTCAACTCTCTTTGGTGAACGAACGCACAGCAGAGCAGTTTCATGGAAAAGTTTCTCTTGGGTTTTAGACGAAGTCATCCTGCTGTTTCTTAGGTATGCCGGCATTGGGCTGGAAATGTCGGTTTCGGGTTTCTGCACAGAAAGGTTTTGCACACCGCTAAATTTACACATGAGTTTACCTCTGTCAGTTGAATGCACACATGGACAACCATTCAGTTAGATAGCTCCGTTTTGGTTTTAGAAGCAGACATTTCTCTGTACAGCCCATGGTCCCATTCACTCGGGAATATCCCAGCGCAGCTTCTAGAAGAAACGTGTTTCTAACTCGCTGAATCTCAACATAGATTCAGCTCTCTTAGGTGAACTAACGCACAGCAGAGCAGTTTCACGGAAACGTTTCTCCTGGGATTTAGACGAAGTCTTCCTGCTTTTTCAGACGTATGCCGACATTGGGCTGGAAATGCTGGTTTCGGGATTCTGCACAGAAAGGGTTTGCACACCGCTGAATCCACACATGAGTTTAACTCTGTCAGTTGAATGCACACATGGACAACCATTCAGTTAGAAAATTCCGTTTTGGTTTTAGAAGCAGATATTTCTCTGTACAGCCTATGCTCCCATTTACGCGGGAATATCCCAACGCAACTCCTAGAAGAAACGTGTTTCTAAATCGCTGAATCTCAACATAGATTCAACTCTCTTAGGTGAACGAACGCATAGCAGAGCAGTTTCACGGAAACGTTACTCCTGGGTTTTAGGCGAAGTCTTACTGCTGTCTCGTACGTATGCCGGCATTGGGCTGGAAATGCCGGTTTCGGGATTCTGCACAGAAAGAGATTGCATATCGCTGAATCCACAGATGAGTTTACCTCTGTCAGTTGAATGCACACATGGACAACCATTCAGTTAGATAGCTCCGTTTTGGTTTTAGAAGCACATATTTCTCTGTACAGCCTATGGTCCCATTCACTCGGGAATATAGCAACGCAGCTCCTAGAAGAAACGTGTTTCTAACTCGTTGAGTCTCAACATAGATTCACCTCTGTTAGGTGAACGAAAGCACAGCAGAGCAGTTTCACGGAAACGTTTCTCCTGGGTTTTAGATGATGTCTTCCTTCTGTTTCGTACGTATGCCGGCATTGGACTGGAAATTCCGGTTTCGGGATTCTGCACAGAAAGGGATTGCACACCGCTGAATCCACACATGAGTTTAACTCTGTCAGTTGAATGCACACAAGGACAACCATTCAGTTAGATAGCTCCGTTTTGGTTTTAGAAGCAGAGATTCCTCTGTACAGCCTATGCACCATTCACTCGGGAATATCCCAACGCAGCTCTTAGAAGAAAGGTGTTTCTAACTCGCTGAATCTCAACATAGATTCAACTCTCTTAGGTGAACGAGCGCACCGCAAACCAGTTTCACGGAAACGTTTCTCCTGTGTTATAGTCGACGTCTTCCTGCAGTTTCGGACGTATGCCGTCATTCGGCTGGAAATGCCGGTTTCGGAATTCTGCACAGAAAGGGTTTACACACCGCTGAATCCACACATGAGTTTAACTCTGTCAGTTGAATGCACACATGGACAACCATTCAGGTAGATAGCTCCATTTGGATTGTAGAAGCAGATATTTCACTGTACAGCCTATGGTCTCATTCACTCGGGAATATCCCGACGCAGCTCCTAGAAGAAACGTGTTTCTAACTTGCTGAATCTAAACATAGATTCAACTTTCTTAGGTGAACGAACGCACAGCAGAGGATTTTCACGGAAACGTTTCTCCTGTGTTTTAGACGTAGTCTTACTGCTGTTTTGTAAGTATGCCGGCATTGGGCTGGAAATGCCGGTTTCGGGAATCTGCACAGAAAGTTTTTGCAGACCGCTGAATACACACATGAGTTTAACTCTGACAGTTGAATGCACACATGGACAAATATTCAGTTAGATAGCTCCGTTTTGGTTTTAGAAGCAGATATTTCTTTGTACAGCCTATGGTACCATTCACTCGGGAATATCCCAACACAGCTCCCAGAATAAACGTGTTTCTAACTCGCTGAATCTCAACATAGATTCAACTCTCTTAGGTGAACGAACGCACAGCAGAGTACTTTAACGGAAACGTTTTTCCTGGGTTTTAGACGAAGTCTTACTGCTGTTTTGTAAGTATGCCAGCATTGGGCTGGATATGCAGCGTTCGGGATTCTGCACAGAAAGGGTTTGCACACCGCTGAATCCACACATGAGTTTAACTCTGTCATCTGAATATACACATGGACAACCATTCAGTTAGATAGCTCCGTTTTGGTTTTAGAAGCAGATATTTCCCTGTACAGCCTATGGTACCATTCACTCAGGAATATCCCAACGCAGATCCTAGAAGAAACGTGTTTCTAACTCGCTGAATCTCAACATAGATTCAACTCTCTTAGTTGAAGGAACGCACAGCAGAGCAGTTTCACGGAAACGTTTCTCCTGTGTTTTAGACGTAGTCTTAATGCTGTTTTGTAAGTATGCCAGCATTGGGCTGGAAATGCAGGTTTCGGGAATCTGCACAGAAAGTTTTTGCAGACCGCTGAATCCACACATGAGTTTAACTCTGACAGTTGAATGCACACTTGTACAACCATTCAGTTAGATAGCTCAGTTATGGTTTTAGAAGCAGATATTTCTCTGTACAGCCTATAGACCCATTCACTCAGGAATATCCCATCGCAGCTCCTAGAAGAAAGGTGTTTCTAACTCGCTGAATCTCAACGTAGTTTCAACTCTCTTAGTTGAACGAACGCACAGCAGAGCAGTTTCACGGAAACGTTTCTCCTGGGTTTTAGACATAGTCTTACCGCTGTTTTGTAAGTATGCCAGCATTGGGCTGGAAATGCCGGTTTCGGGATTCTGCACAGAAAGGGTTTGCACACCGCTGAATACACAGTTGAGTTTAACTCTGTCAATTGAATGCACACATGGAAAACCATTCAGTTAGATAGCTCCGTTTTGGTTTTAGAAGCGGATATTTCCCCGTAAATCCTGTGGTCCCATTCACTCGGGTATATCCCAACGCAGCTCCTGGAAGAAACGTGTTTCTAACTCGCTGAATCTCAACATAGTTTCAACTCTCTAACGTGAACGAACGCACAGCAGAGCAGTTTCACGGAAATGTTTCTCCTGGGTTTTAGACATAGTCTTACTGCTGTTTTGTAAGTATGCCAGCATCGGGCTGGAAATGCCGGTTTCGCGATTCTGCACAGAAAGGGTTTGCACACCGCTGAATCCACACATGAGTTTAACTCTGTCAGTTGAATGCACACATGGACAACCATTCAGTTAGAAAGCTCCGTTTTGGTTTTAGAAGCAGATATTTCTCGGTACCGCCTATGGTCCCATTCACTCGGGAATATCCCAACGCAGCTCCTGGAAGAAACGTGTTTCTAACTTGCTGAATCTCAACATAGATTCAACTATCTTAGTTTAACGAACAAACAGCATAGCATTTTCACGGAAAGATTACTCCTGGGTTTTAGACGAAGTCTTCCTGCTGTTTCGTACGTATGCCGGCATTGGGCTGGAAATGCCAGTTTCGGGATTCTGCACAGAAAGGGTTTGCAGACCGCTGAATCCACACATGGGTTTAACTCTGTCACTTGAAGGCACACATCGACAACCATTCAGTTAGATAGCTCTGTTTTGGTTTTAGAAGCAGATATTTCTCTGTACACCCTGTGGTCCCATTCACTCGGGAATATCCCAACGCAGCTACTAGAAGAAACGTGTTTCTAACTCGCTGAATCTCAACAGAGATTCAACTCTCTTAGGTGAACGAACGCACAGCAGAGCAGTTTCACGAAAACGTTTTGCCTGGGTTTTCGACAAAGTCTTACTGCTGTTTCGTATGTATGCCGGCATTGGGCTGGAAATGCCGCTTTCGGGATTCTGCACAGAAAGGGTTTGCACACCGCTGAATCCACACATGAGTTTAACTCTGTCAGTTGAATGCACACATGGACAACCATTCAGTTAGATAGCTCCGTTTTGGTTTTAGAAGCAGATATTTCTCTGTACAGCCTATGGTCCCATTCACTCGGGGATATCCCAACGCAGCTGCTAGAAGAAACGTGTTTCTAACTCGTTGAATCTCAACATAGATTCAACTCTCTTAGGTGAACGAACGCACAGCAGAGCAGTTTCACGGAAACGTTTCTCCTGGGTTTTAGACGAAGTCTTCCTGCTGTTTCGTACATATGCCGGCATTTGGCTGGAAATGCCGGTTTCGGGATTCTACACAGAAAGGGTTTGCACACCGCTGAGTCCACACTTGAGTTTACCTCTGTCAGTTGAATTTACACATGGACAACCATTCAGTTAGATAGCTCCGTTTTGGTTTTAGAAGCACATATTTCTCTGTACAGCCTATGCTCCCATTCAATCGGGAATATTCCAACGCAGCTCCTAGAAGAAACATGTTTCTAACTCGCTGAATCTCAACACAGATACAACTCTCTTAGGTGAACGAACGCACAGTACAGCAGTTTCACGGAAATGTTTCTCCTGGGTTTTAAAGGAAGTCTTAATGCTGTTTCGTACGTATGCTGGCATTTGGCTGGAATTGCCGGTTTCAGGATTCTGCACAGAAACGGTTTGCACACCGCTGAATCCACACATGAGTTGAACTCTGTCAGTTCAATGTACACATGGACAACCATTCAGTTAGATAGCTCCGTTTTGGTTTTAGAAGCAGATATTTCTGTGTACATCCCATGCTCCCATTCACTCGGGAATATCCCAACGCAGCTCCTAGAAAAACGTGTTTCTAAGTCGCTGAATCTCAACATAGATTCAACTCTCTTATGTGAAAGAAGGCACAGCAGTTCAGTTTCACGGAAACGTTTCTCCTGTGTTTTAGACGAAGTCTTACTGCTGTTTCGTACATATGCCGGCATTTGGCTGGAAATGCCGGTTTCGGGATTCTGCACAGAAAGGGTTTGCACACCGCTGAATCCACACATGAGTTTAACTCTGTCAGTTGAATGCACACATGGACAACCATTCAGTTAGATAGCTCCGTTTTGGTTTTAGAAGCAGATATTTCTCTGTACTGCCTATGGTCCCATTCACTCGGGAATATCCCAACGCATCTCGTAGATGAAACGTGTTTCCAACTCGCTGAATCTCAACATATATTCAACTCTTTTAGGTGAACGAACGCACAGCAGAGCAGTTTCATGGAAACGTTTCTCGTGGGTTTTACATGAAGTCTTAATGCTGTTTCGTACGTATGCCAACATTGGGCTGAAAATGCCGGTTTCGGGATTCTGTACAGAAAGGGATTGCACACCGCTGAATCCACACATGAGTTGAACTCTGTCAGTTGAATGCTCACGTGGACAACCATTCATTTAGATAGCTCCGTTTTGGTTTTAGAAGCAGATATTTCTATGTACAGCCTATGGTCCCATTCACTCGGGAATATCCTAACGCAACTCCTATAAGAAATGTGTTTCTTACTCGCTTAATCTCAACAGAGATTCATGTCTCTTAGGTAAACGAACACACAGCAAAACAGTTTCACGGAAACGTTTCTCCTGGGTTTTACACGAAGTCTTAATGCTGTTTCGTTCGTATGCCGGCTTTGGCCTGGATATGCCGGTTTCGGGATTCTTCACAGAAAGGGTATGCACACCGATGAATCCACACATGAGTTTAGCTCTGTCAGTTGAATGCACACATGGACAACCATTCAGTTAGATTGCTCCGTTTTGGTTTTAGAAGCAGGTATTTCTCTGTACAGCCTATGGTCCCATTCACTCGGGAATATCCCAACGCAGCTCCTAGAAGAAACGTGTTTCTAACTCGCTGAATCTCAACATTGATTCAACTCTCTTAGGTGAACGAACGCACAACAGAGCAGTTTCACAGAAACGTTTCTCCTAGGTTTTAGACGAAGTCTTCCTGCTGTTTCGTACGTATGCCGGCATTGGGCTGGAAATGCCGGCTTCGGGATTCTGCACAGAAAGGGTTTGCACACCGCTGAATCCACACCTGAGTTTAACTCTGGCAGTTGAATGCACACATGGACAACCATTCCGTTAGATAGATCCGTTTTGGTTTCAGAAGCAGATATTTCTCTGTTCAGCCCATGTTCCCATTCACTCGGGGATATCCCAACGCAGCTCCTAGAAGAAACGTGTTTCTAACTCGCTGAAACTCAACATAGATTCAACTCTCTTAGGTGAACGAACGCACAGCAGAGCAGTTTCACGGAAACGTTTCTCTTGGGTTTTAGACGATGTCTTCCTGCTGTTTCGTACGTATGCCGGCATTGGGCTGGAAATGCCGGTTTTGGGATTCTGCACGGAGAGAGTTAGCACACCGCTGAATCCACACATGAGGTTAACTCTGTCAGTTGAATGCACACATGGACAACCATTCAGTTAGATAGCTCCGTTTTGGTTTTAGAAGCAGATATTTTTCTGTACAGCCTATGGTCCCATTCACTCGGGAATATCGCAACGCAGCTCCTAGAAGAAACGTGTTTCTAACTCGCAGAATCTCAACATAGATTCAACTCTCTTAGGTGAACGAACGCACGGCAGAGCAGTTTCACGGAAACCTTTCTCCTGGGTTTTAGACGAAGTCTTCCTGCAGTTTCGTATGTACGCCGGCATTCTGCTGGAAATGCCGGTTTTGGGATTCCACACAGAAAGGGTTTGCACACTGCTGAATCCACACATGAGTTTAACTCTCTCGGTTGAAAGCAGTCATGTACAACCATTCAGTTAGATAGCTCCGTTTTGATTTTAGAAGCAGATATTTCTCTGTACAGACTATGGTCCCATTCACTCGGGAATATCCCAACACAGCTCCCAGAGGAAACATGTTTCTAACTCGCTGAATCTCAACATAGATTCAACTCTCTTAGGTGAACGAACGCACAGCAGAGTACTTTCACAGAAACGTTTTTCCTGGGTTTTAGACGAAGTCTTACTGCTGTTTTGTAAGTATGCCAGCATTGGGCTGGAAATGCCGGTTTCGGGATTCTGCACAGAAAGGGTTTGCACACCGCTGAATCCACACATGAGTTTAACTCTGTCAGTTGAATGCACACATGGACAACCATTCAGTTAGATAGCTCCGTTTTTGTTTTAGAAGCAGATATTTCTCTGTACAGGCTATAGTCCAATTCTCTCGGGAATATCCCAACGCTGCTCCTAGAAGAAACGTGTTTCTAACTCGCTGAATCTCAACATAGATTCAACTCTCTTAGGTGAACGAACGCACAGCAGAGCAGCTTCACGGAAACGTTTCTCCTGGGTTTTAGACGAAGTCTTCCTGCTGTTTCGTACGTATGCCGGCTTTGCGCTGGACATGCCGGTTTCGGTATTCTGCACAGAAAGGGTTTGCACACCGCTGAATCCACACATGAGTTTAACTCTGTCAGTTGAATGCACACATGGACAACCATTCAGTTAGATAGTTCCGTTTTGGTGTTAGAAGCAGATATTTCTCTGAACAGCCTACGGTCCAATTCACTCGGGAATATCCCAACGCAGCTCCTAGAAGAAACGTGTTTCTAACTCGCAGAGTCTCAACATAGATTCAACTCTCTTAGGTGAACGAACGCACAGCAGAGCAGTTTCACAGAAACCTTTCTCCTGGGTTTTAGGCGAAGTCATCCTGCTGTTTCGTACGTTTGCCGGCATTGGGCTGGAAATGCCGGTTTCGGGATTCTGCACAGAAAGGGTTTGCACACCGCTGAATCCACACCTGAGTTTAACTCTGTGAGTTGAATGCACACATGGACAACCATTCACATAGATAGCTCCCTTTTGGTTTCAGAAGCAGATATTTCTCTTTACACCCTATGGTCCCATTCACTCGGGAATATCGAAACGCAGCTCCTAGAAGAAACGTGTTTCTAACTCGCTGAATCTCAACATAGATTCAACTCCTTTAGGTGAACGAACGCACAGCAGAGCAGTTTCATGGAAACGTTTCTCCTGTGTTTTAGGCGAAGTCTTCCTGCCCTTTCATACGTATGCCGGCATTGGGATGGAAATGCCAGTTGCGGGATTCTGCACAGAAAGGGTTTGCACACCACTGAATCCACACATGAGTTTAACTCTGTCAGTTGAATGCACACATGGACAAGCATTCAGTTAGATAGCTCCGTTTTGGTTTTAGAAGCAGATATTTCTCTGTACAGCCTTTGGTCCCATTCACTCGGGAATATCCCAACGCAGCTCCTAGAAGAAGCGTGTTTCTAACTCGCTGAATCTCAAGACAAATTGAACTCTCTTAGGTGAACGGACGCACAGCAGAGCAGTTTCACGGAAACGTTTCTCCTGGGTTTTAGAAGAAGTCTTACTGCTGTTTCGTACGTATGCCGGCATTGGGCTGTAAATGTCGGTTTTGGGATTCTGCACAGAAAGGGTTTGCACACCGCTGAATCCACACATGAGTTTAACTCTGTCAGTTGAATGCACACATGGACAACCATTCAGTTAGATAGCTCTGTTTTGGTTTTAGAAGCAGATATTTCTCTGTACAGCCTATAGTCCCATTCACTCGGGAATATCCCAACGCAGCTCCCAGAAGGAACGTGTTTCTAACTCTCTGAATCTCAACATAGATTCCACTCTCTTAGTTGAACGAGCGCACAGCAGAGCAGTTTCACGGAAACGTTTCTCCTGGGTTTTAGACGAAGTCTTCCTGCAGTTTCGGATGTATGCCGGCATTTGGCTGGAAATGCCGGTTTCCGGATTCTGCACAGAAAGGGTTTGCACACCGCTGAATCCACACATGAGTGTAATTCTGTCAGTTGAATGCACAAATGTACAACCATTCAGTTAGATAGCTCCGTTTTGGTTTTAGAAGCAGATATTTCTCTGTTCAGCGTATGGTCCCATTCACTCGGGAATATCCCAACACAGTTCCCAGAAGGAACGTGTTTCTAACTCGCTGAATCTCAACATAGATTCAACTCTCTTAGGTGAACGAACGCACAGCAGAGCAGTTTCACGGAAACGTTTCTCCTGAGTTTTAGACGAAGTCTTCCTGCTGTTTCCTACGTATGGCGGCATTGGGCTGGAAATGCCGCTTTCGGGATTCTGCACGGAAAGTGTTTGCACACCGCTGAATGCACACATGAGTTTAACTCTGTCAGTTGAATGCAGTCATGGACAACCATTCAGTTAGATAGCTCCGTTTTGGTTTTAGAAGCAGATATTTCTCTGTACAGCCTATGGTCCCATTGAGTCGCAAATATCCCATCGCAGCTCGTAGAAGAAACGTGTTTCTAACTCGCTGAATCTCAACATAGATTCAACTCTCTTAGGTGAACGAACGCACAGCAGAGCAGTTTCACGGAAACGTTTCTCCTGGGTTTTAGACTAAGTCTTACTGCTGTTTCGTACGTATGCCGGCATTGGGCTGGAAATGCCGGTTTCGGGATTCTGCACAGAATGCGTTTGCACACCGCTGAATCCACACATGAGTTTAACTCTGTCAGTTGAATTCACAAATGTACAACCATTCAGTTAGATAGCTCCGTTTTGGTTTTAGAAGCAGATGTTTCTCTGTACAGCCTATGGTCCCATTCACTCGGGAATATCCCAACGCAGCTCCCAGAAGGAACGTGTTTCTAACTCGCTGAATCTCAACATAGATTCAACTCTATTAGGTGAACGAACGCACAGCAGAGCAGTTTCACGGAAACGTTTCTCCTGGGTTTTAGACGAAGTCTTCCTGCTGTTTCGTACGTATGCCCGCATTGGGCTGGGAATGCCGGTTTTGGGATTCTGCACAGAAAGGCTTTGCACACCGCTGAATCCACACATGAGTTTAACTCTGTCAGTTGAATGCACAAATGGACAACCATTCAGTTAGATAGCTCCGTTTTGGTTTTAGAAGCAGATATTTCTCTGAACAGCCTATTGTCCCATTCACTCGGGAATATCCCAACGCAGCTCCCAGAAGGAACGTGTTTCTAACTCGCTGAATGTCAACATAGATTCCACTCTCTTAGGTGAAAGAACGCACAGCAGAGCAGTTTCACGGAAACGTTTCTCCTGGGTTTTAGACGAAGTCTTCCTTCTGTTTCGTACGTATGTCGGCATTGGGCTGGAAATGCCGGTTTCGGGATTCTGCACAGAAAGGGTTTAAACACCGCTAAATCCACACATGAGTTTATTTCTGTCAGTTGAATGCACACATGGACAACCATTCAGTTAGATTGCTCCGTTTTGGTTATAGAAGCCGATATTTCTCTGTACAGCCTATGGTCCCTTTCACTCTGGAATATCCCAACGCAGCTCCGTGAAGGAACGTGTTTCTAACTCTCTGAATCTCAACATAGATTCCACTATCTTAGGTGAACGAGCGCACAGCAGAGCAGAGTCTCGGAAACGTTTTTCCTGGGTTTTAGTCGAAGTCTTCCTGCAGTTTCGGATGAAGGCCGGCATTGGGCTTGAAATGCTGGTTTCGGGATACTGCACAGAAAGTGTTTGCACACCACTGAATCCACACATGAGTTTAACTCAGTGAGTTGAATGCACCCATGTACAACCATTCAGTTAGATATCTCCGTTTTGGTTTTAGTAGCATATATTTCTCTGTACAGCCTATGGTCCCATTCACTCTGCAATATCCTTAAGCAGCTTCCAGAAGGAACGTGTTTCTAACTCTCTGAATCTCGAAATAGATTCTACTCTCTTAGGTGAACGATCGCACTGGAAAGAAGTTTCTCAGAAACGTTTCTCCTGGGTTTTAGTCGAAGTCTTCCTGCAGTTTTGGACGTATGCCGGCATTGGGCTGGAAATGCCGGTTTCGGGATTCTGCACATAAACTGTTTGCACACCGCTGAATCCACACATGAGTTTACCTCTGTCAGTTGAATGCACACCTGGACAACCATTCAGTTAGATTGCTCGGTTTTGGTTTTATAAGCAGATATATCTCTGCACAGCCTATGGTCCCATTCACTCGGGAATATCCCAACGCAGCTCCTAGAAGAAACGTGTTTCTAACTCGCTGAATCTCAACATAGATTCAACTCTCTTAGGTGAACGAAAGCACAGGAGAGAAGTTTCACGGAAACGGTTCTCCTGGGTTTAGACGAAGTCTTCTTGCTGTTTCGTACGTATGGCGGCATTGCGCAGGAAATGCCGGTTTCGGTATACTGCATGGAAAGTGATTGGACACCGATGAATCCACACATGAGTTTAACTCTGTCAGTTGAATGCACACATGGACAACCATTCAGTTAGATATCTCCGTTTTGTTTTTAGAAAGAGATATTTCTCTTTACAGCCTATGGTCCCATTCACTCGGGAATATCCCAACGCAGCTCCTAGAAGAAACGTGTTTCTAACTCGCTGAATCTCAACATAGATTCAAGTCTCTTAGGTGAACGGACGCACATCAGAGCAGTTTCACGGAAACGTTTCTCCTGGGTATTCGAGGAAGTCTTCCTGCTGTTTCGTATGTATGCCGGCATTTGGCTGGAAATGCCGGTTTCGGGATTCTGCACGGAAAGGGTTTGCACGCCGCTGAATCCACACATGAGTTTAACTCTGTCAGTTGAATGCACACATGGACAACCATTTAGTTAGATAGCTCTTTTTGGTTTTAGAAGCAGATATTTCTCTGTACAGCCTATGGTCCCATTCACTCGGGAATATCCCAACGCAGCTCCTAGAAGAAACGTGTTTCTAACTCTCTGAATCTCAACATAGATTCCACTCTCTTAGGTGAACGAACGCACAGCAGAGCAGTTTCACGGAAACGTTTCTCCTGGGTTTAAGACGAAGACTTACTGCTGTTTCGCACGTATGCCGGCATTGGGCTGGAAATGCCGGATTCGGGATTCTGCACAGAAAGTGTTTGCACTCCACTGAATCCACACATGAGTTTAACTCTGTCAGTTCAATGCACACATGGACAACCATTCAGTTAGAAAGATCCGTTTTGATTTTAGAAACAGATATTTCTCTGTACAGCCTATGGACACATTCACTCTTGAATATCCGAACGCAGCTCCCAGAAGGAACGTGTTTCTAACTCTCTGAATCTCGACATAGTTTCCACTCTCTTAGGTGAACGAACGCAAAGGAGAGCCGTTTCACGGAGACATTTCTCCTGGATTTTAGTCGAAGTCTTCCTGCAGTTTTGGACGTATGCCGGCATTGGGCTGGAAATGCCGGTTTCGGGATTCTGCACAGAAAGTGTTTGCACACCGCTGAATCCACACATGGGTTTAACTCTGTCAGTTGAATGCACACATGGACAACCATTCAGTTAGATAGCTCCGTTTTGGTTTTAGAAGCAGATATTTCTCTGTACAGCCTATGGTCCCATTGACTCGGAAATATCCCAACGGAGCTCCGAGAAGAAACGTGTTTCTAACTCCCTGAATCTCAACATAGATTCAACTCTCTTAGTTGAACGAATGCACAGCAGAGCAGTTTCATGGAAACGTTTCTCCTGGGTTTTAGGCTAAGTCTTCCGGCTGTTTCATTCGTATTCCGGAATTGGGCTGGAAATGCCGGTTTCGGGATTCTGCACAGAAAGGGTTTGCACACCACTGATTCCACACATGAGTTCAACGCTGTCAGTTGAATGCACACATGGACAACCATTCAGTTAGATAGCTCCGTTTTGGATTTAGAAGCAGATATTTCTCTGTACAGCCTTTGGTCCCATTCACTCGGGAATATCCCAACGCAGCTCCTATAAGAAGCGTGTTTGTAACTCGCTGAATCTCAAGACAAATTCAACTCTCTTAGGTGAACGAACGCACAGCAGAGCAGCTTCACGGAAACGTTTCTCCTGGGTTTTAGACGAAGTCTTCCTGCTGTTTCGTACGTATGCCGGCTTTGCGCTGGACATGCCGGTTTCGGTATTCTGCACAGAAAGGGTTTGCACACCGCTGAATCCACACATGAGTTTAACTCTGTCAGTTGAATGCACACATGGACAACCATTCAGTTAGATAGTTCCGTTTTGGTGTTAGAAGCAGATATTTCTCTGAACAGCCTACGGTCCAATTCACTCGGGAATATCCCAACGCAGCTCCTAGAAGAAACGTGTTTCTAACTCGCAGAGTCTCAACATAGATTCAACTCTCTTAGGTGAACGAACGCACAGCAGAGCAGTTTCACAGAAACCTTTCTCCTGGGTTTTAGGCGAAGTCATCCTGCTGTTTCGTACGTTTGCCGGCATTGGGCTGGAAATGCCGGTTTCGGGATTCTGCACAGAAAGGGTTTGCACACCGCTGAATCCACACCTGAGTTTAACTCTGTGAGTTGAATGCACACATGGACAACCATTCACATAGATAGCTCCCTTTTGGTTTCAGAAGCAGATATTTCTCTGTACACCCTATGGTCCCATTCACTCGGGAATATCGAAACGCAGCTCCTAGAAGAAACGTGTTTCTAACTCGCTGAATCTCAACATAGATTCAACTCCTTTAGGTGAACGAACGCACAGCAGAGCAGTTTCATGGAAACGTTTCTCCTGTGTTTTAGGCGAAGTCTTCCTGCCCTTTCATACGTATGCCGGCATTGGGATGGAAATGCCAGTTGCGGGATTCTGCACAGAAAGGGTTTGCACACCACTGAATCCACACATGAGTTTAACTCTGTCAGTTGAATGCACACATGGACAAGCATTCAGTTAGATAGCTCCGTTTTGGTTTTAGAAGCAGATATTTCTCTGTACAGCCTTTGGTCCCATTCACTCGGGAATATCCCAACGCAGCTCCTAGAAGAAGCGTGTTTCTAACTCGCTGAATCTCAAGACAAATTGAACTCTCTTAGGTGAACGGACGCACAGCAGAGCAGTTTCACGGAAACGTTTCTCCTGGGTTTTAGAAGAAGTCTTACTGCTGTTTCGTACGTATGCCGGCATTGGGCTGTAAATGTCGGTTTTGGGATTCTGCACAGAAAGGGTTTGCACACCGCTGAATCCACACATGAGTTTAACTCTGTCAGTTGAATGCACACATGGACAACCATTCAGTTATTTAGCTCTGTTTTGGTTTTAGAAGCAGATATTTCTCTGTACAGCCTATAGTCCCATTCACTCGGGAATATCCCAACGCAGCTCCCAGAAGGAACGTGTTTCTAACTCTCTGAATCTCAACATAGATTCCACTCTCTTAGTTGAACGAGCGCACAGCAGAGCAGTTTCACGGAAACGTTTCTCCTGGGTTTTAGACGAAGTCTTCCTGCAGTTTCGGATGTATGCCGGCATTTGGCTGGAAATGCCGGTTTCCGGATTCTGCACAGAAACGGTTTGCACACCGCTGAATCCACACATGAGTTTAATTCTGTCAGTTGAATGCACAAATGTACAACCATTCAGTTAGATAGCTCCGTTTTGGTTTTAGAAGCAGATATTTCTCTGTTCAGCGTATGGTCCCATTCACTCGGGAATATCCCAACGCAGTTCCCAGAAGGAACGTGTTTCTAACTCGCTGAATCTCAACATAGATTCAACTCTCTTAGGTGAACGAACGCACAGCAGAGCAGTTTCACGGAAACGTTTCTCCTGAGTTTTAGACGAAGTCTTCCTGCTGTTTCCTACGTATGGCGGCATTGGGCTGGAAATGCCGGTTTCGGGATTCTGCACGGAAAGTGTTTGCACACCGCTGAATGCACACATGAGTTTAACTCTGTCAGTTGAATGCAGTCATGGACAACCATTCAGTTAGATAGCTCCGTTTTGGTTTTAGAAGCAGATATTTCTCTGTACAGCCTATGGTCCCATTGAGTCGCAAATATCCCATCGCAGCTCGTAGAAGAAACGTGTTTCTAACTCGCTGAATCTCAACATAGATTCAACTCTCTTAGGTGAACGAACGCACAGCAGAGCAGTTTCACGGAAACGTTTCTCCTGGGTTTTAGACTAAGTCTTACTGCTGTTTCGTACGTATGCCGGCATTGGGCTGGAAATGCCGGTTTCGGGATTCTGCACAGAATGCGTTTGAACACCGCTGAATCCACACATGAGTTTAACTCTGTCAGTTGAATTCACAAATGTACAACCATTCAGTTAGATAGCTCCGTTTTGGTTTTAGAAGCAGATGTTTCTCTGTACAGCCTATGGTCCCATTCACTCGGGAATATCCCAACGCAGCTCCCAGAAGGAACGTGTTTCTAACTCGCTGAATCTCAACATAGATTCAACTCTATTAGGTGAACGAACGCACAGCAGAGCAGTTTCACGGAAACGTTTCTCCTGGGTTTTAGTCGAAGTCTTCCTGCTGTTTCGTACGTATGCCCGCATTGGGCTGGGAATGCCGGTTTTGGGATTCTGCACAGAAAGGCTTTGCACACCGCTGAATCCACACATGAGTTTAACTCTGTCAGTTGAATGCACAAATGGACAACCATTCAGTTAGATAGCTCCGTTTTGGTTTTAGAAGCAGATATTTCTCTGAACAGCCTATTGTCCCATTCACTCGGGAATATCCCAACGCAGCTCCCAGAAGGAACGTGTTTCTAACTCGCTGAATGTCAACATAGATTCCACTCTCTTAGGTGAAAGAACGCACAGCAGAGCAGTTTCACGGAAACGTTTCTCCTGGGTTTTAGACGAAGTCTTCCTTCTGTTTCGTACGTATGTCGGCATTGGGCTGGAAATGCCGGTTTCGGGATTCTGCACAGAAAGGGTTTAAACACCGCTAAATCCACACATGAGTTTATTTCTGTCAGTTGAATGCACACATGGACAACCATTCAGTTAGATTGCTCCGTTTTGGTTATAGAAGCCGATATTTCTCTGTACAGCCTATGGTCCCTTTCACTCTGGAATATCCCAACGCAGCTCCGAGAAGGAACGTGTTTCTAACTCTCTGAATCTCAACATAGATTCCACTATCTTAGGTGAACGAGCGCACAGCAGAGCAGAGTCTCGGAAACGTTTTTCCTGGGTTTTAGTCGAAGTCTTCCTGCAGTTTCGGATGAAGGCCGGCATTGGGCTTGAAATGCTGGTTTCGGGATACTGCACAGAAAGTGTTTGCACACCACTGAATCCACACATGAGTTTAACTCAGTGAGTTGAATGCACCCATGTACAACCATTCAGTTAGATATCTCCGTTTTGGTTTTAGTAGCATATATTTCTCTGTACAGCCTATGGTCCCATTCACTCTGCAATATCCTTAAGCAGCTTCCAGAAGGAACGTGTTTCTAACTCTCTGAATCTCGAAATAGATTCTACTCTCTTAGGTGAACGAACGCACTGGAAAGAAGTTTCTCAGAAACGTTTCTCCTGGGTTTTAGTCGAAGTCTTCCTGCAGTTTCGGACGTATGCCGGCATTGGGCTGGAAATGCCGGTTTCGGGATTCTGCACATAAACTGTTTGCACACCGCTGAATCCACACATGAGTTTACCTCTGTCAGTTGAATGCACACCTGGACAACCATTCAGTTAGATTGCTCGGTTTTGGTTTTATAAGCAGATATATCTCTGCACAGCCTATGGTCCCATTCACTCGGGAATATCCCAACGCAGCTCCTAGAAGAAACGTGTTTCTAACTCGCTGAATCTCAACATAGATTCAACTCTCTTAGGTGAACGAAAGCACAGGAGAGAAGTTTCACGGAAACGGTTCTCCTGGGTTTAGACAAAGTCTTCTTGCTGTTTCGTACGTATGGCGGCATTGCGCAGGAAATGCCGGTTTCGGTATACTGCATGGAAAGTGATTGGACACCGATGAATCCACACATGAGTTTAACTCTGTCAGTTGAATGCACACATGGACAACCATTCAGTTAGATATCTCCGTTTTGTTTTTAGAAAGAGATATTTCTCTTTACAGCCTATGGTCCCATTCACTCGGGAATATCCCAACGCAGCTCCTAGAAGAAACGTGTTTCTAACTCGCTGAATCTCAACATAGATTCAAGTCTCTTAGGTGAACGGACGCACATCAGAGCAGTTTCACGGAAACGTTTCTCCTGGGTATTCGAGGAAGTCTTCCTGCTGTTTCGTATGTATGCCGGCATTTGGCTGGAAATGCCGGTTTCGGGATTCTGCACGGAAAGGGTTTGCACGCCGCTGAATCCACACATGAGTTTAACTCTGTCAGTTGAATGCACACATGGACAACCATTTAGTTAGATAGCTCTTTTTGGTTTTAGAAGCAGATATTTCTCTGTACAGCCTATGGTCCCATTCACTCGGGAATATCCCAACGCAGCTCCTAGAAGAAACGTGTTTCTAACTCTCTGAATCTCAACATAGATTCCACTCTCTTAGGTGAACGAACGCACAGCAGAGCAGTTTCACGGAAACGTTTCTCCTGGGTTTAAGACGAAGACTTACTGCTGTTTCGCACGTATGCCGGCATTGGGCTGGAAATGCCGGATTCGGGATTCTGCACAGAAAGTGTTTGCACTCCACTGAATCCACACATGAGTTTAACTCTGTCAGTTCAATGCACACATGGACAACCATTCAGTTAGAAAGATCCGTTTTGATTTTAGAAACAGATATTTCTCTGTACAGCCTATGGACACATTCACTCTTGAATATCCGAACGCAGCTCCCAGAAGGAACGTGTTTCTAACTCTCTGAATCTCGACATAGTTTCCACTCTCTTAGGTGAACGAACGCAAAGGAGAGCCGTTTCACGGAGACATTTCTCCTGGATTTTAGTCGAAGTCTTCCTGCAGTTTTGGACGTATGCCGGCATTGGGCTGGAAATGCCGGTTTCGGGATTCTGCACAGAAAGTGTTTGCACACCGCTGAATCCACACATGGGTTTAACTCTGTCAGTTGAATGCACACATGGACAACCATTCAGTTAGATAGCTCCGTTTTGGTTTTAGAAGCAGATATTTCTCTGTACAGCCTATGGTCCCATTGACTCGGAAATATCCCAACGGAGCTCCGAGAAGAAACGTGTTTCTAACTCCCTGAATCTCAACATAGATTCAACTCTCTTAGTTGAACGAATGCACAGCAGAGCAGTTTCATGGAAACGTTTCTCCTGGGTTTTAGGCTAAGTCTTCCGGCTGTTTCATTCGTATTCCGGAATTGGGCTGGAAATGCCGGTTTCGGGATTCTGCACAGAAAGGGTTTGCACACCACTGATTCCACACATGAGTTCAACGCTGTCAGTTGAATGCACACATGGACAACCATTCAGTTAGATAGCTCCGTTTTGGATTTAGAAGCAGATATTTCTCTGTACAGCCTTTGGTCCCATTCACTCGGGAATATCCCAACGCAGCTCCTATAAGAAGCGTGTTTGTAACTCGCTGAATCTCAAGACAAATTCAACTCTCTTAGGTGAACGAACGCACAGCAGAGCAGTTTCACGGAAACGTTTCTCCTGGGTTTTAGACGAAGTCTTCCTGCTGTTTCGTACGTATGCCGGCATTGGGCTGTAAATGTCGGTTTTGGGATTCTGCACAGAAAGGGTTTGCACACCGCTGAATCCACACATGAGTTTAACTCTGTCAGTTGTATGCACACATGGACAACCATTCAGTTAGATAGGTCCGCTTTGGTTTGAGAAACAGATATTTCTCTGTACAGCCTATGGTCCCATTCACTCGGAAATATCCCAACGCAGCTCCTAGAAGAAACGTGTTTCTAACTCGCTGAATCTCAACAGAGATTCAACTCTCTTAGGTGAACGAACGCAGAGCAGAGCAGTTTCACGGAAACGTTTCTCCTGGGTTTTAGACCAAGTCTTACTGCTGTTTCGTACGTATGTCGGCATTGGGCTGGAAATGACAGTTTCGGGATTCTGCACAGAAAGTGTTTGCACACCGCTGAATCCACATAGGAGTTTATCTCTGTCAGTTGAATGCACACATGGAAAATCATTCAGTTTGATAGCTCCATTTTGGTTTTAGAAGCAAATATTTCTCTGTACAGCCTATGGTCCCATTCACTCGAAAATATCGAAAGGCAGCTACTAGAAGAAACGTTTTTCTAACTCGCTGAATCTCAACATAGATTCAACTCTATTAGGTGAACGGACGCACAGCAGAGCAGTTTCACGGAAACGTTTCTCCTGGGTTTTAGACGAAGTCTTCCTGCTGTTTCGTACGTATGCCGGCACTGGGCTGGAAATGCCGGTTTCCGGATTCTGCACAGAAAGGGTTTACAGACCGCTGAATCCACACATGAGTTTAATTCTGTCAGTTGAATGCACTCATGGACAACCATTCATTTAGACTGCTGCATTTTTGTTTTAGAAGCAGATGTTTCTCTGTACAGCCTATGGTCCCATTCACTCGGGAATATCCCTACGCAGCTCCCAGATGGAACGTGTTTCTAACTCGCTGAATGTCAACATAGATTCAACTCTCTTAGGTGAACGAATGCACAGCAGAGCAGTTTCACAGAAAACTTTCTCCTGGGTTTTAGAGGAAGACTTCCTGCTGTTTCGTACGTATGGCGGCATTGGGCTGGAAATGCCGGTTTCGGGATCCTGCACAGAAAGGGTTTGCACACCGCTGAATCCACACATGAGTTTAACTCTGTCAGTTGAATGCACACATGGACAACCATTCAGTTAGATGTCTCCGTTTTGGTTTTAGAAGCAGATATTTCTCTGTACAGCCTATGGTCCCATTCACTCAGGAATATCACAACGCAGCTCCTAGAAGAAACGTGTTTCTAATTCGCTGAAACTCAGCATAGATTCAACTCTCATAGGGGAACGAACGCACGGCAGAGCAGTTTCACGGAAACGTTTCTCCTGGGTTTTAGACGAAGTCTTCCTGCTGTTTCGTACGTATGCCGGCATTGGGCTGGAAATGCCGGTTTTGGGAATCTGCACAGAAAGGGTTTGCACACCGCTGAATCCACATATGAGTTTAACTCTGTCAGTTGAATGCACAAATGGAAAACCATTCAGTTTGATAGCTCCATTTTGGTTTTAGAAGCAAATATTTCTCTGTACAGCCTATGGTACCATTCACTCGGAAATATCGAAAGGCAGCTCCTAGAAGAAACGTTTTTCTAACTCACTGAATCTCAACATAGATTCAACTCTCTTAGGTGGACGAACGCACGGCAGAGAAGATTCACGGGAACGTTTCTCCTGGGTTTTAGACGAAGTCTTCCTGCTGTTTCGTACGTATGCCGGCACTGGGCTGGAAATGCCGGTTTCCGGATTCTGCACAGAAAGGGTTTACAGACCGCTGAATCCACACATGAGTTTAACTCTGTCAGTTGAATGCACACATGGACAACCATTCATTTAGACAGTTGCATTTTGGTTTTAGAAGCAGATGTTTCTCTGTACAGCCTATGGTCCCATTCACTCGGGAATATCCCTACGCAGCTCCCAGATGGAACTGTTTCTAACTCGCTGAATCTCAACATAGATTCAACTCTCTTAGGTGAACGAACGCACAGCAGAGCAGTTTCACAGAAACGTTTCTCCTGGGTTTTGAGGATGACTTCCTGCTGTTTCGTACGTATGCCGGCATTGGGCTGGAAATGTCGGTTTCGGGATTCTGCACAGAAAGGGTTTGCACACCGCTGAATCCACACATGAGTTTAACTCTGTCAGTTGAATGCACACATGGACAACCATTCAGTTAGATATCTCCGTTTTGGTTTTAGAAGCAGATATTTCTCTGTACAGCCTATAGTCCCATTCACTGGGGATTATCCCAACGCAGCTCCTAGAAGAAACGTGTTTCTAACTGGCTGAATCTCAACATAGATTCAACTCTCTTAGGTGGACGAACGCAAAGCAGAGCAGTTTCACGGAAACGTTTCTCCTGGGTTTTAGACGAAGTCTTCCTGCTGTTTCGTACGTATGCCCTCACTGGGCTTGAAATGCCATTTTCGGGATTCTGCACAGAAAGTGTTTGCACACCGCTGAATCCACACATGAGTTTAATTCTGTCAGATGAATGCACACATGGACAACCATTCAGTTAGATAGCTCCGTTTTGTTTTTAGAAACAGGTATTTCTCTGTACAGCCTATTGTCCAATTAACTCGGGAGTATCCCTACGAAGCTCCTTGATGAAACGAGTTTCTAAATCGCTGAATCTCAACATAGATTCAACTCTCTTAGGTGAACGAAGGCACAGCAGAGCAGTTTCACGGAAACATTTCTCCTGGGTTGTAGGCGAAATCTTACTGCTGTTTCGTACATATGCCGGCCATGGGCTGGAAATGCCGGTTTCGGGATTCTGCACAGAAAGGTTTTACACACCGCTGAATCCACACATGAGTTTAACTCTGTCAGTTGAATGGACACATGGACAACCATTCAGTTTGATCGCTCCATTTTGGTTTTAGAAGCAAATATTTCTCTGTAAAGCCTATGGTCCCATTCACTCAGGAATATCGAAAGGCAGCTCCTAGAAGAAACGTGTTTCTAACTCGCTGAATCTCAACATAGATTCAACTCTCTTAGGTGAACGAACGCACAGCAGAGCAGTTTCACGGAAACGTTTCTCCTGGGTTTTAGACGAAGTCTTCCTGCTGTTTCGTATGTATGCCGGCATTGGGCTGGAAATGCCCATTTCGGGATTCTGCACAGAAAGGGTTTGCACACCGCTGAATCCACACATGAGTTTAACTCTGTCAGTTGAATGCACACATGAACAAGCATTTAGTTAGATAGCTCCGTTTTGGTTTTAGAAGCAGATATTTCTCTGTACAGCCTATGGTCCCATTCACTCGGGAATATCCCAACGCAGCTCCTAGAAGAAACGTGTTTCTAACTCGCTGAATATCAACATAGATTCAACTCTATTAGGTGAACGAACGCACAGCAGAGCAGTTTCACGGAAACGTTTCTCCTGGGTTTTAGACGAAGTCTTCCTGATGTTTCGTACGTATGCCGGCTTTGGGCTAGAAATGCTGGTTTCGGGATTCTGTACAGAAAGTGTTTGCACACCGCTGAATGCACACATGAGTTTAACTCTGTCAGTTGAATGCACACATGGACAACCATTCAGTTAGATAGCTCCGTTTTGGTTTTAGAAGCAGATATTTCTCTGTACATGCTATGCTCCCATTCACTCGGGAATATCCCAACGGAGCTCCTAGAAGAAACGTGTTTCTATCTCGCTGAATCTTAACATAGATGCAGTTTCACGGAAACGATTCTCCTGGGTTTTAGACGAAGTCTTCCTGCTGTTTCGTACGTATGCTGGCATTGGGCTGGAAATGCCGGTTTTGGGATTCTGCACAGAAAGTGTTTACACACCACTGAATCCACATATGAGTTTAACTCTGTCAGTTGAATGCACCCATGGACAACCATTCAGTTAGATACCTCTGTTTTGGTTTTAGAGGCAGATATTTCTCTGTACAGCCTATGGTCCCATTCACTCGGGAATATCACAACGCAGCACCTAGAAAAAACGTGTTTCTAACTCGCTGAATCTCAACATAGATTCAACTCTCTTAGGTGAACGAACGCACAGCAGAGCAGGTTCACTGAAACGTTTCTCCTGGGTTTTAGACGAAGTCTTCTACTGTTTCGTACGTATGCAGGCATTGGGCTGGAAATGCCGGTTTCGGGGTTCTGCACAGAAAGGGTTTGCACACCGCTGAATCCACACATGGGTTTAACTCTGTCAGTTGAATGCACACATGGACAACCATTCAGTAAGATAGCTCCATTTTGGTTTTAGAAGCTGATATTTCTCTGTACAGCCTACGGTCCCATTCACTCGGGAATATCCCAACGCAGCTGCTAAAAGAAACCTGTTTCTAAGTCGTTGAATCTCAACATAGATTCAACTCTCTTAGGTGAACGAACGCACAGCAGAGCAGTTTCATGGAAACGTTTCTCCTGTGTTTTAGATGAAGTCTTCCTGCTGTTTCGAACGTATGCCGGCATTGGGTTCGAAATGCCGGTTTCGGGATTCTGCGCAGAAAGTGTTTGCACACCACTGAATCCAAAATGAGTTTCACTCTGTGAGTTGAATGCACCCAGGTACAACCATTCAGTTAGATAGCTCCGTTTTGGTTTTAGTAGCAGATATTTCTGTGTACACCCTATGGTTCCATTCACTCTGGAATATCCCAACGCAGCTCCCAGAAGGAACGTGTTTCTAACTCTCTGAATCTCGACATAGATTCCACTCTCTTAGGTGAACGAACGCACAGGAGAGCAGTTTCACGGAAACGTTTCTCCTGGGTTTTAGTCGATGTCTTCCTGCAGTTTCGGACGTATGCCGGCATTGGGCTGGAAATGCTGGTTTTGTGATTCTGCACAGAAAGTGTTTGCACACCGCTGAATCCACACATGAGTTTAACTCTGTCAGTTGAATGCACACATGGACAACCATTCAGTGAGATAGCTCCGTTTTGGTTTTAGAAGCAGATATTTCTCTGTACAGCCTATGGTCCCATTGACTCGGAAATATCCCAACGCAGCTCCTAGAAGAAACGTGTTTCTAACTCGCTGAATCTCAACTTACATTCAACTCTCTTAGATGAATGAACGCACAGCAGAGCAGTTTCATGGAAACGTTTCTCCTGGGTCTTAGTTGAATTCATCCTGCAGTTTCGGACGTATGATGGCATTGCGCTGGAAATGCCGGTTTCGGGATTCTGCACGAAAAGGGTTTGCACACCGCTGAATCCACACATGAGTTTAATTCCGTCAGTTGAATGCACACATGGACAACCATTCAGTTAGATAGCTCCGTTTTGCTTTTAGAAGCAGATATTTCTCTGTACAGCCTATGGTCCCATTCACTCGTTAATATCCCAACGCAGCTCCAGAAGAAACGTGTTTCTAACTCGCTGAATCTCTACATAGATTCAACTCTCTTAGGTGAACGAACGCACGGCAGACCAGTTTCACCCGAACGTTTCTCCTGGGTTTTAGACCAAGTCTTCCTGCTGTTTCGTACGTATGCGGGAACTGGGCTGGAAATGCCGGTTTCCGGATTCTGCACAGAAGGGGTTTACAGACCGCTGAATCCACACATGAGTTTAACTCTGTCAGTTGAATGCAGAAATGGACAACCATTAAGTTAGATAGCTCCTTTTTGGTTTTAGAAGGAGATATTTCTCTGTACCGCCTATGGTCCCATTTACTCGGGAATATCCCAACGCAGCTCCTAGAAGAAACGTGTTTCTAACTCGCTGAATCTCAACATAGATTAAACTCTCTTAGGTCAACGAACGCACAGCAGAGCCGTTTCACGGAATCGTTTCTCTTGGATTTTAGACGAAATCTTCCTTATGTTTCGTACATATGCCGGCATTGGGCTGGAAATGCTGGTTTCGGGATTCTGCACAGAAAGTGTTTGCACACCGCGGAATCCACACATGAGTTTAACTCTGTCAGTTGAATGCACACATGGACAACCATTCAGTTAGATAGCTCCGTTTTGGTTTTAGAATCAGATATTTCTCTGTACATCCTATACTCCCCTTCACTCGGGAATATCCCAACGCAGCTCCTAGAAGAAATGTGTTTCTAACTCGCTGAATCTTAACATAGATGCAGTTTCACGGAAACGTTTCTCCTGGGTTTTAGACGAAGTCTTCCTGCTGTTTCGTACGTATGCCGGCATTGGGCTGGAGATGGCGGTTTCGGGATTCTGCACAGAACGGGTTTGCACAGCGCTGAATCCACAGATGAGTTTCACTCCCTCAGTTGAATGGACCCATGGACAACCATTCATTTAGATAGGTCCGTTTTGGTTTTAGAAGCAGATATTTCTCTGTACAGCCTATGGTCCCATTCCCTCGGGAATATCCCTACGCAGCTCCCAGAAGGAACGTGTTTCTAACTCGCTGAATCTCATCATAGATTCAACTCTCTTAGGTGAACGAACGCACAGCAGAGCAGTTTCACGGAAACGTTTCTCCTGGGTTTTAGACGATGTCTTCCTGCTGTTTCGTACTTATGCCGGCATTGGTCTGGAAATGCCGGTTTCGAGATACTGCAGAGAACGTGTTTGCACACCGCTGTATCCACTCATAAGTTTACCTCTGTCAGTTGAATGCACACATGGACAACCATTCATTTAGATAGCTCCGTTTTGGTTTTAGAAGCAGATATTTCTCTGTACAGCCTATGGTCCCATTCACTCTGGAATATCCCAACGCAGCTCCTTGAAGAAACGTGTTTCTAACTCGCTGAATGTCAACATAGATTCAACTCTCTTAGGTGAACGAAAGCACAGCAGAGCAGTTTCACGGAAACGGTTCTCCTGGGTTTAGACGAAGTCTTCTTGCTGTTTCGTACGTATGGCGGCATTGCGCAGGAAATGCCGGTTTCGGTATACTGCATGGAAAGTGATTGGACACCGATGAATCCACACATGAGTTTAACTCTGTCAGTTGAATGCACACATGGACAACCATTCAGTTAGATATCTCCGTTTTGTTTTTAGAAAGAGATGTTTCTCTTTACAGCCTATGGTCCCATTCACTCGGGAATATCCCAACGCAGCTCCTAGAAGAAACGTGTTTCTAACTCGCTGAATCTCAACATAGATTCAAGTCTCTTAGGTGAACGGACGCACATCAGAGCAGTTTCACGGAAACGTTTCTCCTGGGTATTCGAGGAAGTCTTCCTGCTGTTTCGTATGTATGCCGGCATTTGGCTGGAAATGCCGGTTTCGGGATTCTGCACGGAAAGGGTTTGCACGCCGCTGAATACACACATGAGTTTAACTCTGTCAGTTGAATGCACACATGGACAACCATTTAGTTAGAAAGCTCTTTTTGGTTTTAGAAGCAGATATTTCTCTGTATAGCCTATGGTCCCATTCACTCGGGAATATCCCAACGCAGCTCCTAGAAGGAACGTGTTTCTAACTCTCTGAATCTCAACATAGATTCCACTCTCTTAGGTGAACGAACGCACAGCAGAGCAGTTTCACGGAAACGATTCTCCTGGGTTTAAGACGAAGACTTACTGCTGTTTCGCACGTATGCCGGCATTGGCCTGGAAATGCCGGATTCGGGATTCTGCACAGAAAGTGTTTGCACTCCACTGAATCCACACATGAGTTTAACTCTGTCAGTTCAATGCACACATGGACAACCATTCAGTTAGAAAGATCCGTTTTGATTTTAAAAGCAGATATTTCTCTGTACAGCCTATGGACACATTCACTCTTGAATATCCCAACGCAGCTCCCAGAAGGAACGTGTTTCTAACTCTCTGAATCTCGACATAGTTTCCACTCTCTTAGGTGAACGAACGCAAAGGAGAGCCGTTTCACGGAGACATTTCTCCTGGATTTTAGTCGAAGTCTTCCTGCAGTTTTGGACGTATGCCGGCATTGGGCTGGAAATGCCGGTTTCGGGATTCTGCACAGAAAGTGTTTGCACACCGCTGAATCCACACATGGGTTTAACTCTGTCAGTTGAATGCACACATGGACAACCATTCAGTTAGATAGCTCCGTTTTGGTTTTAGAAGCAGATATTTCTCTGTACAGCCTATGGTCCCATTGACTCGGAAATATCCCAACGGAGCTCCGAGAAGAAACGTGTTTCTAACTCCCTGAATCTCAACATAGATTCAACTCTCTTAGTTGAACGAATGCACAGCAGAGCAGTTTAATGGAAACGTTTCTCCTGGGTTTTAGGCTAAGTCTTCCAGCTGTTTCATCCGTATTCCGGAATTGGGCTGGAAATGCCGGTTTCGGGATTCTGCACAGAAAGGGTTTGCACACCACTGAATCCACACAAGAGTTCAACGCTGTCAGTTGAATGCACACATGGACAACCATTCAGTTAGATAGCTCCGTTTTGGTTTTAGAAGCAGATATTTCTCTGTACAGCCTTTGGTCCCATTCACTCGGGAATATCCCAACGCAGCTCCTATAAGAAGCGTGTTTGTAACTCGCTGAATCTCAAGACAAATTCAACTCTCTTAGGTGAACGAACGCACAGCAGAGCAGTTTCACGGAAACGTTTCTCCTGGGTTTTAGACGAAGTCTTCCTGCTGTTTCGTACGTATGCCGGCATTGGGCTGTAAATGTCGGTTTTGGGATTCTGCACAGAAAGGGTTTGCACACCGCTGAATCCACACATGAGTTTAACTCTGTCAGTTGTATGCACACATGGACAACCATTCAGTTAGATAGGTCCGCTTTGGTTTGAGAAACAGATATTTCTCTGTACAGCCTATGGTCCCATTCACTCGGAAATATCCCAACGCAGCTCCTAGAAGAAACGTGTTTCTAACTCGCTGAATCTCAACAGAGATTCAACTCTCTTAGGTGAACGAACGCAGAGCAGAGCAGTTTCACGGAAACGTTTCTCCTGGGTTTTAGACCAAGTCTTACTGCTGTTTCGTACGTATGTCGGCATTGGGCTGGAAATGACAGTTTCGGGATTCTGCACAGAAAGTGTTTGCACACCGCTGAATCCACATAGGAGTTTATCTCTGTCAGTTGAATGCACACATGGAAAATCATTCAGTTTGATAGCTCCATTTTGGTTTTAGAAGCAAATATTTCTCTGTACAGCCTATGGTCCCCTTCACTCGGAAATATCGAAAGGCAGCTCCTAGAAGAAACGTTTTTCTAACTCGATGAATCTCAACATAGATTCAACTCTATTAGGTGAACGGACGCACAGCAGAGCAGTTTCACGGAAACGTTTCTCCTGGGTTTTAGACGAAGTCTTCCTGCTGTTTCGTACGTATGCCGGCACTGGGCTGGAAATGCCGGTTTCCGGATTCTGCACAGAAAGGGTTTACAGACCGCTGAATCCACACATGAGTTTAACTCTGTCAGTTGAATGCACTCATGGACAACCATTCATTTAGACTGCTGCATTTTTGTTTTAGAAGCAGATGTTTCTCTGTACAGCCTATGGTCCCATTCACTAGGGAATATCCCTACGCAGCTCCCAGATGGAACGTGTTTCTAACTCGCTGAATGTCAACATAGATTCAACTCTCTTAGGTGAACGAACGCACAGCAGAGCAGTTTCACAGAAAAGTTTCTCCTGGGTTTTAGAGGAAGACTTCCTGCTGTTTCGTACGTATGGCGGCATTGGGCTGGAAATGCCGGTTTCGGGATCCTGCACAGAAAGGGTTTGCACACCGCTGAATCCACACATGAGTTTAACTCTGTCAGTTGAATGGACACATGGACAACCATTCAGTTAGATGTCTCCGTTTTGGTTTTAGAAGCAGATATTTCTCTGTACAGCCTATGGTCCCATTCACTCAGGAATATCACAACGCAGCTCCTAGAAGAAACGTGTTTCTAATTCGCTGAAACTCAGCATAGATTCAACTCTCATAGGGGAACGAACGCACAGCAGAGCAGTTTCACGGAAACGTTTCTCCTGGGTTTTAGACGAAGTCTTCCTGATGTTTCGTACGTATGCCGGCATTGGCCTGAAAATGCTGGTTTCGGGATTCTGCACAGAAAGTGTTTGCACACCGCTGAATCCCCTCATGAGTTTAACTCTGTCAGCTGAATGCACACATGGACAACCATTCAGTTAGATACCTCCTTCTTGGTTTTAGAAGCAGATATTTCTCTGTACAGCCTATGGTCCCATTCACTCGGGAATATCCCAACGCAGGTCCTAGTAGAAACGTGTTTCTAATTCGCTGAATCTCAACATAGATTCAACTCTCATAGGGGAACGAACGCATGGCAGAGCAGTTTCACGGAAACGTTTCTCCTGGGTTTTAGACGAAGTCTTCCTGCTGTTTCGTACGTATGCCGGCATTGGGCTGGAAATGCCGGTTTTGGGAATCTGCACAGAAAGGGTTTGCACACCGCTGAATCCACATTTGAGTTTAACTCTGTCAGTTGAATGCACAAATGGAAAACCATTCAGTTTGAGAGCTCCATTTTGGTTTTAGAAGCAAATATTTCTCTGTACAGCCTATGGTCCCATTCACTCGGAAATATCGAAAGGCAGCTCCTAGAAGAAACCTTTTTCTAACTCAGTGAATCTCAACATAGATTCAACTCTCTTAGGTGGACGAACGCACGGCAGAGAAGTTTCACGGGAACGTTTCTCCTGGGTTTTAGACGAAGTCTTCCTGCTGTTTCGTACATATGCCGGCACTGGGCTGGAAATGCCGGTTTCCGGATTCTGCACAGAAAGGGTTTACAGACCGCTGAATCCACACATGAGTTTAACTCTGTCAGTTGAATGCACACATGGACAACCATTCATTTAGACAGTTGCATTTTGGTTTTAGAAGCAGATGTTTCTCTGTACAGCCTATGGTCCCATTCACTCGGGAATATCGCAAGGCAGCTCCTAGTAGAAACGTGTTTCTAATTCGCTGAATCTCAACAGAGATTCAACTCTTTTAGGGGAACAAACGCACGGCAGAGCAGTTTCACGGAAACGTTTCTCCTGGGTTTTAGACGAAGTCTTCCTGCTGTTTCGTACGTATGCCGGCATTGGGTTCAAACTGCCGGTTTCGGGATTCTGCACAGAAAGGGATTGCACACCACTGAATCCAAACATGAGTTTAACTCTGTGTGTTGAATGCACCCAGGTACAACCATTCAGTTAGATAGCTCCGTTTTGGTTTTAGTAGCAGATATTTCTGTGTACACCCTATGGTTCCATTCACTCTGGAATATTCCAACGCAGCTCCCAGAAGGAACGTGTTTCTAACTCTCTGCATCTCGACATAGATTCCACTCTCTTAGGTGAACGAACGCACAGGAGAGCAGTTTCACGGAAATGTTTCTCCTGGGTTTTAGTCGATGTCTTCCTGCAGTTTCGGACGTATGCCGGCATTGGGCTGGAAATGCCGGTTTTGGGATTCTGCACAGAAAGGGTTTGCACACCGCTGAATCCACACATGAGTTTAACTCTGTCAGTTGAATGCACACATGGACAACCATTCAGTTAGATATCTCCGTTTTGGTTTTAGAAGCAGATATTTCTCAGTACAGCCTATGGTCCCTTTGACTCGGAAATATCCCAACGCAGCTGCTAAAAGAAACCTGTTTCTAAGACGTTGAATCTCAACATAGATTCAACTCTCTTAGGTGAACGAACGCACAGCAGAACAGCTTCACGGAAACGTTTATCCTGTGTTTTAGACGAAGTCTTCCTGGTGTTTCGTACGTATGCCGGTATTGGGCTGGAAATGCTTGTTTCGGGATTCTGCACAGAACGGGTTTGCACACCGCTGAATCCACACATGAGTTTAACTCTGTCAGTTGAATGCACACATGGACAATCATTCAGTTAGATAACTCCGTTTTCGTTTTAGAAGCAGATATTTCTCTGTACAGCCTATGGTCCAATTTACTTGGGAAATTCACAACGCAGCTCCTAGAAGAAACGTGTTTCTAACTCGCTGAATCTCAACATAGATTCAACTTTCTTAGGTGAAAGAACGCGCAGCAGAGCAGGTTCACTGAAACGTTTCTCCTGGGTTTTAGACAAAGTCTTCCTGCTGTTTCGTACGTATGTCGGCATTGGGCTGGAAATGCCGGTGTCGGGATTCTGCACAGAAAGGGTTTGCACACGGCTGAATCCTCACATGAGTTTAACTCTGTCAGTTGAATGCACACATGGACAACCATTCAGTTAGAAAAATCCGTTTTGGTTTTAGAAGCAGATATATCTCTGTACAGTCTATGGTCCCATTCACTCGGGAATATCCCAACGCAGCTCCTAGAAGAAACGTGTTTCTAACTCGCTGAATCTTAACATAGATGCAGTTTCACGGAAACGTTTCTCCTGGGTTTTAGACGAAGTCTTCCTGCTGTTTCGTACGTATGCCGGCATTGGGCTTGAAATGCCGGTTTTGGGATTCTACACAGAAAGGGTTTACACACCGCTGAATCCACACATGAGTTTAACTCTGTCAGTTGAATGCACACATGGACAACCATTCAGTTAGATACCTTTTTTTTTGTTTTAGAGGCAGATATTTCTCTGTACAGCCTATGGTCCCATTCACTCGGCAATATCGCAACGCAGCACCTAGAAAAAACTTGTTTCTAACTCGCTGAATCTCAACATAGATTCAACTCTCTTAGGTGAACGAACGCACAGCAGAGCAGTTTCACGGAAACGTTTCTCCTGGGTTTTAGACGAGGTCTTCCTGCTGTTTCGTACGTATGCCGGCATGGGGCTGGAAATGCCGGTTTCGGGATTATGAGCAGAAAGGGTTTGCACACCGCTGAATCCACACATGAGTTTACCTCTGTCAGTTGAATGCACACATGGACAATCATTCAGTTAGATAACTCCGTTTTCGTTTTAGAAGCAGATATTTCTCTGTACAGCCTATGGTCCAATTAACTTGGGAAAATCAAAACGCAGCTCCTAGAAGAATCGTGTTTCTAACTCGCTGAATCTCAACATAGATTCAACTCTCTTAGGTGAACGAACACACAACAGAGCAGGTTCACTGAAACGTTTCTCCTGGGTTTTAGACGAAGTCTTCCCACTGTTTCGTACGTATGCAGGCATTGGACTGGAAATGCCGGGTTCGGGGTTCTGCACAGAAAGGGTTTGCATACCGTTGAATCCACACATGAGTTTAACTCTGTCAGTTGAATGTACACATGGACAACCATTCAGTTAGTTAGCTCCATTTTGGTTTTAGAAGCAGATATTTCTCTGTACAGCCTACGGTCCCATTCACTCGGGAATATCCCAACGCAGCTGCTAAAAGAAACCTGTTTCTAAGTCGTTGAATCTCAACATAGATTCAACTCTCTTAGGTGAACGAACGCACAGCAGAGCAGTTTCACGGAAACCTTTCTCCTGTGTTTTAGACGAAGTCTTCCTGCTGTTTCGTACATATGCCGGCATTGGTTTCGAAATGCCGGTTTCGGGATTCTGCACAGAAAGTGTTTGCACACCACTGAATCCAAACATGAGTTTAACTCTGTGAGTTGAATGCACCCAGGTACAAGCATTCAGTTAGATAGCTCCGTTTTGGTTTTAGTAGCAGATATTTCTGTGTACACCCTATGGTTCCATTCACTCTGGAATATCCCAACGCAGCTCCCAGAAGGAACGTGTTTCTAACTCTCTGAATCTCGACATAGATTCCACTCTCTTAGGTGAACGAACGCACAGGAGAGCAGTTTCACGGAAACGTTTCTCCTGGGTTTTAGTCGATGTCTTCCTGCAGTTTCGGACGTATGCCGGCATTGGGCTGGAAATGCCGGTTTTGGGATTCTGCACAGAAAGGGTTTGCACACCGCTGAATCCACACATCAGTTTAACTCTGTCAGTTGAATGCACACATGGACAACCATTCAGTGAGATATCTCCGTTTTGGTTTTAGAAGCAGATATGTCTCTGTACATCCTATGGTCCTATTGACTCGTAAATATCCCAACGCAGCTCCTAGAAGAAACGTGTTTCTAACTCGCTGAATCTCAACTTAGATTCAACTCTCTTAGTTGAACGAACGCACAGCAGTGCAGTTTCATGGAAACGTTTCTCCTGGGTCTTAGTTGAATTCATCCTGCAGTTTCGGACGTATGATGGTATTGGGCTGGAAATGCCGGTTTCGGGATTCTGCACGAAAAGGGTTTGCACACCGCTGAATCCACACATGAGTTTAATTTCGTCAGTTGAATGCACACATGGACAACCATTCAGTTAGATAGCTCCGTTTTGCTTTTAGAAGCAGATATTTCTCTGTACAGCCTATGGTCCTATTGACTCGGAAATATCCCAACGCAGCTCCTAGAAGAAACGTGTTTCTAACTCCCTGAATCTCAACATAAATTCAACTCTCTTAGTTGAACGAACGCACAGCAGAACAGTTTCACGGAAACGTGTCTCCTGGGTTTTAGACGAAGTCTTACTACTGTTTCGTACGTATTCCGGCATTGGGCTGGAAATACCGGTTTCAGGATTCTGCACAGAAAGTGTTTGCACACAGTGAAATCCACATATGTGCTTAACTCTGTCAGTTGAATGCACACATGGACAACCATTCAGTTAGATAGCTCCGTTTTGGTGTTAGAAGCAGATATTTCTCTATTTCTCTGTACAGCCTATGGTCCCATTCACTCCGGAATATCCCAACGCAGCTCCCAGAAGAATCGTGTTTCTAACTCCCTGAATCTCAACATAGATTCAACTCTCTTAGGTGAACGAACGCACAGCAGAGAAGTCACACGGAAACGTTTCTCCTGGGCTTTACACGAAGTCTTACTGCTGTTTCGTACGTATGCCGGCATTGGGCTGGAAATGCCTGTTTCGGGATTCTGCAAAGAAAGGGTTTACACACCGCTGAACCCACACATGAGTTTAACTCTGTCAGTTTAATTCACACATGGACAACCATTCCGTTAGATAGCTCCGTTTTGGTTTTAGAAGCAGATATTTCTCTGTACACCCTAAGGTCCCATTCAATCGGGAATATCCCAACGCAGCTCCTAAAAGAAACGTGTTTCTAACTCGCTGAATCTCAGCATAGATTCAACTCTCTTAGGTGAACTAACGCACTGCAGAGCAGTTTCACGGAAACGTGTCTCCTGGGTTTTAGATGAAGTCTTACTGCTGTTTCGTACGTATGCCGGCATTGGGCTGGAACTGCCGGTTTCGGGATTCTGCACAGAAAGGATTTGCACACCGCTGAATCTACACATCAGTTTATCTCTATCAGTTAAATGCACACATGGACAACGATTCAGTTAGATAGCTCCGTTTTGGTATTAGAAGCAGATATTTCTCTATTTCTCTGTACAGCCTGTGGTCCCATTCACTCGGAATATCCCAACGCAGCTCCTAGAAGAAACGAGATTGTAACACGTTCAATCTGAACATAGATTCAACTCTCTTAGGTGAACGAACGCACAGCAGAGCAGTTTCACGGAAAAGTTTCTCCTGCGTTTTAGATGAAGTCTTACTGCAGTTTCGTACGTATGCCGGCATTGGGCTGGAAATGCCGGTTTCGGGATTCTGCACAGAAAGGGTTTACACACCGCTGAATCCACACATGAGTTTTACTTTGTCAGTTGAATGCACACATGGACAACCATTCAGTTAGAAAGCTCCGTTTTGGTTTTAGAAGCAGATATTTCTCTGTATAGCCTATGGTCCCATTCACTCAGAAATATCCCAACGCAGCTCCTAGAAGAAACGTGTTTCTAACTCACTGAATCTCAACATAGATTCAAATCTCTTCGGTGAATGAACGCACAGCAGAGCAGTTTCACGGAAACGTTTCTCCTGAGTTTTAGACGAAGTCTTACTGCTGTTTCGTACGTATGTCGTCATTGGGCTGGAAATGCCGGTTTCGGGATTCTGCACAGAAAGGGTTTGCACACCGCTGAATCCACACATCAGTTTATCTCTGTCAGTTGATTGCACACATGGACAACCATTCAGTTAGATAGCTCGATTTTGGTTTTAGAAGGAGATATTTCTCTGTACAGACTATGGTCCCATTCAGTCGGGAATATCCCAATGCAGCTCCTAGAAGAAGCGTGTTTCTAACTCGCTGAATCTCAACATAGATTCAACTCTCTTAGGTGACCGAACACACGGCAGAGCAGTTACACGGAAACGTTTCTCCTGAGTATTGAGCAGAGTCTTACTGCTGTTTCGTACGTATGTCGTCATTGGGCTGAAAATGCTGGTTTCGGGATTCTTCACAGAAAGGGTTTACACACCACTGAATCTGCACATGAGTTTAACTCTGCCAGTTGAATGCACCCATGGACAGCCATTCAGTTAGATAGCTCCGTTTTGGTTTTTAGTAGCAGATATTTCTCTGTAGAGCCTGTCGTCATATTCACTGGGGAATATGCCGACGCAGCTCCTAGAAGAACCGTGTTTCTAACTCGCTGAATCTCAACATAGATTGAACTCTCTTAGGTGAACTAACACACGTCCGAGCAGTGTCACGGAAACGTTTCTCGTGAGTTTTAGTCGTAGTCTTACTGCTGTTTCGTACGTATGCCGGCATTGGGCTGGAAATGCTAGTTTCGTGATTCTGCCCAGAAAGCGTTTGCACAACGGTGAATCCACACATGAGTTTAACTCTGTCAGTTGAATGCACACATGGACAACCATTCAGTTAGATAGGTCCGTTTTGGATTTAGTAACAGATATTTCTCTGTACAGACTGTGGACCCATTCACTCAGGAATATCCCAACGAAGGTCCTAGAAGAAACGTGTTACTAACTATATGATTCTCAACATAGATTCAACTCTCTTAGGTGAATGGAAGCACAGCAGAGCAGTTTCACGGAAATGTTTCTCCTGAGTTTTAGTCGAAGTCTTACTGCTGTTTCGTACGTTTGCCGGCATTGGGCTGGAAATGCCGGTTTCGGCATTCTGCACAGAAAGGGTTTGCACACCCCTGAATCCGCACATGAGTTTAACTCAGTCATTTGAATGCGCCCATGGACAACCATTCAGTGAGATAGCTCCGTTTTGGTTTTAGAAGCAGATATTTCTCTGTACAGCCTATGGTCCCATTCAGTGGGGAATTTCCCAACGCAGCTCCTAGAAGAAACGTGTTTCTAACTCGCTGAATCTCAACAGAGATTCATCTCTCTTAGGTGAACGAATGCACAGCAGAGCAGTTTCACGGAAACGTTTCTCCTGAATTTTAGACGAAGTCTTACTGCTGTTTCGTACATATGCCGGCATTGGGCCGGAAAATCCTTTATCGGGATTCTGCACAGAAAGGGTTGGCACACCGCTGACTCCACACATTAGTTTAACTCTGTCAGTTGAATGCACACATTGACAACCTTTCAATTATATAGATCCGTTTTGGTTTTAGAAGCAGATAATTCTCTCTACAGCCTATAGTCCCATACCCTCGGGAATATCGCAACGAAGCTCCTAGAAGAAACGTGTTTCTAACTCGCTGAATCTCAACATAGATTCAACTCTGTTAGGCGAACGAACGCAGAGCAGAGTAGTTTCATGGAAACGTTTCTCCTGAGTTTTAGACGAAGTCTTACTCCTGTTTCGTACGTATGCCGGTATTGGGCTGGATATGCCGGTTTCGGGATTCTGCACAGAAAGCGTTTGCACACCGCTGAATCCACACATGAGTTTAAATCTGTCAGTTGAATGCACACATGGATAACCATTCAGTTAGATAGCTCCGTTTTGGTTTTTAGAAGCAGATATTTCTCTGTAGAGCCTGTGGTCACATTCACTGGGGAATATTCCAACGCAGCTCCGAGAAGAAACGTGTTTCTAACTCGGTCCATCTCAACATAAATTCAACTCTGTTAGGTGAACGAACGCACAGTAGAGCACTTTCACGGAAACGTTTCTCCTGAATTTTAGACGAAGTCTTTCTTCTTTTTTGTATGTATGCCGGCATCGGGCTGGAAATGCCGGTTTTGGGATTCTGCACAGAAAGAGTTTGCACACCGCTGAATCCACACATGAGTTTAACTCTGTCAGTTGAATGCGCACATGGACAACCATTCAGTGAAATAGTTAAATTTTTGTTATAGAAGCAGATATTTCTCTGTACAGCATATGGTCCCATTCACTGGGGAATATCCCAACGCAGCTCCTAGAAGAAACGTGTTTCCAACTCGCTGAATTTCAACTTAGATTCAACTCTCTTAGGTGACCGAACGCACGGCAGAGCAGTTTCAAGGAAACGTTTCTCCTGAGTATTGAGCGAAGTCATATTGCTGTTTCGTACCTATGCCGGCGTTGGGCTGGAAATTCTGGTTTCGGGATTCTGCACAGAAAGGGTTTACACACCACTGAATCCGCACGTGAGTTTAACTCTGCCAGTTGAATGCACGCATGGAGAACCATTCAGTTAGATAGCTCCGTTTTGGTTTTAGAAGCAGATATTTCTCTGTACAGCCTATGGTCCCATTCACTCGGGAATATCCCATCGGAGCTCCTAGAAGAAACGTGTTTCGAACTCTACGATTCTCAACATAAATTCAACTCTCTTAGGTGAACGAATGCACAACAGAGCAGTTTCACAGAAACGTTTCTCCTGAGTTTCAGACGAAGTCTTACTGCTGTTTCGTACGTATGCCGGCACTGGGATGGAAATGCCAGTTTCGGGATTCTGCACAGAAAGCGTTTGCACACCGCTGAACCCACACATGAGTTTAACTCTGTCAGTTGAATGCACACATGGACAACCATTCAGTTAGATGGCTCCGTTTTGGTTTTAGAAGCAGATATTTCTCTGTACAGCCTATGGTCCCATTCACTCGGGAATATCCCAACGCAACTCCTAGAAGAAACGTGTTTCTAACTCGCTGAATCTCAACATAGATTCAACCCTCTTAGGTGAACGAACGCACTGCAGAGCAGTTTCACGGAAACTTTCTCCTGGGTTTTAGACGAAGTCTTACTGCTGTTTCGTACGTATGCCGGCATTGGGCTGGAAAAGCCGGTTTTGGGATTCTGTGCAGAAAGTGTTTTCACACTGCTGAATCCACACATGAGTTTAACTCTGTCACTTGAATTCACACATGGACATCCATTCAGTTACATAGCGCCATGTTTGTTTTAGAAGCACATATTTCTCTGTACAGCCTATGGTCCCATTCACTCGAGAATATCCCATCGCAGTTCCTAGAAGAAACGTGTTTCTAACTCGCTGAATCTCAGCATAATTTCAACTCTCTTAGGTGAATGAACGCACAGCAGAGCAGTTTCACAGAAACGTTTCTCCAGGGTTTTAGACGAAGTCGTCCTGCTGTTTCGTACGTATGCCGGCATTGGGCTTGAAATGCCAAATTCGGGATTCTGCACAGAGCGTGTTTGCACACCGCTCAATCCACACATGAGTTTAACTCTGTCCGTTGATTGCACACATGGACCACCATTCAGTTAGATAGCTCCGTTTTGGTTTTAGAAGCAGATGTTTCTCTGTACAGCCTATGGTACCATTCACTCGGGTATATCCCAACGCAGCTCCTTGATGAAACGTGTTTCTAACTCGCTGAATCTCAACATAGATTCAACTCTCTTAGTTGAATGAACGCACAGCAGAACAGTTTCACGGAAACGTTTTTCCTGGGTTTAAGCGAAGTCTTCCTGCTGTTTCGTACGTATGCCGGCATTGGGCTGGAAATGCCGGTTTTGGATTCTGCACAGAACGGGTTTGCACACCGCTGAATCCACACATGACTTTAACTCTGTCTATTGAATGCACACATGGAAAACCATTCAGTTTGATAGTTCCGTTTTGGTTTTAGAGGAAGATATTTCTCTGTACAGCCTATGTTCCCATTCACTCTGGAATATCCCAACGCATCTCCAATAAGGAACGTGTTTCTAACTCGCTGAAGCTCAACATAGATTCAACTCTCTTAGGTGAACGAACGCACAGCAGAGCAGTTTCACGGAAACGTTCCTCCTGGGTTTTAGACGAAGTCTTCCTGCTGTTTCGTACGTATGCCGGCATTGGGCTGGAAATGCCCGTTTCGGGATTCTGCACAGAACGGGTTTGAACACCGCTGAATCCACACATGAGTTTAACTCTCTCAGTTGAATGCACACATGGACAACCATTCCGTTAGATAGCTCCGTTTTGGTTTTAGAAGCAGATATTTCTCTGTACAGTCTATGGTCCCATTCACTCGGGAATATCCCAACGCAGTTCCTAGAAGAAACGTGTTTCTAACTCGCTGAATCTCAACCTAGATTCAACTCTCTTAGGTGAACGAACGCACAGCAGATCCGTTTCACGGAAACATTTCTCTTTGGTGTTAGACGAAGTCTTCCTGCTGTTTCTTACATATGCCGGCATAGGGTTGGAAATGCCGGATTTGGGATTCTGCACAGAACAGGTTTGCACACCGCTGAATCCACACATGAGTTAAACTCTGTCAGTTGAATGCACACATGGACAACCATTCAGTTACATAGCGCCGTGTTTGTTTTAGAAGCAGATATTTCTCCGTACAGCCTATGGTCCCATTCACTCGAGAATATCCCATCGCAGTTCCTAGAAGAAACGTGTTTCTAACTCGCTGCATCTCAGCATAGATTCAACTCTCTTAGGTGAATGAACGCACAGCAGAGCAGTTTCAAAGAAACGTTTCTCCAGGGTTTTAGACGAAGTCTTCCTGCTGTTTCGTACTTTTGCCGGCATTGGGATTGAAATGCCGGTTTCGGGATTCTGCCCAGAAATGGTTTGCACACCGCTGAATCCACACATGAGTTTAACACTGTCAGTTGAATGTACACATGGACAACCATTCAGGTAGATAGCTCCGTTTTGATTTTAGAAGCAGATATTTCTCGGTACAGCCTATGGTCCCATTCACTTGGGAATATCCCAACGCAGCTCCTAGAAGAAACGTGTTTCTAACTCGCTGAATCTCAACATAGATTCAACTCTCTTAGGTGAATGAACGCACAGCAGTGCAGTTTCACGGAAACGTTTCTCCTGAGTTTTAGACGAAATCTTACTGCTGTTTCGTACGTATGCCGGCATTGGGCTGGAAATGCTAGTTTCGGGATTCTGCCCAGAAAGGGTTTGCACAACGCTGAATCCACACATGAGTTTAACTCTGTCAGTTGAATGTACACATGGACAACCATTCAGTTAGATAGCTCCGTTTTGGATTTAGTAGCAGATATTTCTCTGTACAGCCTATGGTCCCATTCACTCGGGAATATCCCAACGAAGCTCCTAGAAGAAACGTGTTTGTAACTCGCTGAATCTCAACATAGACTCAACTCTGTTAGGTGAACGAACGCAGAGCAGATTTGTTTCATGGAAACGTTTCTCCTGAGTTTTAGACGAAGTCTTACTTCTGTTTCGTACATATGCCGGTATTGGGATGGATATGCTGTTTTCGGGATTCTGGACAGAAAGCGTTTGCACAGCGCTGAATCCTCACATGAGTTTAACTCGGTCAGTTGAATGCACACATGAACAAACATTCAGTTAGATCGCTCCGTTTTGGTTTTAGAAGCAGATAATTCTCTGTACATCTAATGGTCCCATTCCCTCGGGAATATTCCAACGCAGCTCCGAGAAGAAACGTGTTTCTAACTCGGTGCATCTCAACATATATTCAACTCTGTTAGGTGAACGAACGCACAGGAGAGCAGTTTCACGGAAACGTTTCTCCTGAATTTTAGACAAAGTCTTTCTTCTTTTTTGTACATATGCCTGCATCGGGCTGGAAATGCTGGTTTTGGGATTCTGCACAGAAAGAGTTTGCACACCACTGAATCCGCACGTGAGTTTAACTCTGCCAGTTGAATGCACGCATGGAGAACCATTCAGTTAGATAGCTCCGTTTTGGTTTTAGAAGCAGATATTTCTCTGTACAGCCTATGGTCCCATTCACTCGGGAATATCCCATCGGAGCTCCTAGAAGAAACGTGTTTCGAACTCTATGATTCTCAACATAAATTCAACTCTCTTAGGTGAACGAATGCACAACAGAGCAGTTTCACAGAAACGTTTCTCCTGAGTTTCAGACGAAGTCTTACTGCTGTTTCGTACGTATGCCGGCATTGGGCTGGAAATTCCGGTTTTGGGATTCTGCACAGAAAGGGTTTGCACAGCGCTGAATCCACACATGAGTTTAACTCTGTCAGTTGAATGCACACATGGACAACCATTCAGTTAGATATCTCCGTTTTGGTTTTAGAAGCAGATATTTCTCAGTACAGCCTATGGTCCCTTTGACTCGGAAATATCCCAACGCAGCTGCTGAAAGAAACCTGTTTCTAAGACGTTGAATCTCAACATAGATTCAACTCTCTTAGGTGAACGAACGCACAGCAGAACAGCTTCATGGAAACGTTTATCCTGTGTTTTAGACGAAGTCTTCCTGGTGTTTCGTACGTATGCCGGTATTGGGCTGGAAATGCTTGTTTCGGGATTCTGCACAGAACGGGTTTGCACACTGCTGAATCCACACATGAGTTTCACTCTGTCAGTTGAATGCACACATGGACAATCATTCAGTTAGATAACTCCGTTTTCGTTTTAGAAGCAGATATTTCTCTGTACAGCCTATGGTCCAATTTACTTGGGAAATTCACAACGCAGCTCCTAGAAGAAACGTGTTTCTAACTCGCTGAATCTCAACATAGATTCAACTTTCTTAGGTGAAAGAACGCGCAGCAGAGCAGGTTCACTGAAACGTTTCTCCTGGGTTTTAGACAAAGTCTTCCTGCTGTTTCGTACGTATGTCGGCATTGGGCTGGAAATGCCGGTGTCGGGATTCTGCACAGAAAGGGTTTGCACACGGCTGAATCCTCACATGAGTTTAACTCTGTCAGTTGAATGCACACATGGACAACCATTCAGTTAGAAAAATCCGTTTTGGTTTTAGAAGCAGATATTTCTCTGTACAGTCTATGGTCCCATTCACTCGGGAATATCCCAATGCAGCTCCTAGAAGAAACGTGTTTCTAACTCGCTGAATCTTAACATAGATGCAGTTTCACGGAAACGTTTCTCCTGGGTTTTAGACGAAGTCTTCCTGCTGTTTCGTACGTATGTCGGCATTGGGCTTGAAATGCCGGTTTTGGGATTCTACACAGAAAGGGTTTACACACCGCTGAATCCACACATGAGTTTAACTCTGTCAGTTGAATGCACACATGGACAACCATTCAGTTAGATACCTCTGTTTTTGTTTTAGAGGCAGATATTTCTCTGTACAGCCTATGGTCCCATTCACTCGGCAATATCGCAACGCAGCACCTAGAAAAAACGTGTTTCTAACTCGCTGAATCTCAACATAGATTCAACTCTCTTAGGTGAACGAACGCACAGCAGAGCAGTTTCACGGAAACGTTTCTCCTGGGTTTTAGACGAGGTCTTCCTGCTGTTTCGTACGTATGCCTGCATGGGGCTGGAAATGCCGGTTTCGGGATTATGAGCAGAAAGGGTTTGCACACCGCTGAATCCACACATGAGTTTACCTCTGTCAGTTGAATGCACACATGGACAATCATTCAGTTAGATAACTCCGTTTTCGTTTTAGAAGCAGATATTTCTCTGTACAGCCTATGGTCCAATTAACTTGGAAAAATCAAAACGCAGCTCCTAGAAGAATCGTGTTTCTAACTCGCTGAATCTCAACATAGATTCAACTCTCTTAGGTGAACGAACACACAACAGAGCAGGTTCACTGAAACGTTTCTCCTGGGTTTCAGACGAAGTCTTCCTACTGTTTCGTACATATGCAGGCATTGGACTGGAAATGCCGGGTTCGGGGTTCTGCACAGAAAGGGTTTGCATACCGTTGAATCCACACATGAGTTTAACTCTGTCAGTTGAATGCACACATGGACAACCATTCAGTTAGATAGCTCCATTTTGGTTTTAGAAGCAGATATTTCTCTGTACAGCCTACAGTCCCATTCACTCGGGAATATCCCAACGCAGCTGCTAAAAGAAACCTGTTTCTAAGTCGTTGAATCTCAACATAGATTCAACTCTCTTAGGTGAACGAACGCACAGCAGAGCAGTTTCACGGAAACGTTTCTCCTGTGTTTTAGACGAAGTCTTCCTGCTGTTTCGTACATATGCCGGCATTGGGTTCGAAATGCCGGTTTCGGGATTCTGCACAGAAAGTGTTTGCACACCACTGAATCCAAACATGAGTTTAACTCTGTGAGTTGAATGCACCCAGGTACAAGCATTCAGTTAGATAGCTCCGTTTTGGTTTTAGTAGCAGATATTTCTGTGTACACCCTATGGTTCCATTCACTCTGGAATATCCCAACGCAGCTCCCAGAAGGAACGTGTTTCTAACTCTCTGAATCTCGACATAGATTCCACTCTCTTAGGTGAACGAACGCACAGGAGAGCAGTTTCACGGAAACGTTTCTCCTGGGTTTTAGTCGATGTCTTCCTGCAGTTTCGGACGTATGCCGGCATTGGGCTGGAAATGCCGGTTTTAGGATTCTGCACAGAAAGGGTTTGCACACCGCTGAATCCACACATCAGTTTAACTCTGTCAGTTGAATGCACACATGGACAACCATTCAGTGAGATAGCTCCGTTTTGGTTTTAGAAGCAGATATGTCTCTGTACATCCTATGGTCCTATTGACTCGTAAATATCCCAACGCAGCTCCTAGAAGAAACGTGTTTCTAACTCGCTGAATCTCAACTTAGATTCAACTCTCTTAGTTGAACGAACGCACAGCAGTGCAGTTTCATGGAAACGTTTCTCCTGGGTCTTAGTTGAATTCATCCTGCAGTTTCGGACGTATGATGGTATTGGGCTGGAAATGCCGGTTTCGGGATTCTGCACGAAAAGGGTTTGCACACCGCTGAATCCACACATGAGTTTAATTTCGTCAGTTGAATGCACACATGGACAACCATTCAGTTAGATAGCTCCGTTTTGCTTTTAGAAGCAGATATTTCTCTGTACAGCCTATGGTCCCTTTCACTCGGGAATATCCCAACGCAGCTCCTAGAAGAAACGTGTTTCTAACGCGCTGAATCTCTACATAGATTCAACTCTCTTAGGTGAACGAACGCACAGCAGAGCAGTTTCATGGAAACGTTTCTCCTGGGTTTTAGGCCAAGTCTTCCTGCTGTTTCGTACGTATGCGGGCATTAGATTGGAAATGCCGGTTTCGGGATTCTGTACAGAAAGGTTTTGCACACCGCTGAATCCACACATGGGTTTAACTCTGTCAGTTGAATACACACATGGACAACCATTCACTTAGATAGCTCCATTTTGGTTTTAGAAGCAGATATTTCTCTGTACAGCCTATGGTCCTATTGACTCGGAAATATCCCAACGCAGCTCCTAGAAGAAACGTGTTTCTAACTCCCTGAATCTCAACATAAATTCAACTCTCTTAGTTGAACGAACGCACAGCAGAACAGTTTCACGGAAACGTGTCTCCTGGGTTTTAGACGAAGTCTTACTACTGTTTCGTACGTATTCCGGCATTGGGCTGGAAATACCGGTTTCAGGATTCTGCACAGAAAGTGTTTGCACACAGTGAAATCCACATATGTGCTTAACTCTGTCAGTTGAATGCACACATGGACAACCATTCAGTTAGATAGCTCCGTTTTGGTGTTAGAAGCAGATATTTCTCTATTTCTCTGTACAGCCTATGGTCCCATTCACTCCGGAATATCCCAACGCAGCTCCCAGAAGAATCGTGTTTCTAACTCCCTGAATCTCAACATAGATTCAACTCTCTTAGGTGAACGAACGCACAGCAGAGAAGTCACACGGAAACGTTTCTCCTGGGCTTTACACGAAGTCTTACTGCTGTTTCGTACGTATGCCGGCATTGGGCTGGAAATGCCTGTTTCGGGATTCTGCAAAGAAAGGGTTTACACACCGCTGAACCCACACATGAGTTTAACTCTGTCAGTTTAATTCACACATGGACAACCATTCCGTTAGATAGCTCCGTTTTGGTTTTAGAAGCAGATATTTCTCTGTACACCCTAAGGTCCCATTCAATCGGGAATATCCCAACGCAGCTCCTAAAAGAAACGTGTTTCTAACTCGCTGAATCTCAGCATAGATTCAACTCTCTTAGGTGAACTAACGCACTGCAGAGCAGTTTCACGGAAACGTGTCTCCTGGGTTTTAGATGAAGTCTTACTGCTGTTTCGTACGTATGCCGGCATTGGGCTGGAACTGCCGGTTTCGGGATTCTGCACAGAAAGGATTTGCACACCGCTGAATCTACACATCAGTTTATCTCTATCAGTTAAATGCACACATGGACAACGATTCAGTTAGATAGCTCCGTTTTGGTATTAGAAGCAGATATTTCTCTATTTCTCTGTACAGCCTGTGGTCCCATTCACTCGGAATATCCCAACGCAGCTCCTAGAAGAAACGAGATTGTAACACGTTCAATCTGAACATAGATTCAACTCTCTTAGGTGAACGAACGCACAGCAGAGCAGTTTCACGGAAAAGTTTCTCCTGCGTTTTAGATGAAGTCTTACTGCAGTTTCGTACGTATGCCGGCATTGGGCTGGAAATGCCGGTTTCGGGATTCTGCACAGAAAGGGTTTACACACCGCTGAATCCACACATGAGTTTTACTTTGTCAGTTGAATGCACACATGGACAACCATTCAGTTAGAAAGCTCCGTTTTGGTTTTAGAAGCAGATATTTCTCTGTATAGCCTATGGTCCCATTCACTCAGAAATATCCCAACGCAGCTCCTAGAAGAAACGTGTTTCTAACTCACTGAATCTCAACATAGATTCAAATCTCTTCGGTGAATGAACGCACAGCAGAGCAGTTTCACGGAAACGTTTCTCCTGAGTTTTAGACGAAGTCTTACTGCTGTTTCGTACGTATGTCGTCATTGGGCTGGAAATGCCGGTTTCGGGATTCTGCACAGAAAGGGTTTGCACACCGCTGAATCCACACATCAGTTTATCTCTGTCAGTTGATTGCACACATGGACAACCATTCAGTTAGATAGCTCGATTTTGGTTTTAGAAGGAGATATTTCTCTGTACAGACTATGGTCCCATTCAGTCGGGAATATCCCAATGCAGCTCCTAGAAGAAGCGTGTTTCTAACTCGCTGAATCTCAACATAGATTCAACTCTCTTAGGTGACCGAACACACGGCAGAGCAGTTACACGGAAACGTTTCTCCTGAGTATTGAGCAGAGTCTTACTGCTGTTTCGTACGTATGTCGTCATTGGGCTGAAAATGCTGGTTTCGGGATTCTTCACAGAAAGGGTTTACACACCACTGAATCTGCACATGAGTTTAACTCTGCCAGTTGAATGCACCCATGGACAGCCATTCAGTTAGATAGCTCCGTTTTGGTTTTTAGTAGCAGATATTTCTCTGTAGAGCCTGTCGTCATATTCACTGGGGAATATGCCGACGCAGCTCCTAGAAGAACCGTGTTTCTAACTCGCTGAATCTCAACATAGATTGAACTCTCTTAGGTGAACTAACACACATCCGAGCAGTGTCACGGAAACGTTTCTCGTGAGTTTTAGTCGTAGTCTTACTGCTGTTTCGTACGTATGCCGGCATTGGGCTGGAAATGCTAGTTTCGTGATTCTGCCCAGAAAGCGTTTGCACAACGGTGAATCCACACATGAGTTTAACTCTGTCAGTTGAATGCACACATGGACAACCTTTCAGTTAGATAGGTCCGTTTTGGATTTAGTAACAGATATTTCTCTGTACAGACTGTGGACCCATTCACTCAGGAATATCCCAACGAAGGTCCTAGAAGAAACGTGTTACTAACTATATGATTCTCAACATAGATTCAACTCTCTTAGGTGAATGGAAGCACAGCAGAGCAGTTTCACGGAAATGTTTCTCCTGAGTTTTAGTCGAAGTCTTACTGCTGTTTCGTACGTTTGCCGGCATTGGGCTGGAAATGCCGGTTTCGGCATTCTGCACAGAAAGGGTTTGCACACCCCTGAATCCGCACATGAGTTTAACTCAGTCATTTGAATGCGCCCATGGACAACCATTCAGTGAGATAGCTCCGTTTTGGTTTTAGAAGCAGATATTTCTCTGTACAGCCTATGGTCCCATTCAGTGGGGAATTTCCCAACGCAGCTCCTAGAAGAAACGTGTTTCTAACTCGCTGAATCTCAACAGAGATTCATCTCTCTTAGGTGAACGAATGCACAGCAGAGCAGTTTCACGGAAACGTTTCTCCTGAATTTTAGACGAAGTCTTACTGCTGTTTCGTACATATGCCGGCATTGGGCCGGAAAATCCTTTATCGGGATTCTGCACAGAAAGGGTTGGCACACCGCTGACTCCACACATTAGTTTAACTCTGTCAGTTGAATGCACACATTGACAACCTTTCAATTATATAGATCCGTTTTGGTTTTAGAAGCAGATAATTCTCTCTACAGCCTATAGTCCCATACCCTCGGGAATATCGCAACGAAGCTCCTAGAAGAAACGTGTTTCTAACTCGCTGAATCTCAACATAGATTCAACTCTGTTAGGCGAACGAACGCAGAGCAGAGTAGTTTCATGGAAACGTTTCTCCTGAGTTTTAGACGAAGTCTTACTCCTGTTTCGTACGTATGCCGGTATTGGGCTGGATATGCCGGTTTCGGGATTCTGCACAGAAAGCGTTTGCACACCGCTGAATCCACACATGAGTTTAAATCTGTCAGTTGAATGCACACATGGATAACCATTCAGTTAGATAGCTCCGTTTTGGTTTTTAGAAGCAGATATTTCTCTGTAGAGCCTGTGGTCACATTCACTGGGGAATATTCCAACGCAGCTCCGAGAAGAAACGTGTTTCTAACTCGGTCCATCTCAACATAAATTCAACTCTGTTAGGTGAACGAACGCACAGTAGAGCACTTTCACGGAAACGTTTCTCCTGAATTTTAGACGAAGTCTTTCTTCTTTTTTGTATGTATGCCGGCATCGGGCTGGAAATGCCGGTTTTGGGATTCTGCACAGAAAGAGTTTGCACACCGCTGAATCCACACATGAGTTTAACTCTGTCAGTTGAATGCGCACATGGACAACCATTCAGTGAAATAGTTAAATTTTTGTTATAGAAGCAGATATTTCTCTGTACAGCATATGGTCCCATTCACTGGGGAATATCCCAACGCAGCTCCTAGAAGAAACGTGTTTCCAACTCGCTGAATTTCAACTTAGATTCAACTCTCTTAGGTGACCGAACGCACGGCAGAGCAGTTTCAAGGAAACGTTTCTCCTGAGTATTGAGCGAAGTCATATTGCTGTTTCGTACCTATGCCGGCGTTGGGCTGGAAATTCTGGTTTCGGGATTCTGCACAGAAAGGGTTTACACACCACTGAATCCGCACGTGAGTTTAACTCTGCCAGTTGAATGCACGCATGGAGAACCATTCAGTTAGATAGCTCCGTTTTGGTTTTAGAAGCAGATATTTCTCTGTACAGCCTATGGTCCCATTCACTCGGGAATATCCCATCGGAGCTCCTAGAAGAAACGTGTTTCGAACTCTACGATTCTCAACATAAATTCAACTCTCTTAGGTGAACGAATGCACAACAGAGCAGTTTCACAGAAACGTTTCTCCTGAGTTTCAGACGAAGTCTTACTGCTGTTTCGTACGTATGCCGGCACTGGGATGGAAATGCCAGTTTCGGGATTCTGCACAGAAAGCGTTTGCACACCGCTGAACCCACACATGAGTTTAACTCTGTCAGTTGAATGCACACATGGACAACCATTCAGTTAGATGGCTCCGTTTTGGTTTTAGAAGCAGATATTTCTCTGTACAGCCTATGGTCCCATTCACTCGGGAATATCCCAACGCAACTCCTAGAAGAAACGTGTTTCTAACTCGCTGAATCTCAACATAGATTCAACCCTCTTAGGTGAACGAACGCACTGCAGAGCAGTTTCACGGAAACTTTCTCCTGGGTTTTAGACGAAGTCTTACTGCTGTTTCGTACGTATGCCGGCATTGGGCTGGAAAAGCCGGTTTTGGGATTCTGTGCAGAAAGTGTTTTCACACTGCTGAATCCACACATGAGTTTAACTCTGTCACTTGAATTCACACATGGACATCCATTCAGTTACATAGCGCCATGTTTGTTTTAGAAGCACATATTTCTCTGTACAGCCTATGGTCCCATTCACTCGAGAATATCCCATCGCAGTTCCTAGAAGAAACGTGTTTCTAACTCGCTGAATCTCAGCATAATTTCAACTCTCTTAGGTGAATGAACGCACAGCAGAGCAGTTTCATAGAAACGTTTCTCCAGGGTTTTAGACGAAGTCGTCCTGCTGTTTCGTACGTATGCCGGCATTGGGCTTGAAATGCCAAATTCGGGATTCTGCACAGAGCGTGTTTGCACACCGCTCAATCCACACATGAGTTTAACTCTGTCCGTTGATTGCACACATGGACCACCATTCAGTTAGATAGCTCCGTTTTGGTTTTAGAAGCAGATGTTTCTCTGTACAGCCTATGGTACCATTCACTCGGGTATATCCCAACGCAGCTCCTTGATGAAACGTGTTTCTAACTCGCTGAATCTCAACATAGATTCAACTCTCTTAGTTGAATGAACGCACAGCAGAACAGTTTCACGGAAACGTTTTTCCTGGGTTTAAGCGAAGTCTTCCTGCTGTTTCGTACGTATGCCGGCATTGGGCTGGAAATGCCGGTTTTGGATTCTGCACAGAACGGGTTTGCACACCGCTGAATCCACACATGACTTTAACTCTGTCTATTGAATGCACACATGGAAAACCATTCAGTTTGATAGTTCCGTTTTGGTTTTAGAGGAAGATATTTCTCTGTACAGCCTATGTTCCCATTCACTCTGGAATATCCCAACGCATCTCCAATAAGGAACGTGTTTCTAACTCGCTGAAGCTCAACATAGATTCAACTCTCTTAGGTGAACGAACGCACAGCAGAGCAGTTTCACGGAAACGTTCCTCCTGGGTTTTAGACGAAGTCTTACTGCTGTTTCGTACGTATGCCGGCATTGGGCTGGAAATGCCCGTTTCGGGATTCTGCACAGAACGGGTTTGAACACCGCTGAATCCACACATGAGTTTAACTCTCTCAGTTGAATGCACACATGGACAACCATTCCGTTAGATAGCTCCGTTTTGGTTTTAGAAGCAGATATTTCTCTGTACAGTCTATGGTCCCATTCACTCGGGAATATCCCAACGCAGTTCCTAGAAGAAACGTGTTTCTAACTCGCTGAATCTCAACCTAGATTCAACTCTCTTAGGTGAACGAACGCACAGCAGATCCGTTTCACGGAAACATTTCTCTTTGGTGTTAGACGAAGTCTTCCTGCTGTTTCTTACATATGCCGGCATAGGGTTGGAAATGCCGGATTTGGGATTCTGCACAGAACAGGTTTGCACACCGCTGAATCCACACATGAGTTAAACTCTGTCAGTTGAATGCACACATGGACAACCATTCAGTTACATAGCGCCGTGTTTGTTTTAGAAGCAGATATTTCTCCGTACAGCCTATGGTCCCATTCACTCGAGAATATCCCATCGCAGTTCCTAGAAGAAACGTGTTTCTAACTCGCTGCATCTCAGCATAGATTCAACTCTCTTAGGTGAATGAACGCACAGCAGAGCAGTTTCAAAGAAACGTTTCTCCAGGGTTTTAGACGAAGTCTTCCTGCTGTTTCGTACTTTTGCCGGCATTGGGATTGAAATGCCGGTTTCGGGATTCTGCCCAGAAATGGTTTGCACACCGCTGAATCCACACATGAGTTTAACACTGTCAGTTGAATGTACACATGGACAACCATTCAGGTAGATAGCTCCGTTTTGATTTTAGAAGCAGATATTTCTCGGTACAGCCTATGGTCCCATTCACTTGGGAATATCCCAACGCAGCTCCTAGAAGAAACGTGTTTCTAACTCGCTGAATCTCAACATAGATTCAACTCTCTTAGGTGAATGAACGCACAGCAGTGCAGTTTCACGGAAACGTTTCTCCTGAGTTTTAGACGAAATCTTACTGCTGTTTCGTACGTATGCCGGCATTGGGCTGGAAATGCTAGTTTCGGGATTCTGCCCAGAAAGGGTTTGCACAACGCTGAATCCACACATGAGTTTAACTCTGTCAGTTGAATGTACACATGGACAACCATTCAGTTAGATAGCTCCGTTTTGGATTTAGTAGCAGATATTTCTCTGTACAGCCTATGGTCCCATTCACTCGGGAATATCCCAACGAAGCTCCTAGAAGAAACGTGTTTGTAACTCGCTGAATCTCAACATAGACTCAACTCTGTTAGGTGAACGAACGCAGAGCAGATTTGTTTCATGGAAACGTTTCTCCTGAGTTTTAGACGAAGTCTTACTTCTGTTTCGTACATATGCCGGTATTGGGATGGATATGCTGTTTTCGGGATTCTGGACAGAAAGCGTTTGCACAGCGCTGAATCCTCACATGAGTTTAACTCGGTCAGTTGAATGCACACATGAACAAACATTCAGTTAGATCGCTCCGTTTTGGTTTTAGAAGCAGATAATTCTCTGTACATCTAATGGTCCCATTCCCTCGGGAATATTCCAACGCAGCTCCGAGAAGAAACGTGTTTCTAACTCGGTGCATCTCAACATATATTCAACTCTGTTAGGTGAACGAACGCACAGGAGAGCAGTTTCACGGAAACGTTTCTCCTGAATTTTAGACAAAGTCTTTCTTCTTTTTTGTACATATGCCTGCATCGGGCTGGAAATGCTGGTTTTGGGATTCTGCACAGAAAGAGTTTGCACACCACTGAATCCGCACGTGAGTTTAACTCTGCCAGTTGAATGCACGCATGGAGAACCATTCAGTTAGATAGCTCCGTTTTGGTTTTAGAAGCAGATATTTCTCTGTACAGCCTATGGTCCCATTCACTCGGGAATATCCCATCGGAGCTCCTAGAAGAAACGTGTTTCGAACTCTATGATTCTCAACATAAATTCAACTCTCTTAGGTGAACGAATGCACAACAGAGCAGTTTCACAGAAACGTTTCTCCTGAGTTTCAGACGAAGTCTTACTGCTGTTTCGTACGTATGCCGGCATTGGGCTGGAAATTCCGGTTTTGGGATTCTGCACAGAAAGGGTTTGCACAGCGCTGAATCCACACATGAGTTTAACTCTGTCAGTTGAATGCACACATGGACAACCATTCAGTTAGATATCTCCGTTTTGGTTTTAGAAGCAGATATTTCTCAGTACAGCCTATGGTCCCTTTGACTCGGAAATATCCCAACGCAGCTGCTAAAAGAAACCTGTTTCTAAGACGTTGAATCTCAACATAGATTCAACTCTCTTAGGTGAACGAACGCACAGCAGAACAGCTTCATGGAAACGTTTATCCTGTGTTTTAGACGAAGTCTTCCTGGTGTTTCGTACGTATGCCGGTATTGGGCTGGAAATGCTTGTTTCGGGATTCTGCACAGAACGGGTTTGCACACTGCTGAATCCACACATGAGTTTCACTCTGTCAGTTGAATGCACACATGGACAATCATTCAGTTAGATAACTCCGTTTTCGTTTTAGAAGCAGATATTTCTCTGTACAGCCTATGGTCCAATTTACTTGGGAAATTCACAACGCAGCTCCTAGAAGAAACGTGTTTCTAACTCGCTGAATCTCAACATAGATTCAACTTTCTTAGGTGAAAGAACGCGCAGCAGAGCAGGTTCACTGAAACGTTTCTCCTGGGTTTTAGACAAAGTCTTCCTGCTGTTTCGTACGTATGTCGGCATTGGGCTGGAAATGCCGGTGTCGGGATTCTGCACAGAAAGGGTTTGCACACGGCTGAATCCTCACATGAGTTTAACTCTGTCAGTTGAATGCACACATGGACAACCATTCAGTTAGAAAAATCCGTTTTGGTTTTAGAAGCAGATATTTCTCTGTACAGTCTATGGTCCCATTCACTCGGGAATATCCCAATGCAGCTCCTAGAAGAAACGTGTTTCTAACTCGCTGAATCTTAACATAGATGCAGTTTCACGGAAACGTTTCTCCTGGGTTTTAGACGAAGTCTTCCTGCTGTTTCGTACGTATGTCGGCATTGGGCTTGAAATGCCGGTTTTGGGATTCTACACAGAAAGGGTTTACACACCGCTGAATCCACACATGAGTTTAACTCTGTCAGTTGAATGCACACATGGACAACCATTCAGTTAGATACCTCTGTTTTTGTTTTAGAGGCAGATATTTCTCTGTACAGCCTATGGTCCCATTCACTCGGCAATATCGCAACGCAGCACCTAGAAAAAACGTGTTTCTAACTCGCTGAATCTCAACATAGATTCAACTCTCTTAGGTGAACGAACGCACAGCAGAGCAGTTTCACGGAAACGTTTCTCCTGGGTTTTAGACGAGGTCTTCCTGCTGTTTCGTACGTATGCCTGCATGGGGCTGGAAATGCCGGTTTCGGGATTATGAGCAGAAAGGGTTTGCACACCGCTGAATCCACACATGAGTTTACCTCTGTCAGTTGAATGCACACATGGACAATCATTCAGTTAGATAACTCCGTTTTCGTTTTAGAAGCAGATATTTCTCTGTACAGCCTATGGTCCAATTAACTTGGAAAAATCAAAACGCAGCTCCTAGAAGAATCGTGTTTCTAACTCGCTGAATCTCAACATAGATTCAACTCTCTTAGGTGAACGAACACACAACAGAGCAGGTTCACTGAAACGTTTCTCCTGGGTTTCAGACGAAGTCTTCCTACTGTTTCGTACATATGCAGGCATTGGACTGGAAATGCCGGGTTCGGGGTTCTGCACAGAAAGGGTTTGCATACCGTTGAATCCACACATGAGTTTAACTCTGTCAGTTGAATGCACACATGGACAACCATTCAGTTAGATAGCTCCATTTTGGTTTTAGAAGCAGATATTTCTCTGTACAGCCTACAGTCCCATTCACTCGGGAATATCCCAACGCAGCTGCTAAAAGAAACCTGTTTCTAAGTCGTTGAATCTCAACATAGATTCAACTCTCTTAGGTGAACGAACGCACAGCAGAGCAGTTTCACGGAAACGTTTCTCCTGTGTTTTAGACGAAGTCTTCCTGCTGTTTCGTACATATGCCGGCATTGGGTTCGAAATGCCGGTTTCGGGATTCTGCACAGAAAGTGTTTGCACACCACTGAATCCAAACATGAGTTTAACTCTGTGAGTTGAATGCACCCAGGTACAAGCATTCAGTTAGATAGCTCCGTTTTGGTTTTAGTAGCAGATATTTCTGTGTACACCCTATGGTTCCATTCACTCTGGAATATCCCAACGCAGCTCCCAGAAGGAACGTGTTTCTAACTCTCTGAATCTCGACATAGATTCCACTCTCTTAGGTGAACGAACGCACAGGAGAGCAGTTTCACGGAAACGTTTCTCCTGGGTTTTAGTCGATGTCTTCCTGCAGTTTCGGACGTATGCCGGCATTGGGCTGGAAATGCCGGTTTTAGGATTCTGCACAGAAAGGGTTTGCACACCGCTGAATCCACACATCAGTTTAACTCTGTCAGTTGAATGCACACATGGACAACCATTCAGTGAGATAGCTCCGTTTTGGTTTTAGAAGCAGATATGTCTCTGTACATCCTATGGTCCTATTGACTCGTAAATATCCCAACGCAGCTCCTAGAAGAAACGTGTTTCTAACTCGCTGAATCTCAACTTAGATTCAACTCTCTTAGTTGAACGAACGCACAGCAGTGCAGTTTCATGGAAACGTTTCTCCTGGGTCTTAGTTGAATTCATCCTGCAGTTTCGGACGTATGATGGTATTGGGCTGGAAATGCCGGTTTCGGGATTCTGCACGAAAAGGGTTTGCACACCGCTGAATCCACACATGAGTTTAATTTCGTCAGTTGAATGCACACATGGACAACCATTCAGTTAGATAGCTCCGTTTTGCTTTTAGAAGCAGATATTTCTCTGTACAGCCTATGGTCCCTTTCACTCGGGAATATCCCAACGCAGCTCCTAGAAGAAACGTGTTTCTAACGCGCTGAATCTCTACATAGATTCAACTCTCTTAGGTGAACGAACGCACAGCAGAGCAGTTTCATGGAAACGTTTCTCCTGGGTTTTAGGCCAAGTCTTCCTGCTGTTTCGTACGTATGCGGGCATTAGATTGGAAATGCCGGTTTCGGGATTCTGTACAGAAAGGTTTTGCACACCGCTGAATCCACACATGGGTTTAACTCTGTCAGTTGAATACACACATGGACAACCATTCACTTAGATAGCTCCATTTTGGTTTTAGAAGCAGATATTTCTCTGTACAGCCTATGGTCCTATTGACTCGGAAATATCCCAACGCAGCTCCTAGAAGAAACGTGTTTCTAACTCCCTGAATCTCAACATAAATTCAACTCTCTTAGTTGAACGAACGCACAGCAGAACAGTTTCACGGAAACGTGTCTCCTGGGTTTTAGACGAAGTCTTACTACTGTTTCGTACGTATTCCGGCATTGGGCTGGAAATACCGGTTTCAGGATTCTGCACAGAAAGTGTTTGCACACAGTGAAATCCACATATGTGCTTAACTCTGTCAGTTGAATGCACACATGGACAACCATTCAGTTAGATAGCTCCGTTTTGGTGTTAGAAGCAGATATTTCTCTATTTCTCTGTACAGCCTATGGTCCCATTCACTCCGGAATATCCCAACGCAGCTCCCAGAAGAATCGTGTTTCTAACTCCCTGAATCTCAACATAGATTCAACTCTCTTAGGTGAACGAACGCACAGCAGAGAAGTCACACGGAAACGTTTCTCCTGGGCTTTACACGAAGTCTTACTGCTGTTTCGTACGTATGCCGGCATTGGGCTGGAAATGCCTGTTTCGGGATTCTGCAAAGAAAGGGTTTACACACCGCTGAACCCACACATGAGTTTAACTCTGTCAGTTTAATTCACACATGGACAACCATTCAGTTAGATAGCTCCGTTTTGGTTTTAGAAGCAGATATTTCTCTGTACACCCTAAGGTCCCATTCAATCGGGAATATCCCAACGCAGCTCCTAAAAGAAACGTGTTTCTAACTCGCTGAATCTCAGCATAGATTCAACTCTCTTAGGTGAACTAACGCACTGCAGAGCAGTTTCACGGAAACGTGTCTCCTGGGTTTTAGATGAAGTCTTACTGCTGTTTCGTACGTATGCCGGCATTGGGCTGGAACTGCCGGTTTCGGGATTCTGCACAGAAAGGATTTGCACACCGCTGAATCTACACATCAGTTTATCTCTATCAGTTAAATGCACACATGGACAACGATTCAGTTAGATAGCTCCGTTTTGGTATTAGAAGCAGATATTTCTCTATTTCTCTGTACAGCCTGTGGTCCCATTCACTCGGAATATCCCAACGCAGCTCCTAGAAGAAACGAGATTGTAACACGTTCAATCTGAACATAGATTCAACTCTCTTAGGTGAACGAACGCACAGCAGAGCAGTTTCACGGAAAAGTTTCTCCTGCGTTTTAGATGAAGTCTTACTGCAGTTTCGTACGTATGCCGGCATTGGGCTGGAAATGCCGGTTTCGGGATTCTGCACAGAAAGGGTTTACACACCGCTGAATCCACACATGAGTTTTACTTTGTCAGTTGAATGCACACATGGACAACCATTCAGTTAGAAAGCTCCGTTTTGGTTTTAGAAGCAGATATTTCTCTGTATAGCCTATGGTCCCATTCACTCAGAAATATCCCAACGCAGCTCCTAGAAGAAACGTGTTTCTAACTCACTGAATCTCAACATAGATTCAAATCTCTTCGGTGAATGAACGCACAGCAGAGCAGTTTCACGGAAACGTTTCTCCTGAGTTTTAGACGAAGTCTTACTGCTGTTTCGTACGTATGTCGTCATTGGGCTGGAAATGCCGGTTTCGGGATTCTGCACAGAAAGGGTTTGCACACCGCTGAATCCACACATCAGTTTATCTCTGTCAGTTGATTGCACACATGGACAACCATTCAGTTAGATAGCTCGATTTTGGTTTTAGAAGGAGATATTTCTCTGTACAGACTATGGTCCCATTCAGTCGGGAATATCCCAATGCAGCTCCTAGAAGAAGCGTGTTTCTAACTCGCTGAATCTCAACATAGATTCAACTCTCTTAGGTGACCGAACACACGGCAGAGCAGTTACACGGAAACGTTTCTCCTGAGTATTGAGCAGAGTCTTACTGCTGTTTCGTACGTATGTCGTCATTGGGCTGAAAATGCTGGTTTCGGGATTCTTCACAGAAAGGGTTTACACACCACTGAATCTGCACATGAGTTTAACTCTGCCAGTTGAATGCACCCATGGACAGCCATTCAGTTAGATAGCTCCGTTTTGGTTTTTAGTAGCAGATATTTCTCTGTAGAGCCTGTCGTCATATTCACTGGGGAATATGCCGACGCAGCTCCTAGAAGAACCGTGTTTCTAACTCGCTGAATCTCAACATAGATTGAACTCTCTTAGGTGAACAAACACACGTCCGAGCAGTGTCACGGAAACGTTTCTCGTGAGTTTTAGTCGTAGTCTTACTGCTGTTTCGTACGTATGCCGGCATTGGGCTGGAAATGCTAGTTTCGTGATTCTGCCCAGAAAGCGTTTGCACAACGGTGAATCCACACATGAGTTTAACTCTGTCAGTTGAATGCACACATGGACAACCATTCAGTTAGATAGGTCCGTTTTGGATTTAGTAACAGATATTTCTCTGTACAGACTGTGGACCCATTCACTCAGGAATATCCCAACGAAGGTCCTAGAAGAAACGTGTTACTAACTATATGATTCTCAACATAGATTCAACTCTCTTAGGTGAATGGACGCACAGCAGAGCAGTTTCACGGAAATGTTTCTCCTGAGTTTTAGTCGAAGTCTTACTGCTGTTTCGTACGTTTGCCGGCATTGGGCTGGAAATGCCGGTTTCGGCATTCTGCACAGAAAGGGTTTGCACACCCCTGAATCCGCACATGAGTTTAACTCAGTCATTTGAATGCGCCCATGGACAACCATTCAGTGAGATAGCTCCGTTTTGGTTTTAGAAGCAGATATTTCTCTGTACAGCCTATGGTCCCATTCAGTGGGGAATTTCCCAACGCAGCTCCTAGAAGAAACGTGTTTCTAACTCGCTGAATCTCAACAGAGATTCATCTCTCTTAGGTGAACGAATGCACAGCAGAGCAGTTTCACGGAAACGTTTCTCCTGAATTTTAGACGAAGTCTTACTGCTGTTTCGTACATATGCCGGCATTGGGCCGGAAAATCCTTTATCGGGATTCTGCACAGAAAGGGTTGGCACACCGCTGACTCCACACATTAGTTTAACTCTGTCAGTTGAATGCACACATTGACAACCTTTCAATTATATAGATCCGTTTTGGTTTTAGAAGCAGATAATTCTCTCTACAGCCTATAGTCCCATACCCTCGGGAATATCGCAACGAAGCTCCTAGAAGAAACGTGTTTCTAACTCGCTGAATCTCAACATAGATTCAACTCTGTTAGGCGAACGAACGCAGAGCAGAGTAGTTTCATGGAAACGTTTCTCCTGAGTTTTAGACGAAGTCTTACTCCTGTTTCGTACGTATGCCGGTATTGGGCTGGATATGCCGGTTTCGGGATTCTGCACAGAAAGCGTTTGCACACCGCTGAATCCACACATGAGTTTAAATCTGTCAGTTGAATGCACACATGGATAACCATTCAGTTAGATAGCTCCGTTTTGGTTTTTAGAAGCAGATATTTCTCTGTAGAGCCTGTGGTCACATTCACTGGGGAATATTCCAACGCAGCTCCGAGAAGAAACGTGTTTCTAACTCGGTCCATCTCAACATAAATTCAACTCTGTTAGGTGAACGAACGCACAGTAGAGCACTTTCACGGAAACGTTTCTCCTGAATTTTAGACGAAGTCTTTCTTCTTTTTTGTATGTATGCCGGCATCGGGCTGGAAATGCCGGTTTTGGGATTCTGCACAGAAAGAGTTTGCACACCGCTGAATCCACACATGAGTTTAACTCTGTCAGTTGAATGCGCACATGGACAACCATTCAGTGAAATAGTTAAATTTTTGTTATAGAAGCAGATATTTCTCTGTACAGCATATGGTCCCATTCACTGGGGAATATCCCAACGCAGCTCCTAGAAGAAACGTGTTTCCAACTCGCTGAATTTCAACTTAGATTCAACTCTCTTAGGTGACCGAACGCACGGCAGAGCAGTTTCAAGGAAACGTTTCTCCTGAGTATTGAGCGAAGTCATATTGCTGTTTCGTACCTATGCCGGCGTTGGGCTGGAAATTCTGGTTTCGGGATTCTGCACAGAAAGGGTTTACACACCACTGAATCCGCACGTGAGTTTAACTCTGCCAGTTGAATGCACGCATGGAGAACCATTCAGTTAGATAGCTCCGTTTTGGTTTTAGAAGCAGATATTTCTCTGTACAGCCTATGGTCCCATTCACTCGGGAATATCCCATCGGAGCTCCTAGAAGAAACGTGTTTCGAACTCTACGATTCTCAACATAAATTCAACTCTCTTAGGTGAACGAATGCACAACAGAGCAGTTTCACAGAAACGTTTCTCCTGAGTTTCAGACGAAGTCTTACTGCTGTTTCGTACGTATGCCGGCATTGGGCTGGAAATGCCAGTTTCGGGATTCTGCACAGAAAGCGTTTGCACACCGCTGAACCCACACATGAGTTTAACTCTGTCAGTTGATTGCACACATGGACAACCATTCAGTTAGATGGCTCCGTTTTGGTTTTAGAAGCAGATATTTCTCTGTACAGCCTATGGTCCCATTCACTCGGGAATATCCCAACGCAACTCCTAGAAGAAACGTGTTTCTAACTCGCTGAATCTCAACATAGATTCAACCCTCTTAGGTGAACGAACGCACTGCAGAGCAGTTTCACGGAAACTTTCTCCTGGGTTTTAGACGAAGTCTTACTGCTGTTTCGTACGTATGCCGGCATTGGGCTGGAAAAGCCGGTTTTGGGATTCTGTGCAGAAAGTGTTTTCACACTGCTGAATCCACACATGAGTTTAACTCTGTCACTTGAATTCACACATGGACATCCATTCAGTTACATAGCGCCATGTTTGTTTTAGAAGCACATATTTCTCTGTACAGCCTATGGTCCCATTCACTCGAGAATATCCCATCGCAGTTCCTAGAAGAAACGTGTTTCTAACTCGCTGAATCTCAGCATAATTTCAACTCTCTTAGGTGAATGAACGCACAGCAGAGCAGTTTCACAGAAACGTTTCTCCAGGGTTTTAGACGAAGTCGTCCTGCTGTTTCGTACGTATGCCGGCATTGGGCTTGAAATGCCAAATTCGGGATTCTGCACAGAGCGTGTTTGCACACCGCTCAATCCACACATGAGTTTAACTCTGTCCGTTGATTGCACACATGGACCACCATTCAGTTAGATAGCTCCGTTTTGGTTTTAGAAGCAGATGTTTCTCTGTACAGCCTATGGTACCATTCACTCGGGTATATCCCAACGCAGCTCCTTGATGAAACGTGTTTCTAACTCGCTGAATCTCAACATAGATTCAACTCTCTTAGTTGAATGAACGCACAGCAGAACAGTTTCACGGAAACGTTTTTCCTGGGTTTAAGCGAAGTCTTCCTGCTGTTTCGTACGTATGCCGGCATTGGGCTGGAAATGCCGGTTTTGGATTCTGCACAGAACGGGTTTGCACACCGCTGAATCCACACATGACTTTAACTCTGTCTATTGAATGCACACATGGAAAACCATTCAGTTTGATAGTTCCGTTTTGGTTTTAGAGGAAGATATTTCTCTGTACAGCCTATGTTCCCATTCACTCTGGAATATCCCAACGCATCTCCAATAAGGAACGTGTTTCTAACTCGCTGAAGCTCAACATAGATTCAACTCTCTTAGGTGAACGAACGCACAGCAGAGCAGTTTCACGGAGACGTTTCTCCTGGGTTTTAGACGAAGTCTTACTGCTATTTCGTACGTATGCCGGCATTGGGCTGGAAATGCCCGTTTCGGGATTCTGCACAGAACGGGTTTGAACACCGCTGAATCCACACATGAGTTTAACTCTCTCAGTTGAATGCACACATGGACAACCATTCCGTTAGATAGCTCCGTTTTGGTTTTAGAAGCAGATATTTCTCTGTACAGTCTATGGTCCCATTCACTCGGGAATATCCCAACGCAGTTCCTAGAAGAAACGTGTTTCTAACTCGCTGAATCTCAACCTAGATTCAACTCTCTTAGGTGAACGAACGCACAGCAGATCCGTTTCACGGAAACATTTCTCTTTGGTGTTAGACGAAGTCTACCTGCTGTTTCTTACATATGCCGGCATAGGGTTGGAAATGCCGGATTTGGGATTCTGCACAGAACAGGTTTGCACACCGCTGAATCCACACATGAGTTAAACTCTGTCAGTTGAATGCACACATGGACAACCATTCAGTTACATAGCGCCGTGTTTGTTTTAGAAGCAGATATTTCTCCGTACAGCCTATGGTCCCATTCACTCGAGAATATCCCATCGTAGTTCCTAGAAGAAACGTGTTTCTAACTCGCTGCATCTCAGCATAGATTCAACTCTCTTAGGTGAATGAACGCACAGCAGAGCAGTTTCAAAGAAACGTTTCTCCAGGGTTTTAGACGAAGTCTTCCTGCTGTTTCGTACTTTTGCCGGCATTGGGATTGAAATGCCGGTTTCGGGATTCTGCCCAGAAATGGTTTGCACACCGCTGAATCCACACATGAGTTTAACACTGTCAGTTGAATGTACACATGGACAACCATTCAGGTAGATAGCTCCGTTTTGATTTTAGAAGCAGATATTTCTCGGTACAGCCTATGGTCCCATTCACTTGGGAATATCCCAACGCAGCTCCTAGAAGAAACGTGTTTCTAACTCGCTGAATCTCAACATAGATTCAACTCTCTTAGGTGAATGAACGCACAGCAGTGCAGTTTCACGGAAACGTTTCTCCTGAGTTTTAGACGAAATCTTACTGCTGTTTCGTACGTATGCCGGCATTGGGCTGGAAATGCTAGTTTCGGGATTCTGCCCAGAAAGGGTTTGCACAACGCTGAATCCACACATGAGTTTAACTCTGTCAGTTGAATGTACACATGGACAACCATTCAGTTAGATAGCTCCGTTTTGGATTTAGTAGCAGATATTTCTCTGTACAGCCTATGGTCCCATTCACTCGGGAATATCCCAACGAAGCTCCTAGAAGAAACGTGTTTGTAACTCGCTGAATCTCAACATAGACTCAACTCTGTTAGGTGAACGAACGCAGAGCAGATTTGTTTCATGGAAACGTTTCTCCTGAGTGTTAGACGAAGTCTTACTTCTGTTTCGTACATATGCCGGTATTGGGATGGATATGCTGTTTTCGGGATTCTGGACAGAAAGCGTTTGCACAGCGCTGAATCCTCACATGAGTTTAACTCGGTCAGTTGAATGCACACATGAACAAACATTCAGTTAGATCGCTCCGTTTTGGTTTTAGAAGCAGATAATTCTCTGTACATCTAATGGTCCCATTCCCTCGGGAATATTCCAACGCAGCTCCGAGAAGAAACGTGTTTCTAACTCGGTGCATCTCAACATATATTCAACTCTGATAGTTGAACGAACGCACAGTAGAGCAGTTTCACGGAAACGTTTCTCCTGAATTTTAGACAAAGTCTTTCTTCTTTTTTGTACGTATGCCTGCATCGGGCTGGAAATGCCGGTTTTGGGATTCTGCATAGAAAGAGTTTGCACACCACTGAATCCGCACGTGAGTTTAACTCTGCCAGTTGAATGCACGCATGGAGAACCATTCAGTTAGATAGCTCCGTTTTGGTTTTAGAAGCAGATATTTCTCTGTACAGCCTATGGTCCCATTCACTCGGGAATATCCCATCGGAGCTCCTAGAAGAAACGTGTTTCGAACTCTATGATTCTCAACATAAATTCAACTCTCTTAGGTGAACGAATGCACAACAGAGCAGTTTCACAGAAACGTTTCTCCTGAGTTTCAGACGAAGTCTTACTGCTGTTTCGTACGTATGCCGGCATTGGGCTGGAAATGCCAGTTTCGGGATTCTGCACAGAAAGCGTTTGCACACCGCTGAACCCACACATGAGTTTAACTCTGTCAGTTGAATGCACACATGGACAACCATTCAGTTAGATGGCTCCGTTTTGGTTTTAGAAGCAGATATTTCTCTGTACAGCCTATGGTCCCATTCACTCGGGAATATCCCAACGCAACTCCTAGAAGAAACGTGTTTCTAACTCGCTGAATCTCAACATAGATTCAACCCTCTTAGGTGAACGAACGCACTGCAGAGCAGTTTCACGGAAACTTTCTCCTGGGTTTTAGACGAAGTCTTACTGCTGTTTCGTACGTATGCCGGCATTGGGCTGGAAAAGCCGGTTTTGGGATTCTGTGCAGAAAGTGTTTTCACACTGCTGAATCCACACATGAGTTTAACTCTGTCACTTGAATTCACACATGGACATCCATTCAGTTACATAGCGCCATGTTTGTTTTAGAAGCACATATTTCTCTGTACAGCCTATGGTCCCATTCACTCGAGAATATCCCATCGCAGTTCCTAGAAGAAACGTGTTTCTAACTCGCTGAAACTCAGCATAATTTCAACTATCTTAGGTGAATGAACGCACAGCAGAGCAGTTTCACAGAAACGTTTCTCCAGGGTTTTAGACGAAGTCGTCCTGCTGTTTCGTACGTATGCCGGCATAGGGCTTGAAATGCCAAATTCGGGATTCTGCACAGAGCGTGTTTGCACACCGCTCAATCCACACATGAGTTTAACTCTGTCCGTTGATTGCACACATGGACCACCATTCAGTTAGATAGCTCCGTTTTGGTTTTAGAAGCAGATGTTTCTCTGTAAAGCCTATGGTACCATTCACTCGGGTATATCCCAACGCAGCTCCTTGATGAAACGTGTTTCTAACTCGCTGAATCTCAACATAGATTCAACTCTCTTAGTTGAATGAACGCACAGCAGAACAGTTTCACGGAAACGTTTTTCCTGGGTTTAAGCGAAGTCTTCCTGCTGTTTCGTACGTATGCCGGCATTGGGCTGGAAATGCCGGTTTTGGATTCTGCACAGAACGGATTTGCACACCGCTGAATCCACACATGACTTTAACACTGTCTATTGAATGCACACATGGAAAAACATTCAGTTTGATAGTTCCGTTTTGGTTTTAGAGGAAGATATTTCTCTATACAGCCTATGTTCCCATTCACTCTGGAATATCCCAACGCATCTCCAAGAAGGAACGTGTTTCTAACTCGCTGAATCTCAACATAGATTCAACTCTCTTAGGTGAACGAACGCACAGCAGAGCAGTTTCACGGAAACGTTTCTCCTGGGTTTTAGACGAAGACTTACTGCTGTTTCGTACGTATGCCGGCATTGGGCTGGAAATGCCCGTTTCGGGATTCTGCACAGAACGGGTTTGAACACCGCTGAATCCACACATGAGTTTAACTCTCTCAGTTGAATGTACACATGGACAACCATTCCGTTAGATAGCTCCGTTTTGGTTTTAGAAGCAGATATTTCTCTGTACAGTCTATGGTCCCATTCACTCGGGAATAATCCAGCGCAGTTCCTAGAAGAAACGTGTTTCTAACTCGCTGAATCTCAACATAGATTCAACTGTCTTAGGTAAACGAACGCACAGCAGATCCGTTTCACGGAAACATTTCTCTTTGGTGTTAGACGAAGTCTTCCTGCTGTTTCTTACATATGCCGGCATAGGGTTGGAAATGCCGGATTTGGGATTCTGCACAGAACAGGTTTGCACACCGCTGAATCCACACATGAGTAAAGCTCTGTCAGTTGAATGCACACATGGACAACCATTCAGTTACGTAGCGCCGTGTTTGTTTTAGAAGCAGATATTTCTCCGTACAGCCTATTGTCCCATTCACTCGAGAATATCCCATCGCAGTTCCTAGAAGAAACGTGTTTCTAACTCGCTGCGACTCAGCATAGATTCAACTCTCTTAGGTGAATGAACGCACAGCAGAGCAGTTTCAAAGAAACGTTTCTCCAGGGTTTTAGACGAAGTCTTCCTGCTGTTTCGTACTTTTGCCGGCATTGGGATTGAAATGCCGGTTTCGGGATTCTGCACAGAAAGGGTTTGCACACAGCTGAATCCACACATGAGTTTAACTCTGTCCGTTGAATGCACACATGGACCACCATTCAGTTAGATAGCTCCGTTTTGATTTTAGAAGCAGATATTTCTCGGTACAGACTATGGTCCCATTCACTTGGGAATATCCCAACGCAGCTCCTAGAAGAAACGTGTTTCTAACTCGCTGAATCTCAATATAGATTCAACTCTCTTAGGTGAATGAACGCACAGCAGAGCAGTTTCACGGAAACGTTTCTCCTCAGTTTTAGACGAAGTCTTACTGCTGTTTCGTACGTATGCCGGCATTGGGCTGGAAATGCCGGTTTCGGGATTCTGCACAGAACGGGTTTGCACACCGCTGAATCCACACATGATTTTAACTCTGTCAGTCGAATGCACACATGGACATCCCTTCCGTTAGATATCTCCTTTTTGGTTTTAGAGCAGATATTTCTCTGTACATCCTATGGTCCCATTCACTCGGGAATATCCCAACGCAGCTCCTGGAACAAACGTGTTTCTAACTGGCTGAATCTCAACATAGATTCAGCTCTCTAAGGTGAACGAACGCACAGCAGAGCAGCTTCACGGAAACGTTTCTCCTGGGTTTTAGACGAAGTCTTCCTGCTGTTTCGTACGTATGCCGGCATTGGGCTGGAAATGTCGGTTTCGGGATTCTGAACGGAACGGGTTTGCACACCGCTGAATCCACAACTGAATTTAACTCTGTCTGTTGAATGCACTCATGGAAAACCATTCAGTTAGATAGCTCCGTATTGGTTTTAGAAGCAGATATTTCTCTGAACATCCTATGGTCCCATTCCCTCGGGAATATCCTAACGCAGCTCCTAGAAGAAACGTGTTTCTAACTCGCTGAATCTCAGCATACGTTCAACTATCTTAGGTGAACAAACGCACAGCAGTGCAGTTTCACGGAAACGTTTCTCCGGAGTTTTTGACGAAGACTTACTGCTTTTTCCTGCGTATGCTGGCATTGGACTGGAAATGCCAGTTTCGGGATACTGCACAGAAAGCATTTGCACACCGCTGAATCCACACAAGAGTTTAACTCTGTCAGTTGAATGCACACCTGGACAGCCATTCAGTTAGATAGCTCCGTTTTGGTTTTAGAAGCAGATAATTCTCTGTCCAGCGTATGGCCCCATTCCCTCGGGAATATCCAAACGCAGCTCTTAAAAGAAACGTGTTTCTACCTCGCTGAATCTCAACATAGATTCAACTCTCTTAGGTGAACGAACGCACAGCAGAGCAGTTTCACGGAAACGTTTCTCCTGGGTTTCAAACGAAGTCTTACTGCTGTTTCGTACGTATGCCGGCATTGGGCTGGAAAAGCCGGTTTTGGGATTCTGTGCAGAAAGTTTTTGCACACTGCTGAACCCACACATGAGTTTAACTCTGTCACTTGAATTCACACATGGACATCCATTCAGCTACATAGCGCCGTGTTTGTTTTAGAAGCACATGTTTCTCTGTACAGCCTGTGGTCCCATTCACTCGAGAATATCCCATCGCAGTTCCTAGAAGAAACGTGTTTCTAACTCGCTGAATCTCAGCATAGTTTCAACTCTCTTAGGTGAATGAACGCACAGCAGAGCAGTTTCACAGAAACGTTTCTCCAGGGTTTTAGACGAAGTCTTCCTGCTGTTTCGTACGTATGCCGGCATTGGGCTTGAAATGCCAAATTCGGGATTCTGCACAGAACGTGTTTCCACACCGCTGAATCCACACATGAGTTTAAATCTGTCCGTTGAATGCACACATGGACCACCATTCAGTTAGATAGCTCCGTTTTGGTTTTAGAAGGAGATGTTTCTCTGTACAGCCTACGGTACCATTCACTCGGGTATATCCCAACGCAGCTCCTAGAACAAACGTGTTTCTAACTCGTTGAATCTCAACATAGATTCAACTCTCTTAGTTGAACGAACGCACAGCAGAGCAGTTTCACGGAAACGTTTTTCCTGGGTTTAAGCGAAGTCTTCCTGCTGTTTCGTACGTATGCCGGCATAGGGTTGGAAATGACGGATTCGGGATTCTGCAAAGAACAGGTTTGCACACCGCTGAATCCACACATGAGTTAAACTCTGTCAGTTGAATGCACACATGGACAACCATTCAGTTACATAGCGCCGTGTTTGTTTTAGAAGCAGATATTTCTCTGTACAGACTATGATCCCATTCACTCGAGAATATCCCATCGCAGTTCCTAGAAGAAACGTGTTTCTAACTCGCTGGATCTCAACATAGATTCGACTCTCTTAGGTGAACGAACGCACAGCAGAGCAGTTTCACGGAAACGTTTTTCCTGGGTTTAAGCGAAGTCTTCCTGCTTTTTCGTACGTATGCCGGCATTGGGCTGGAAATGCCGGTTTTGGATTCTGCACAGAACGGGTTTGCACACCGCTGAATCCACACATGAGTTTAACTCTGTCTGTTGAATGCACACATGGAAAACCATTCAGTTTGACAGTTCCGTTTTGGTTTTAGAGGAAGATATTTCTCTGTACAGCCTATGGTCCCATTCACTCGGGAATATCCCAAGGAAGCTCCTAGAAGAAACGTGTTTCTAACTCGCTGAATCTCAGCATAGATTCAACTCTCTTAGGTGAACGAACGCACAGCAGAGCAGTTTCACTGAAACGTTCTCCTGGGTTTTACACGAAGTCTTCCTGCTGTTTCGTACGTATGCCGGCATTAGTCTGGAAATGCCGGGTTAGGGATTGTGCACAGAAAGGGTTTGCACAACGCTGAATCCACACATGAGTATAACTCTGTCAGTTGAATGCACACATGGACAACCATTCAGTTAGATAGCTCCGTTTTGGTTTTAGTAGCAGATATTTCTCTGTACAGCCTATGGTCCCATTCACTTGGGTATATCAAAAACGCAGCTCCCAGAAGACACGTGTTTCTAACTCGCTGAATCTCAACATAGATTTAAACTCTCTTAGGTGAATGAACGCACAGCAGAGCAGTTTCTCTGAAACGTTTCTCCTGGGTTTTACACGAAGACTTCCTGCTGTTTCGTACATATGCCGGCATCGGGTTGGAAATGCCGGTTTCCGGTTTCTGCACAGATCGGGTTTGCACACCGCTGAATCCACACGTGAGTTTAATTCTGTCCGTTGAATGCACACATGGACCACCATTTAGTTAGATTGCTCGGTTTTGGTTTTAGAAGCAGATATTTCTCTGTACAGCCTATGGTCCCATTCACTCGGGAATATCCCAATGCAGCTCCTAGAAGAAACGTGTTTCTAACTCGCTGAATCTCAGCATAGATTCAACTCTCTTAGGTGAACGAACGCACAGCAGAGCAGTTTCACGGAAACGTTTCTCCTGGGATTTAGACGAAGTCTTCCTGCTGTTTCGTACGTATGCCGGCATTGGGCTGGAAATGCCGGTTTCGGAATTCTGCACAGAACGGGTTTGCACACCGCTGAATCCACAGATGAGCTTAACTCTGTCAGTTGAATGCACACATGGACAACCATTCAGTTAGATAGCTCCATTTTAGTTTTAGAAGCTGATATTTCTATGTACAGCCTATGGTCCCATTCACTTGGGAATATCCCAACGCAGCTCCTAGAAGAAACGTGTTTCTAACTCGCTGAATCTCAACATAGATTCAACTCTCTTAGGTGAATGAACGCACAGCAGAGCAGTTTCACGGAAACGTTTCTCCTGGGTTTTACACGAAGTGTTCCTGCTGTTTCGTACGTATGCCGGCATTGGGCTGGAAATGCCGGTTTAGGGATTCTGCACAGAAAGGGTTTGCACAAAGCTGAATCCACACATGAGTTTAACTCTGTCACTTGAATGGACACATGGACATCCACTCAGTTACATAGCGCCGTGTTTGTTTTAGAACACATATTTCTCTGAACAGCCTATGGTCCCATTCACTCGAGAATATCCCATCGCAGTTCCAAGAAGAAACGTGCTTCTAACTGGCTGCATCTCAGCATAGATTCAACTCTCTTAGGTGAATGAACACACAGCAGAGCAGTTTCAAAGAAACGTTTCTCCAGGGTTTTAGATGAAGTCTTCTTGCTCTTTCGTACGTATGCCGGCATTGGGCTGGAAATGCCGGTTTCGGGATTCTGCACAGAAAGGGTTTGCACACCGCTGCATCCACATATGGGTTTAACTCTGTCAGTTGAATGCACACATGGACAACCATTCAGTTAGATTGCTCCGTTTTGGTTTTAGAAGCAGATATTTCTCTGTACAGCCTATGGTCACATTCACTCGGGAATATCCCTTCGGAGTTCCTAAAAGAAACGTGTTTCTAACTCGCTGAATCTCAGCATATATTCAACTCTCTTAGGTGAACGAACACACTTAAGAGCAGTTTCACAGAAACGTTACTCCTGGGTTTTAGACGAAGTCTTCCTGCTGTTTCGTACGTATGCCGGCATTGGGCTGGAAATGTCGGTTTCGGGATTCTGAACAGAACGGGTTTGCACACCGGTGAATCCACAACTGAATTTATCTCTGTCTGTTGAATGCACACATGGACAACCATTCAGTTAGATAGCTCCGTTTTGCTTTTAGAAGCAGATATTTCTCTGTACAGCCTATGGTCCCATTCACTCGGGTATATCCCAACGCAGCTCCTAGAAGAAATGTGTTTCTAACTCGCTGAATCTCAACATAGATTCAACTCTCTTAGGTGAACGATCGCACTGCAGAGCAGTTTCCCAGAAACCTTTCTTCTGGGTTTTAGACGAAGTCTTCCTGTTGTTTCGTACGTATGCCGGCATTGGGCTGGAAATGCCGGTTTCGGGATTCTGCACAGAACGAGTTTGCACACTGCTGAATCCACACATGAGTTTAACTCTGTCCGTTGAATGCACACATGGACCACCATTTAGTAAGATAGCTCCGTTTTGGATTTAGAAGCAGATATTTCTCTGTACAGCCTATGGTCCCATTCACTCGGGAATATCCCAACGCAGCTCCTAGAAGAAACGTGTTTCTAACTCGCTGAATCTCAGCATAGATTCAACTCTCTTAGGTGAACGAACGCACAGCAGAGCAGTTTCACGGAAACGTTTCTCCTGGGATTTTGACGAAGTCTTGCTGCTGTTTCGTACGTATGCCGGTATTGGGATGGAAATGCCGCTTTCGGGATTCTGCGCAGAAAGGGTTTGCACACCGTTGAATCCACACATGAGTTTAACTCTGTCAGTTGAATGCACGCATGGACATCCCTTCAGGTAGATATCTCCTTTTTGGTTTTAGAGCAGATATTACTCTGTACATCCTATGGTCCCATTCACTCCGGAATATCCCAATGCAGCTCCTAGAAGAAACGTGATTCTAACTCGCTGAATCTCAACATAGATTCAATGCTCTTATGTGAACGAACGCACAGCAGAGCAGTTTCTCGGAAACCTTTCTCCTGAGTTTTAGATGAAGTATTACTGCTGTTTTGTACGTATGACGGCATTGGGCTGGAAATACCGGTCTTGGGATTCTGCACAGAACAGGTTTACACACCTCTGAATCCACACATGAGTTTAAATCTGTCACTTGAATGCACACATGGACATCCATTCAGTTACATAGTGCCGTGTTTGTTTTAGAAGCACATATTTCTCTGTACAGCCTATGGTCCCATTCCCTCGAGAATATCCCATCGCAGTTCCTAGGAGAAACGTGTTTCTAACTCGCTGCATCTCAGCATAGATTCAACTCTCCTAGGTGAATGAACGCACAGCAGAGCAGTTTCACGGAAACGTTTCTCCTGGGTTTTAGACGAAGTCATCCTGCTGTTTCGTATGTAAGCCGGCATTGGGCTTGAAATGCCAAATTCGGGATTCTGCACAGAACGGGTTTGCACACCGCTGAATCCCCACATGAGTTTACCTCCGTCCGTTGAATGCACCCATGGACCACCATTCAGTTAGATAGCTCCGTTTTGGTTTTCGAAGCAGATATTTCTCTGTACAGCCTATGGTACCATTCACTCGGGTATATCCCAACGCAGCTCCTAGAAGAAACGTGTTTGTAACTCGCTGAATCTCAACATAGATTCAACTCTCTTAGGTGAACGAACGCACAGCAGAGCAGTTTCACGGAAACGTTTCTATTGGATTTTAGACGAAGTCTTCCTGCTGTTTCTTACGTATGTCGGCATTGGGCTGGAAATGCCAAATTCGGGATTCCGCACAGAACGGGTTTGCACACCGCTGAATCCACAGATGAGTTTAACTCTGTCAGTTGAATGCACACATGGACAACCATTCAGTTAGATAGCTCCATTTTAGTTTTAGAAGCAGATATTTCTATGTACAGCCTATGGTCCCATTCACTTGGGAATTTCCCAACGCAGCTCCTAGAAGAAACGTGTTTCTAACTCGCTGAATCTCAACATAGATTCAACTCTCTTAGGTGAACCAACGCACAGCAGAGCAGTTTCACGGAAACGTTTCTCCTGGGTTTTACACGAAGTCTTCCTGCTGTTTCGTACGTATGCCGGCATTGGGCTGGAAATGCCGGGTTAGGGATTCTGCACAGAAAGGGTTTGCACAACGCTGAATCCACACATGAGTTTAACTCTGTCACTTGAATGCACACATGGACATCCATTCAGTTACATAGCGCCGTGTTTGTTTTAGAAGCACATATTTCTCGGAACAGCCTATGGTCCCATTCACTCGAGAATATCCCAATGCAGTTCCTAGAAGAAACGTGCTTCTAACTCGCTGCATCTCAGCATAGATTCAACTCTCTGAGGTGAATGAACACACAGCAGAGCAGTTTCAAAGAAATGTTTCTCCAGGGTTTTAGATGAAGTCTTCCTGCTCTTTCGTACGTATGCCGGCATTGGGCTGGAAATGACGGTTTCGGGATTCTGCACAGAAAGGGATTGCACACCGCTGAATCCACATATGGGTTTAACTCTGTCAGTTGAATGCACACATGGACAACCATTCAGTTAGATAGATCCGTTTTTGTTTTAGAAGCAGATATTTCTCTGTACAGCCTATGGTCCCATTCACTCGGGAATATCCCTTCGCAGTTCCTAAATTAAACGTGTTTCTAACTCGCTGAATCTCAGCATAGATTCAACTCTCTTAGGTGAACGAACACACTTAAGAGCAGTTTCACGGAAACGTTACTCCTGGGTTTTAGACGAAGACTTCCTGCTGTTTCGTACGTATGCCGGCACTGGGCTGGAAATGTCGGTTTCGGGATTCTGAACAGAACGGGTTTGCACACCGCTGAATCCACAACTGAATTTAACTCTGTCTGTTGAATGCACACATGGGCAACCATTCAGTTAGATAGCTCCGTTTTGGTTTTAGAAGCAGATATTTCTTTGTACAGCCTATGGTCCCATTCACTCGGGTATATCCCAACGCAGCTCCAAGAAGAAACGTGTTTCTAACTCGCTGAATATCAACATAGAGTCAACTCTCTTAGGTGAACTAACGCACAGCAGAGCAGTTTCACGGAAACGTTTCTCTTGGGTTTTAGACGAAGTCTTCCTGCTGTTTCTTACGTATGCTGGCATTGGGCTGGAAATGCCGGTTTCGGGATTCTGCACAGAAGAGGTTTACACACCGCTGAAACCACACTTGAGTTTAACTCTGTCACTTGAATGCACACATGGACAACCATTCAGTTAGATAGCTCCGTTTTGGTTTTAGAAGTGGATATCTCTCTGTACAGCCTATGGTCCCTTTCACTCGGGAATATCCCTACGTAGCTCCTGGAAGAAACGTGTTTCTAACTCGCTGAATCTCAGGATAGATTCAACTCTCTTAGGTGAACGAACGTACAGCAGAGCAGTTTCATGGAAACGTTTCTCCTAGGTTTTAGACGAAGTCTTACTGCTGTTTCGCACGTATGCCGGCATTGGGCTGGAAAATCCGGTTTCGGGATTCTGCAGAGAAAGGTTTTGCACACCGCTGAATCCACACATGCGTTTAACTCTGTCAGTTGAATGCACACATGGACAAGCATTCAGTTACATAGCTCCGTTTTGGTTTTAGAAGCAGATATTTCTCTGTACAGCCTATGGTCCCATTCACTTGGGAATATTCCAATGCAGCTCCTAGAAGATACGTGTTTCTAACTCGTTGAATTTCAACATAAATTCAACTCTCTTAGGTGAATGAACGCACAGCAGAGCATTTTCAGGGAAACGTTTCTCCTGGGTTTTAGACGAAGTCTTCCTGCTGTTTCATACGTTTGCCGGCATTGGGCTGCAAATGCCGGTTTCGGGATTCTGCACAGAACGGGTTTGCACACCGCTGAATCCACACATGAGTTTAACTCTGTCAGTTGAATGCACACATGGACAAGCATTCAGTTACATAGCTCCGTTTTGGTTTTAGAAGCAGATATTTCTCTGTACAGCCTATGGTCCCATTCACTCGGGTATATCCCAACGCAGCTCCTAGAAGAAATGTGTTTCTAACTCGCTGAATCTCAACATAGATTCAACTCTCTTAGGTGAACGATCGCACTGCAGAGCAGTTTCACGGAAACGTTTCTTCTGGGTTTTAGACTAAGTCTTCCTGCTGTTTCGTACGTATGCCGGCATTGGGCTGGAAATGCCGGTTTCGGGATTCTGCACAGAACGAGTTTGCCCACCGCTGAATCCACACTTGAGTTTAACTCTGTTCGTTGAATGCACACATGGACCACCATTCAGTTAGATAGCTCCGTTTTGGTTTTAGAAGTACATATTTCTCTGTACAGACTATGGTCCCATTAACTCCGGTATACCCCAACGCAGCTGCTAGATGAAACGTGTTTCTAACTCGCTGAATCTCAACATAGATTCAACTCTTAGGTGAACGAACGCACAGCAGAGCAGTTTCACGGAAACGTTTCTCTTGGATTTTAGACGAAGTCTTCCTGCTGTTTCGTAAGTATGCCGGCATTGGGCTGGAAATGACGGTTTCGGGATTCTGCACAGAACGGGTTTGCACACCGCTGAATCCACAAATGAGTTTAACGCTGTCCGTTGAATACACACATGGACCACCATTTAGTTAGATAGCTCCGTTTTGGATTTAGAAGCGGATATTTCTCTGAACAGCCTATGGTCCCATTCACTCGGGAATATCCCAACGCAGCTCCTAGAAGAAACGTGTTTCTAACTCGCTGAATCTCAGCATAGATTCAACTCTCTTAGGAGAACGAACGCACAGCAGAGCAGTTTCACGGAAACGTTTCTCCTGGGATTTAGACGAAGTCTTCCTGCTGTTTCGTACGTATGCCGGTATTGGGATGGAAATGCCGGTTTCGGGATTCTGCGCAGAAAGGATTTGCACACCGTTGAATCCACGCATGAGCTTAACTCTGTCTGTTGAATGCACACATGGACATCCCTTCAGTTAGATATCTCCTTTTTGGTTTTAGAGCAGATATTTCTCTGTACATCCTATGGTCCCATTCACTCGGGAATATCCCAACGCAGCTCCAAGAAGAAACGTGTTTCTAACTCGCTGAGTCTCAACATAGATTCAACGCTCTTAGGTGAAGGAACGCACAGCAGAGCAGTTTCTCGGAAACCTTTCTCCTGAGTTTTAGATGAAGTATTCCTGCTGTTTCGTACGTATGCCGGCATTGGGCTGGAAATACCGGTTTCGGGATTCTGCACAGAACAGGTTTACAAACCTCTGAATCCACACATGAGTTTAAATCTGTCACTTGAATGCACACATGGACAACCATTCAGTTAGATAGCTCCATTTTAGTTTTAGAAGCAGATATTTCTATGTACAGCCTATGGTCCCATTCACTTGGGAATTTCCCAACGCAGCTCCTAGCAGAAACGTGTTTCTAACTCGCTGAATCTCAACATAGATTCAACTCTATTAGGTGAACGAACGCACAGCAGAGCAGTTTCACGGAAACGTTTCTCCTGGGTTTTACACGAAGTCTTCCTGCTGTTTCGTACGTATGCCGGCATTGGGCTGGAAATGCTGGGTTAGGGATTCTGCACAGAAAGGGTTTGCACAACGCTGAATCCACACATGAGTTTAACTCTGTCACTTGAGTGCACACATGGACATTCATTCAGTTACATAGCGCCGTGTTTGTTTTAGAAGCACATATTTCTCTGAACAGCCTATGGTCCCATTCACTCGAGAATATACCAATGCAGTTCCTAGAAGAAACGTGCTTATAACTCGCTGCATCTCAGCATAGATTCAACTCTCTGAGGTGAATGAACACACAGCAGAGCAGTTTCAAAGAAACGTTTCTCCAGGGTTTTAGATGAAGTCTTCCTGCTCTTTCGTACGTATGCCGGCATTGAGCTGGAAATGACGGTTTCGGGATTCTGCACAGAAAGGGATTGCACACCGCTGAATCCACATATGGGTTTAACTCTGTCAGTTGAATGCACACATGGACAACCATTCAGTTAGATAGCTCCGTTTTGGTTTTCGAAGCAGATATTTCTCTGTACAGCCTATGGTCCCATTCACTCGGGAATATCCCTTCGCAGTTCCTAAAAGAAACGTGTTTCTAACTCGCTGAATCTCAGCATAGATTCAACTCTCTTAGGTGAACGAACACACTTAAGAGCAGTTTCACGGAAACGTTACTCCTGGGTTTTAGACGAAGTCTTCCTGCTGTTTCGTACGTATGCCAGTATTGGGATGGAAATGCCGGTTTCGGGATTCTGCGCAGAAAGGGTTTGCACACCGTTGAATCCACACATGAGTTTAACTCTGTCAGTTGAATGCACACATGGACATCCCTTCAGTTAGATATCTCCTTTTTGGTTTTAGAGCAGATATTTCTCTGTACATCCTATGGTCCCATTCACTCGGGAATATCCCAACGCAGCTCCAAGAACAAACGTGTTTCTAACTCGCTGAATCTCATCATAGATTCAACGCTCTTAGGTGAAGGAACGCACAGCAGAGCAGTTTCTCGGAAACCTTTCTCCTGAGTTTTGGATGAAGTATTCGTGCTGTTTCGTACGTATGCCGGCATTGGGCTGGAAATACCGGTTTAGGGATTCTGCACAGAACAGGTTTACACACCTCTGAATCCACACATGAGTTTAAATCTGTCACTTGAATGCACACATGGACATCCATTCAGTTACATAGCTCCGTGTTTGTTTTAGAAGCACATATTTCTCTGTACAGCCTATGGTCCCATTCACTCGAGAATATCCCATCGCAGTTCCTAGAAGAAACGTGTTTCTAATGCGCTGAATCTCAGCATAGATTCACCTCTCCTAGGTGAATGAACGCACAGCAGAGTAGTTTCACAGAAACGTTTCTCCAGGGTTTTAGACGAAGTCTTCCTGCTGTTTCGTACTCATGCCAGCATTGGGCTTGAAATGCCAAATTCGGGATTCTGCACAGAACGGGTTTGCACACCGCTGAATCCACACATGAGTTTAACTCTGTCCGTTGAATGCACACATGGACAACCATTCAGTTAGATAGCTCCGCTTTGGTTTTAGAAGCAGATATTTCTCTGTACAGCCTATGGTCCCATTCACTCGGGAATATCCCAACGCAGCTCCTAGAAGAAACGTGTTTGTAACTCGGTGAATCTCAACATAGATTCAACTCTCTTAGGTGAACGAACGCACAGCAGAGCAGTTTCATGGAAACGTTTCTCTTGGATTTTAGAAGAAGTCTTCCTGCTGTTTCGTACGTATGCCAGCATTGGGCTGGAAATGCCGGTTTCGGGATTCTGCACAGAACGGGTTTGCACACCGCTGAATCCACATGTTAGTTTAACTCTGTCCGTTGAATGCACACATGGACCACCATTTAGTTAGATAGCTCCGTTTTGGATTTAGAAGCAGATATTACTCTGTACAGCCTATGGTCCCATTCACTTGGGAATATCCCAACGCAGCTCCTAGAAGAAACGTGTTTCTAACTCGCTGAATCTCAACATAGATTCAACTCTCTTAGGTGAATGAACGCACAGCAGAGCAGTTTCACGGAAACGTTTCTCCTGGGTTTTACAGGAAGTCTTCCTGCTGTTTCGTACGCATGCCGACATTGGGCTTGAAATGCCAAATTCGGGATTCTGCACAGAACGGGTTTGCACACCGCTGAATCCACACATGAGTTTAACTCTGTCCGTTGAATGCACACATGGTCCACCATTCAGTTAGATAGCTCCGTTTTGGTTTTAGAAGCAGATATTTCTATGTACAGCCTATGGTACCATTCACTTGGGAATATCCCAACGCAGCTCCTAGAAGAAACGTGTTTGTAACTCGGTGAATCTCAACATAGATTCAACTCTCTTAGGTGAACGAACGCACAGCAGAGCAGTTTTACGGAAACGTTTCTCTTGGATTTTAGAAGAAGTCTTCCTGCTGTTTCGTACGTATGCCAGCATTGGGCTGGAAATGCCGGTTTCGGGATTCTGCACAGAACGGGTTTGCACACCGCCGAATCCACACATTAGTTTAACTCTGTCCGTTGAATGCACACATGGACCACCATTTACTTAGATAGCTCCGTTTTGGATTTAGAAGCAGATATTACTCTGTACAGCCTATGGTCCCATTCACTCGGGAATATCCCAACGCAGCTCCTAGAAGAAACATGTTTCTAACTCGCTGAATCTCAGCATAGATTCAGCTCTCTTAGGTGAACGAACGCACAGCAGAGCAGTTTCACGGAAACGTTTCTCCTGGGATTTAGACGAAGTCTTCCTGCTGTTTCGTACGTATGCCGGTATTGGGATGGAAATGCCGGTTTCGGGATTCTGCGCAGAAAGGATTTGCACACCGTTGAATCCACACATGAGTTTAACTCTGTCAGTTGAATGCACACATGGACATCCCTTCAGTTAGATATCTCCTTTTTGGTTTTAGAGCAGATATTTCTCTGTACATCCTATGGTCCCATTCACTCCGGAATATCCCAACGCAGCTCCAAGAAGAAACGTGTTTCTAACTCGCTGAATCTCAACATAGATTCAACGCTCTTAGGTGAACGAATGCACAGCAGAGCAGTTTCTCGGAAACCTTCCTCCTGAGTTTTAGATGAAGTATTCCTGCTGTTTTGTACGTATGCCGGCATTGGGCTGGAAATACCGGTTTCGGGATTCTGCACAGAACAGGTTTACACACCTCTGAATCCACACATGAGTTTAAATCTGTCACTTGAATGCACACATGGACATCCATTCAGTTACATAGCGCCGTGTTTGTTTTAGAAGCACATATTTCTCTGTACAGCCTATGGTCCCATTCACTCGAGAATATCCCATCGCAGTTCCTAGAAGAAACGTGTTTCTAACTCGCTGAATCTCAACATAGATTCAAGTCTCTTAGGTGAACGGACGCACAGCAGAGCAGTTTCACGGAAACGTTTCTCCTGGGTTTTAGACGAAGTCTTCCTGCTGTTTCGTACGTATGCCGGGATTTGGCTGGAAATGCCGGTTTCGGATTCTGCACAGAACGGGTTTGCACACCGCTGAATCCACACATTAGATTAACTGTGTCCGTTGAATCCACACATGGACCACCATTCAGTTAGATAGCTCCGTTTTGGTTTTAGAAGCAGATATTTCTCTGTACAGCCTATGGTCCCATTCACTCGGGTATATCCCAACGCAGCTCCAAGAAGAAACGTGTTTCTAACTCGCTGAATATCAACATAGAGTCAACTCTCTTAGGTGAACTAACGCACAGCAGAGCAGTTTCACTGAAACGTTTCTCTTGGGTTTTAGACGAAGTCTTCCTGCTGTTTCTTACGTATGCTGGCATTGGGCGGGAAATGCCGGTTTCGGGATTCTGCACAGAAGAGGTTTACAAACCTCTGAAACTACACTTCAGTTTAACTCTGTCACTTGAATGCACACATGGACAATCATTCAGTTAGATAGCTCCGTTTTGGTTTTAGAAGCAGATATCTCTCTGTACAGCCTATGGTCCCTTTCACTCGGGAATATCCCAACGCAGCTCCTGGAAGAAACGTGTTTCTAACTCGCTGAATCTCAGGATAGATTCAACTCTCTTAGGTGAACGAACGTACAGCAGAGCAGTTTCACGGAAACGTTTCTCCTGGGTTTTAGACGAAGTCTTACTGCTGTTTCGTACGTATGCCGGCATTGGGCTGGAAAATCCGGTTTTGGGATTCTGCAGAGAAAGATTTTGCACACCGCTGAATCCAAACATGCGTTTAACTCTGTCACTTGAATGCACACATGGACATCCATTCAGTTACATAGCTCCGTTTTTGTTTTAGAAGCAGATATTTCTCTGTACAGCCTATGGTCCCATTCACTCGAGAATATCCCATCGCAGTTCCTAGAAGAAACGTGCTTCTAACTCGCTGCATCTCAGCATAGATTCAACTCTCTTAGGTGAATGAACACACAGCAGAGCAGTTTCAAAGAAACGTTTCTCCAGGGTTTTAGATGAAGTCTTCCTGCTCTTTCGTACGTATGCCGGCATTGGGCTGGAAATGCCGGTTTCAGGATTCTGCACAGAAAGGGTTTGCACACCGCTGAATCCACATATGGGTTTAACTCTGTCAGTTGAATGCACACATGGACAACCATTCAGTTAAATAGCTCCGTTTTGGTTTTAGAAGCAGATATTTCTCTGTACTGCCTATGGTCCCATTCACTCGGGAATATCCCTTCGCAGTTCCTAAAAGAAACGTGTTTCTATCTCGCTGAATCTCAGCATAGATTCAACTCTCTTAGGTGAACGAACACACTTAAGAGCAGTTTCACGGAAACGTTACTCCTGGGTTTTAGACGAAGTCTTCCAGCTGTTTCGTACGTATGCCGGCATTTGGCTGGAAATGCCGGTTTCGGATTCTGCACAGAATGGGTTTGCACACCGCTGAATCCACACATGAGTTTAACTCTGTCCGTTGAATGCACACATGGACCACCATTCAGTTAGACAGCTCCGTTTTCGTTTTAGAAGCAGATATTTCTCTGTACAGCCTATGGCCCCTTCACTTGGGTATATCCCAACGCAGCTCCAAGAAGAAACGTGTTTCTAACTCGCTGAATATCAACATAGAATCAACTCTTTTAGGTGAACGAACGCACAGCAGAGCAGTTTCACGGAAACGTTTCTCTTGGGTTTTAGACGAAGTCTTCCTGCTGTTTCTTACGTATGCCGGCGTTGGGCGGGAAATGCCGGTTTCGGGATTCTGCACAGAAGAGGTTTACACACCGCTGAAACCACACTTGAGGTTAACTCTGTCACTTGAATGCACACATGGGCAACCATTCCGTTAGAAAGCTCCGTTTTGGTTTTAGAAGCAGATACCTCTCTGTACAGCCTATGGTCCCATTTACTCGGGAATATCCCAACGCAGCTGCGAGAAGAAACGTGTTTCTAACTCGCTGAATCTCAACATATATTCAAATCTGTTAGGTGAACGAACGCACAGCAGAGCAGTTTCTCGGAAACGTTTCTCCTGAGTTTTAGACGAAGTCTTCCAGCTGTTTCGTACATATGCCGGCATTAGGCTGGAAATGACGGATTCGGGATTCTGCATAGAACGGGTTTCCACACCGCTGAATCCACACATGAGTTAAACTCTGTCCGTTGAATACACACATGGACAACCATTCAGTTAGATATCTTTGTTTTGGTTTTAGAAGCAGATATTTCTCTGTACTGCCTATGGTCCCATTCACTCGGGAATATCCCAAAGCACCTCCTAGAAGAAACGTGTTTCTAACTCGCTGAATCAAAACATACATTCAACGCTCTTAGGTGAACGAACACACAGCAGAGCAGTTTCACGACAACCTTTCTCCAGAGTTTTAGTAGATGTCTTACCGCTGTTTCGTACGTATGCCGGCATTTGGCTGGAAATTCTGGTTTCGGGATTGTGCACAGAAAGGGCTTGCAAACCGCTGAATCCACACATGAGTTTAACTCTGTCAGTTGAATGCACACATGGACAGCCATTCAGTTAGATAGCACCGTTTTGGTTTCAGAAGCAGATATTTCTCTGTACAGCCTATGGTCCCATTCACTCGGGAATATCCCAACGAAGCTCCTAGAAGAAACGTGTTTCTAACTCGCTGAATCTCAACATAGATTCAACGCTCTTAGGTGAACGAATGCACAGCAGAGCAGTTTCTCGGAAACCTTCCTCCTGAGTTTTAGATGAAGTATTCCTGCTGTTTTGTACGTATGCCGGCATTGGGCTGGAAATACCGGTTTCGGGATTCTGCACAGAACAGGTTTACACACCTCTGAATCCACACATGAGTTTAAATCTGTCACTTGAATGCACACATGGACATCCATTCAGTTACATAGCGCCGTGTTTGTTTTAGAAGCACATATTTCTCTGTACAGCCTATGGTCCCATTCACTCGAGAATATCCCATCGCAGTTCCTAGAAGAAACGTGTTTCTAACTCGCTGAATCTCAACATAGATTCAAGTCTCTTAGGTGAACGGACGCACAGCAGAGCAGTTTCACGGAAACGTTTCTCCTGGGTTTTAGACGAAGTCTTCCTGCTGTTTCGTACGTATGCCGGGATTTGGCTGGAAATGCCGGTTTCGGATTCTGCACAGAACGGGTTTGCACACCGCTGAATCCACACATTAGATTAACTGTGTCCGTTGAATCCACACATGGACCACCATTCAGTTAGATAGCTCCGTTTTGGTTTTAGAAGCAGATATTTCTCTGTACAGCCTATGGTCCCATTCACTCGGGTATATCCCAACGCAGCTCCAAGAAGAAACGTGTTTCTAACTCGCTGAATATCAACATAGAGTCAACTCTCTTAGGTGAACTAACGCACAGCAGAACAGTTTCACTGAAACGTTTCTCTTGGGTTTTAGACGAAGTCTTCCTGCTGTTTCTTACGTATGCTGGCATTGGGCGGGAAATGCCGGTTTCGGGATTCTGCACAGAAGAGGTTTACAAACCGCTGAAACCACACTTGAGTTTAACTCTGTCACTTGAATGCACACATGGACAATCATTCAGTTAGATAGCTCCGTTTTGGTTTTAGAAGCAGATATCTCTCTGTACAGCCTATGGTCCCTTTCACTCGGGAATATCCCAACGCAGCTCCTGGAAGAAACGTGTTTCTAACTCGCTGAATCTCAGGATAGATTCAACTCTCTTAGGTGAACGAACGTACAGCAGAGCAGTTTCACGGAAACGTTTCTCCTGGGTTTTAGACGAAGTCTTACTGCTGTTTCGTACGTATGCCGGCATTGGGCTGGAAAATCCGGTTTTGGGATTCTGCAGAGAAAGATTTTGCACACCGCTGAATCCAAACATGCGTTTAACTCTGTCACTTGAATGCACACATGGACATCCATTCAGTTACATAGCTCCGTTTTTGTTTTAGAAGCAGATATTTCTCTGTACAGCCTATGGTCCCATTCACTCGAGAATATCCCATCGCAGTTCCTAGAAGAAACGTGCTTCTAACTCGCTGCATCTCAGCATAGATTCAACTCTCTTAGGTGAATGAACACACAGCAGAGCAGTTTCAAAGAAACGTTTCTCCAGGGTTTTAGATGAAGTCTTCCTGCTCTTTCGTACGTATGCCGGCATTGGGCTGGAAATGCCGGTTTCAGGATTCTGCACAGAAAGGGTTTGCACACCGCTGAATCCACATATGGGTTTAACTCTGTCAGTTGAATGCACACATGGACAACCATTCAGTTAAATAGCTCCGTTTTGGTTTTAGAAGCAGATATTTCTCTGTACTGCCTATGGTCCCATTCACTCGGGAATATCCCTTCGCAGTTCCTAAAAGAAACGTGTTTCTATCTCGCTGAATCTCAGCATAGATTCAACTCTCTTAGGTGAACGAACACACTTAAGAGCAGTTTCACGGAAACGTTACTCCTGGGTTTTAGACGAAGTCTTCCAGCTGTTTCGTACGTATGCCGGCATTTGGCTGGAAATGCCGGTTTCGGATTCTGCACAGAATGGGTTTGCACACCGCTGAATCCACACATGAGTTTAACTCTGTCCGTTGAATGCACACATGGACCACCATTCAGTTAGACAGCTCCGTTTTCGTTTTAGAAGCAGATATTTCTCTGTACAGCCTATGGCCCCTTCACTTGGGTATATCCCAACGCAGCTCCAAGAAGAAACGTGTTTCTAACTCGCTGAATATCAACATAGAATCAACTCTTTTAGGTGAACGAACGCACAGCAGAGCAGTTTCACGGAAACGTTTCTCTTGGGTTTTAGACGAAGTCTTCCTGCTGTTTCTTACGTATGCCGGCGTTGGGCGGGAAATGCCGGTTTCGGGATTCTGCACAGAAGAGGTTTACACACCGCTGAAACCACACTTGAGGTTAACTCTGTCACTTGAATGCACACATGGGCAACCATTCCGTTAGAAAGCTCCGTTTTGGTTTTAGAAGCAGATACCTCTCTGTACAGCCTATGGTCCCATTTACTCGGGAATATCCCAACGCAGCTGCGAGAAGAAACGTGTTTCTAACTCGCTGAATCTCAACATATATTCAAATCTGTTAGGTGAACGAACGCACAGCAGAGCAGTTTCTCGGAAACGTTTCTCCTGAGTTTTAGACGAAGTCTTCCAGCTGTTTCGTACATATGCCGGCATTAGGCTGGAAATGACGGATTCGGGATTCTGCATAGAACGGGTTTCCACACCGCTGAATCCACACATGAGTTAAACTCTGTCCGTTGAATACACACATGGACAACCATTCAGTTAGATATCTTTGTTTTGGTTTTAGAAGCAGATATTTCTCTGTACTGCCTATGGTCCCATTCACTCGGGAATATCCCAAAGCACCTCCTAGAAGAAACGTGTTTCTAACTCGCTGAATCACAACATACATTCAACTCTCTTAGGTGAACGAACACACAGCAGAGCAGTTTCACGACAACCTTTCTCCAGAGTTTTAGTAGATGTCTTACCGCTGTTTCGTACGTATGCCGGCATTTGGCTGGAAATTCTGGTTTCGGGATTGTGCACAGAAAGGGCTTGCAAACCGCTGAATCCACACATGAGTTTAACTCTGTCAGTTGAATGCACACATGGACAGCCATTCAGTTAGATAGCACCGTTTTGGTTTCAGAAGCAGATATTTCTCTGTACAGCCTATGGTCCCATTCACTCGGGAATATCCCAACGAAGCTCCTAGAAGAAACGTGTTTCTAACTCGCTGAATCTCAACATAGATTCAACTCTCTTAGGTCAACGAACGCACAACAGAGCAGTTTCACGGAAACGTTTCTCCGGAGTTTTATTCGAAGTCTTACTGCTGTTTCGTTCCTTTGCCTGCATTGGGATGGAAATGCCGGTTTCGGGATTCTGCACAGAAGAGGTTTACACACCGCTGAAACCACACTTGAGTTTAACTCTGTCACTTGAATGCACACATGGACAACCATTCAGGTAGAAAGCTCCATTTTGGTTTTAGAAGCAGATATCTCTCTGTACAGCCTATGGTCCCTTTCTCTCGGGTATATCCCAACGCAGTTCCAAGAAGAAACGTGTTTCTAACTCGCTGAATATCAACATAGAATCAACTCTCTTAGGTGAACGAACGCACAGCAGAGCAGTTTCACGGAAACGTTTCTCTTGGGTTTTAGACGAAGTCTTCCTGCTGTTTCGTACGTATGCCGGCATTGGGCTGGAAATGACGGATTCGGGATTCTGCATAGAACGGGTTTCCACACCGTTGAATCCACACATGAGTTAAACTCTGTCCGTTGAATACACACATGGACCACCATTCAGTTAGAAAGCTCCGTTTTGGTTTTAGAAGCAGATATTTCTCTGTACAGCCTGTGGTCTCATTCACTCTGGAATATCCCAACGCAGCTCTTAGAAGAAACGTGTTTCTCTCTCGCTGAATCTCAACACAGATTCAACTCTCTTAGGTGAACGAACGCACAGCAGAGCAGTTTCACGGAAACGTTTCTCCTGGGTTTTAGACGAAGTCTTACTGCTGTTTCGTACGTATGCCGGCATTGGGCTGGAAAAGCCGGTTTTGGGATTCTGCACAGAAAGTGTTTGCATACTGCTGAATCCACACATGAGTTTATCTCTGTCAGTTGAATGCACACATGGGCAACCAATCTGTTAGATAGCTCCGTTTTGGTTTTAGAAGCAGATATTTCTCTGTACAGCCTATGGTCCCATTCACTCGGGAATATCCCAACGAAGCTCCTAGAAGAAACGTGTTTCTAACTCGCTGAATCTCAACATAGATTCAACTCTCTTAGGTGAACGAACGCACAGCAGAGCAGTTTCACGGAAACGTTTCTCCTGAGTTTTATTCGAAGTCTTACTGCTGTTTCGTTCGTTTGCCTGCATTGGGATGGAAATGTCGGTTTCGACATTCTGCACAGAAAGGGTTTGCACACCCCTGAATCCGAACATGAGTTTAACTCAGTCATTTGAAAGCACCCATGGGCAACCATTCAGTGAGATAGCTCCGTTTTCGTTTTATAAGCAGATATTTCTCTGTACAGGCTCTGGTCCCATTCACTCGGGAATATCCCAACGCAGCTCCCAGAAGAAACGTGTTTCCAACTCGTTGAATCTCAACACAGATTCAACTCTCTTAGGTGAACGAACGCACAGCAGAGCAGTTTCACGGAAACGTTTCTCCTGAGTTTTAGTAGAAGTCTTACTGCTGTTTCGTACGTATGCCGGCATTTGGCTGGAAATGTCGGTTTCGGGTTTCTGCACAGAAAGGGCTTGCACACCGCTGAATCCACACATGATTTTAACCCTGTCAGTTGAATGCACACATGGACAACCATTCAGTTATATAGCTCCGTTTTGGTTTTCGAAGCAGATAATTCCCTGTACTGCCTATGGTCCCATTCCCTCGGGAATATCCTAACGCGGCTCCTAGAAGAAACGTGTTTCTAACTCGCTGAATCTCAGCATAGGTTCAACTATCTTAGGTGAACGAACGCACAGCAGTGCAGTTTCACGGAAACGTTTCTCCGGAGTTTTTGACGAAGACTTAGTGCTGTTTCCTGCGTATGCTGGCATTGGGCTGAAAATGCCAGTTTCGGGATACTGCACAGAAAGCCTTTGCACACCGCTGAATCCACACATGAGTTTACTTAAGTCAATTGAATGCACACATGAACAACCACTCAGTTAGATAGCTCCGTTTTGGTTTTAGAAGCAGATATTTCTCTGTACAGCCTATGGTCCCATTCACTCGGGAATATCCCAACGCAGATCCTAGAAGAAACGTGTATCTAATTCGCTGAATCTCAACATAGATTCAACTCTCTTAGGTGAACGAATGCACGGCAGAGAAGTTTCACTGAAACGTTTCTCCTGAATTTTAGACGAAGACTTACTGCTGTTTCTTACGTATGCCGACATTGGGCTGGAAATGCCGGTTTTGGGATTCTGCACAGAAAGGGTTTTCACACAGCTGAATCCACACATGAGTTTAACTCTGTCAGTTGAATGCTCACATGGACACCCATTCAGTTATATAGCTCCGTTTTGGTTTTAGAAGCAGATAATTCTCTGTACAGCCTATGATCTCATTCCCTCGGGAATATCGCAACGCAGCTCCGAGAAGAAACGTGTTTCTAACTCGCTGAATCTCAACATAGATTCAACTCTGTTAGGTGAACGAATGCATAGCAGAGCAGTTTCACGGAAACGTTTCTCCTGGGTTTTAGACGAAGTCTTACTGCTGTTTCGTATGTATGCCAGCATTGGCCTGGAAATGCCAGTTTCGGCATTCTGCAAAGAAAGGGTATGCACACCGCTGAATCCACACGTGAGTTTTACTCTGTCACCTGAATGCACACATGGACAACCATTCAGTTATATAGCTCTGTTTTGGTTTTAGAAGCAGATATTTCTCTGTACAGCCTATGGTCCCATTCACTCGAGAATACCCCATCGCAGTTCCAAGAAGAAACGTGCTTCTAACTCGCTGCCTCTCAGCATAGATTCAACTCTCTTAGGTGAATGAACACACAGCAGAGCAGTTTCAAAGAAACGTTTCTCCAGGGTTTTATATGAAGTCTTCCTGCTGTTTCGTACGTATGCCGGCATTGGGCTGGAAATGTCGGTTTTGGGATTCTGAACAGAACGGGTTTGCACACCGGTGAATCCACACATGAGTTTAACTCTGTTCGTTGAATGCACACATGGACCACCATTCAGTTAGATAGCTCCGTTTTGGTTTCAGAAGCAGATATTTCTCTGTACAGACTATGGTCCCATTAACTCCGGTATATCCCAATGCAGCTCCTAGATGAAACGTCTTTCTAACTCGCTGAATCTCAACATAGATTCAACTCTCTTAGGTGAACGAACGCACAGCAGAGCAGTTTCACAGAAACGTTTCTCCTGGGTTTTAGACGAAGTCTTCCTGCTGTTTCGTACGTATGACGGCATTGGGCTGGAAATACCGGTTTTGGGATTCTGCACAGAACAGGTTTACACACCTCTGAATCCACACATGAGTTTAAATCTGTCACTTGAATGCACACATGGACATCCATTCAGTTACATAGCGCCGTGTTTGTTTTAGAAGCACATATTTCTCTGTACAGCCTATGGTCCCATTCACTCGAGAATATCCCATCGCAGTTCCTAGGAGAAACGTGTTTCTAACTCGCTGAATCTCAGCAAAGATTCAACTCTCCTAGGTGAACGGACGCACAGCAGAGCAGTTTCACGGAAACGTTTCTCCTGGGTTTTAGACGAAGTCTTCCTGCTGTTTCGTATGTATGCCGGCATTGGGCTTGAAATGCCAAATTCGGGATTCTGCACAGAACGGGTTTGAACACCGCTGAATCCCCACATGAGTTTAACTCTGTCCGTTGAGTGCACACATGGACCACCATTCAGTTAGATAACTCCGTTTTGGTTTTAGAAGCAGATATTTCTCTGTACAGCCTATGGTACCATTCACTCGGGTATATCCCAACGCGGCTCCTAGAAGAAACGTGTTTCTAACTCGCTGAATCTCAACATAGATTCAACTCTCTTAGGTGAACGAACGCACAGCAGAGCAGTTTCACGGAAACGTTTCTCTTGGATTTTAGACGAAGTCTTCCTGCTGTTTCTTACGTATGCCGGCATTGGGCTGGAAATGCCACATTCGGGATTCCGCACAGAACGGGTTTGCACACGCTGAATCCACAGATGAGTTTAACTCTGTCAGTTGAATGCACACATGGACAACCATTCAGTTAGATAGCTCCATTTTAGTTTTAGAAGCAGATATTTCTATGTACAGCCTATGGTCCCATTCACTTGGGAATTTCCCAACGCAGCTCCTAGAAGAAACGTGTTTCTAACTCGCTGAATCTCAACATAGATTCAACTCTCTTAGGTGAACGAAAGCACAGCAGAGCAGTTTCACGGAAACGTTTCTCCTGGGTTTTACACGAAGTCTTCCTGCTGTTTCGTACGTATGCCGGCATTGGCCTGGAAATGCCAGGTTAGGGATTCTGCACAGAAAGGGTTTGCACAACGCTGAATCCACACATGAGTTTAACTCTGTCACTTGAATGCACACATGGACATCCATTCAGTTACATAACGCCGTGTTTGTTTTAGAAGCACATATTTCTCTGTACAGCCTATGTTCCCATTCACTCGAGAATATCCCAATGCAGTTCCTAGAAGAAACGTGCTTCTAACTCACTGCATCTCAGCATAGATTCAACTCTCTTAGGTGAATGAACACACAGCAGAGTAGTTTCAAAGAAACGTTTCTCCGGGGTTTTAGATGAAGTCTTCCTGCTCTTTCGTACATATGCCGGCATTGGGCTGGAAATGACGGTTTCGGGATTCTGCACAGAAAGGGATTGCACACCGCTGAATCCACATATGGGTTTATCTCTGTCAGTTGAATGCACACATGGACAACCATTCAGTTAGATAGCTCCGTTTTGGTTTTAGAAGCAGATATTTCTTTGTACAGGCTATGGTCCCATTCACTCGGGTATATCCCAACGCAGCTCCTAGAAGAAATGTGTTTCTAACTCGCTGAATCTCAACATAGATTCAACTCTCTTAGGTGAACGATCGCACTGCAGAGCAGTTTCACGGAAAAGTTTCTTCTGGGTTTTAGACGAAGTCTTCCTGCTGTTTCATACGTATACCGGCATTGGGCTGGAAATGCCGGTTTCGGGATTCTGCACAGAACGAGTTTGCCCACCTCTGAATCCACACTTGAGTTTAACTCTGTTCGTTGAATGCACAAATGGACCACGATTCAGTTAGGTAGCTCCGTTTTGGTTTTAGAGGTAGATATTTCTCTGTACAGACTATGGTCCCATTAACTTCGGTATATCCCAACGCAGCTCCTAGATGAAACGTGTTTCTAACTCGCTGAATCTCAACATAGATTCAACTCTCTTAGGTGAACGAACGCACAGCAGAGCAGTTTCACGGAAACGTTACTCCTGGGTTTTAGCCGAAGTCTTCCTGCTGTTTCGTACGTATGCCGGTATTGGGATGGAAATGCCGGTTTCGGGATTCTGCGCAGAAAGGATTTGCACACCGTTGAATCCACACATGAGTTTAACTCTGTCAGTTGAATGCACACATGGACATCCCTTCAGTTAGATATCTCCTTTTTGGTTTTAGAGCAGATATTTCTCTGTACATCCTATGGTCCCATTCACTCGGGAATATCCCAACGCAGCTCCAAGAAGAAACGTGTTTCTAACTCGCTGAATCTCAACATAGATTCAACGCTCTTAGGTGAAGGAACGCACAGCAGAGCAGTTTCTCGGAAACCTTTCTCCTGAGTTTTAGATGAAGTATTCCTGCTGTTTCGTACGTATGCCGGCATTGGGCAGGAAATACCGGTTTCGGGATTCTGCACAGAACAGGTTTACACACCTCTGAATCCACACATGAGTTTAAATCTGTCACTTGAATGCACACATGGACATCCATTCAGTTACATAGCGCTGTGATTGTTTTAGAAGCACATATTTCTCTGTACAGCCTATGGTCCCATTCACTCGAGAATATCCCATCGCAGTTCTTAGAAGAAACGTGATTCTAACTCGCTGAATCTCAGCATAGTTTCAACTCTCCTAGGTGAATGAAAGCACAGCAGAGCAGTTTCACAGAAACGTTTCGCCAGGGTTTTAGACGAAGTCTGCCTGAGGTTTCGTATGTATGCCGGCATTGGGCTTGGAATGCCAAATTCGGGATTCTGCACAGAACGGGTTTGCACACCGCTGAATCCACACATGAGTTTAACTCTGTCCGTTGAATGTACACATGGACCACCATTCAGTTAGATAGCTCCGTTTTGGTTTTAGAAGCAGATATTTCTCTGTACAGCCTATGGTACCATTCACTCGGGTATATCCCAACGCAGCTCCTAGATGAAACGTGTTTCTAACTCGCTGAATCTCAACATAGATTCAACTCTCTTAGGTGAACGAACGCACAGCAGAGCAGTTTCACGGAAACGTTTCTCTTGGATTTTAGACGAAGACTTCCTGCTGTTTCTTACGTATGCCGGCATTGGGCTGGAAATGCCGGTTTCGGGATTCCGCACAGAACGCGTTTGAACACCGCTGAATCCACAGGTGAGTTTAACTCTGTCAGTTGAATGCACACATGGACAGCCATTCAGTTAGACAGCACCGTTTTGGTTTCAGAAGCAGATATTTCTATGTACAGCCTATGGTCCCATTCACTTGGGAATATCCGAACGCAGCTCCTAGAAGAAACATGTTTCTAACTCGCTGAATCTCAACATAGATTCAACTCTCTTAGGTGAATGAACGCACAGCAGAGCAGTTTCACGGAAACGTTTCTCCTGAGTTTTACACGAAGTCTTCCTGCTGTTTCGTACGTATGCCGGCATTGGGCTGGAAATGCCGGGTTAGGGATTCTGCACAGAAAGGGTTTGCACAACGCTGAATCCACACATGAGTTTAACTCTGTCACTTGAATGCACACATGGACATCCATTCAGTTACATAGCGCCGTGTTTGTTTTAGAAGCACATATTTCTCTGAACAGCCTATGGTCCCATTCACTCGAGAATATCCCATCGCAGTTCCTAGAAGAAACGTGCTCCTAACTGACTGCATCTCAGCATAGATTCAACTCTCTTAGGTGAATGAACACGCAGCAGAGCTGTTTCAAAGAAACGTTTCTCCAGGGTTTTAGATGAAGTCTTCCTGCTCTTTCGTACGTATGCCGGCATTGGGCTGGAAATGCCGGTTTCGGGATTCTGCACAGAACGGGATTGCACACCGCTGAATCCACATATAGGTTTAACTCTGTCAGTTGAATGCACACATGGACAACCATTCAGTTAGATAGGTCCGTTTTGGTTTTAGAAGCAGATATTTCTCTGTACAGCCTATGGTCCCATTCACTCGGGAATATCCCTTCGCAGTTCCTAAAAAAAACGTGTTTCTAACTCGCTGAATCTCAGCATAGATTCAACTCTCTTAGGTGAACGAACACACTTAAGAGCAGTTTCACGGAAATGTTACTCCTGGGTTTTAGACGAAGACATCCTGCTGTTTCGTACGTATGCCGGCATTGGGCTGGAAATGTCGGTTTCGGGATTCTGAACGGAACGGGTTTGCACACCGCTGAATCCACAACTGAATTACCTCTGTCTGTTGAATGGACACATGGACAACCATTCAGTTAGATAGCTCCGTTTTGGTTTTAGAAGCAGATATTTCTCTGTACAGCCTATGGTCCGATTCACTCGGGTATATCCCAACGCAGCCCAAGAAGAAATGTGTTTCTAACTCGCTGAATCTCAACATAGATTCAACTCTCTTAGGTGAACGATCGCACTGCAGAGCAGTTTCACGGAAACGTTTCTTCTGGGTTTTAGACGAAGTCTTCCTGCTGTTTCGTACGTGTGCCGGCATTGGGCAGGAAATGCCGGTTTCGGGATTCTGCATAGAACGAGTTTGCCCACCGCTGAATCCACACATGAGTTTAACTCTGTTCGTTGAATGCACACATGGACCACCATTCAGTTAGATAGCTCCGTTTTGGTTTTAGAAACAGATATTTCTCTGTACAGACAATGGTCCCATTAACTCCGGTATATCGCAACGCAGCTCCTAGATGAAACGTGTTTCTAACTCGCTGAATCTCATCATAGATTCAACTCTCTTAGGTGAACGAACGCACAGCAGAGCAGTTTCACGGAAACGTTTCTCCTGGGATTTAGACGAAGTCTTCCTGCTGTTTCGTACGTATGCCGGTATTGGAATGGAAATGCCGGTTTCGGGATTCTGCGCAGAAAGGGTTTGCACACCGTTGAATCCACACATGAGTTTAACTCTGTCAGTTGAATGCACACATGGACATCCCTTCAGTTAGATATCTCCTTTTTGGTTTTAGAGCAGATAATTCTCTGTACATCCTATGGTCACATTCACTCGGGAATATCCCAACGCAGCTCCAAGAAGAAACGTGTTTCTAACTCGCTGAATCTCAACATAGATTCAACGCTCTTAGGTGAACGAACGCACAGCAGAGCTGTTTCTCGGAAACCTTTCTCCTGAGTTTTAGATGAAGTATTCCTGCTGTTTCGTACGTATGCCGGCATTGGGATGGAAATGCCGGTTTCGGGATTCCGCACAGAACGCGTTTGAACACCGCTGAATCCACAGGTGAGTTTAACTCTGTCAGTTGAATGCACACATGGACAGCCATTCAGTTAGATAGCACCGTTTTGGTTTCAGAAGCAGATATTTCTCTGTACAGCCTATGGTCCCATTCACTTGGGAATATCCCAACGCAGCTCCTAGAAGAAACGTGTTTCTAACTCGCTGAATCTCAACATAGATTCAACTCTCTTAGGTGAATGAACGCACAGCAGAGCAGTTTCACGGAAACGTTTCTCCTGGGTTTTACACGAAGTCTTCCTGCTGTTTCGTACGTATGCCGGCATTGGGCTGGAAATGCCGGGTTAGGGATTCTGCACAGAAAGGGTTTGCACAACGCTGAATCCACACATGAGTTTAACTCTGTCACTTGAATGCACACATGGACATCCATTCAGTTACATAGCGCCGTGTTTGTTTTAGAAGCACATATTTCTCTGAACAGCCTATGGTCCCATTCACTCGAGAATATCCCATCGCAGTTCCTAGAAGAAACGTGCTTCTAACTGACTGCATCTCAGCATAGATTCAACTCTCTTAGGTGAATGAACACGCAGCAGAGCAGTTTCAAAGAAACGTTTCTCCAGGGTTTTAGATGAAGTCTTCCTGCTCTTTCGTACGTATGCCGGCATTGGGCTGGAAATGCCGGTTTCGGGATTCTGCATAGAACGGGATTGCACACCGCTGAATCCACATATAGGTTTAACTCTGTCAGTTGAATGCACACATGGACAACCATTCAGTTAGATAGGTCCGTTTTGGTTTTAGAAGCAGATATTTCTCTGTACAGCCTATGGTCCCATTCACTCGGGAATATCCCTTCGCAGTTCCTAAAAAAAACGAGTTTCTAACTCGCTGAATCTCAGCATAGATTCAACTCTCTTAGGTGAACGAACACACTTAAGAGCAGTTTCACGGAAATGTTACTCCTGGGTTTTAGACGAAGACATCCTGCTGTTTCGTACGTATGCCGGCATTGGGCTGGAAATGTCGGTTTCGGGATTCTGAACGGAACGGGTTTGCACACCGCTGAATCCACAACTGAATTACCTCTGTCTGTTGAATGGACACATGGACAACCATTCAGTTAGATAGCTCCGTTTTGGTTTTAGAAGCAGATATTTCTCTGTACAGCCTATGGTCCCATTCACTCGGGTATATCCCAACGCAGCCCAAGAAGAAATGTGTTTCTAACTCGCTGAATCTCAACATAGATTCAACTCTCTTAGGTGAACGATCGCACTGCAGAGCAGTTTCACGGAAACGTTTCTTCTGGGTTTTAGACGAAGTCTTCCTGCTGTTTCGTACGTGTGCCGGCATTGGGCAGGAAATGCCGGTTTCGGGATTCTGCACAGAACGAGTTTGCCCACCGCTGAATCCACACATGAGTTTAACTCTGTTCGTTGAATGCACACATGGACCACCATTCAGTTAGATAGCTCCGTTTTGGTTTTAGAAACAGATATTTCTCTGTACAGACAATGGTCCCATTAACTCCGGTATATCGCAACGCAGCTCCTAGATGAAACGTGTTTCTAACTCGCTGAATCTCATCATAGATTCAACTCTCTTAGTTGAACGAACGCACAGCAGAGCAGTTTCACGGAAACGTTTCTCCTGGGATTTAGACGAAGTCTTCCTGCTGTTTCGTACGTATGCCGGTATTGGAATGGAAATGCCGGTTTCGGGATTCTGCGCAGAAAGGGTTTGCACACCGTTCAATCCACACATGAGTTTAACTCTGTCAGTTGAATGCACACATGGACATCCCTTCAGTTAGATATCTCCTTTTTGGTTTTAGAGCAGATAATTCTCTGTACATCCTATGGTCACATTCACTCGGGAATATCCCAACGCAGCTCCAAGAAGAAACGTGTTTCTAACTCGCTGAATCTCAACATAGATTCAACGCTCTTAGGTGAACGAACGCACAGCAGAGCAGTTTCTCGGAAACCTTTCTCGTGAGTTTTAGATGAAGTATTGCTGCTGTTTCGTACGTATGCCGGCATTGGGCTGGAAATGCCGGTTTCGGGATTCCGCACAGAACGCGTTTGAACACCGCTGAATCCACAGGTGAGTTTAACTCTGTCAGTTGAATGCACACATGGACAGCCATTCAGTTAGATAGCACCGTTTTGGTTTCAGAAGCAGATATTTCTCTGTACAGCCTATGGTCCCATTCACTTGGGAATATCCCAACGCAGCTCCTAGAAGAAACATGTTTCTAACTCGCTGAATCTCAACATAGATTCAACTCTCTTAGGTGAATGAACGCACAGCAGAGCAGTTTCACGGAAACGTTTCTCCTGGGTTTTACACGAAGTCTTCCTGCTGTTTCGTACATATTCTGGTATTGGGATGGAAATGCCGGTTTCGGGATTCTGCGCAGAAAGGGTTTGCACACCGTTGAATCCACACATGAGTTTAACTCTGTCAGTTGAATGCACACATGGACATCCCTTCAGGTAGATATCTCCTTTTTGGTTTTAGAGCAGATATTACTCTGTACATCCTATGGTCCCATTCACTCCGGAATATCCCAACGCAGCTCCAAGAAGAAACGTGTTTCTAACTCGCTGAATCTCAACATAGATTCAACGCTCTTAATTGATCGAACGCACAGCAGAGAAGTTTCTCGGAAACCTTTCTCCTGAGTTTTAGATGAAGAATTACTGCTGTTTCGTACGTATGACGGCATTGGGCTGGAAATACCGGTTTTGGGATTCTGCACAGAACAGGTTGACACACCTCTGAATCCACACATGAGTTTAAATCTGTCACTTGAATGCACACATTGACATCCATTCAGTTACATAGCGCCGTGTTTGTTTTAGAAGCAGATATTTCTCTGTACAGCCTATGGTCCCATTCACTCGAGAATATCCCATCGCAGTTCCTAGGAGAAACGTGTTTCTAACTCGCTGAATCTCAGCATACATTCAACTCTCCTAGGTGAATGAACGCACAGCAGAGCAGTTTCACGGTAACGTTTCTCCTGGGTTTTAGACGATGTCTTCCTGCTGTTTCGTATGTATGCCGGCATTGGGCTTGAAATGCCAAATTCGGGACTCTGCACAGAACGGGTTTGCACACCGCTGAATCCCCACATGAGTTTAACTCTGTCCGTTGAATGCACACATGGACCACCATTCAGTTAGATAACTCCGTTTTGGTTTTAGAAGCAGATATTTCTCTGTACAGCCTATGGTACCATTCACTCGGGTATATCCCAACACGGCTCCTAGAAGAAACGTGTTTCTAACTCGCTGCATCTCAGCATAGATTCAACTCTCTTAGGTGAATGAACACACAGCAGAGCAGTTTCAAAGAAATGTTTCTCCAGGGTTTTAGATGAAGTCTTCCTGCTCTTTCGTACGTATGCCGGCATTGGGCTGGAAATGACGGTTTCGGGATTCTGCACAGAAAGGGATTGCACACCGCTGAATCCACATATGGGTTTAACCCTTCAGTTGAATGCACACATGGACAACCATTCAGTTAGATAGCTCCGTTTTGGTTTTAGAAGCAGATATTTCTCTGTACAGACTATGGTCCCATTCACTCGGGAATATCCCTTCGCAGTTCCTAAAAGAAACGTGTTTCTAACTCGCTGAATCTCAGCATAGATTCAACTCTCTTAGGTGAACGAACGCACAGTAGAGCAGTTTCACGGAAACGTTTCTCCTGGGATTTAGACGAAGTCTTCCTGCTGTTTCGTACGTATGCCGGTATTGGGATGGAAATGCCGGTTTCGGGATTCTGCGCAGAAAGGGTTTGCACACCGTTGAATCCACACATGAGTTTAACTCTGTCAGTTGAATGCACACATGGACATCCCTTCAGTTAGATATCTCCTTTTTGGATTTAGAGCAGATATTTCTCTGTACATCCTATGGTCCCATTCACTCCGGAATATCCCAACGCAGCTCCAAGAAGAAACGTGTTTCTAACTCGCTGAATCTCAACATAGATTCAACGCTCTTAGGTGAACGAATGCACAGCAGAGCAGTTTCTCGGAAACCTTTCTCCTGAGTTTTAGATGAAGTATTCCTGCTGTTTCGTACGTATGCCGGCATTGGGCTGGAAATACCGGTTTAGGGATTCTGCACAGAACAGGTTTACACACCTCTGAATCCACACATGAGTTTAAATCTGTCACTTGAATGCACACATGGACATCCATTCAGTTACATAGCGCCGTGTTTGTTTTAGAAGCACATATTTCTCTGTACAGCCTATGGTCCCATTCACTCGAGAATATCCCATCGCAGTTCCTAGAAGAAACATGTTTCTAACTCGCTGAATCTCAACATAGATTCAAGTCTCTGAGGTGAACGAACGCACAGCAGAGCAGTTTCACGGAAACGTTTCTCCTGGGTTTTAGACGAAGTCTTCCTGCTGTTTCGTACGTATGCCGGCATTTGGCTGGAAATGCCGGTTTCGGATTCTGCACAGAACGGGTTTGCACACCGCTGAATCCACACATTAGATTAACTCTGTCCGTTGAATCCACACATGGACCACCATTCAGTTAGATAGCTCCGTTTTGGTTTTAGAAGCAGATATTTCTCTGTACAGCCTATGGTCCCATTCACTCGTGTATATCCCAACGCAGCTCCAAGAAGAAACGTGTTTCTAACTCGCTGAATCTCAGCATAGATTCAACTCTCGTAGGTGAACGAACGCACAGCAGAGCAGTTTCACGGAAACGTCACTCCTGGGATTTAGACGAAGTCTTCCTGCTGTTTCGTACGTATGCCGGTATTGGGATGGAAATGCCGGATTCGGGATTCTGCGCAGAAAGGATTTGCACACCGTTGAATCCACACATGAGTTTAACTCTGTCAGTTGAATGCACACATGGACATCCCTTCAGTTAGATATCTCCTTTTTGGTTTTAGAGCAGATATTTCTCTGTACATCCTATGGTCCCATTCACTCGGGAATATCCCAACGCAGCTCCAAGATGAAACGTGTTTCTAACTCGCTGAATCTCAACATAGATTCAACGCTCTTAGGTGAACGAACGCACAGCAGAGCAGTTTCTCGGAAACCTTTCTCCTGAGTTTTAGATGAAGTATTCCTGCTGTTTCGTACGTATGCCGGCATTGGGCTGGAAATGCCGGTTTCGGGATTCCGCACAGAACGCGTTTGAACACCGCTGAATCCACCGGTGAGTTTAACTCTGTCAGTTGAATGCACACATGGACAGCCATTCAGTAAGATAGCACCGTTTTGGTTTCAGAAGCAGATATTTCTATGTACAGCCTATGGTCCCATTCACTTGGGAATATCCCAACGCAGCTCCTAGAAGAAACATGTTTCTAACTCGCTGAATCTCAACATAGATTCAACTCTCTTAGGTGAATGAACGCACAGCAGAGCAGTTTCACGGAAACGTTTCTCCTGGGTTTTACACGAAGTCTTCCTGCTGTTTCGTACGTATGCCGGCATTGGGCTGGAAATGCCGGGTTAGGGATTCTGCACAGAAAGGGTTTGCACAACGCTGAATCCACACATGAGTTTAACTCTGTCACTTGAATGCACACATGGACATCCATTCAGTTACATAGCGCCGTGTTTGTTTTAGAAGCACATATTTCTCTGAACAGCCTATGGTCCCTTTCACTCGAGAATATCCCATCGCAGTTCCTAGAAGAAGCGTGCTTCTAACTCGCTGCATCTCAGCATAGATTCAACTCTCTTAGGTGAATGAACACACAGCAGAGCAGTTTCAAAGAAACGTTTCTCCAGGGTTTTAGATGAAGTCTTCCTGCTCTTTCATACGTATGCCGGCATTGGGCTGGAAATGCCGGTTTCGGGATTCTGCACAGAACGGGATTGCACACCGCTGAATCCACATATAGGTTTATCTCCGTCAGTTGAATGCACACATGGACAACCATTCAGTTAGATAGCTCCGTTTTGGTTTTAGAAGCAGATATTTCTCTGTACAGCCTATGGTCCCATTCACTCGGGAATATCCCTTCGCAGTTCCTAAAAAAAACGTGTTTCTAACTCGCTGAATCTCAGCATAGATTCAACTCTCTTAGGTGAACGAAAACACTTAAGAGCAGTTCACGGAAATGTTACTCCTGGGTTTTAGACGAAGACATCCTGCTGTTTCTTAAGTATGCCGGCATTGGGCTGGAAATGTCGGTTTCGGGATTCTGAACGGAACGGGTTTGCACACCGCTGAATCCACAACTGAATTTAACTCTGTCTGTTGAATGGACACATGGACAACCATTCAGTTAGATAGCTCCGTTTTGGTTTATAGAAGCAGATATTTCTCTGTACAGCCTGGGGTCCCATTCACTGGGGAATATGCCAACGCAGCTCCTAGAAGAAACGTGTTTCTAACTCTCTGAATCTCAACATAGATTGAAATCTCTTAGGTGAACAAACACACGGCCGAGCAGTTTCACGGAAACGTTTCTCCTGAGTTTTAGACGAAGTCTTACTGCTGTTTCGTACGTATGCCGGCATTGGACTGGAAATACCAGTTCCGGGATTCTGCACAGAAAGCGTTTGCACAACGATAAATCCACACATGAGTTTAACTCTGTCAGTTGAATGCACACGTGGACAACCATTCAGTTAGATAGCTCCGTTTTGGTTTTAGAAGCAGATATTTCTCTGTACAGCCTATGGTCCCATTCCCTCGGGAATATCCCAACGCAGCTCCTAGAAGAAACGTGTTTCTAACTTGCTGAATCTCAACATAGATTCAACTCTCTTAGGTGAACGAACGCACAGAAGTGCAGTTTCACGAAAACGTTTCTCCTGAGTTTTAGACGAAATCTTACTGATGTTTCCTACGTATGCCGGCATTGGGCTGGAAATGCCAGTTTCAGGATTCTGCACAGAAAGCGTTTGCACACCGCTGAATCAACACATGAGTTTAACTCTGTCAGTTGAATGCACACGTGGACAACCATTCAGTTGGATAGCTCTGTTTTGGTTTCAGAAGCAGATATTTCTCTGAACAGAATACAGTCACATTTACTCGGGAATATCCCAACGCAGCTCCTAGAAGAAACGTGTTTCTAACTCGCTGAATCTCAACATAGATTCAACTCTCTTAGGTGAACGAACGCACAGCAGTGCAGTTTCACGGAAACGTTTCTCGTGAGTTTTAGACGATGTCTTACTGCTGTTTCGTACGTATGCCGGCATTGGGCTGGAAATGCCGGTTTCGGGAATCTGCACAGAAAGTGTTTGCACACCGCTGAATCCACACATGAGTTTAACCCTGTCAGTTGAATGCACACATGGACAAGCATTCAGTTATATAGCTCCGTTTTGGTTTTATAAGCAGATAATTCTCTGGACAGCCTATGGTCCCATTCACTCGAGAATATCCCATCGCAGTTCCAAGAAGAAACGTGCTTCTAACTCTCTGCATCTCATCATAGATTCAACTCTCTTAGGTGAATGAACACACAGCAGAGCAGTTTCAAAGAAACGTTTCTCCAGGGTTTTAGATGAAGTCTTCCTGCTGTTTCGTACGTATGCCGGCATTGGGCTGGAAATGTCGGTTTCGGGATTCTGAACAGAACGGGTTTGCACACCGGTGAATCCACAACTGAATTTAACTCTGTCTGTTGAATGCACACATGGACAACCATTCAGTTAGATAGCTCCGTTTTGGTTTTAGAAGCAGATATTTCTCTGTACAGCCTATGGTCCCATTCACTCGGGTATATCCCAACGCAGCTCCTAGAAGAAATGTGTTTCTAACTCGCTGAATCTCAACATAGATTCAACTCTCTTAGGTGAACGAACACACAGCAGAGAAGTTTCACGGTAACGTTTCTCTTGGATTTTAGACGAAGTCTTCCTGCTGTTTCGTACGTATGCCGGCATTGGGCTGGAAATGCCGGTTTCGGGATTCTGCACAGAACGGGTTTGCACACCGCTGAATCCACACTTGAGTTTAACTCTGTCCGTTGAATGCACACATGGACCACCATTTAGTTAGATAGCTCCGTTTTGGATTTAGAAGCAGATATTTCTCTGTACAGCCTATGGTCCCATTCACTCGGGAATATCCCTTCGTAGTTCCTAAAAGAAACGTGTTTCTAACTCGCTGAATCTCAGCATAGATTCAACTCTCTTAGGTGAACGAACACACTTAAGAGCAGTTTCACGGAAACGTTACTCCTGGGTTTTAGACGAAGACTTCCTGCTGTTTCGTACGTATGCCGGCATTGGGCTGGAAATGTCGGTTTCGGGATTCTGAACAGAATGGGTTTGCACACCGCTGAATCCACAACTGAATTTAACTCTGTCTGTTGAATGCACACATGGACAACCATTCAGTTTGATAGCTCCGTTTTGGTTTTAGAAGCAGATATTTCTCTGTACAGCCTATGGTCCCATTCACTCGGGAATATCCCAACGCAGCTCCAAGAAGAAACGTGTTTCTAACTCGCTGAATCTCAACATAGATTCAACTCTCCTAGGTGAATGAACGCACAGCAGAGCAGTTTCACAGAAACGTTTCTCCAGGGTTTCAGACGAAGTCTTCCTGCTGTTTCGTACGCATGCCGGCATTGGGCTTGAAATGCCAAATTCGGGATTCTGCACAGAACGTGTTTGCACACCGCTGAATCCACACATAAGTTTAACTCTGTCCGTTGAATGCACACATGGACCACAATTCAGTTAGATAGCTCCGTTTTGGTTTTAGAAGCAGATATTTCTCTGTACAGCCTATGGTACCATTCACTCGGGTATATCCCAACGCAGCTCCTAGAAGAAACGTGTTTCTAACTCGCTGAATCTCAACATAGATTCAACTCTCTTAGGTGAACGAACGCACAGCAGAGCAGTTTCACGGAAACGTTTCTCTTGGATTTTCGACGAAGTCTTCCTGCTGTTTCTTACGTATGCCGGCATTGGGCTGGAAATGCCGGTTTCGGGATTCCGCACAGAACAGGTTTGCACACCACTGAATCCACACATGAGTTTAACTCTGTCAGTTGAATGCACACATGGACAACCTTTCAGTTAGATAGCTCCATTTTAGTTTTATAAGCAGATATTTCTATGTACAGCCTATGGTCCCATTCACTTGGGAATATTCCAACGCAGCTCCTAGAAGAAACGTGTTTCTAACTCGCTGAATCTCAACATAGATTCAACTTTCTTAGGTGAATGAACGCACAGCAGAGCAGTTTCACGGAAACGTTTCTCCTGGGTTTTACACGAAGTCTTCCTGCTGTTTCGTACGTATGCCGGCATTGGGCTGGAAATGCTGGGTTAGGGATTCTGTACAGAAATGGTTTGCACAACGCTGAATCCACACATGAGTTTAACTCTGTCACTTGAATGCACACATGGACATCCATTCAGTTACATAGCACCGTGTTTGTTTTAGAAGCACATATTTCTCTGAACAGCCTATGGTCCCATTCACTCGAGAATATCCCATCGCAGTTCCTAGAAGAAACGTGCTTCTAACTCGCTGCATCTCAGCATAGATTCAACTCTCTTAGGTGAATGAACACACAGCAGAGCAGTTTCAAAGAAACGTTTCTCCAGGGTTTTAGATGAAGTCTTCCTGCTCTTTCGTACGTATGCCGGCATTGGGCTGGAAATGCCGGTTTCGGGATTCTGCACAGAAAGTGTTTGCACACCGCTGAATCCACATATGGGTTTAACTCTGTCAGTTGAATGCACACATGGACAACCATTCAGTTAGATAGCTCCGTTTTGGTTTTAGAAGCAGATATTTCTCTGTGCTGCCTATGGTCCCATTCACTCGGGAATATCCCTTCGCAGTTCCTAAAAGAAACGTGTTTCTAACTCGCTGAATCTCAGCATAGATTCAACTCTCTTAGGTGAGCGAGCACACTTAAGAGCAGTTTCACGGAAACGTTACTCCTGGGTTTTAGACGAAGCCTTCCTGCTGTTTCGTTCGTATGCCGGCATTTGGCTGGAAATGCCGGTTTCGGATTCTGCACAGAACGGGTTTGCACACCGCTGAATCCACACATGAGTTTAACTCTGTCCGTTGAATGCACACATGGACCACCATTCAGTTAGACAGCTCCGTTTTGGTTTTAGAAGCAGATAATTCTCTGTACAGCCTATGGTCCCCTTCACTCGGGTATATCCCAACGCAGCTCCAAGAAGAAACGTGTTTCTAACTCGCTGAATATCAACATAGAATCAACTCTCTTAGGTGAACGAACGCACAGCAGAGCAGTTTCACGGAAACGTTTTTCTTGGGTTTTAAACGAAGTCTTCCTGCTGTTTCTTACGTATGCCGGCGTTGGGCGGGAAATGCCGGTTTCGGGATTCTGCACAGAAGAGGTTTACACACCGCTGAAACCACCCTTGAGTTTAACTCTGTCACTTGAATGCACACATGGACCACTATTCAGTTAGAAAGCTCCGTTTTGGTTTTAGAAGCAGATATCTCTCTGTACAGCCTATGGTCCCTTTCACTCGGGAATATCCCAACGCAGCTGCTAGAAGAAACGTGTTTCTAACTCGCTGAATCTCAGGATAGATTCAACTCTCTTAGGTGAACGAACGCACAGCAGAGCAGTTTCATGGAAACGTTTCTCCTAGGTTTTAGACGAAGTCTTCCTGCTGTTTCGTACGTATGCCGGCATTGGGCTGGAAAATCCAGTTTCGGGATTCTGCAGAGAAAGGTTTTGCACAGCGCTGAATCCACACATGCGTTTAACTCTGTCAGTTGAATGCACACATGGACAAGCATTCAGTTATATAGCTCCGATTTGGTTTTAGAAGCAGATATTTCTCTGTACAGCCTATGGTCCCATTCACTTGGGAATATTCCAATGCAGCTCCTAGAAGAAACGTGTTTCTAACTCATTGAATTTCAACATAAACTCAACTCTCTTAGGTGAATGAACGCACAGCAGAGCATTTTCAGGGAAACGTTTCTCCTGGGTTTTAGACGAAGTCTTCCTGCTGTTTCATACGTATGCCGGCATTGGGCTGCAAATGCCGGTTTCGGGATTCTGCACAGAACGGGTTTGCGCACCGCTGAATCCACACATGAGTTTAACTCTGTCCGTTGAATGCACACATGGACCACCATTCAGTTAGATAGCTCCGTTTTGGTTTTAGAAGCAGATATTTCTCTGTACAGCCTATGGTCCCATTCACTCGGGTATATCCCAACGCAGCTCCTAGAAGAATCGTGTTTCTAACTCACTGAATCTCAACATAGATTCAACTCTCTTAGGTGAACGAACGCACAGCAGAGCAGTTTCACGGAAACGTTTCTCTTGGGTTTATTCGTAATCTTCCTGCTGTTTCTTACGTATGTCGGCATTGGCCTGGAAATGCCGGTTTCGGGATTCTGCACAGAACGGGTTTGCACACCGCTGAATACACATGAGTTTAACTCTGTCAGATGAATGCACACATGGACAACCATTCAGTTAGATAGCTCCATTTTAGTTTTAGAAGCTGATATTTCTATGTACAGCCTATGGTCCCATTCACTCGGGGATATCGCATCTTAGTTCCTAGAAGAAACGTGTTTCTAACTCGCTAAATCTCAACATATATTCAACTCTGTTAGGTGAACGAACGCACAGCAGAGCAGTTTCTCGGAAACGTTTCTCCTGAGTTTTAGACGAAGTATTCCTGCTGTTTCGTACGTATGCCGGCATTGGGCTGGAAATGACGGATTCGGGATTCTGCATAGAACGGGTTTCCACACCGCTGAATCCACACATGAGTTAAACTCTGTCCGTTGAATACACACATGGACCACCATTCAGTTAGAAAGCTCCGTTTTGGTTTTAGAAGCAGATATTTCTCTGTACAGCCTGTGGTCTCATTCACTCTGGAATATCCCAACGCAGCTCTTAGAAGAAACGTGTTTCTATCTCGCTGAATCTCAACATAGATTCAACTCTCTTAGGTGAACGAACGCACAGCAGAGCAGTTTCACGGAAACGTTTCTCCTGGGTTTTAGACAAAGTCTTACTGCTGTTTCGTACGTATGCCGGCATTGGGCTGGAAAAGCCGGTTTTGGGATTCTGCGCAGAAAGTGTTTGCATACTGCTGAATCCACACATGAGTTTATCTCTGTCAGTTGAATGCACACATGGACAACCAATATGTTAGATAGCTCCGTTTTGGTTTTAGAAGCAGATATTTCTCTGTACAGCCTGTGGTCTCATTCACTCGGGAATATCCCAACGCAGCTCTTAGAAGAAACGTGTTTCTAACACGCTGAATCTCAACATAGATTCAACTCTCTTAGGTGAACGAACGTACGGCAGAGCGGTTTCACGGAAACGTTTCTCCTGAGTTTTAGTCTAAGTCTCACTGCTGTTTCGTACTTATGCCGACATTGGGCTGGAAATGCCGGTTTCGGGATTCTGCACAGAAAGGGTTTGCACACCGCTGAATCCACACATGAGTTTAACTCTGTCAGTTGAATGCACACATGGACAACCATTCAGCTAGATTGCTCCGTTTTGGTTTATAGAAGCAGATATTTCTCTGTACAGCCTGGGGTCCCATTCACTGGGGAATATGCCAACGCAGCTCCTAGAAGAAACGTGTTTCTAACTCGCTGAATCTCAACATAGATTAAACTCTCTTAGGTGAACAAACACACGGCCGAGCAGTTTCACGGAAACGTTTCTCCTGAGTTTTAGTCGAAGTCTTACTGCTGTTTCATACGTATGCCGGCATTTGGCTGGAAATGTCGGTTTCGGGATTCTGCACAGAAAGGGCTTGCACACCGCTGAATCCACACATGAGTTTTACTCTGTCAGTTGAATGCACACATGGACAACCATTCAGTTAGATAGCTCCGTTTTGGTTTTAGATGCAGATATTTCTCTGTACAGCCTATGGTCCCATTCCCTCGGGAATATCCCAACGCAGCTCCTAGAAGAAACGTGTTTCTAACCCGCTGAATCTCAACATAGATTCAACTCTGTTAGGTGAACGAACGCACAGCAGAAGAGTTTCACGGAAACGTTTCTCCTGAGTTTTAGACGAATTCTTACTGCTGTTTCGTACATATGTCGGCATTCAGCTGGATATGCCGGCTTCGGGATACTGCACAGAAAGCGTTTGCACACCGCTGAATCCACACATGAGTTTACTTCCGTCAATTGAATGCACACATGAACAACCACTCAGTTAGATAGCTCCGTTTTGGTTTTAGAAGCAGATATTTCTCTGTACAGCCTATGGTCCCATTCACACGGGAATATCCCAACGCAGCTCCTAGAAGAAACGTGTTTCTAATTCGCTGAATCTCAACATAGATTCAACTCTCTTAGGTGACTGAACGCACGGCAGAGCAGTTTCACAGAAACGTTTCTCCTGAGTTTTAGACGAAGTCTTACTGCTGTTTCGTACGTATGCCGGCATTGAGCTGCAAATGCCGGATTCGGGATTCTGCACAGAAAGGGTTTGCACACCACTGAATCCGCACATGAGTTTAACTTAGTCTGTTGAACGCAACCATGGACAACCATTCAGTGAGATAGCTCCGTTTTTGTTTTAGAAGCAGATATTTCTCTGTACAGCCTATGGTCCCATTCACTCGGGATAATCCCAACGAAGCTCCTAGAAGAAATGTGTTTTTAACTCACTGAATCTCAACATAGATTCAACCCTCTTAGGTGAACGAACGCACTGCAGAGCAGTTTCACAGAAACCTTTCTCCTGAGTTTTAGAGGAAGTCTTACTGCTGTTTCGTACGTATGCCGGCATTGGGCTGGATATGCCGGTTTCGGGATTCTGCACAGAAAGGGTTTGCACACCGCTGAATCCACACATGGGTTTAACTCTGTCAGTTGAATGCACACATGGGGAACCATTCAGTTAGATAGCTCCGTTTTGGTTTTAGAAGCATATATTTCTCTGTACAACCTATGGTCCCATTCCCTCGGGAATATCCCAACGCAGCTCCTTGAAGAAACGTGTTTCTAACTCGCTGAATATCAACATAGATTCAACTCTGTTAGGTGAACGAACGCACAGCAGAGCAGTTTCACGGAAACATTTCTCCTGAGTTTTAGACGAAGTCTTACTTCTGTTTCGTACGTATGCCGGCATTGGGCTGGAAATGCCGGTTTTGAGATTCTGCACAGAAAGGGTTTGCACACCACTGAATCCACACATGAGGTTTAACCCTGTCAATTGAATGCAAACATGGACAACCATTCAGTTATATAGCTCCGTTTGGGTTTTCGAAGCAGATAATTCTCTGTAGAGCCTGCGGTCCCATTCCCTCGGGAATATCCCAACACATCTCCTTGAAGAAACGTGTTTCTAACTCGCTGAATCTCAACATAGATTCAACCCTGTTAGGTGAACGAACGCAGAGCAGAGCAGTTTCACGGAAACGTTTCTCCTGAGTTTTAGACCAAGTCTTACTGCTGTTTCGTACTTATGCCGGTATTGGGCTGGAAATGCCGGTTTCGGGATTCTGCACAGAAAGGGTTTGCACACCGCTGAATCCACACATGAGTTGAACTCTGTCAGTTGAATGCACACATGAACAAACATTCATTTAGATAGATCCGTTTTGGTTTTAGAATCAGATATTTCTCTGTACAGACTGTGGTCCCATTCACTGGGGATTATGCCAAAGCAGTTCCTAGAAGAAACGTGTTTCTAAATCGCTGAATATCAATATATATACAACTCTTTTAGGTGAACAAACGCACGGCCGAGCAGTTTCACGGAAACGTTTCTCCTGGGTTTTAGACCAAATCTTACTGCTGTTTCGTACGTCTGCCAGCTTTGGCCTGGAAATGCCAGTTTTGGGATTCTGCACAGAAAGCGTTTGCACACCGCTGAATCCATACATGAGTTTACCTCTGTCAGTTGAATGCACACATGAACAACCATCCAATTAGATAGCTCCATTTTGGATTTAGGAGCAGATATTTCCCTGTGCTTTCTGCTGTTTCTTCCATAATCCGGTATTGGGCTGAAAACGCCTGTTTTGAGACTCTGCACAGAAAGCGTTTGCAGACTGCTGAAACCACATACGGGTTTAAGTCTGGTAGTTGAGTGAACACACTGACAACCGTTGTGTTAGATAGCTGCGTTTTGGGATTAGAAGCAGATATTTCCCTGTGCTTACTGCTGTTTCTTCCCTATGCCGGAATTGGACTGAAAACGCCTGTTTTGGGACTCTGCACAGAAAGTGTATGCAGACTGCTGAAGCCACACTCAGGTTTAACTCTGGAAGTTGAGTGCTCACATTGACAACCGTTCTGTTAGATAGCTGCGTTTTGGATTTAGAAGCAGATATTTCCCTGTGCTTACCGCTGTTTCTTCCATATGCCGGTATTGGGCTGAAAACGCCTGTTTTGGGACTCTGCACAGAAAGTATTTGCAGACTGCTGAATCCACACACGGGTTTAACTGTGGAAGTTGAGTGCACACATTGACAACCCTTCTGTTAGATAGCTGTGTTTTGGATTTAGAAGCAGATATTTCCCTGTGCTTACTGCTGTTTCTTCCATATGCCGGAATTGGGCTGAAAACGCTTGTTTTGAGACTCTGCACAGAAAGTGTTTGCAGACTGCTAAATCCACACACGGGTTTATCTCTGGATGTTGAGTGTACACATTGACAACCGTTCTGTTAGATAGCTGCGTTTTGGATTTAGAAGCAGATATTTCCCTGTACTTACTGCTGTTTCTTCCATATGCCGGTATTGGGCTGAAAACGCCTGGTTTGGGACTCTGCACAGAAAGTGTTTGCAGACTGCTGAATCTACACACGGGTTTAACTCTGGAAGTTGAGTGCACACATTGACAACCGTTCTGTTAGATAGCTGTGTTTTGGATTTAGAAGCAGATATTTCCCTGTGCTTACTGCTGTTTCTTCCATATGCCGGTATTGGGCTGAAAACGCCTGTTTTGGGATTCTGCAGAGAAAGTGTTTGCAGACTGCTGAATCCACACACGGGTTTAACTCTGGAAGTTGAGTGCACACATTGACAACCCTTCTGTTAGATAGCTGCGTTTTGGATTTAGAAGCAGATTTTTCCCTGTACTTACTGCTGTTTCTTCCATATGCCGGTATTAGGCTGAAAACGCCTGTTTTGGGACTCTGCAGAGAAAGTGTTTGCAGACTGCTGAATCCACACACGGGTTTAACTCTGGAAGTTGAGTGCACACATTGACAACCGTTCTGTTAGATAGCTTCGTTTTGGATTTAGAAGCAGATATTTCCCTTTGCTTACTGCTGTTTCTTCCATATGCCGGTATTGGGCTGAAAACGTCTGTTGTGGTACTCTGCACAGATTGTGTTTGCAGACTGTTGAATCCACACACGGGTTTAACTCTGGATGTTGAGTGCACACATTGACAACCGTTCTGTTAGATAGCTGCGTTTTGGATTTAGAAGCAGATATTTCACTGTGCTTACTGCTGTTTCTTCCATATGCCGGTATTGGGCTGAAAACGTCTGTGGTGGTACTCTGCACAGATAGTGTTTGCAGACTGTTGAATCCACACACTGGTTTAACTCTGGATGTTGAGTGCACACATTGAAAACCGTTCTGTTTGATAGCTGCGTTTTGGATTTAGAAGCAGATATTTCCCTGTGTTACTGCTGTTTCTTCCAGATGTCGGTTTTGCTGTGAAAACGCCTGTTTTGAGACACTGCACAGAAAGTGTTTGCAGACTGCTGAATCAACACACGAGTTTAACTATGGAAGTTGAGTGCACACATTGACCACCGTTCTGTTAGATGGCTGCGTTTTTGATTTAGAAGCAGATATATCCCTGTGCTTACTGCTGTTTCTTGCATATGCCAGTAATGGGCTGAAAATGCCTGTTTTGAGACTCTGCACAGAAAGTGTTTGCAGACTGCTGAATCCACACTCGGGTTTAACTGTGGAAGTTGTGTGCACACATTGACAACCGTTCTGTTAGATAGCTGCGTTTTGGCTTTAGAAGCAGATAATTCCCTGTGCTTACTGCTGTTTCTTCCATATGCCGGTATTGGGCTGAAAACGCCTGTTTTGGGACTCTGCACAGAAAGGGTTTACAGACTGCTGAATCCACACACGTGTTTAACTCTGGAAGTTGAGTGCACACATTGACAACTGTTGTGTTAGATAGCTGCGTTTTGGATTTAGAACCAGACATTTCCCTGTGCTTACTGCTGTTTCTTCCATATGCCGATATTGGGCTGAAAACGCCTGTTTGGGGACTCTGCACAGAAATTGTTTGCAAATTGCTGAATCCACACATGGGTTTAACTCTGGAAGTTGAGTGCACACATTGACAACCGTTCTGTTAGATAGCTGCATTTTGGGTTTAGAAGCAGATATTTCCCTGTGCTTACTGCTGTTTCTTCCATATGCCGGTATTGGGCTGAAAACGCCTGTTTTGAGACTCTGCACAGAATGTGTTTGCAGATTGCTGAATCCACACACGGGTTTAACTCTGGAAGTTGAATACACACAATGACAACCGTTCTGTTAGATAGCTGCGTTTTGGATTTAGAAGCAGATATTTCCCTGTGCTTACTGCTGTTTCTTCCATATGTCGGTATTGGGCAGAAAACACCTGTTTTGGGACTGCACAGAAAATGTTGGCAGACTGCTGAATCCACACACTGGTTTAACTCTGGAAGTTGAGTGCACACATTGACAACCGTTCTGTTAGATAGCTGCATATTGGATTTAGAAGCAGATATTTCCCTGTGCTTACTGCTGTTTCTTCCGTATGCCGGTATTGGGTTGAAAACGCAAGTTTTGGGACTCTGCACAGAAAGTGTTTGCAGACTGCTGAAGCCACACACGTGTTTAACTCTGGATGTTGAGTGCACACATTGACAAACGTTCTGTTAGATAGCTGCGTTTTGGATTTAGAAGCAGATATTTCACTGTGCTTACTGCTGTTTCTTCCATATGCCGGTATTGGGCTGAAAACGTCTGTGGTGGTACTCTGCACAGATAGTGTTTGCAGACTGTTGAATCCACACACTGGTTTAACTCTGGATGTTGAGTGCACACATTGACAACCGTTCTGTTAGATAGCTGCGTTTTGGATTTAGAAGCAGATATTTCCCTGTGGTTACTGCTGTTTCTTCCAATTGCCGGTATTGGGCTGAAAACGCCTGTTTTGAAACTCTGCACAGAAAGTGTTTGCAGACTGCTGAATCCACACACGGTTTAATTCTGGAAGTTGAGTGCACACATTGACAACCGTTCTGTTAGATAGCTGCGTTTTGAATTTAGAAGCAGATATTTCCCTGTGTTACTGCTGTTTCTTCCATATGTCGGTTTTGCTGTGAAAATGCCTCTTTTGAGACACTGCACAGAAAGTGTTTGCAGACTGCTGAATCAACACACGAGTTTAACTCTGGAAGTTGAGTGCACACATTGACCACCGTTCTGTTAGATAGCTGCGTTTTTGATTTGGAAGCAGATATATCCCTGTGCTTACTGCTGTTTCTTGCATATGCCGGTAAAGGGCTGAAAACGCCTGTTTTGAGACTCTGCACAGAAAGTGTTTGCAGACTGCTGAATCCACACTCGGGTTTAACTCTGGAAGTTGTGTGCACACATTGACAACCGTTCTTTTAGATAGCTGGGTTTTGGCTTTATAAGCAGATATTTCCCTGTGCTTACTGCTGTTTCTTCCATATGCCGGTATTGGGCTTAAAACGCATGTTTTGGGACTCTGCACAGAAAGTGTTTGCAGACTGCTGAATCCACACACGGGTTTAACTCTGGAAGTTGAGTGCACACATTGACAACCGTTCTGTTAGATAGCTGCGTTTTGGATTTAGAAGCAGATATTTCCCTGTGCTTACTGCTGTTTCTTCCATATGCCGGTATTGGGCTGAAAACGCCTGGTTTGGGACTCTGCACAGAAAGTGTTTGCAGACTGCTGAATCTACACACGGGTTTAACTCTGGAAGTTGAGTGCACACATTTACAACCGTTCTGTTAGATAGCTGCGTTTTGGATTTAGAAGCAGATATTTCACTGTGCTTACTGCTGTTTCTTCCATATGCCGGTATTGGGCTGAAAACGCCTGTTTTGGGACTCTGCAGAGAAAGTGTTTGCAGACTGCTGAATCCACACACGGGTTTAACTCTGGAAGTTGAGTGCACACATTGACAACCCTTCTGTTAGATAGCTGCCTTTTGGATTTAGAAGCAGATATTTCCCTGTACTTACTGCTGTTTCTTCCATATGCCGGTATTAGGCTGAAAACGCCTGTTTTGGGACTCTGCACAGAAAGTGTTTGCAGACTGCTGAATCCACACACGGGTTTAACTCTGGAAGTTGAGTGCACACATTGACAACCGTTCTGTTAGATAGTTTCGTTTTGGATTTAGAAGCAGATATTTCCCTGTGCTTACTGCTGTTTATTCCATATGCCGGTATTGGGCTGAAAACGTCTGTTGTGGTACTCTGCACAGATTGTGTTTGCAGACTGTTGAATCCACACACGGGTTTAACTCTGGATGTTGAGTGCACACATTGACAACCGTTCTGTTAGAAAGCTGCGTTTTGGATTTAGAAGCAGATATTTCACTGTGCTTACTGCTGTTTCTTCCATATGCCGGTATTGGGCTGAAAACGTCTGTGGTGGTACTCTGCACAGATAGTGTTTGCAGACTGTTGAATCCACACACTGGTTTAACTCTGGATGTTGAGTGCACACATTGACAACCGTTCTGTTAGATAGCTGCGTTTTGGATTTAGAAGCAGGTATTTCCCTGTGCTTACTGCTCTTTCTTCCAAATGCCGGTATTGGGCTGAAAACGCCTGTTTTGAAACTCTGCACAGAAAGTGTTTGCAGACTGCTGAATCCACACACGGTTTAATTCTGGAAGTTGAGTGCACACATTGACAACCGTTCTGTTAGATAGCTGCGTTTTGTATTTAGAAGCAGATATTTCCCTGTGCTTACTGCTGTTTCTTCCATATGCCAGTATTGGGCTGAAAACGCCTGTTTTGGTACTCTGCACAGAAAGTGTTTGCAGACTGTTGAATCCACACACGGGTTTAAATCTGGATGTTGAGTGCACACATTGAAAACCGTTCTGTTTGATAGCTGCGTTTTGGATTTAGAAGCAGATATTTCCCTGTGTTACTGCTGTTTCTTCCATATGTCGGTTTTTCTGTGAAAACGCCTGTTTTGAGACACTGCATAGAAAGTGTTTGCAGACTGCTGAATCAACACACGAGTTTAACTCTGGAAGTTGAGTGCACACATTGACCACCGTTCTGTTAGATAGCTGCGTTTTTGATTTAGAAGCTGATATATCCCTGTGCTTACTGCTGTTTCTTGCATATGCCGGTAATGGGCTGAAAAGGCCTGTTTTGAGACTCTGCACAGAAAGTGTTTGCAGACTGCTGAATCCACACTCGGGTTTAACTGTGGAAGTTGTGTGCACACATTGACAACCGTTCTGTTAGATAGCTGCGTTTTGGCTTTAGAATCAGTTAATTCCCTGTGCTTACTGCTGTTTCTTCCATATGCCGGTATTGGGCTGAAAACGCCTGTTTTGGGACTCTGCACAGAAAGGGTTTGCAGACTGCTGAATCCACACACGGGTTTAACTCTGGAAGTTGAGTGCACACATTGACAACTGTTGTGTTAGATAGCTGGGTTTTGGATTTAGACCCAGACATTTCCCTGTGCTTACTGCTGTTTCTTCCATATGCCGGTATTGGGCTGAAAACGCCTGTTTGGGGACTCTGCACAGAAATTGTTTGCAAATTGCTGAATCCACACATGGGTTTAACTCTGGAAGTTGAGTGCACACATTGACAACCGTTCTGTTAGATAGCTGCGGTTTGGATTTAGAAGCAGATATTTCCCTGTGCTTACTGCTGTTTCTTCCATATGCCGGTATTGGGCTGAAAACGCCTGTTTTGAGACTCTGCACAGAATGTGTTTGCAGATTGCTGAATCCACACACTGGTTTAACTCTGGAAGTTGAGTGCACACATTGACAACCGTTCTGTTAGATAGCTGCGTTTTGTATTTAGAAGCAGATATTTCCCTGTGCTTACTGCTGTTTCTTCCATATGCCGGTATTGGGTTAAAAACGCAAGTTTTGGGACTCTGCACAGAAAGTGTTTGCAGACTGCTGAAACCACACACGTGTTTAACTCTGGATGTTGAGTGCACACATTGACAACCGTTCTGTTAGATAGCTGCGTTTTGGATTTAGAAGCAGATATTTCACTGTGCTTACTGCTGTTTCTTCCATATGCCGGTATTGGGCTGAAAACGTCTGTGGTGGTACTCTGCACAGATAGTGTTTGCAGACTGTTGAATCCACACACTGGTTTACCTCTGGATGTTGAGTGCACACACTGACAACCGTTCTGTTAGATAGCTGCGTTTTGGATTTAGAAGCAGATATTTCCCTGTGCTTACTGCTGTTTCTTCCAAATGCCGGTATTGGGCTGAAAACGCCTGTTTTGAAACTCTGCACAGAAAGTGTTTGCAGACTGCTGAATCCACACACGGTTTAATTCTGGAAGTTGAGTGCACACATTGACAACCGTTCTGTTAGATAGCTGCGTTTTGTATTTAGAAGCAGATATTTCCCTGTGCTTACTGCTGTTTCTTCCATATGCCGGTATTGGGCTGAAAACGCCTGTTTTGGTACTCTGCACAGAAAGTGTTTGCAGACTGTTGAATCCACACACGGGTTTAAATCTGGATGTTGAGTGCACACATTGAAAACCGTTCTGTTTGATAGCTGCGTTTTGGATTTAGAAGCAGATAATTCCCTGTGTTACTGTTGTTTCTTCCATATGTCGGTTTTGCTGTGAAAACGCCTGTTTTGAGACACTGCACAGAAAGTGTTTGCAGACTGCTGAATCAACACACGAGTTTAACTCTGGAAGTTGAGTGCATACATTGACCACCGTTCTGTTAGATAGCTGCGTTTTGGATTTAGAAGCAGATATTTCCCTGTGCTTACTGCTGTTTCTTCCATATGCCGGTATTGGGCTGATAACTCCTGTTTTGGTACTCTGCACAGAAAGTGTTTGCAGACTGTTGAATCCACACACGGCTTTAAATCTGGATGTTGAGTGCACACATTTACAACCGTTCTGTTTGATAGCTGCGTTTTGGATTTAGAACCAGATATTTCCCTGTGTTACTGCTGTTTCTTCCATATGTCGGTATTGGGGTGAAAACACCTGTTTTGAAACACTGCACAGAGAGTGTTTGCAGACTGCTGAATCAACACACGAATTTAACTCTGGAAGTTGAGTGCACACATTGACCACCGTTCTGTTAGATAGCTGCGTTTTTGATTTAGAAGCAGACATTTCCCTGTGCTTACTGCTGTTTCTTGCATATGCCGGTAATGGGCTGAAAACGCCTATTTTGAGACTCTGCACAGAAAGTGTTTGCAGACTGCTGAATCCACACTCGGGTTTAACTGTGGAAGTTGTGTGCACACATTGACAACCGTTCTGTTAGATAGCTGCGTTTTGGCTTTAGAAGCAGATATTTCCCTGTGCTTACTGCTGTTTCTTCCATATGCCGGTATTGGGCAGAAAACGCCTGTTTTGGGACTGCACAGAAAATGTTGGCAGACTGCTGAATCCACACACGGGTTTAACTCTGGAAGTTGAGTGCACACATTGACAACCGTTCTGTTAGATAGCTGCGTTTCGTATTTAGAAGCAGATATTTCCCTGTGCTTACTGCTGTTTCTTCCATATGCCGGTAATGGGTTGAAAACACCAGTTTTGGGACTCTGCACAGAAAGTGTTTGCAGACTGCTGAAACCACACACGTGTTTAACTCTGGATGTTGAGTGCACACATTGACAACCGTTCTGTTAGATAGCTGCGTTTTTTATTTAGAAGCAGATAATTCCCTGTGCTTTCTGCGTTTCTTCCATATGCCGGTATTGGGCTGAAAACGCCTGCCTTGAGACTCTGCACAGAAAGTGTTTTCAGACAGTTGAATCCACACACAGGTTTACCTCTGGAACTTGAGTGCAGACATTGACAACCGGTCTGTTTGATAGTTGCGTTTTGGATTTAGAAGCAGATATTTCCCTGTGTTACTGCTGTTTCTTCCATATGTCGGTATTGGGGTGAAAACACCTGTTTTGAGACACTGCACAGAAAGTGTTTGCAGACTGCTGAATCAACACACGAGTTTAACTCTGGAAGTTGAGTGCACACATTCACCACCGTTCTGTTAGATAGCTGCGTTTTTGATTTAGAAGCAGATATATCCCTGTGCTTACTGCTGTTTCTTGCATATGCCGGTAATGGGCTGAAAACGCCTATTTTGAGACTCTGCACAGAAAGTGTTTGCAGACTGCTGAATCCACACTCGGGTTTAACTGTGGAAGTTGTTTGCACACATTGACAACCGTTCTGTTAGATAGCTGCGTTTTGGCTTTAGAAGCAGATATTTCCCTGTGCTTACTGCTGTTTCTTCCATATGCCGGTATTGGGCTGAAAACGCCTGTTTTGGGACTCTGCACAGAAAGTGTTTGCAGACTGCTGAATCCACTCACGGGTTTAACTCTGGAAGTTGAGTGCACACATTGACAACTGTTGTGTTAGATAGCTGCGTTTTGGATTTAGAACCAGACATTTCGCTGTGCTTACTGCTGTTTCTTCCATATGCCGGTATTGGGCTGAAAACGCCTGTGTGGGGACTCTGCACAGAAAGTGTTTGCAAATTGCTGAATCCACACATGGGTTTAACTCTGGAAGTTGAGTGCACACATTGAGAACCGTTCTGTTAGATAGCTGCGTTTTGGATTTAGAAGCAGATATTTCCCTGTGCTTACTGCTCTTTCTTCCATATGCCGGTATTGGGCTGAAAACGCCTGTTTTGAGACTCTGCACAGAATGTGTTTGCAGATTGCTGAATCCACACACGGGTTTAACTCTGGAAGTTGAATACACACAATGACAACCGTTCTGTTAGATAGCTGCGTTTTGGATTTAGAAGCAGATATTTCCCTGTGCTTACTGCTGTTTCTTCCACATGTCGGTATTGGGCAGAAAACGCCTGTTTTGGGACTGCACAGAAAATGTTGGCAGACTGCTGAATCCACACACTGGTTTAACTCTGGAAGTTGAGTGCACACATTGACAACCGTTCTGTTAGATAGCTGCGTTTTGTATTTAGAAGCAGATATTTCCCTGTGCTTACTGCTGTTTCTTCCATATGCCGGTATTGGGTTGAAAACGCAAGTTTTGGGACTCTGCACAGAAAGTGTTTGCAGACTGCTGAAACCACACACGTGTTTATCTCTGGATGTTGAGTGCACACGTTGACAACCATTCTGTTAGATAGCTGCGTTTTGGTTTTAGAAGCAGATATTTCCCTGTGCTTACTGCTGTTTCTTCCATATGCCGGTAATAGGCTGAAAACGCCTGTTTTGGGACTCTGCACAGAAAGTGTTTGCAGACTGCTGAATCCACACACGGGTTTAACTATGGAAGTTCAGTGCACACATTGACAACTGTTGTGTTAGATAGCTGCGTTTTGGATTTAGAACCAGACATTTCCCTGTGCTTACTGCTGTCACTTCCATATGCCGGTATTGGGCTGAAAACGCCCGTTTGGGACTATGCACAGAAAGTGTTTGCACAATGCTGAATCCACACACGGGTTTAACTCCGGAAGTTGAGTGCACACATTGACAACCGTTCTGTTAGATAGCTGCGTTTTGGATTTAGAAGCAGATATTTCCCTGTGCTTACTGCTGTTTCTTCCATATGTCGGTATTGGGCAGAAAACGCCTGTTTTGGGACTGCACAGAAAATGTTGGCAGACTGCTGAATCCACACACTGGTTTAACTCTGGAAGTTGAGTGCACACATTGACAACCGTTCTGTTAGATAGCTGCGTTTCGTATTTAGAAGCAGATATTTCCCTGTGCTTACTGCTGTTTCTTCCATATGCCGGTAATGGGTTGAAAACACCAGTTTTGGGACTCTGCACAGAAAGTGTTTGCAGACTGCTGAAACCACACACGTGTTTAACTCTGGATGTTGAGTGCACACATTGACAACCGTTCTGTTAGATTGCTGCGTTTTTTATTTAGAAGCAGATAATTCCCTGTGCTTTCTGCTGTTTCTTCCATTTGCCGGTATTGGGCTGAAAACGCCTGCTTTGAGACTCTGCACAGAAAGTGTTTTCAGAGTGCTGAATCCACACACAGGTTTACCTCTGGAACTTGAGTGCAGACATTGACAACCGGTCTGTTTGATAGTTGCGTTTTGGATTTAAAAGCAGATATTTCCCTGTGTTACTGCTGTTTCTTCCATATGTCGGTATTGGGGTGAAAACGGCTGTTTTGAGACACTACACAGAAAGTGTTTGCAGACTGTTGATTCAACACGAGAGTTTAACACTGGAAGTTGAGTGCACACATTGACCACCGTTCTGGTAGATAGCTGCGTTTTTGATTTAGAAGCAGATATTTCCCTGTGCTTACTGCTGTTTCTTCCATATGCCGGTATGGGGCTGAAAACACCTGTCTTGGAACTCTGCACAGAAAGTGTTTGCAGACTGCTGAATCTACACACGGGTTTAACTCTGGAAGTTGAGTGCACACATTAACAACCGTTCTGTTAGATAGCTGCGTTTTGGATTTAGAAGCAGATATTTCACTGTGCTTACTGCTGTTTCTTCCATATGCCGGTATTGGGCTGAAAACGCCTGTTTTGGGACTCTGCAGAGAAAGTGTTTGCAGACTGCTGAATCCACACACGGGTTTAACTCTGGAAGTTGAGTGCACACATTGACAACCCTTCTGTTAGATAGCTGCCTTTTGGATTTAGAAGCAGATATTTCCCTGTACTTACTGCTGTTTCTTCCATATGCCGGTATTAGGCTGAAAACGCCTGTTTTGGGACTCTGCACAGAAAGTGTTTGCAGACTGCTGAATCCACACACGGGTTTAACTCTGGAAGTTGAGTGCACACATTGACAACCGTTCTGTTAGATAGCTTCGTTTTGGATTTAGAAGCAGATATTTCCCTGTGCTTACTGCTGTTTCTTCCATATGCCGGTATTGGGCTGAAAACGTCTGTTGTGGTACTCTGCACAGATTGTGTTTGCAGACTGTTGAATCCACACCCGGGTTTAACTCTGGATGTTGAGTGCACACATTGACAACCGTTCTGTTAGAAAGCTGCGTTTTGGATTTAGAAGCAGATATTTCACTGTGCTTACTGCTGTTTCTTCCATATGCCGGTATTGGGCTGAAAACGTCTGTGGTGGTACTCTGCACAGATAGTGTTTGCAGACTGTTGAATCCACACACTGGTTTAACTCTGGATGTTGAGTGCACACATTGACAACCGTTCTGTTAGATAGCTGCGTTTTGGATTTAGAAGCAGATATTTCCCTGTGCTTACTGCTCTTTCTTCCAAATGCCGGTATTGGGCTGAAAACGCCTGTTTTGAAACTCTGCACAGAAAGTGTTTGCAGACTGCTGAATCCACACACGGTTTAATTCTGGAAGTTGAGTGCACACATTGACAACCGTTCTGTTAGATAGCTGCGTTTTGTATTTAGAAGCAGATATTTCCCTGTGCTTACTGCTGTTTCTTCCATATGCCGGTATTGGGCTGAAAACGCCTGTTTTGGTACTCTGCACAGAAAGTGTTTGCAGACTGCTGAATCCACACACGGGTTTAACTCTGGAAGTTGAGTGCACACATTGACAACCCTTCTGTTAGATAGCTGCCTTTTGGATTTAGAAGCAGATATTTCCCTGTACTTACTGCTGTTTCTTCCATATGCCGGTATTAGGCTGAAAACGCCTGTTTTGGGACTCTGCACAGACAGTGTTTGCAGACTGCTGAATCCACACACGGGTTTAACTCTGGAAGTTGAGTGCACACATTGACAACCGTTCTGTTAGATAGCTTCGTTTTGGATTTAGAAGCAGATATTTCCCTGTGCTTACTGCTGTTTCTTCCATATGCCGGTATTGGGCTGAAAACGTCTGTTGTGGTACTCTGCACAGATTGTGTTTGCAGACTGTTGAATCCACACACGGGTTTAACTCTGGATGTTGAGTGCACACATTGACAACCGTTCTGTTAGAAAGCTGCGTTTTGGATTTAGAAGCAGATATTTCACTGTGCTTACTGCTGTTTCTTCCATATGCCGGTATTGGGCTGAAAACGTCTGTGGTGGTACTCTGCACAGATAGTGTTTGCAGACTGTTGAATCCACACACTGGTTTAACTCTGGATGTTGAGTGCACACATTGACAACCGTTCTGTTAGATAGCTGCGTTTTGGATTTAGAAGCAGATATTTCCCTGTGCTTACTGCTCTTTCTTCCAAATGCCGGTATTGGGCTGAAAACGCCTGTTTTGAAACTCTGCACAGAAAGTGTTTGCAGACTGCTGAATCCACACACGGTTTAATTCTGGAAGTTGAGTGCACACATTGACAACCGTTCTGTTAGATAGCTGCGTTTTGTATTTAGAAGCAGATATTTCCCTGTGCTTACTGCTGTTTCTTCCATATGCCGGTATTGGGCTGAAAACGCCTGTTTTGGTACTCTGCACAGAAAGTGTTTGCAGACTGTTGAATCCACACACGGGTTTAAATCTGGATGTTGAGTGCACACATTGAAAACCGTTCTGTTTGATAGCTGCGTTTTGGATTTAGAAGCAGATAATTCCCTGTGTTACTGCTGTTTCTTCCATATGTCGGTTTTGCTGTGAAAACGCCTGTTTTGAGACATTGCACAGAAAGTGTTTGCAGACTGCTGAATCCACACACTGGTTTAACTCTGGAAGTTGAGTGCACACATTGACAACCGTTCTGTTAGATAGCTGCGTTTCGTATTTAGAAGCAGATATTTCCCTGTGCTTACTGCTGTTTCTTCCATATGCCGGTAATGGGTTGAAAACACCAGTTTTGGGACTCTGCACAGAAAGTGTTTGCAGACTGCTGAAACCACACACGTGTTTAACTCTGGATGTTGAGTGCACACATTGACAACCGTTCTGTTAGATAGCTGCGTTTTTTATTTAGAAGCAGATAATTCCCTGTGCTTTCTGCGTTTCTTCCATATGCCGGTATTGGGCTGAAAACGCCTGCCTTGAGACTCTGCACAGAAAGTGTTTTCAGACAGTTGAATCCACACACAGGTTTACCTCTGGAACTTGAGTGCAGACATTGACAACCGGTCTGTTTGATAGTTGCGTTTTGGATTTAGAAGCAGATATTTCCCTGTGTTACTGCTGTTTCTTCCATATGTCGGAAATGGGGTGAAAACGGCTGTTTTGAGACACTACACAGAAAGTGTTTGCAGACTGTTGATTCAACACACGAGTTTAACACTGGAAGTTGAGTGCACACATTGACCACCGTTCTGTTAGATAGCTGCGTTTTTGATTTAGAAGCAGATATTTCCCTGTGCTTACTGCTGTTTCTTCCATATGCCAGTATGGGGCTGAAAACACCTGTCTTGGAACTCTGCACAGAAAGTGTTTGCAGATTGCTGAATCCACACACGGGTTTAACTCTGGAAGTTGAGTGCACACATTGACAACTGTTTTGTTAGCTAGCTGCGTTTTTTATTTAGAAGCAGATATTTCCCTGTGCTTTCAGCTGTTTCTTCCTTATGCCGATATTCGGCTGAAAACACCTGTTTTGGGACTCTGCACCGAAAGTGTTTGCAGACTGCTGAATCCACACACGGGATTAACTCTGGAAATTGAGTGCACACATTGACAACCGTTTTGTTAGATAGCTGTGTTTTGGATTTAGAAGCAGATATTTCCCTGTGCTTATTGCTGTTTCTTCCATATGACGGTACTGGGCTGAAAATGCCTGTTTTGAGACTCCGCACAGAAAGCGTTTGCAGACTGCTGAATCCACACACGGGTTTAACTCTGGAAGTTGAGTGCACACACTGACAACCGTTCTGATATATAGCTGCGTTTTGGATTTAGAACCAGATATTTCCCTGTGTTACTGCTGTTTCTTCCATATGTCGGTATTGGGGTGAAAACACCTGCTTTGAGACACTGCACAGAAAGTGTTTGCAGACTGCTGAATCAACACACGAGTTTAACTCTGGAAGTTGAGTGCACACATTGACAACCGTTCTGTTAGATAGCTGCGTTTTGGATTTAGAAGCAGATATTTCCCTTTGCTTACTGCTGTTTCTTCCATATGTCGGTATTGGGCAGAAAACGCCTGTTTTGGGACTGCACAGAAAATGTTGGCAGACTGCTGAATCCACACACTGGTTTAACTCTGGAAGTTGAGTGCACACATTGACAACCGTTCTGTTAGATAGCTGCGTTTCGTATTTAGAAGCAGATATTTCCCTGTGCTTACTGCTGTTTCTTCCATATGCCGGTAATGGGTTGAAAACACCAGTTTTGGGACTCTGCACAGAAAGTGTTTGCAGACTGCTGAAACCACACACGTGTTTAACTCTGGATGTTGAGTGCACACATTGACAACCGTTCTGTTAGATTGCTGCGTTTTTTATTTAGAAGCAGATAATTCCCTGTGCTTTCTGCTGTTTCTTCCATTTGCCGGTATTGGGCTGAAAACGCCTGCTTTGAGACTCTGCACAGAAAGTGTTTTCAGAGTGCTGAATCCACACACAGGTTTACCTCTGGAACTTGAGTGTAGACATTGACAACCGGTCTGTTTGATAGTTGCGTTTTGGATTTAAAAGCAGATATTTCCCTGTGTTACTGCTGTTTCTTCCATATGTCGGTATTGGGGTGAAAACGGCTGTTTTGAGACACTACACAGAAAGTGTTTGCAGACTGTTGATTCAACACGCGAGTTTAACACTGGAAGTTGAGTGCACACATTGACCACCGTTCTGGTAGATAGCTGCGTTTTTGATTTAGAAGCAGATATTTCCCTGTGCTTACTGCTGTTTCTTCCATATGCCGGTATGGGGCTGAAAACACCTGTCTTGGAACTCTGCACAGAAAGTGTTTGCAGACTGCTGAATCAACACACGAGTTTAACTCTGGAAGTTGAGTGCACACATTGACCACCGTTCTGTTAGATAGCTGCGTTTTTGATTTAGAAGCAGATATTTCCCTGTGCTTACTGCTGTTTCTTCCATATGCCGGTATTGGGCTGAAAACGCCTGTTTTGATACTCTGCACAGAATGTGTTTGCAGATTGCTGAATCCACACACGAGTTTAACTCTGGAAGTTGAGTGCACACATTGACAACCGTTCTGTTAGATGGCTGCGTTTTGTATTTAGAAGCAGATATGTCCCTGTGCTTACTGCTGTTTCTTCCATATGCTGGTATTGGGCTGAAAACGCTTGTTTTGAGACTCTGCACGGAAAGTGTTTGCAGACTGCTGAATCCACACACGAGTTTAACTCTGGAAGTTGAGTGCACACATGGACAACCGCTCTGTTAGATAGCTGCGTTTTGGATTTAGAAGCAGATAATTCCCTGTGCTTACTGCTGTTTCTTCCATATGCCGGTAATGGGCTGAAAACGCCTGTTTTGGGACTCTGCACAGAAAGTGTTTGCAGACTGCTGAATCTACACACGGGTTTAACTCTGGAAGTTGAGTGCACACATTTACAACCGTTCTGTTAGATAGCTGCGTTTTGGATTTAGAAGCAGATATTTCACTGTGCTTACTGCTGTTTCTTCCATATGCCGGTATTGGGCTGAAAACGCCTGTTTTGGGACTCTGCAGAGAAAGTGTTTGCAGACTGCTGAATCCACACACGGGTTTAACTCTGGAAGTTGAGTGCACACATTGACAACCCTTCTGTTAGATAGCTGCCTTTTGGATTTAGAAGCAGATATTTCCCTGTACTTACTGCTGTTTCTTCCATATGCCGGTATTAGGCTGAAAACGCCTGTTTTGGGACTCTGCACAGAAAGTGTTTGCAGACTGCTGAATCCACACACGGGTTTAACTCTGGAAGTTGAGTGCACACATTGACAACCGTTCTGTTAGATAGCTTCGTTTTGGATTTAGAAGCAGATATTTCCCTGTGCTTACTGCTGTTTCTTCCATATGCCGGTATTGGGCTGAAAACGTCTGTTGTGGTACTCTGCACAGATTGTGTTTGCAGACTGTTGAATCCACACACGGGTTTAACTCTGGATGTTGAGTGCACACATTGACAACCGTTCTGTTAGAAAGCTGCGTTTTGGATTTAGAAGCAGATATTTCACTGTGCTTACTGCTGTTTCTTCCATATGCCGGTATTGGGCTGAAAACGTCTGTGGTGGTACTCTGCACAGATAGTGTTTGCAGACTGTTGAATCCACACACTGGTTTAACTCTGGATGTTGAGTGCACACATTGACAACCGTTCTGTTAGATAGCTGCGTTTTGGATTTAGAAGCAGATATTTCCCTGTGCTTACTGCTCTTTCTTCCAAATGCCGGTATTGGGCTGAAAACGCCTGTTTTGAAACTCTGCACAGAAAGTGTTTGCAGACTGCTGAATCCACACACGGTTTAATTCTGGAAGTTGAGTGCACACATTGACAACCGTTCTGTTAGATAGCTGCGTTTTGTATTTAGAAGCAGATATTTCCCTGTGCTTACTGCTGTTTCTTCCATATGCCGGTATTGGGCTGAAAACGCCTGTTTTGGTACTCTGCACAGAAAGTGTTTGCAGACTGTTGAATCCACACACGGGTTTAAATCTGGATGTTGAGTGCACACATTGAAAACCGTTCTGTTTGATAGCTGCGTTTTGGATTTAGAAGCAGATAATTACCTGTGTTACTGCTGTTTCTTCCATATGTCGGTTTTGCTGTGAAAACGCCTGTTTTGAGACACTGCACAGAAAGTGTTTGCAGACTGCTGAATCAACACACGAGTTTAACTCTGGAAGTTGAGTGCATACATTGACCACCGTTCTGTCAGATAGCTGCGTTTTGGATTTAGAAGCAGATATTTCCCTGTGTTTACTGCTGTTTCTTCCATATGCCGGTATTGGGCTGATAACTCCTGTTTTGGTACTCTGCACAGAAAGTGTTTGCAGACTGTTGAATCCACACACGGCTTTAAATCTGGATGTTGAGTGCACACATTTACAACCGTTCTGTTTGATAGCTGCGTTTTGGATTTAGAACCAGATATTTCCCTGTGTTACTGCTGTTTCTTCCATATGTCGGTATTGGGGTGAAAACACCTGTTTTGAAACACTGCACAGAGAGTGTTTGCAGACTGCTGAATCAACACACGAGTTTAACTCTGGAAGTTGAGTGCACACATTGACCACCGTTCTGTTAGATAGCTGCGTTTTTGATTTAGAAGCAGACATTTCCCTGTGCTTACTGCTGTTTCTTGCATATGCCGGTAATGGGCTGAAAACGCCTATTTTGAGACTCTGCACAGAAAGTGTTTGCAGACTGCTGAATCCACACTCGGGTTTAACTGTGGAAGTTGTGTGCACACATTGACAACCGTTCTGTTAGATAGCTGCGTTTTGGCTTTAGAAGCAGATATTTCCCTGTGCTTACTGCTGTTTCTTCCATATGCCGGTATTGGGCAGAAAACGCCTGTTTTGGGACTGCACAGAAAATGTTGGCAGACTGCTGAATCCACACACGGGTTTAACTCTGGAAGTTGAGTGCACACATTGACAACCGTTCTGTTAGATAGCTGCGTTTCGTATTTAGAAGCAGATATTTCCCTGTGCTTACTGCTGTTTCTTCCATATGCCGGTAATGGGTTGAAAACACCAGTTTTGGGACTCTGCACAGAAAGTGTTTGCAGACTGCTGAAACCACACACGTGTTTAACTCTGGATGTTGAGTGCACACATTGACAACCGTTCTGTTAGATAGCTGCGTTTTTTATTTAGAAGCAGATAATTCCCTGTGCTTTCTGCGTTTCTTCCATATGCCGGTATTGGGCTGAAAACGCCTGCCTTGAGACTCTGCACAGAAAGTGTTTTCAGACAGTTGAATCCACACACAGGTTTACCTCTGGAACTTGAGTGCAGACATTGACAACCGGTCTGTTTGATAGTTGCGTTTTGGATTTAGAAGCAGATATTTCCCTGTGTTACTGCTGTTTCTTCCATATGTCGGTATTGGGGTGAAAACACCTGTTTTGAGACACTGCACAGAAAGTGTTTGCAGACTGCTGAATCAACACACGAGTTTAACTCTGGAAGTTGAGTGCACACATTCACCACCGTTCTGTTAGATAGCTGCGTTTTTGATTTAGAAGCAGATATATCCCTGTGCTTACTGCTGTTTCTTGCATATGCCGGTAATGGGCTGAAAACGCCTATTTTGAGACTCTGCACAGAAAGTGTTTGCAGACTGCTGAATCCACACTCGGGTTTAACTGTGGAAGTTGCTTGCACACATTGACAACCGTTCTGTTAGATAGCTGCGTTTTGGCTTTAGAAGCAGATATTTCCCTGTGCTTACTGCTGTTTCTTCCATATGCCGGTATTGGGCTGAAAACGCCTGTTTTGGGACTCTGCACAGAAAGTGTTTGCAGACTGCTGAATCCACTCACGGGTTTAACTCTGGAAGTTGAGTGCACACATTGACAACTGTTGTGTTAGATAGCTGCGTTTTGGATTTAGAACCAGACATTTCGCTGTGCTTACTGCTGTTTCTTCCATATGCCGGTATTGGGCTGAAAACGCCTGTTTGGGGACTCTGCACAGAAAGTGTTTGCAAATTGCTGAATCCACACATGGGTTTAACTCTGGAAGTTGAGTGCACACATTGAGAACCGTTCTGTTAGATAGCTGCGTTTTGGATTTAGAAGCAGATATTTCCCTGTGCTTACTGCTCTTTCTTCCATATGCCGGTATTGGGCTGAAAACGCCTGTTTTGAGACTCTGCACAGAATGTGTTTGCAGATTGCTGAATCCACACACGGGTTTAACTCTGGAAGTTGAATACACACAATGACAACCGTTCTGTTAGATAGCTGCGTTTTGGATTTAGAAGCAGATATTTCCCTGTGCTTACTGCTGTTTCTTCCACATGTCGGTATTGGGCAGAAAACGCCTGTTTTGGGACTGCACAGAAAATGTTGGCAGACTGCTGAATCCACACACTGGTTTAACTCTGGAAGTTGAGTGCACACATTGACAACCGTTCTGTTAGATAGCTGCGTTTTGTATTTAGAAGCAGATATTTCCCTGTGCTTACTGCTGTTTCTTCCATATGCCGGTATTGGGTTGAAAACGCAAGTTTTGGGACTCTGCACAGAAAGTGTTTGCAGACTGCTGAAACCACACACGTGTTTATCTCTGGATGTTGAGTGCACACGTTGACAACCGTTCTGTTAGATAGCTGCGTTTTGGTTTTAGAAGCAGATATTTCCCTGTGCTTACTGCTGTTTCTTCCATATGCCGGTAATAGGCTGAAAACGCCTGTTTTGGGACTCTGCACAGAAAGTGTTTGCAGACTGCTGAATCCACACACGGGTTTAACTATGGAAGTTCAGTGCACACATTGACAACTGTTGTGTTAGATAGCTGCGTTTTGGATTTAGAACCAGACATTTCCCTGTGCTTACTGCTGTCACTTCCATATGCCGGTATTGGGCTGAAAACGCCCATTTGGGACTATGCACAGAAAGTGTTTGCACAATGCTGAATCCACACACGGGTTTAACTCCGGAAGTTGAGTGCACACATTGACAACCGTTCTGTTAGATAGCTGCGTTTTGGATATAGAAGCAGATATTTCCCTGTGCTTACTGCTGTTTCTTCCATATGTCGGTATTGGGCAGAAAACGCCTGTTTTGGGACTGCACAGAAAATGTTGGCAGACTGCTGAATCCACACACTGGTTTAACTCTGGAAGTTGAGTGCACACATTGACAACCGTTCTGTTAGATAGCTGCGTTTCGTATTTAGAAGCAGATATTTCCCTGTGCTTACTGCTGTTTCTTCCATATGCCGGTAATGGGTTGAAAACACCAGTTTTGGGACTCTGCACAGAAAGTGTTTGCAGACTGCTGAAACCACACACGTGTTTAACTCTGGATGTTGAGTGCACACATTGACAACCGTTCTGTTAGATTGCTGCGTTTTTTATTTAGAAGCAGATAATTCCCTGTGCTTTCTGCTGTTTCTTCCATTTGCCGGTATTGGGCTGAAAACGCCTGCTTTGAGACTCTGCACAGAAAGTGTTTTCAGAGTGCTGAATCCACACACAGGTTTACCTCTGGAACTTGAGTGCAGACATTGACAACCGGTCTGTTTGATAGTTGCGTTTTGGATTTAAAAGCAGATATTTCCCTGTGTTACTGCTGTTTCTTCCATATGTCGGTATTGGGGTGAAAACGGCTGTTTTGAGACACTACACAGAAAGTGTTTGCAGACTGTTGATTCAACACGAGAGTTTAACACTGGAAGTTGAGTGCACACATTGACCACCGTTCTGGTAGATAGCTGCGTTTTTGATTTAGAAGCAGATATTTCCCTGTGCTTACTGCTGTTTCTTCCATATGCCGGTATGGGGCTGAAAACACCTGTCTTGGAACTCTGCACAGAAAGTGTTTGCAGACTGCTGAATCAACACACGAGTTTAACTCTGGAAGTTGAGTGCACACATTGACCACCGTTCTGTTAGATAGCTGCGTTTTTGATTTAGAAGCAGATATTTCCCTGTGCTTACTGCTGTTTCTTCCATATGCCGGTATTGGGCTGAAAACGCCTGTTTTGATACTCTGCACAGAATGTGTTTGCAGATTGCTGAATCCACACACGAGTTTAACTCTGGAAGTTGAGTGCACACATTGACAACCGTTCTGTTAGATGGCTGCGTTTTGTATTTAGAAGCAGATATGTCCCTGTGCTTACAGCTGTTTCTTCCATATGCTGGTATTGGGCTGAAAACGCTTGTTTTGAGACTCTGCACGGAAAGTGTTTGCAGACTGCTGAATCCACACACGAGTTTAACTCTGGAAGTTGAGTGCACACATGGACAACCGCTCTGTTAGATAGCTGCGTTTTGGATTTAGAAGCAGATAATTCCCTGTGCTTACTGCTGTTTCTTCCATATGCCGGTATTGGGCTGAAAACGCCTGGTTTGGGACTCTGCACAGAAAGTGTTTGCAGACTGCTGAATCTACACACGGGTTTAACTCTGGAAGTTGAGTGCACACATTTACAACCGTTCTGTTAGATAGCTGCGTTTTGGATTTAGAAGCAGATATTTCACTGTGCTTACTGCTGTTTCTTCCATATGCCGGTATTGGGCTGAAAACGCCTGTTTTGGGACTCTGCAGAGAAAGTGTTTGCAGACTGCTGAATCCACACACGGGTTTAACTCTGGAAGTTGAGTGCACACATTGACAACCCTTCTGTTAGATAGCTGCCTTTTGGATTTAGAAGCAGATATTTCCCTGTACTTACTGCTGTTTCTTCCATATGCCGGTATTAGGCTGAAAACGCCTGTTTTGGGACTCTGCACAGAAAGTGTTTGCAGACTGCTGAATCCACACACGGGTTTAACTCTGGAAGTTGAGTGCACACATTGACAACCGTTCTGTTAGATAGCTTCGTTTTGGATTTAGAAGCAGATATTTCCCTGTGCTTACTGCTGTTTCTTCCATATGCCGGTATTGGGCTGAAAACGTCTGTTGTGGTACTCTGCACAGATTGTGTTTGCAGACTGTTGAATCCACACCCGGGTTTAACTCTGGATGTTGAGTGCACACATTGACAACCGTTCTGTTAGAAAGCTGCGTTTTGGATTTAGAAGCAGATATTTCACTGTGCTTACTGCTGTTTCTTCCATATGCCGGTATTGGGCTGAAAACGTCTGTGGTGGTACTCTGCACAGATAGTGTTTGCAGACTGTTGAATCCACACACTGGTTTAACTCTGGATGTTGAGTGCACACATTGACAACCGTTCTGTTAGATAGCTGCGTTTTGGATTTAGAAGCAGATATTTCCCTGTGCTTACTGCTCTTTCTTCCAAATGCCGGTATTGGGCTGAAAACGCCTGTTTTGAAACTCTGCACAGAAAGTGTTTGCAGACTGCTGAATCCACACACGGTTTAATTCTGGAAGTTGAGTGCACACATTGACAACCGTTCTGTTAGATAGCTGCGTTTTGTATTTAGAAGCAGATATTTCCCTGTGCTTACTGCTGTTTCTTCCATATGCCGGTATTGGGCTGAAAACGCCTGTTTTGGGACTCTGCACAGAAAGTGTTTGCAGACTGCTGAATCCACACACGGGTTTAACTCTGGAAGTTGAGTGCACACATTGACAACCGTTCTGTTAGATAGCTTCGTTTTGGATTTAGAAGCAGATATTTCCCTGTGCTTACTGCTGTTTCTTCCATATGCCGGTATTGGGCTGAAAACGTCTGTTGTGGTACTCTGCACAGATTGTGTTTGCAGACTGTTGAATCCACACACGGGTTTAACTCTGGATGTTGAGTGCACACATTGACAACCGTTCTGTTAGAAAGCTGCGTTTTGGATTTAGAAGCAGATATTTCACTGTGCTTACTGCTGTTTCTTCCATATGCCGGTATTGGGCTGAAAACGTCTGTGGTGGTACTCTGCACAGATAGTGTTTGCAGACTGTTGAATCCACACACTGGTTTAACTCTGGATGTTGAGTGCACACATTGACAACCGTTCTGTTAGATAGCTGCGTTTTGGATTTAGAAGCAGATATTTCCCTGTGCTTACTGCTCTTTCTTCCAAATGCCGGTATTGGGCTGAAAACGCCTGTTTTGAAACTCTGCACAGAAAGTGTTTGCAGACTGCTGAATCCACACACGGTTTAATTCTGGAAGTTGAGTGCACACATTGACAACCGTTCTGTTAGATAGCTGCGTTTTGTATTTAGAAGCAGATATTTCCCTGTGCTTACTGCTGTTTCTTCCATATGCCGGTATTGGGCTGAAAACGCCTGTTTTGGTACTCTGCACAGAAAGTGTTTGCAGACTGTTGAATCCACACACGGTTTTAAATCTGGATGTTGAGTGCACACATTGAAAACCGTTCTGTTTGATAGCTGCGTTTTGGATTTAGAAGCAGATAATTCCCTGTGTTACTGCTGTTTCTTCCATATGTCGGTTTTGCTGTGAAAACGCCTGTTTTGAGACATTGCACAGAAAGTGTTTGCAGACTGCTGAATCCACACACTGGTTTAACTCTGGAAGTTGAGTGCACACATTGACAACCGTTCTGTTAGATAGCTGCGTTTCGTATTTAGAAGCAGATATTTCCCTGTGCTTACTGCTGTTTCTTCCATATGCCGGTAATGGGTTGAAAACACCAGTTTTGGGACTCTGCACAGAAAGTGTTTGCAGACTGCTGAAACCACACACGTGTTTAACTCTGGATGTTGAGTGCACACATTGACAACCGTTCTGTTAGATAGCTGCGTTTTTTATTTAGAATCAGATAATTCCCTGTGCTTTCTGCGTTTCTTCCATATGCCGGTATTGGGCTGAAAACGCCTGCCTTGAGACTCTGCACAGAAAGTGTTTTCAGACAGTTGAATCCACACACAGGTTTACCTCTGGAACTTGAGTGCAGACATTGACAACCGGTCTGTTTGATAGTTGCGTTTTGGATTTAGAAGCAGATATTTCCCTGTGTTACTGCTGTTTCTTCCATATGTCGGAAATGGGGTGAAAACGGCTGTTTTGAGACACTACACAGAAAGTGTTTGCAGACTGTTGATTCAACACACGAGTTTAACACTGGAAGTTGAGTGCACACATTGACCACCGTTCTGTTAGATAGCTGCGTTTTTGATTTAGAAGCAGATATTTCCCTGTGCTTACTGCTGTTTCTTCCATATGCCAGTATGGGGCTGAAAACACCTGTCTTGGAACTCTGCACAGAAAGTGTTTGCAGACTGCTGAATCCACACACGGGTTTAACTCTGGAAGTTGAGTGCACACATTGACAACTGTTTTGTTAGCTAGCTGCGTTTTTTATTTAGAAGCAGATATTTCCCTGTGCTTTCAGCTGTTTCTTCCTTATGCCGATATTCGGCTGAAAACACCTGTTTTGGGACTCTGCACCGAAAGTGTTTGCAGACTGCTGAATCCACACACGGGATTAACTCTGGAAATTGAGTGCACACATTGACAACCGTTTTGTTAGATAGCTGTGTTTTGGATTTAGAAGCAGATATTTCCCTGTGCTTATTGCTGTTTCTTCCATATGACGGTACTGGGCTGAAAATGCCTGTTTTGAGACTCGGCACAGAAAGCGTTTGCAGACTGCTGAATCCACACACGGGTTTAACTCTGGAAGTTGAGTGCACACACTGACAACCGTTCTGATATATAGCTGCGTTTTGGATTTAGAACCAGATATTTCCCTGTGTTACTGCTGTTTCTTCCATATGTCGGTATTGGGGTGAAAACACCTGCTTTGAGACACTGCACAGAAAGTGTTTGCAGACTGCTGAATCAACACACGAGTTTAACTCTGGAAGTTGAGTGCACACATTGACAACCGTTCTGTTAGATAGCTGCGTTTTGGATTTAGAAGCAGATATTTCCCTTTGCTTACTGCTGTTTCTTCCATATGTCGGTATTGGGCAGAAAACGCCTGTTTTGGGACTGCACAGAAAATGTTGGCAGACTGCTGAATCCACACACTGGTTTAACTCTGGAAGTTGAGTGCACACATTGACAACCGTTCTGTTAGATAGCTGCGTTTCGTATTTAGAAGCAGATATTTCCCTGTGCTTACTGCTGTTTCTTCCATATGCCGGTAATGGGTTGAAAACACCAGTTTTGGGACTCTGCACAGAAAGTGTTTGCAGACTGCTGAAACCACACACGTGTTTAACTCTGGATGTTGAGTGCACACATTGACAACCGTTCTGTTAGATTGCTCCGTTTTTTATTTAGAAGCAGATAATTCCCTGTGCTTTCTGCTGTTTCTTCCATTTGACGGTATTGGGCTGAAAACGCCTGCTTTGAGACTCTGCACAGAAAGTGTTTTCAGAGTGCTGAATCCACACACAGGTTTACCTCTGGAACTTGAGTGCAGACATTGACAACCGGTCTGTTTGATAGTTGCGTTTTGGATTTAAAAGCAGATATTTCCCTGTGTTACTGCTGTTTCTTCCATATGTCGGTATTGGGGTGAAAACGGCTGTTTTGAGACACTACACAGAAAGTGTTTGCAGACTGTTGATTCAACACGCGAGTTTAACACTGGAAGTTGAGTGCACACATTGACCACCGTTCTGGTAGATAGCTGCGTTTTTGATTTAGAAGCAGATATTTCCCTGTGCTTACTGCTGTTTCTTCCATATGCCGGTATGGGGCTGAAAACACCTGTCTTGGAACTCTGCACAGAAAGTGTTTGCAGACTGCTGAATCAACACACGAGTTTAACTCTGGAAGTTGAGTGCACACATTGACCACCGTTCTGTTAGATAGCTGCGTTTTTGATTTAGAAGCAGATATTTCCCTGTGCTTACTGCTGTTTCTTCCATATGCCGGTATTGGGCTGAAAACGCCTGTTTTGATACTCTGCACAGAATGTGTTTGCAGATTGCTGAATCCACACACGAGTTTAACTCTGGAAGTTGAGTGCACACATTGACAACCGTTCTGTTAGATGGCTGCGTTTTGTATTTAGAAGCAGATATGTCCCTGTGCTTACTGCTGTTTCTTCCATATGCTGGTATTGGGCTGAAAACGCTTGTTTTGAGACTCTGCACGGAAAGTGTTTGCAGACTGCTGAATCCACACACGAGTTTAACTCTGGAAGTTGAGTGCACACATGGACAACCGCTCTGTTAGATAGCTGCGTTTTGGATTTAGAAGCAGATAATTCCCTGTGCTTACTGCTGTTTCTTCCATATGCCGGTAATGGGCTGAAAACGCCTGTTTTGGGACTCTGCACAGAAAGTGTTTGCAGACTGCTGAATCTACACACGGGTTTAACTCTGGAAGTTGAGTGCACACATTTACAACCGTTCTGTTAGATAGCTGCGTTTTGGATTTAGAAGCAGATATTTCACTGTGCTTACTGCTGTTTCTTCCATATGCCGGTATTGGGCTGAAAACGCCTGTTTTGGGACTCTGCAGAGAAAGTGTTTGCAGACTGCTGAATCCACACACGGGTTTAACTCTGGAAGTTGAGTGCACACATTGACAACCCTTCTGTTAGATAGCTGCCTTTTGGATTTAGAAGCAGATATTTCCCTGTACTTACGGCTGTTTCTTCCATATGCCGGTATTAGGCTGAAAACGCCTGTTTTGGGACTCTGCACAGAAAGTGTTTGCAGACTGCTGAATCCACACACGGGTTTAACTCTGGAAGTTGAGTGCACACATTGACAACCGTTCTGTTAGATAGCTTCGTTTTGGATTTAGAAGCAGATATTTCCCTGTGCTTACTGCTGTTTCTTCCATATGCCGGTATTGGGCTGAAAACGTCTGTTGTGGTACTCTGCACAGATTGTGTTTGCAGACTGTTGAATCCACACACGGGTTTAACTCTGGATGTTGAGTGCACACATTGACAACCGTTCTGTTAGAAAGCTGCGTTTTGGATTTAGAAGCAGATATTTCACTGTGCTTACTGCTGTTTCTTCCATATGCCGGTATTGGGCTGAAAACGTCTGTGGTGGTACTCTGCACAGATAGTGTTTGCAGACTGTTGAATCCACACACTGGTTTAACTCTGGATGTTGAGTGCACACATTGACAACCGTTCTGTTAGATAGCTGCGTTTTGGATTTAGAAGCAGATATTTCCCTGTGCTTACTGCTCTTTCTTCCAAATGCCGGTATTGGGCTGAAAACGCCTGTTTTGAAACTCTGCACAGAAAGTGTTTGCAGACTGCTGAATCCACACACGGTTTAATTCTGGAAGTTGAGTGCACACATTGACAACCGTTCTGTTAGATAGCTGCGTTTTGTATTTAGAAGCAGATATTTCCCTGTGCTTACTGCTGTTTCTTCCATATGCCGGTATTGGGCTGAAAACGCCTGTTTTGGTACTCTGCACAGAAAGTGTTTGCAGACTGTTGAATCCACACACGTGTTTAAATCTGGATGTTGAGTGCACACATTGAAAACCGTTCTGTTTGATAGCTGCGTTTTGGATTTAGAAGCAGATAATTACCTGTGTTACTGCTGTTTCTTCCATATGTCGGTTTTGCTGTGAAAACGCCTGTTTTGAGACACTGCACAGAAAGTGTTTGCAGACTGCTGAATCAACACACGAGTTTAACTCTGGAAGTTGAGTGCATACATTGACCACCGTTCTGTCAGATAGCTGCGTTTTGGATTTAGAAGCAGATATTTCCCTGTGTTTACTGCTGTTTCTTCCATATGCCGGTATTGGGCTGATAACTCCTGTTTTGGTACTCTGCACAGATAGTGTTTGCAGACTGTTGAATCCACACACGGCTTTAAATCTGGATGTTGAGTGCACACATTTACAACCGTTCTGTTTGATAGCTGCGTTTTGGATTTAGAACCAGATATTTCCCTGTGTTACTGCTGTTTCTTCCATATGTCGGTATTGGGGTGAAAACACCTGTTTTGAAACACTGCACAGAGAGTGTTTGCAGACTGCTGAATCAACACACGAGTTTAACTCTGGAAGTTGAGTGCACACATTGACCACCGTTCTGTTAGATAGCTGCGTTTTTGATTTAGAAGCAGATATATCCCTGTGCTTACTGCTGTTTCTTGCATATGCCGGTAATGGGCTGAAAACGCCTATTTTGAGACTCTGCACAGAAAGTGTTTGCAGACTGCTGAATCCACACTCGGGTTTAACTGTGGAAGTTGTGTGCACACATTGACAACCGTTCTGTTAGATAGCTGCGTTTTGGCTTTAGAAGCAGATATTTCCCTGTGCTTACTGCTGTTTCTTCCATATGCCGGTATTGGGTAGAAAACGCCTGTTTTGGGACTGCACAGAAAATGTTGGCAGACTGCTGAATCCACACACTGGTTTAACTCTGGAAGTTGAGTGCACACATTGACAAACGTTCTGTTAGATAGCTGCGTTTCGTATTTAGAAGCAGATATTTCCCTGTGCTTACTGCTGTTTCTTCCATATGCCGGTAATGGGTTGAAAACACCAGTTTTGGGACTCTGCACAGAAAGTGTTTGCAGACTGCTGAAACCACACACGTGTTTAACTCTGGATGTTGAGTGCACACATTGACAACCGTTCTGTTAGATAGCTGCGTTTTTTATTTAGAAGCAGATAATTCCCTGTGCTTTCTGCGTTTCTTCCATATGCCGGTATTGGGCTGAAAACGCCTGCCTTGAGACTCTGCACAGAAAGTGTTTTCAGACAGTTGAATCCACACACAGGTTTACCTCTGGAACTTGAGTGCAGACATTGACAACCGGTCTGTTTGATAGTTGCGTTTTGGATTTAGAAGCAGATATTTCCCTGTGTTACTGCTGTTTCTTCCATATGTCGGAATTGGGGTGAAAACGGCTGTTTTGAGACACTACACAGAAAGTGTTTGCAGACTGTTGATTCAACACACGAGTTTAACACTGGAAGTTGAGTGCACACATTGACCACCGTTCTGTTAGATATCTGCGTTTTTGATTTAGAAGCAGATATTTCCCTGTGCTTACTGCTGTTTCTTCCATATGCCGGTATGGGGCTGAAAACACCTGTCTTGGAACTCTGCACAGAAAGTGTTTGCAGACTGCTGAATCCACACACGGGTTTAACTCTGGAAGTTGAGTGCACACACTGACAACCGTTCTGATATATAGCTGCGTTTTGGATTTAGAACCAGATATTTCCCTGTGTTACTGCTGTTTCTTCCATATGTCGGTATTGGGGTGAAAACACCTGTTTTGAGACACTGCACAGAAAGTGTTTGCAGACTGCTGAATCAACACACGAGTTTAACTCTGGAAGTTGAGTGCACACATTCACCACCGTTCTGTTAGATAGCTGCGTTTTTGATTTAGAAGCAGATATATCCCTGTGCTTACTGCTGTTTCTTGCATATGCCGGTAATGGGCTGAAAACGCCTATTTTGAGACTCTGCACAGAAAGTGTTTGCAGACTGCTGAATCCACACTCGGGTTTAACTGTGGAAGTTGTTTGCACACATTGACAACCGTTCTGTTAGATAGCTGCGTTTTGGCTTTAGAAGCAGATATTTCCTTGTGCTTACTGCTGTTTCTTCCATATGTCGGTATTGGGCTGAAAACGCCTGTTTTGGGACTCTGCACAGAAAGTGTTTGCAGACTGCTGAATCCACTCACGGGTTTAACTCTGGAAGTTGAGTGCACACATTGACAACTGTTGTGTTAGATAGCTGCGTTTTGGATTTAGAACCAGACATTTCGCTGTGCTTACTGCTGTTTCTTCCATATGCCGGTATTGGGCTGAAAACGCCTGTTTGGGGACTCTGCACAGAAAGTGTTTGCAAATTGCTGAATCCACACATGGGTTTAACTCTGGAAGTTGAGTGCACACATTGAGAACCGTTCTGTTAGATAGCTGCGTTTTGGATTTAGAAGCAGATATTTCCCTGTGCTTACTGCTCTTTCTTCCATATGCCGGTATTGGGCTGAAAACGCCTGTTTTGAGACTCTGCACAGAATGTGTTTGCAGATTGCTGAATCCACACACGGGTTTAACTCTGGAAGTTGAATACACACAATGACAACCGTTCTGTTAGATAGCTGCGTTTTGGATTTAGAAGCAGATATTTCCCTGTGCTTACTGCTGTTTCTTCCACATGTCGGTATTAGGCAGAAAACGCCTGTTTTGGGACTGCACAGAAAATGTTGGCAGACTGCTGAATCCACACACTGGTTTAACTCTGGAAGTTGAGTGCACACATTGACAACCGTTCTGTTAGATAGCTGCGTTTTGTATTTAGAAGCAGATATTTCCCTGTGCTTACTGCTGTTTCTTCCATATGCCGGTATTGGGATGAAAACGCAAGTTTTGGGACTCTGCACAGAAAGTGTTTGCAGACTGCTGAAACCACACACGTGTTTAACTCTGGATGTTGAGTGCACACATTGACAACCGTTCTGTTAGATAGCTGCGTTTTGGTTTTAGAAGCAGATATTTCCCTGTGCTTACTGCTGTTTCTTCCATATGCCGGTAATGGGCTGAAAACGCCTGTTTTGGGACTCTGCACAGAAAGTGTTTGCAGACTGCTGAATCCACACACGGGTTTAACTATGGAAGTTCAGTGCACACATTGACAACTGTTGTGGTAGATAGCTGCGTTTTGGATTTAGAACCAGACATTTCCCTGTGCTTACTGCTGTCTCTTCCATATGCCGGTATTGGGCTGAAAACGCCCGTTTGGGACTATGCACAGAAAGTGTTTGCACAATGCTGAATCCACACACGGGTTTAACTCTGGAAGTTGAGTGCACACATTGACAACCGTTCTGTTAGATAGCTGCCTTTTGGATTTAGAAGCAGATATTTCCCTGTGCTTAGTGCTGTTTCTTCCATATGTCGGTATTGGGCAGAAAACGCCTGTTTTGGGACTGCACAGAAAATGTTGGCAGACTGCTGAATCCACACACTGGTTTAACTCTGGAAGTTGAGTGCACACATTGACAACCGTTCTGTTAGATAGCTGCGTTTCGTATTTAGAAGCAGATATTTCCCTGTGCTTACTGCTGTTTCTTCCATATGCCGGTAATGGGTTGAAAACACCAGTTTTGGGACTCTGCACAGAAAGTGTTTGCAGACTGCTGAAACCACACACGTGTTTAACTCTGGATGTTGAGTGCACTCATTGACAACCGTTCTGTTAGATTGCTGCGTTTTTTATTTAGAAGCAGATAATTCCCTGTGCTTTCTGCTGTTTCTTCCATATGCCGGTATTGGGCTGAAAACGCCTGCTTTGAGACTCTGCACAGAAAGTGTTTTCAGACAGTTGAATCCACACACAGGTTTACCTCTGGAACTTGAGTGCAGACATTGACAACCGGTCTGTTTGATAGTTGCGTTTTGGATTTAAAAGCAGATATTTCCCTGTGTTACTGCTGTTTCTTCCATATGTCGGTATTGGGGTGAAAACGGCTGTTTTGAGACACTACACAGAAAGTGTTTGCAGACTGTTGATTCAACACGCGAGTTTAACACTGGAAGTTGAGTGCACACATTGACCACCGTTCTGGTAGATAGCTGCGTTTTTGATTTAGAAGCAGATATTTCCCTGTGCTTACTGCTGTTTCTTCCATATGCCGGTATGGGGCTGAAAACACCTGTCTTGGAACTCTGCACAGAAAGTGTTTGCAGACTGCTGAATCCAAAGACGGGTTTAACTCTGGAAGTTGAGTGCACACATTGACAACTGTTTTGTTAGATAGCTGCGTTTTTTATTTAGAAGCAGCTATTTCCCTGTGCTTTCAGCTGTTTCTTCCTTATGCCGATATTCGGCTGAAAACACCTGTTTTGGGACTCTGCACCGAAAGGGTTTGCAGACTGCTGAATCCACACACGGGATTAACTCTGGAAATTGAGTGCACACATTGACAACCGTTTTGTTAGATAGCTGTGTTTTGGATTTAGAAGCAGATATTTCCCTGTGCTTATTGCTGTTTCTTCCATATGACGGTACTGGGCTGAAAACGCCTGTTTTGAGACTCGGCACAGAAAGCGTTTGCAGACTGCTGAATCCACACACGGGTTTAACTCTGGAATTTGAGTGCACACACTGACAACCGTTCTGATATATTGCTGCGTTTTGGATTTAGAAGCAGATATTTCCCTGTGCTTACTGCTGTTTCTTCCATATGCCGATATTCGTCTGAAAACGCCTGTTTTGGGAGTCGGCACAGAAAGTGTTTGCAGACTGCTGAATCCACACACGGGTTTAAGTCTGGAAGTTGAGTGCACACATTGACAACCGTTCTGTTAGATAGCTGCGTTTTGGATTTAGAAGCAGATGTTTCCCTGTGCTTACTGCTGTTTCTTCCATATGCCGATATTCGGCTGAAAACGCCTGTTTTGGGACTCTGCACGGAAAGTGTTTGCAGACTGCTGAATCCACACACGGGTTTAACTCTGGAAGTTGAGTGCACACATTGACAACCGTTCTGTTAGATAGCTGCGTTTTGGATTTAGAAGCAGATATTTCCCTGTGCTTACTGCTGTTTCTTCCACATGCCGGTATTTTTCTGAAAACGCCTGTTTTGAGACTCTGCACAGAAAATGTTTGCAGACTGCTGAATCCACACACGGGTTTAACTCTGGAAGTTGAGTGGACACATTGACAACCGTTCTGTTAGATAGCTGCGTTTTGGATTTAGAAGCAGATATTTCCCTGTGCTTACTGCTATTCCTTCCATATGCCGGTATTTTTCTGAAAACGCCTGTTTTGAGACTCTGCACAGAAAGTGATTGCAAACTGCTGAATCCACACACGGGTTTAACTCTGGAAGTTGAGTGCACGCATCGACAACCGTTCCGTTAGATAGCTGCGTTTTGGATTTAGAAGCAGATATTTCCCTGTGCTTAATGCTGTTTCTTCCATAGGCCGGTATTCGGCTGTAAACGCCTGTTTTGGGACTCTGCAGAGAAAGTGTTTGCAGACTGCTGAATCCACACACGGGTTTAAATCTGGAAGTTGAGTGCACATATTGACAACGATTCTGTTAGATAGTTGCGTTTTGGATTTAGATGCAGATATTTCCCTGTGCTTACTGCTATTTCTTCCATATGCCGATCTTGTGCTGAAAACGCCTCTTTTGAGACTCTGCAAAGAAAGTGTTTGCAGACTGCTGAATCCACACACGGGTTTAACTCTGGTGGTTGAGTGCACACATAGACAACCATTCTGTTAGATACCTGCGTTTTGGATTTAGAAGCAAATATTCCCCTGTATTTAAAGCTGTTTCTTCCATATGTCGGTATGGGGCTGAAAACGCCTGTTTTGAGACTCTGCACAGAAAGTGTTTGCAGACTGTTGAATCAAAACACGGGTTTAATTCTGGAAGTTGAGTGCACACATTGGCCACCGTTCTGTTAGATAGCTGCGTTTTGGATTTAGAAGCAGATATTTCCCTGGGCTTACTGCTGTTTCTTCCATATGCCGTCATTGGGCTGAAAACGCCTGTTTTGAGACTCTGCTGAGAAAGTGTTTGCAGACTGTTGAATCCACAAACGGGTTTAACTCTGGAAGTTGAGTGCACACATTGAGAACCGTTCTGTTAGATAGCTGCGTTTTGGATTTAGAAGCAGATATTTCCCTGTGCTTACTGCTGTTTCTTCCATATGCCGGTATTGGGCTGAAAACGAATGTTTTGGGACTCTGCAAAGAAAGTGTTTGCTGACTGCTGAATCCACACACGGGTTTAACTCTGGAAGTTGAGTGCACACATTGACAAACGTTCTGTTAGATAGCTTCGTTTTGGATTTAGAAGCAGATATTTCCCTGTGCTTACTGCTGTTTCTTCCATATGCCGGTATTGGGCTGAAAACGCCTGTTTTGGGACTCTGCACAGAAAGTGTTTGCAGACTACTGAATCTCCACACGGGTTTAACGCTGGAATTTGAGTGCACACATTGACAACCGTTCTGTTAGATAGCAGCGTTTTGGATTTAGAAGCAGATATTTCCCTGTGCTTACTACTGTTTCTTCCATATGCGGGTATTGGGCTGAAAACGCCAGTTTTGAGACTCTGCACAGAAAGCGTTTGCATACTGCTGAATCCACACACGGGTTTAACACTGGAAGTTGAGTGCACACATTGACAACCGTTCTGTTAGAAAGCTACGTTTTGGATTTAGAAGCAGATATTTCCCTGTGCTTACTGCTATTTCTTCCCTATGCCGGTATTGGGCTGAAAACGCCTGTTTTGAGACTCTGCACAGAAAGCGTTTGCAGACTGCTGAATCCACACACAGGTTTAACTCTGAAAGTTGAGTACACACATTGACAACCGTACTGTTAGATAGCTGCGTTTTGGATTTAGAAGCAGATATTTCCCTGTGCTTACTGCTGTTTCTTCCATATGCCGGTATTTTTCTGAAAACGGCTGTTTTGATACTCTGTACAGAACGTGTTTGCAGACTGCTGAATCCACACACGGGTTTAACTCTGGAAGTTGAGTACACATATTGACAACCGTACTGTTAGACAGCTGCATTTTGTATTTAGAAGCAGATATTTCCCTGTGCCTACTGCTGTTTCTTCCATATGCCAGTATTGGGCTGAAAACGCCTGTTTTGGGACTCTGCACAGAAAGTGTTTGCTGACTGCTGAATTCACACACGGGTTTAACTCTGGAAGTTGAGTGCACACATTGACAACCGTTCTGTTAGATAGCTGCGTTTTGGATTTAGAAGCAGATATTTCCCTGTGCTTACTGCTGTTCCTTACATATGCCGGTATTTTTCTGAAAACGCCTGTTTTGAGACTCTGCACAGAATGTGTTTGCAGACTGCTGAATCCAAACACGGGTTTAACTCTGGAAGTTGAGTGTACACATTGACAACCGTTCTGTTAGATAGCTGCGTTTTGGATTTAGAAGCAGATATTTCCCTGTGCTAACTGCTGTTTCTTCCACATGCCGGTATTTTTCTGAAAACGCCTGTTTTGAAACTCTGCACAGAAAGTGTTTGCAGACTGCAGATTCCACACACGGGTTTAACTCTGGAAGTTGAGTGCACACATTGACAACCGTTCTGTTAGATAGCAGCGTTTTGGATTTAGAAGCAGATATTTCCCTGTGCTAACTGCTGTTTCTTCCACATGCCGGTATTTTTCTGAAAACGCCTGTTTTGAAACTCTGCACAGAAAGTGTTTGCAGACTGCAGATTCTACACACGGGATTAACTCTGGAAGTTCAGTGCACACATTGACAACCGTTCTGTTAGATAGCTGCTTTTTGGATTTACAAGCAGATATTTCCCTGTGCTTACTGCTGTTCCTTACATATGCCGGTATTTTTCTGAAAACGCCCGTTTTGAGACTCTGCACAGAAAGTGTTTGCAGCCTGCTGAATCCACACACGGGTTTAATTCTGGAAGTTGAGTGCACACATTGACAACCGTTCTGTTAGAAAGCTGCGTTTTGGATTTAGAAGCAGATATTTCCCTGTGCTTACTGCTGTTTCTTCCATATGCCGGTATTGGGCTGTAAACGCCTGTTTTGGGACTCTGCACAGAAAGTTTTTGCAGACTGCTGAATCCACACACGGGAGTAACTCTGGAAGTTGAGTGCACACATTGACAACCGTTCTGTTAGATAGTTGCGTTTTGGATTTAGAAGCAGATATTTCCCTGTGCTTACTGCTGTTTCTTTCTTATGCCGGTCTTGGGCTGAAAACGCCTGTTTTGAGACTCTGCACAGAAAGTGTTTGCAGACTGCTGAATCCACACACGGGTTTAACTCTGGAAGTTGAGTGCACACATTGACAACCGTTCTGTTAGATAGCTGCGTTTTGGATTTAGAAGCAGATATTTCCCTGTGTTTACTGCTGTTTCTTCCATATATCGGTATGGGGCTGAAAACGCCTGTTTTGAGACTCTGCACAGAAAGTGTTTGCAGACTTCTGAATCAACACAAGGGTTAAACTCTGGAAGTTGAGTGCACACATTGACCACCGTCCTGTTAGATAGCTGCGTTTTGGATTTGGAAGCAGATATTTCCCTGTGCTTACTAGTGTTTCTTCCATATGCCGTTATTGGGCTGAAAACGCCTGTTTTGAGACTCTGCACAGAAAGTGTTTGCAGACTGCTGAATCCACACACGGGTTTAACTCTGGAAGTTGAGTGCACACATTGACAACCGTTCTGTTAGATAGCTGCGTTTGGATTTAGAAGCAGATATTTCCCTGTGCTTACTGCTGTTTCTTCCATATGCCGGTACTGGGCTGAAAACGCCTGTTTTGGGACTCTGCACAGAAAGTGTTTGCAGACTGCTGAATCCACACACGGGTTTAACTCTGGAAGTTGAGTGCACACATTGACAACCGTTCTGTTAGATAGCTGCGTTTTGGAATTAGAAGCAGATATTTCCCTGTGCTTACTGGTGTTTCTTCCATATGTCGGTATCGGTCTGAAAATGCCTGTTTTGGGACTCTGCACAGAAAGTGTTTGCAGACTACTGAATCCCCACACGGGTTTAACTCTGGAAGTTGAGTGCACACATTGACCACCGTTCTGTTAGATAGCTGCGTTTTGGATTTAGAAGAAGATATTTCCCTGTGCTTAATGCTCTTTCTTCCATATGCCGATATTTTTCTGAAAACGTCTGTTTTGAGACTCTGCACAGAAAGTGTTTGCAGACTGCTGAATCCACACAAGGGTTTAACTCTGGAAGTTGAGTGCACACATTGACCACCGTTCTGTTAGATAGCTGCGTTTTGGATTTAGAAGCAGATATTTCCCTGTGCTTACTGCTGTTTCTTCCATATGCCGGTGTTGGATTGAAAACGCCTGTTTTGACATTCTGCACAGAAAGCGTTTGCAGACTGCTGAATCCACACACGGGTTTAACTCTGGAAGGTGAGTGCACACATTGACAACCGTTCTGTTAGATAGCAGCGGTTTGGATTTAGAAGCAGATATTTCCCTGTGCTTACTGCTGTTTCTTCCCTATGCCGGTATTGGGCAGAAAACGCCTGTTTTGAGACTCTGCACAGAAAACGTTTGCAGACTGCTGAATCCACACACGGGTTTAACTCTGGAAGTTGAGTGCACACATTGACAACCGTTCTGTTAGAAAGCTGCGCTTTGGATTTAGAAGCAGATATTTCCCTGTGCTTACTGCTGTTTCTTCCATATGCCGATATTCGGCTGAAAACGCCTGTTTTGGGACTCTGCACAGAAAGTGTTTGCAGACCGCTGAATCCACACACGAGTTTAACTCTGGAAGTTGAGTGCACACATTGACAACCGTTCTGTTAGATAGTTGCGTTTTGGATTTAGAAGCAGATATTTCCCTGTGCTTACTGCTGTTTCTTCCTTATGCCGGTCTTGGGCTGAAAACGCCTGTTTTGAGACTCTGCACAGAAAGTGTTTGCAGACTGCTGAATCCACACACGGGTTTAACTCTGGAAGTTGAGTGCACACATTGACAACCGTTCTGTTAGATAGCTGCGTTTTGGATTTAGAAGCAGATGTTTCCCTGTGTTTGCTGCTGTTTCTTCCATATATCGGTATGGGGCTGAAAACGACTGTTTTGAGACTCTGCACAGAAAGTGTTTGCAGACTTCTGAATCAACACAAGGGTTTAACTCTGGAAGTTGAGTGCACACATTGACCACCGTTCTGTTAGATAGCTGCGTTTTGGATTTGGAAGCAGATATTTCCCTGTGCTTACTAGTGTTTCTTCCATATGCCGTTATTGGGCTGAAAACGCCTGTTTTGAGACTCTGCACAGAAAGTGTTTGCAGACTGCTGAATCCACACACGGGTTTAACTCTGGAAGTTGAGTGCACACATTGACAACCGTTATGTTAGGTAGCTGCGTTTTGGATTTAGAAGCAGATAATTACCTGTGCTTACTGCTGTTTCTTCCATATGCCGGTATTGGGGTGAAAACGCCTGTTTTGGGACTCTGCACAAAAAGTGTTTGCAGCCTGCTGAATCCACACACGGGTTTAATTCTGGAAGTTGAGTGCACACATTGACAACCGTTCTGTTAGAAAGCTGCGTTTTGGATTTAGAAGCAGATATTTCCCTGTGCTTACTGCTGTTTCTTCCATATGCCGGTATTGGGCTGTAAACGCCTATTTTGGGACTCTGCACAGAAAGTTTTTGCAGACTGCTGAATACACACACGGGTTTAACTCTGGATGTTGAGTGCACACATTGACAACCGTTCTGTTAGATAGTTGCGTTTTGGATTTAGAAGCAGATATTTCCCTGTGCTTACTGCTGTTTCTTTCTTATGCCGGTCTTGGGCTGAAAACGCCTGTTTTGAGACTCTGCACAGAAAGTGTTTGCAGACTGCTGAATCCACACACGGGTTTAACTCTGGAAGTTGAGTGCACACATTGACAACCGTTCTGTTAGATAGCTGCGTTTTGGATTTAGAAGCAGATGTTTCCCTGTGTTTGCTGCTGTTTCTTCCATATATCGGTATGGGGCTGAAAACGACTGTTTTGAGACTCTGCACAGAAAGTGTTTGCAGACTTCTGAATCAACACAAGGGTTTAACTCTGGAAGTTGAGTGCACACATTGACCACCGTTCTGTTAGATAGCTGCGTTTTGGATTTGGAAGCAGATATTTCCCTGTGCTTACTGCTGTTTCTTCCATATGCAGGTATTGGGCTGTAAACGCCTATTTTGGGACTCTGCACAGAAAGTTTTTGCAGACTGCTGAATACACACACGGGTTTAACTCTGGAAGTTGAGTGCACACATTGACAACCGTTCTGTTAGATAGTTGCGTTTTGGATTTAGAAGCAAATATTTCCCTGTGCTTACTGCTGTTTCTTTCTTATGCCGGTCTTGGGCTGAAAACGCCTGTTTTGAGACTCTGCACAGAAAGTGTTTGCAGACTGCTGAATCCACACACGGGTTTAACTCTGGAAGTTGAGTGCACACATTGACAACCGTTCTGTTAGATAGCTGCGTTTTGGATTTAGAAGCAGATATTTCCCTGTGTTTACTGCTGTTTCTTCCATATATCGGTATGGGGCTGAAAACGCCTGTTTTGAGACTCTGCACAGAAAGTGTTTGCAGGCTTCTGAATCAAGACAAGGGTTAAACTCTGGAAGTTGAGTGCACACATTGACCACCGTCCTGTTAGATAGCTGCGTTTTGTATTTGGAAGCAGATATTTCCCTGTGCTTACTAGTGTTTCTTCCATATGCCGTTATTGGGCTGAAAACGCCTGTTTTGAGACTCTGCACAGAAAGTGTTTGCAGACTGCTGAATCCACACACGGGTTTAACTCTGGAAGTTGAGTGCACACATTGACAACCGTTATGTTAGGTAGCTGCGTTTTGGATTTAGAAGCAGATAATTACCTGTGCTTAATGCTGTTTCTTCCATATGCCGGTATTGGGGTGAAAACGCCTGTTTTGGGACTCTGCACAAAAAGTGTTTTCAGCCTGCTGAATCCACACACGGGTTTAATTCTGGAAGTTGAGTGCACACATTGACAACCGCTCTGTTAGAAAGCTGCGTTTTGGATTTAGAAGCAGATATTTCCCTGTGCTTACTGCTGTTTCTTCCATATGCCGGTATTGGGCTGTAAACGCCTGTTTTGGGACTCTGCACAGAAAGTTTTTGCAGACTGCTGAATCCACACACGGGAGTAACTCTGGAAGTTGAGTGCACACATTGACAACCGTTCTGTTAGATAGTTGCGTTTTGGATTTAGAAGCAGATATTTCCCTGTGCTTACTGCTGTTTCTTTCTTATGCCGGTCTTGGGCTGAAAACGCCTGTTTTGAGACTCTGCACAGAAAGTGTTTGCAGACTGCTGAATCCACACACGGGTTTAACTCTGGAAGTTGAGTGCACACATTGACAACCGTTCTGTTAGATAGCTGCGTTTTGGATTTAGAAGCAGATATTTCCCTGTGTTTACTGCTGTTTCTTCCATATATCGGTATGGGGCTGAAAACGCCTGTTTTGAGACTCTGCACAGAAAGTGTTTGCAGACTTCTGAATCAACACAAGGGTTAAATTCTGGAAGTTGAGTGCACACATTGACCACCGTCCTGTTAGATAGCTGCGTTTTGGATTTGGAAGCAGATATTTCCCTGTGCTTACTAGTGTTTCTTCCATATGCCGTTATTGGGCTGAAAACGCCTGTTTTGAGACTCTGCACAGAAAGTGTTTGCAGACTGCTGAATCCACACACGGGTTTAACTCTGGAAGTTGAGTGCACACATTGACAACCGTTCTGTTAGATAGCTGCGTTTTGGATTTAGAAGCAGATATTTCCCTGTGCTTACTGCTGTTTCTTCCATATGCCGGTGTTGGATTGAAAACGCCTGTTTTGACATTCTGCACAGAAAGCGTTTGCAGACTGCTGAATCCACACACGGGTTTAACTCTGGAAGGTGAGTGCACACATTGACAACCGTTCTGTTAGATAGCAGCGGTTTGGATTTAGAAGCAGATATTTCCCTGTGCTTACTGCTGTTTCTTCCCTATGCCGGTATTGGGCAGAAAACGCCTGTTTTGAGACTCTGCACAGAAAACGTTTGCAGACTGCTGAATCCACACACGGGTTTAACTCTGGAAGTTGAGTGCACACATTGACAACCGTTCTGTTAGAAAGCTGCGCTTTGGATTTAGAAGCAGATATTTCCCTGTGCTTACTGCTGTTTCTTCCATATGCCGATATTCGGCTGAAAACGCCTGTTTTGGGACTCTGCACAGAAAGTGTTTGCAGACCGCTGAATCCACACACGAGTTTAACTCTGGAAGTTGAGTGCACACATTGACAACCGTTCTGTTAGATAGTTGCGTTTTGGATTTAGAAGCAGATATTTCCCTGTGCTTACTGCTGTTTCTTCCTTATGCCGGTCTTGGGCTGAAAACGCCTGTTTTGAGACTCTGCACAGAAAGTGTTTGCAGACTGCTGAATCCACACACGGGTTTAACTCTGGAAGTTGAGTGCACACATTGACAAGCGTTCTGTTAGATAGCTGCGTTTTGGATTTAGAAGCAGATGTTTCCCTGTGTTTGCTGCTGTTTCTTCCATATATCGGTATGGGGCTGAAAACGACTGTTTTGAGACTCTGCACAGAAAGTGTTTGCAGACTTCTGAATCAACACAAGGGTTTAACTCTGGAAGTTGAGTGCACACATTGACCACCGTTCTGTTAGATAGCTGCGTTTTGGATTTGGAAGCAGATATTTCCCTGTGCTTACTAGTGTTTCTTCCATATGCCGTTATTGGGCTGAAAACGCCTGTTTTGAGACTCTGCACAGAAAGTGTTTGCAGACTGCTGAATCCACACACGGGTTTAACTCTGGAAGTTGAGTGCACACATTGACAACCGTTATGTTAGGTAGCTGCGTTTTGGATTTAGAAGCAGATAATTACCTGTGCTTACTGCTGTTTCTTCCATATGCCGGTATTGGGGTGAAAACGCCTGTTTTGGGACTCTGCACAAAAAGTGTTTGCAGCCTGCTGAATCCACACACGGGTTTAATTCTGGAAGTTGAGTGCACACATTGACAACCGTTCTGTTAGAAAGCTGCGTTTTGGATTTAGAAGCAGATATTTCCCTGTGCTTACTGCTGTTTCTTCCATATGCCGGTATTGGGCTGTAAACGCCTATTTTGGGACTCTGCACAGAAAGTTTTTGCAGACTGCTGAATACACACACGGGTTTAACTCTGGAAGTTGAGTGCACACATTGACAACCGTTCTGTTAGATAGTTGCGTTTTGGATTTAGAAGCAGATATTTCCCTGTGCTTACTGCTGTTTCTTTCTTATGCCGGTCTTGGGCTGAAAACGCCTGTTTTGAGACTCTGCACAGAAAGTGTTTGCAGACTGCTGAATCCACACACGGGTTTAACTCTGGAAGTTGAGTGCACACATTGACAACCGTTCTGTTAGATAGCTGCGTTTTGGATTTAGAAGCAGATGTTTCCCTGTGTTTGCTGCTGTTTCTTCCATATATCGGTATGGGGCTGAAAACGACTGTTTTGAGACTCTGCACAGAAAGTGTTTGCAGACTTCTGAATCAACACAAGGGTTTAACTCTGGAAGTTGAGTGCACACATTGACCACCGTTCTGTTAGATAGCTGCGTTTTGGATTTGGAAGCAGATATTTCCCTGTGCTTACTAGTGTTTCTTCCATATGCCGTTATTGGGCTGAAAACGCCTGTTTTGAGACTCTGCACAGAAAGTGTTTGCAGACTGCTGAATCCCCACACGGGTTTAACTCTGGAAGTTGAGTGCACACATTGACAACCGTTATGTTAGGTAGCTGCGTTTTGGATTTAGAAGCAGATAATTACCTGTGCTTATTGCTGTTTCTTCCATATGCCGGTATTGGGGTGAAAACGCCTGTTTTGGGACTCTGCACAAAAAGTGTTTGCAGCCTGCTGAATCCACACACGGGTTTAATTCTGGAAGTTGAGTGCACACATTGACAACCGTTCTGTTAGAAAGCTGCGTTTTGGATTTAGAAGCAGATATTTCCCTGTGCTTACTGCTGTTTCTTCCATATGCAGGTATTGGGCTGTAAACGCCTATTTTGGGACTCTGCACAGAAAGTTTTTGCAGACTGCTGAATACACACACGGGTTTAACTCTGGAAGTTGAGTTCACACATTGACAACCGTTCTGTTAGATAGTTGCGTTTTGGATTTAGAAGCAAATATTTCCCTGTGCTTACTGCTGTTTCTTTCTTATGCCGGTCTTGGGCTGAAAACGCCTGTTTTGAGACTCTGCACAGAAAGTGTTTGCAGACTGCTGAATCCACACACGGGTTTAACTCTGGAAGTTGAGTGCACACATTGACAACCGTTCTGTTAGATAGCTGCGTTTTGGATTTAGAAGCAGATATTTCCCTGTGTTTACTGCTGTTTCTTCCATATATCGGTATGGGGCTGAAAACGCCTGTTTTGAGACTCTGCACAGAAAGTGTTTGCAGGCTTCTGAATCAAGACAAGGGTTAAACTCTGGAAGTTGAGTGCACACATTGACCACCGTCCTGTTAGATAGCTGCGTTTTGTATTTGGAAGCAGATATTTCCCTGTGCTTACTAGTGTTTCTTCCATATGCCGTTATTGGGCTGAAAACGCCTGTTTTGAGACTCTGCACAGAAAGTGTTTGCAGACTGCTGAATCCACACACGGGTTTAACTCTGGAAGTTGAGTGCACACATTGACAACCGTTATGTTAGGTAGCTGCGTTTTGGATTTAGAAGCAGATAATTACCTGTGCTTAATGCTGTTTCTTCCATATGCCGGTATTGGGGTGAAAACGCCTGTTTTGGGACTCTGCACAAAAAGTGTTTGCAGCCTGCTGAATCCACACACGGGTTTAATTCTGGAAGTTGAGTGCACACATTGACAACCGCTCTGTTAGAAAGCTGCGTTTTGGATTTAGAAGCAGATATTTCCCTGTGCTTACTGCTGTTTCTTCCATATGCCGGTATTGGGCTGTAAACGCCTATTTTGGGACTCTGCACAGAAAGTTTTTGCAGACTGCTGAATTCACACACGGGTTTAACTCTGGAAGTTGAGTGCACACATTGACAACCGTTCTGTTAGATAGTTGCGTTTTGGATTTAGAAGCAGATATTTCCCTGTGCTTACTGCTGTTTCTTTCTTATGCCGGTCTTGGGCTGAAAACGCCTGTTTTGAGACTCTGCACAGAAAGTGTTTGCAGACTGCTGAATCCACACACGGGTTTAACTCTGGAAGTTGAGTGCACACATTGACAACCGTTCTGTTAGATAGCTGCGTTTTGGATTTAGAAGCAGATATTTCCCTGTGCTTACTGCTGTTTCTTCCATATATCGGTAAGGGGCTGAAAACGCCTGTTTTGAGACTCTGCACAGAAAGTGTTTGCAGGCTTCTGAATCAACACAAGGGTTAAACTCTGGAAGTTGAGTGCACACATTGACCACCGTTCTGTTAGATAGCTGCGTTTTGGATTTGGAAGCAGATATTTCCCTGTGCTTACTAGTGTTTCTTCCATATGCCGTTATTGGGCTGAAAACACCTGTTTTGAGACTCTGCACAGAAAGTGTTTGCAGACTGCTGAATCCACACACGGGTTTAACTCTGGAAGTTGAGTGCACACATTGACAACCGTTCTGTTAGATAGCTGCGTTTGGATTTAGATGCAGATATTTCCTTGTGCTTACTGCTGTTTTTTCCATATGCCGGTACTGGGCTGAAAACGTCTGTTTTGGGACTCTGCACAGAAAGTGTTTGCTGACTGCTGAATCCACACACGGGTTTAACTCTGGAAGTTGAGTGCACACATTGACAACCGTTCTGTTAGATAGCTGCGTTTTGGAATTAGAAGCAGATATTTCCCTGTGCTTACTGCTGTTTCTTCCATATGTCGGTATTGGTCTGAAAACGCCTGTTTTGGGACTCTGCACAGAAAGTGTTTGCAGACTACTGAATCCCCACACGGCTTTAACTCTGGAAGTTGAGTGCACACATTGACAACCGTTCTGTTAGATAGCTGCGTTTTGGATTTAGAAGAAGATATTTCCCTGTGCTTAATGCTCTTTCTTCCATATGCCGATATTTTTCTGAGAACGTCTGTTTTGAGACTCTGCAGAGAAAGTGTTTGCAGACTGCTGAATCCACCCACGGGTTTAACTCTGGAAGTTGAGTGCACACATTGACAACCGTTCTGTTAGATAGCTGCGTTTTGGATTTAGAAGCAGATATTTCCCTGTGTTTACTGCTGTTTCTTCCATATATCGGTATGGGGCTGAAAACGACTGTTTTGAGATTCTGCACAGAAAGTGTTTGCAGACTGCTGAATCAACACAAGGGTTTAACTCTGGAAGTTGAGTGCACACATTGACCACCGTTCTGTTAGATAGCTGCGTTTTGGATTTAGAAGCAGATATTTCCCTGTGCTTACTGCTGTTTCTTCCATATGCCGGTATTGGATTGAAAACGCCTGTTTTGACACTCTGCACAGAAAGCGTTTGCAGACTGCTGAATCCACACACGGGTTTAACTCTGGAAGGTGAGTGCACACATTGACAACCGTTCTGTTAGATAGCAGCGGTTTGGATTTAGAAGCAGATATTTCCCTGTGCTTACTGCTGTTTCTTCCATATGCCGGTATTGGGCAGAAAACGCCTGTTTTGAGACTCTGCACAGAAAACGTTTGCAGACTGCTGAATCCACACACGGGTTTAACTCTGGAAGTTGAGTGCACACATTGACAACCGTTCTGTTAGAAAGCTGCGCTTTGGATTAAGAAGCAGATATTTCCCTGTGCTTACTGCTGTTTCTTCCATATGCCGATATTCGGCTGAAAACGCCTGTTTTGGGACTCTGCACAGAAAGTGTTTGCAGACCGCTGAATCCACACACGAGTTTAACTCTGGAAGTTGAGTGCACACATTGACAACCGTTCTGTTAGATAGTTGCGTTTTGGATTTAGAAGCAGATATTTCCCTGTGCTTACTGCTGTTTCTTCCTTATTCCGGTCTTGGGCTGAAAACGCCTGTTTTGAGACTCTGCACAGAAAGTGTTTGCAGACTGCTGAATCCACACACGGGTTTAACTCTGGAAGTTGAGTGCACACATTGAGAACCGTTCTGTTAGATAGCTGCGTTTTGGATTTAGAAGCAGATGTTTCCCTGTGTTTGCTGCTGTTTCTTCCATATATCGGTATGGGGCTGAAAACGACTGTTTTGAGACTCTGCACAGAAAGTGTTTGCAGACTTCTGAATCAACACAAGGGTTTAACTCTGGAAGTTGAGTGCACACATTGACCACCGTTCTGTTAGATAGCTGCGTTTTGGATTTGGAAGCAGATATTTCCCAGTGCTTACTAGTGTTTCTTCCATATGCCGTTATTGGGCTGAAAACGCCTGTTTTGAGACTCTGCACAGAAAGTGTTTGCAGACTGCTGAATCCACACACGGGTTTAACTCTGGAAGTTGAGTGCACACATTGACAACCGTTATGTTAGGTAGCTGCGTTTTGGATTTAGAAGCAGATAATTACCTGTGCTTACTGCTGTTTCTTCCATATGCCGGTATTGGGCTGAAAACGCCTGTTTTGGGACTCTGCACAAAAAGTGTTTGCAGACTGCTGAATCCACACACGGTTTTAACTCTGGAAGTTGAGTGCACACATTGACAACCGTTCTGTTAGATAGCTGCGTTTTGGATTTAGAAGCAGGTATTTCCCTGTGCTTACTGCTGTTTCTTCCCTATACCGGTATTGGGCAGAAAACGCCTGTTTTGAGACTCTGCACAGAAAGCGTTTGCAGACTGCTGAATCCACACACGGGTTTAACTCTGGAAGTTGAGTGCACACATTGACTACCGTTCTGTTAGAAAGCAGCGTTTTGGATTTAGAAGCAGATATTTCCCTGTGCTTACTGCTGTTTCTTCCATATGTCGGTATTGGGCAGAAAACGCCTGTTTTGGGACTGCACAGAAAATGTTGGCAGACTGCTGAATCCACACACTGGTTTAACTCTGGAAATTGAGTGCACACATTGACCACCGTTCTGTTAGATAGCTGCGTTTTGTATTTAGAAGCAGATATTTCCCTGTGCTTACTGCTGTTTCTTCCATATGCCGGTATTGGGTTGAAAACGCAAGTTTTGGGACTCTGCACAGAAAGTGTTTGCAGACTGCTGAAACCACACACGTGTTTAACTCTGGATGTTGAGTGCACACATTGACAACCGTTCTGTTAGATAGCTGCGTTTTGGATTTAGAAGCAGATATTTCCCTGTGCTTACTGCTGTTTCTTGCAAATGCAGGAATTGGGCTGAAAACGCCTGTTTTGGGACTCTGCACAGAAAGTGTTTGCAGACTGCTGAATCCACACACGGGTTTAACTCTGCAAGTTGAGTGCACACATTGACAACTGTTGTGTTAGATAGCTGCGTTTTGGATATAGAACCAGACATTTCCCTGTGCTTACTGCTGTTTCTTCCATATGCCGGTATAGGGCTGAAAACGCCCGTTTGGGGACTATGCACAGAAAGTGTTTGCACAATGCTGAATCCACACACGGGTTTAACTCTGGAAGTTGAGTGCACACATTGACAACCGTTCTGTTAGATAGCTGCGTTTTGGATTTAGAAGCAGATATTTCCCTGTGCTTACTGCTGTTTCTTCCCTATGCCGGTATTGGGCTGAAAACGCCTGTTTTGAGACTGCACAGAATGTGTTTGCAGATTGCTGAATCCACACACGGGTTTAACTCTGGAAGTTGAATACACACATTGACAACCGTTCTGTTAGATAGCTGCGTTTTTGATTTAGAAGCAGATATTTCCCTGTGCTTACTGCTGTTTCTTCCATATGCCGGTATGGGGCTGAAAACACCTGTCTTGGAACTCTGCACAGAAAGTGTTTGCAGACTGCTGAATCCAAAGACGGGTTTAACTCTGGAAGTTGAGTGCACACATTGACAACTGTTTTGTTAGATAGCTGCGTTTTTTATTTAGAAGCAGATATTTCCCTGTGCTTTCAGCTGTTTCTTCCTTATGCCGATATTCGGCTGAAAACACCTGTTTTGGGACTCTGCACCGAAAGTGTTTGCAGACTGCTGAATACACACACGGGATTAACTCTGGAAATTGAGTGCACACATTGACAACCGTTTTGTTAGATAGCTGTGTTTTGGATTTAGAAGCAGATATTTCCCTGTGCTTATTGCTGTTTCTTCCATATGACGGTACTGGGCTGAAAATGCCTGTTTTGAGACTCGGCACAGAAAGCGTTTGCAGACTGCTGAATCCACACACGGGTTTAACTCTGGAAGTTGAGTGCACACACTGACAACCGTTCTGATATATAGCTGCGTTTTGGATTTAGAACCAGATATTTCCCTGTGTTACTGCTGTTTCTTCCATATGTCGGAATTGGGGTGAAAACACCTGTTTTGCGACACTGCACAGAAAGTGTTTGCAGACTGCTGAATCCACACACGGGTTTAACTATGGAAGTTCAGTGCACACATTGACAACTGTTGTGTTAGATAGCTGCGTTTTGGATTTAGAACCAGACATTTCCCTGTTCTTACTGCTGTTTCTTCCATATGCCGGTATTGGGCTGAAAACGCCCGTTTGGGACTATGAACAGAAAGTGTTTGCACAATGCTGAATCCACACACGGGTGTAACTCTGGAAATTGAGTGCACACATTGACAACCGTTCTGTTAGATAGCTGCGTTTCGTATTTAGAAGCAGATATTTCCCTGTGCTTACTGCTGTTTCTTCCATATGCCGGTAATGGGTTGAAAACACCAGTTTTGGGACTCTGCACAGAAAGTGTTTGCAGACTGCTGAAACCACACACGTGTTTAACTCTGGATGTTGAGTGCACACATTGACAACCGTTCTGTTAGATTGCTGCGTTTTTTATTTAGAAGCAGATAATTCCCTGTGCTTTCTGCTGTTTCTTCCATATGCCGGTATTGGGCTGAAAACGCCTGCTTTGAGACTCTGCACAGAAAGTGTTTTCAGAGGGCTGAATCCACACACAGGTTTACCTCTGGAACTTGAGTGCAGACATTGACAACCGGTCTGTTTGATAGTTGCGTTTTGGATTTAGAAGCAGATATTTCCCTGTGTTACTGCTGTTTCTTCCATATGTCGGTATTGGGGTGAAAACGGCTGTTTTGAGACACTACACAGAAAGTGTTTGCAGACTGCTGATTCAACACGCGAGTTTAACACTGGAAGTTGAGTGCACACATTGACCACCGTTCTGGTAGATAGCTGCGTTTTTGATTTAGAAGCAGATATTTCCCTGTGCTTACTGCTGTTTCTTCCATATGCCGGTATGGGGCTGAAAACACCTGTCTTGGAACTCTGCACAGAAAGTGTTTGCAGACTGCTGAATCCAAAGACGGGTTTAACTCTGGAAGTTGAGTGCACACATTGACAACTGTTTTGTTAGATAGCTGCGTTTTTTATTTAGAAGCAGATATTTCCCTGTGCTTTCAGCTGTTTCTTCCTTATGCCGATATTCGGCTGAAAACACCTGTTTTGGGACTCTGCACCGAAAGTGTTTGCAGACTGCTGAATCCACACACGGGATTAACTCTGGAAATTGAGTGCACACATTGACAACCGTTATGATAGATAGCTGTGTTTTGGATTTAGAAGCAGATATTTCCCTGTGCTTATTGCTGTTTCTTCCATATGACGGTACTGGGCTGAAAATGCCTGTTTTGAGACTCGGCACAGAAAGCGTTTGCAGACTGCTGAATCCACACACGGGTTTAACTCTGGAAGTTGAGTGCACACACTGACAACCGTTCTGATATATAGCTGCGTTTTGGATTTAGAAGCAGATATTTCCCTGTGCTTACTGCTGTTTCTTCCATATGCTGGTATTGGGCTGAAAACGCCTGTTTTGAGACTCTGCACAAAATATGTTTGCAGACTGCTGAATCAACAACCAGGTTTAACTCTGGAAGTTGAGGGCACACATTGACCACCGTTCTGTTAGATAGCTGCGTTTTCGATTTAGAAGCAGATATTTTCCTGTGCTTACTGCTGTTTCTTCCATATGCCCGTATTGGGCTGAAAACGCCTGTTTTGAGAGTCTGCACAGAAAGCGTTTGCAGATTGCTGAATGCACACACGGGTTTAACTCTGGAAGTTGAGTGCACACATTGACCACCGTTCTGTTAGATAGCTGCCTTTTGGATTTAGAAGCAGATATATCCCTGTGCTTACTGCTGTATCTTCCTTAGGCCGGTATTGGGCTGAAAACGCCTGTTTTGAGACTCTGTACAGAAAGCGTTTGCATACTGCTAAATCCACACACGGGTTTATCTCAGGAAGTTGAGTGCACACATTGACAACCGTTCTGTTAGATAGCTGCATTTTGGATTTAGAAGCAGATATTTCCCTGTGCTTACTGCTGTTTCTTCGATATGCCGGTATTGGGCTGCAATGCCTGTTTTGGGACTGTGCACACAAAGTGTTTGCAGACTGCTGAATCCAAAAACGGGTTTAACTCTGGAAGTTGAGTGCACACATTGACAACTGTTCTGTTAGATAGCTGCGTTTTGGATTTAGAAGCAGATATTTCCCTGTGCTTAGTGCTGTTTCTTCCATATGCCGGTATTTTGCTGTAAACGCCTGTTTTGATTCTCTGCACAGAAAGTGTTTCCAAACTGCTGAATCCACACACGGGTTTAACTCTGGAAGTTGAGTGCACACATTGAGAACCGTTCTGTTAGACAGCTGCGTTTTGGATTTAGAAGCAGATATTTCCCTGTGCTTACTGCTGTTTCTTCCATATGCCGGTAATGGGCTGAAAACGCCTGTTTTGAGACTCTGCACAGAAAGTGTTTGCAGACTGCTGAATCAACACACAGGTTTAAATCTGGAAGTTGAGTGCACACATTGACCACCGTTCTGTTAGATAGCTGCGTTTTGGATTTAGAAGCAGATATTTTCCTGTGCTTACGGCTGTTTCTTCCATATGCCGGTATTGGGCTGAAAACACCTGTTTTGAGACTCTGCACAGAAAGTGTTTGCAGATTGCTGAATCCACACACGGGTTTAACTCTGGAAGTTGAGTGCACACATTGACAACCGTTCTGTTAGATAGCTGCGTTTTGGATTTAGAAGCAGATATTTCCCTGTGCTTACTGCTGTTTCTTCCATATGCCAGTATTGGGATAAAAACGCCTGTTTTGAGAGTCTGCACAGAAAGCGTTTGCAGATTGCTGAATCCACACACGGGTTTATCTCAGGAAGTTGAGTGCACACATTGACAACTGTTCTGTTAGATAGCTGCATTTTGGATTTAGAAGCAGATATTTCCCTGTGCTTACTGCTGTTTCTTCCATATGCCAATATTCGGCTGAAAACGCCTGTTTGTGACTCTGCACAGAAAGTGTTTGCAGACTGCTGAATCCACACACGGGTTTAACTCTGGAAGTTGAGTGCACACATTGACAACCGTTCTGTTAGATACCTGCGTTTTGGATTTAGAAGCAGATATTTCCCTGTGCTGACTGCTATTTCTTCCATATGCCGGTATTGGGCTGAAGACGCCTGTTTTGATTCTCTGCACAGAATGTGTTTGCAGACTGTGAATCCACACACGGGTTTAACTCTGGAAGTTGAGTGCACACACTGACAACCGTTCTGTTAGATAGCTGCGTTTTGGATTTAGAAGCAGATATTTCCCTGTGCTTACTGCTGTTTCTTCCATATGTCGGTATTGGTCTGAAAACGCCTGTTTTGGGACTCTGCACAGAAAGTGTTTGCAGACTACTGAATCCCCACACGGGTTTAACTCTGGAAGTTGAGTGCACACATTGACAACCGTTCTGTTAGAGAGCTGCGTTTTGGATTTAGAAGAAGATATTTCTCTGTGCTTAATGCTCTTTCTATATATGCCGATATTTTTCTGAGAACGTCTGTTTTGAGACTCTGCAGAGAAAGTGTTTGCAGACTGCTGAATCCACACACGGGTTTAACTCTGGAAGTTGAGTGCACACATTGACAACCGTTCTGTTAGATAGCTGCGTTTTGGATTTAGAAGCAGATATTTCCCTGTGTTTACTGCTGTTTCTTCCATATATCGGTATGGGGCTGAAAACGACTGTTTTGAGACTCTGCACAGAAAGTGTTTGCAGACTGCTGAATCAACACAAGGGTTTAACTCTGGAAGTTGAGTGCACACATTGACCACCGTTCTGTTAGATAGCTGCGTTTTGGATTTAGAAGCAGATATTTCCCTGTGCTTACTGCTGTTTCTTTCATATGCCGGTATTGGGCTGAAAACCTCTGTTTTGGGACTGTGCACAGAAAGTGTTTGCGGACTGCTGAATCCACACACGGGATTAACTCTGGAAGTTGAGTGAACACATTGACAACCGCTCTGTTAGATAGCTGCGTTTTGGATTTAGAAGCAGATATTTCCCTGTGCTTACTGCTGTTTCTTTCATAGGCCGGTATTGGGCTGAAAACGTCTGCTTTGGGACTGTGCACAGAAAGTGTTTGCGGACTGCTGAATCCACACACGGGTTTAACTCTGGAAGTTGAGTGCACACATTGACAACCGTTCTGTTAGAAAGCTGCGCTTTGGATTAAGAAGCAGATATTTCCCTGTGCTTACTGCTGTTTCTTCCATATGCCGATATTCGGCTGAAAACGCCTGTTTTGGGACTCTGCACAGAAAGTGTTTGCAGACCGCTGAATCCACACACGAGTTTAACTCTGGAAGTTGAGTGCACACATTGACAACCGTTCTGTTAGATAGTTGCGTTTTGGATTTAGAAGCAGATATTTCCCTGTGCTTACTGCTGTTTCTTCCTTATTCCGGTCTTGGACTGAAAACGCCTGTTTTGAGACTCTGCACAGAAAGTGTTTGCAGACTGCTGAATCCACACACGGGTTTAACTCTGGAAGTTGAGTGCACACATTGACAACCGTTCTGTTAGATAGCTGCGTTTTGGATTTAGAAGCAGATGTTTCCCTGTGTTTGCTGCTGTTTCTTCCATATATCGGTATGGGGCTGAAAACGACTGTTTTGAGACTCTGCACAGAAAGTGTTTGCAGACTTCTGAATCAACACAAGGGTTTAACTCTGGAAGTTGAGTGCACACATTGACCACCGTTCTGTTAGATAGCTACGTTTTGGATTTGGAAGCAGATATTTCCCTGTGCTTACTAGTGTTTCTTCCATATGCCGTTATTGGGCTGAAAACGACTGTTTTGAGACTCTGCACAGAAAGTGTTTGCAGACTGCTGAATCCACACACGGGTTTAACTCTGGAAGTTGAGTGCACACATTGACAACCGTTATGTTAGGTAGCTGCGTTTTGGATTTAGAAGCAGATAATTACCTGTGCTTACTGCTGTTTCTTCCATATGCCGGTATTGGGCTGAAAACGCCTGTTTTGGGACTCTGCACAAAAAGTGTTTGCAGACTGCTGAATCCACACACGGTTTTAACTCTGGAAGTTGAGTGCACACATTGACAACCGTTCTGTTAGATAGCTGCGTTTTGGATTTAGAAGCAGGTATTTCCCTGTGCTTAGTGCTGTTACTTCCCTATACCGGTATTGGGCAGAAAACGCCTGTTTTGAGACTCTGCACAGAAAGCGTTTGCAGACTGCTGAATCCACACACGGGTTTAACTCTGGAAGTTGAGTGCACAAATTGACTACCGTTCTGTTAGAAAGCAGCGTTTTGGATTTAGAAGCAGATATTTCCCTGTGCTTACTGCTGTTTCTTCCATATGCCGATATTCGGCTGAAAACGCCTGTTTTGGGACTCTGCACAGGAAGTATTTGCAGACTGCTGAATCCACACACGGGTTTAACTCTGGAAGTTGAGTGCACACATTGACAACCGTTATGTTAGATAGTTGCGTTTTGGATTTAGAAGCAGATATTTCCCTGTGCTTACTACTGTTTCTTCCTTATGCCGGTCTTGGGCCTAAAACGCCTGTTTTGAGACTCTGCACAGAATGTGTTTGCAGATTGCTGAATCCACACACGGGTTTAACTCTGGAAGTTGAATACACACATTGACAACCGTTCTGTTAGATAGCTGCGTTTTGTATTTAGAAGCAGATATTTCCCTGTGCTTACTGCTGTTTCTTCTATATGTCGGTATTGGGCAGAAAACGCCTGTTTTGGGACTGCACAGAAAATGTTGGCAGACTGCTGAATCCACACACTGGTTTAACTCTGGAAGTTGAGTGCACACATTGACAACCGTTCTGTTAGATAGCTGCTTTTTGTATTTAGAAGCAGATATTTCCCTGTGCTTACTGCTGTTTCTTCCATATGCCGGTATTGGGTTGAAAACGCAAGTTTTGGGACTCTGCACAGAAAGTGTTTGCAGACTGCTGAAACCACACACGTGTTTAACTCTGGATGTTGAGTGCACACATTGACAACCGTTCTGTTAGATAGCTGCGTTTTGGATTTAGAAGCAGATATTTCCCTGTGCTTACTGCTGTTTCTTCCATATGCCGGTATTGGGCTGAAAACGCCTGTTTTGGGACTCTGCACAGAAAGTGTTTGCAGACTGCTGAATCCACACACGGGTTTAACTCTGGAAGTTGAGTGCACACATTGACAACTGTTGTGTTAGATAGCTGCGTTTTGGATATAGAACCAGACATTTCCCTGTGCTTACTGCTGTTTCTTCCATATGCCGGTATAGGGCTGAGAACGCCCGTTTGGGGACTATGCACAGAAAGTGTTTGCACAATGCTGAATCCACACACGGGTTTACCTCTGGAAGTTGAGTGCACACATTGACAACCGTTCTGTTAGATAGCTGCGTTTTGGATTTAGAAGCAGATATTTCCCTGTGCTTACTGCTGTTTCTTCCCTATGCCGGTATTGGGCTGAAAACGCCTGTTTTGAGACTGCACAGAATGTGTTTGAAGATTGCTGAATCCACACACGGGTTTAACTCTGGAAGTTGAATACACACATTGACAATCGTTCTGTTAGATAGCTGCGTTATGGATTTAGAAGCAGATATTTCCCTGTGCTTACAGCTGTTTCTTCCATATGTCGGTATTGTGCAGAAAATGCCTGTTTTGGGACTGCACAGTAAATGTTGGTAGACTGCTGAATCCACACACTTGTTTAACTCTGGAAGTTGAGTGCATACATTGACAACCGTTCCTTTAGATAGCTGCGTTTCGTATTTAGAAGCAGATATTTCCCTGTGCTTACTGCTGTTTCTTCCATATGCCGGTAATGGGTTGAAAACACCAGTTTTGGGACTCTGCACAGAAAGTGTTTGCAGACTGCTGAAACCACACACGTGTTTAACTGGATGTTGAGTGCACACATTGACAACCGTTCTGTTAGATAGCTGCGTTTTTTATTTAGAAGCAGATAATTCCCTGTGCTTTCTGGTGTTTCTTCCATATGCCGGTATTGGGCTGAAAACGCCTGCTTTGAGACTCTGCACAGAAAGTGTTTTCAGACTGCTGAATCCACACACAGGTTTACCTCTGGAACTTGAGTGCAGACATTGACAACCGGTCTGTTTGATAACTGCATTTTGGATTTAGAAGCAGATATTTCCCTGTGTTACTGCTGTTTCTTCCATATGTCGGTATTGGGGTGAAAACGGCTGTTTTGAGACACTACACAGAAAGTGTTTGCAGATTGTTGATTCAACACACGAGTTTAACACTGGAAGTTGAGTGCACACACTGACCACCGTTCTGTTAGATAGCTGCGTTTTGGATTTAGAAGCAGATATTTCCCTGTGCTTACTGCTGTTTCTTCCTTATGCCGGTATGGGGATGAAAACGCCTGTCTTGGAACTCTGCACAGAAAGTGTTTGCAGACTGCTGAATCCAAAGACGGGTTTAACTCTGGAAGTTGAGTGCACACATTAACAACTGTTTTGTTAGATAGCTGCGTTTTTTATTTAGAAGCAGATATTTCCCTGTGCTTTCAGCTGTTTCTTCCTTATGCCGATATTCGGCTGAAAACACCTGTTTTGGGACTCTGCACCGAAAGTGTTTGCAGACTGCTGAATCCACACACGGGATTAACTCTGGAAATTGAGTGCACACATTGACAACCGTTTTGTTAGATAGCTGTGTTTTGGATTTAGAAGCAGATATTTCCCTGTGCTTATTGCTGTTTCTTCCATATGACGGTACTGGGCTGAAAACGCCTCTTTTGAGACTCGGCACAGAAAGCGTTTGCAGACTGCTGAATCCACACACGGGTTTAACTCTGGAAGTTGAGTGCACACACTGACAACTGTTCTGATATATAGCTGCGTTTTGGATTTAGAAGCAGATATTTCCCTGTGCTTACTGCTGTTTCTTCCATATGCTGGTATTGGGCTGAAAACGCCTGTTTTGAGTCTCTGCACAGAATGTGTTTGCAGACTGCTGAATCAACACACAGGTTTAACTCTGGAAGTTGAGTGCACACATTGACCACCGTTCTGTTAGGTAGCTGCGTTTTCGATTTAGAAGCAGATATTTTCCTGTGCTTACTGCTGTTTCTTCCATATGCCGATATTCGGCTGAAAACGCCTGTTTTGGGACTCGGCACAGAAAGTGTTTGCAGACTGCTGAATCCACACACGGGTTTAACTCTGGAAGTTGAGTGCACACATTGACAACCGTTCTGTTAGATAGCTGCGTTTTGGATTTAGAAGCAGATGTTTCCCTGTGCTTACTGCTGTTTCTTCAATATGCCGATATTCGGCTGAAAACGCCTGTTTTGGGACTCGGCACAGAAAGTGTTTGCAGACTGCTGAATCCACACACGGGTTTAACTCTGGAAGTTGAGTGCACACATTGACAACCGTTCTGTTAGATAGCTGCGTTTTGGATTTAGAAGCAGATATTTCCCTGTGCTTACTGCTGTTTCTTCCACATGCCGGTATTTTTCTGAAAACGCCTGTTTTGAGACTCTGCACCGAAAATGTTTGCAGACTGCTGAATCCACACACGGGTTTAACTCTGGAAGTTGACTGGACACATTGACAACCGTTCTGTTAGATAGCTGCGTTTTGGATTTAGAAGCAGATATTTCCCTGTGCTTACTGCTATTTCTTCCATATGCCGATCTTGTGCTGAAAACGCCTGTTTTGAGACTCTGCACAGAAAGTGTTTGCAGACTGCTGAATCCACACACGGGTTTAACTCTGGTGGTTGAGTGCACACATAGACAACCATTCTGTTAGATACCTGCGTTTTGGATTTAGAAGCAAATATTACCCTTTGTTTAAAGCTGTTTCTTCCTTATGTCGGTAAGGGGCTGAAAACGCCTGTTTTGAGACTCTGCACAGAAAGTGTTTGCAGACTGCTGAATCAAAACACGGGTTTAACTCTGGAAGTTGAGTGCACACATTGACCACCGTTCTGTTAGATAGCTGCGTTTTGGATTTAGAAGCAGATATTTCCCTGTGCTTACTGCTGTTTCTTCCATACGCCGTCATTGGGCTGAAAACGCCAGTTTTGAGACTCTGCAGAGAAAGTGTTTGCAGACTGTTGAATCCACAAACGGGTTTAACTCTGGAAGTTGAGTGCACACATTGAGAACCGTTCTGTTAGATAGCTGCGTTTTGGATTTAGAAGCAGATATTTCCCTGTGCTTACTGCTGTTTCTTCCATATGCCGGTATTGGGCTGAAAACGAATGTTTTGGGACTCTGCAAAGAAAGTGTTTGCTGACTGCTTAATCCACACACGGGTTTAACTCTGGAAGTTGAGTGCACACATTGACAAACGTTCTGTTAGATAGCTTCGTTTTGGATTTAGAAGCAGATATTTCCCTGTGCTTACTGCTGTTTCTTCCATATGCCGGTATTGGGCTGAAAACGCCTGTTTTGGACTCTGCACAGAAAGCGTTTGCAGACTACTGAATCTCCACACGGGTTTAACGCTGGAAGTTGAGTGCACACATTGACAACCGTTCTGTTAGATAGCAGCGTTTTGGATTTAGAAGCAGATATTTCCCTGTGCTTACTGCTGTTTCTTCCATATGCGGGTATTGGGCTGAAAACGCCAGTTTTGAGACTCTGCACAGAAAGCGTTTGCAGACTGCTGAATCCACACACGGGTTTAACTCTGGAAGTTGAGTACACACATTGACAACAGTACTGTTAGACAGCTGCATTTTGTATTTAGAAGGAGATATTTCCCTGTGCCTACTGCTGTTTCTTCCATATGCCAGTATTGGGCTGAAAACGCCTGTTTTGGGACTCTGCACAGAATGTGTTTGCAGACTGCTGAATCCAAACACGGGTTTAACTCTGGAAGTTGAGTGCACACATTGACAACCGTTCTGTTAGATAGCTGCATTTTGGATTTAGAAGCAGATATTTCCCTGTGCTAACTGCTGTTTCTTCCACATGCCGGTATTTTTCTGAAAACGCCTGTTTTGAAACTCTGCACAGAAAGTGTTTGCAGACTGCAGATTTCACACACGGGTTTAACTCTGGAAGTTGAGTGCACACATTGACAACCGTTCTGTTAGATAGCAGCGTTTTGGATTTAGAAGCAGATATTTCCCTGTGCTAACTGCTGTTTCTTACACATGCCGGTATTTTTCTGAAAACGCCTGTTTTGAAACTCTGCACAGAAAGTGTTTGCAGACTGCAGATTCCACACACGGGATTAACTCTGGAAGTTGAGTGCACACATTGACAACCGTTCTGTTAGATAGTTGCGTTTTGGATTTACAAGCAGATATTTCCCTGTGCTTACTGCTGTTCCTTCCATATGCCGGTATTTTTCTGAAAACGCCCATTTTGAGACTCTGCACAGAAAGTGTTTGCAGCCTGCTGAATCCACACACGGGTTTAATTCTGGAAGTTGAGTGCACACATTGACAACCGTTCTGTTAGAAAGCTGCGTTTTGGATTTAGAAGCAGATATTTCCCTGTGCTTACTGCTGTTTCTTCCATATGCCGGTATTGGGCTGTAAACGCCTGTTTTGGGACTCTGCACAGAAAGTTTTTGCAGACTGCTGAATCCACACACGGGTTTAACTCTGGAAGTTGAGTGCACATATTGACCACCGTTCTGTTAGATAGCTGCGTTTTGGATTTGGAAGCAGATATTTCCCTGTGCTTACTAGTGTTTCTTCCATATGCCGTGATTGGGCTGAAAACGCCTGTTTTGAGACTCTGCACAGAAAGTGTTTGCAGACTGCTGAATCCACACACGGGTTTAACTCTGGAAGTTGAGTGCACACATTGACAACCGTTAAGTTAGGTAGCTGCGTTTTGGATTTAGAAGCAGATAATTACCTGTGCTTACTGCTGTTTCTTCCATATGCCGGTATTGGGGTGAAAACGCCTGTTTTGGGACTCTGCACAAAAAGTGTTTGCAGCCTGCTGAATCCACACACGGGTTTAATTCTGGAAGTTGAGTGCACACATTGACAATCGTTCTGTTAGAAAGCTGCGTTTTGGATTTAGAAGCAGATATTTCCCTGTGCTTACTGCTGTTTCTTCCATATGCTGGTATTGGGCTGAAAACGGCTGTTTTGAGTCTCTGCACAGAATGTGTTTGCAGACTGCTGAATCAACACACAGGTTTAACTCTGGAAGTTGAGTGCACACATTGACCACCGTTCTGTTAGGTAGCTGCGTTTTCGATTTAGAAGCAGATATTTTCCTGTGCTTACTGCTGTTTCTTCCATATGCCGATATTCGGCTGAAAACGCCTGTTTTGGGACTCGGCACAGAAAGTGTTTGCAGACTGCTGAATCCACACACGGGTTTAACTCTGGAAGTTGAGTGCACACATTGACAACCGTTCTGTTAGATAGCTGCGTTTTGGATTTAGAAGCAGATGTTTCCCTGTGCTTACTGCTGTTTCTTCCATATGCCGATATTCGGCTGAAAACGCCTGTTTTGGGACTCTGCACAGAAAGTGTTTGCAGACTGCTGAATCCACACACGGGTTTAACTCTGGAAGTTGAGTGCACACATTGACAACCGTTCTGTTAGATAGATGCGTTTTGGATTTAGAAGCAGATATTTCCCTGTGCTTACTGCTGTTTCTTCCACATGCCGGTATTTTTCTGAAAACGCCTGTTTTGAGACTCTGCACCGAAAATGTTTGCAGACTGCTGAATCCACACACGGGTTTAACTCTGGAAGTTGAGTGGACACATTGACAACCGTTCTGTTAGATAGCTGCGTTTTGGATTTAGAAGCAGATATTTCCCTGTGCTTACTGCTATTCCTTCCATATGCCGGTATTTTTCTGAAAACGCCTGTTTTGAGACTCTGCACAGAAAGTAATTGCAAACTGCTGAATCCATACACGGGTTTAACTCTGGAAGTTGAGTGCACGCATCGACAATCGTTCCGTTAGATAGCTGCGTTTTGGATTTAGAAGCAGATATTTCCCTGTGCTTAATGCTGTTTCTTCCATAGGCCGGTATTCGGCTGTAAACGCCTGTTTTGGGACTCTGCAGAGAAAGTGTTTGCAGACTGCTGAATCCACACACGGGTTTAAATCTGGAAGTTGAGTGCACATATTGAGAACGATTCTGTTAGATAGTTGCGTTTTGGATTTAGAAGCAGATATTTCCCTGTGCTTACTGCTATTTCTTCCATATGCCGATCTTGTGCTGAAAACGCCTGTTTTGAGACTCTGCACAGAAAGTGTTTGCAGACTGCTGAATCCACACACGGGTTTAACTCTGGTGGTTGAGTGCACACATAGACAACCATTCTGTTAGATACCTGCGTTTTGGATTTAGAAGCAAATATTCCCCTGTGTTTAAAGTTGTTTCTTCCATATGTCGGTATGGGGCTGAAAACGCCTGTTTTGAGACTCTGCACAGAAAGTGTTTGCAGACTGCTGAATCAAAACACGGGTTTAACTCTGGAAGTTGAGTGCACACATTGACAACCGTTCTGTTAGATAGCTGCGTTTTGGATTTAGAAGCAGATATTTCCCTGTGCTTACTGCTGTTCCTTACATATGCCGGTATTTTTCTGAAAACGCCTGTTTTGAAACTCTGCACAGAAAGTGTTTGCAGACTGCAGATTTCACACACGGGTTTAACTCTGGAAGTTGAGTGCACACATTGACAACCATTCTGTTAGATAGCAGCGTTTTGGATTTAGAAGCAGATATTTCCCTGTGCTAACTGCTGTTTCTTACACATGCCGGTATTTTTCTGAAAACGCCTGTTTTGAAACTCTGCACAGAAAGTGTTTGCAGACTGCAGATTCCACACACGGCATTAACTCTGGAAGTTGAGTGCACACATTGACAACCGTTCTGTTAGATAGCTGCGTTTTGGATTTACAAGCAGATATTTCCCTGTGCTTACTGCTGTTCCTTCCATATGCCGGTATTTTTCTGAAAACGCCCATTTTGAGACTCTGCACAGAAAGTGTTTGCAGCCTGCTGAATCCACACACGGGTTTAATTCTGGAAGTTGAGTGCACACATTGACAACCGTTCTGTTAGAAAGCTGCGTTTTGGATTTAGAAGCAGATATTTCCCTGTGCTTACTGCTGTTTCTTCCATATGCCGGTATTGGGCTGTAAATGCCTGTTTTGGGACTCTGCACAGAAAGTTTTTGCAGACTGCTGAATCCACACACGGGTTTAACTCTGGAAGTTGAGTGCACACATTGACCACCGTTCTGTTAGATAGCTGCGTTTTGGATTTGGAAGCAGATATTTCCCTGTGCTTACTAGTGTTTCTTCCATATGCCGTTATTGGGCTGAAAACGCCTGTTTTGAGACTCTGCACAGAAAGTGTTTGCAGACTGCTGAATCCACACACGGGTTTAACTCTGGAAGTTGAGTGCACACATTGACAACCGTTATGTTAGGTAGCTGCGTTTTGGATTTAGAAGCAGATAATTACCTGTGCTTACTGCTGTTTCTTCCATATGCCGGTATTGGGGTGAAAATGCCTGTTTTGGGACTCTGCACAAAAAGTGTTTGCAGCCTGCTGAATCCACACACGGGTTTAATTCTGGAAGTTGAGTGCACACATTGACAACCGTTCTGTTAGAAAGCTGCGTTTTGGCTTTAGAAGCAGATATTTCCCTGTGCTTACTGCTGTTTCTTCCATATGCCGGTATTGGGCTGTAAACGCCTATTTTGGGACTCTGCACAGAAAGTTTTTGCAGACTGCTGAATACACACACGGGTTTAACTCTGGAAGTTGAGTGCACACATTGACAACCGTTCTGTTAGATAGCTGCGTTTTGGATTTAGAAGCAGATATTTCCCTGTGTTTACTGCTGTTTCTTCCATATATCGGTATGGGGCTGAAAACGCCTGTTTTGAGACTCTGCACAGAAAGTGTTTGCAGGCTTCTGAATCAACACAAGGGTTAAACTCTGGAAGTTGAGTGCACACATTGACCACCGTCCTGTTAGATAGCTGCGTTTTGGATTTGGAAGCAGATATTTCCCTGTGTTTACTAGTGTTTCTTCCATATGCCGTTATTGGGCTGAAAACGCCTGTTTTGAGACTCTGCACAGAAAGTGTTTGCAGACTGCTGAATCCACACACGGGTTTAACTCTGGAAGTTGAGTGCACACATTGACAACCGTTCTGTTAGATAGCTGCGTTTGGATTTAGAAGCAGATATTTCCCTGTGCTTACTGCTGTTTCTTCCGTATGCCGGTACTGGGCTGAAAACGCCTGTTTTCGGACTCTGCACAGAAAGTGTTTGCTGACTGCTGATTCCACACACGGGTTTAACTCTGGAAGTTGAGTGCACACATTGACAACCGTTCTGTTGGATAGCTGCGTTTTGGAATTAGAAGCAGATATTTCCCTGTGCTTACTGCTGTTTCTTCCATATGTCGGTATTGGTCTGAAAACGCCTGTTTTGGGACTCTGCACAGAAAGTGTTTGCAGACTACTGAATCCCCACACGGGTTTAACTCTGGAAGTTGAGTGCACACATTGACAACCGTTCTGTTAGATAGCTGCGTTTTGGATTTAGAAGAAGATATTTCCCTGTGCTTAATGCTCTTTCTTCCATATGCCAGTATTTTTCTGAAAACGTCTGTTTTGACACTCTGCACAGAAAGCGTTTGCAGACTGCTGAATCCACACACGGGTTTAACTCTGGAAGGTGAGTGAACACATTGACAACCGCTCTGTTAGATAGCTGCGTTTTGGATTTAGAAGCAGATATTTCCCTGTGCTTACTGCTGTTTCTTCCCTATGCCGGTATTGGGCAGAAAACGCCTGTTTTGAGACTCTGCACAGAAAACGTTTGCAGACTGCTGAATCCACACACGGGTTTAACTCTGGAAGTTGAGTGCACACATTGACAACCGTTCTGTTAGAAAGCTGCGCTTTGGATTTAGAAGCAGATATTTCCCTGTGCTTACTGCTGTTTCTTCCATATGCCGATATTCGGCTGAAAACGCCTGTTTTGGGACTCTGCACAGAAAGTGTTTGCAGACCGCTGAATCCACACACGAGTTTAACTCTGGAAGTTGAGTGCACACATTGACAACCGTTCTGTTAGATAGTTGCCTTTTGGATTTAGAAGCAGATATTTCCCTGTGCTTACTGCTGTTTCTTCCTTATGCCGGTCTTGGGCTGAAAACGCCTGTTTTGAGACTCTGCACAGAATGTGTTTGCAGACTGCTGAATCCACACACGGGTTTAACTCTGGAAGTTGAGTGCACACATTGACAACCGTTCTGTTAGATATGTGCGTTTTGGATTTAGAAGCAGATGTTTCCCTGTGTTTGATGCTGTTTCTTCCATATATCGGTATGGGGCTGAAAACGACTGTTTTGAGACTCTGCACAGAAAGTGTTTGCAGATTGCTGAATCCACACACGGGTTTAACTCTGGAAGTTGAATACACACAATGAAAACAGTTCTGTTAGATGGCTGCGTTTTGGATTTAGAAGCAGATATTTCCCTGTGCTTACTGCTGTTTCTTCCATATGTTGGTATTGGGCAGAAAACGCCTGTTTTGGGACTGCACAGAAAATGTTGGCAGACTGCTGAATCCACACACTGGTTTAACTCTGGAAGTTGAGTGCACACATTGACAACCGTTCTGTTAGATATCTGCGTTTTGTATTTAGAAGCAGATATTTCCCTGTGCTTACTGCTGTTTCTTCCATATGCCGGTATTGGGTTGAAAACGCAAGTTTTGGGACTCTGCACAGAAAGTGTTTGCAGACTGCTGAAACCACACACGTGTTTAACTCTGGATGTTGAGTGCACACATTGACAACCGTTCTGTTAGATAGCTGCGTTTTGGATTTAGAAGCAGATATTTCCCTGTGCTTACTGCTGTTTCTTCCATATGCCGGTATTGGGCTGAAAACGCCTGTTTTGGGACTCTGCACAGAAAGTGTTTGCAGACTGCTGAATCCACACACGGGTTTAACTCTGGAAGTTGAGTGCACACCTTGACAACTGTTGTGTTAGATAGCTGCGTTTTGGATATAGAACCAGACATTTCCCTGTGCTTACTGCTGTTTCTTCCATATGCCGGTATAGGGCTGAAAACGCCCGTTTGGGGACTATGCACAGAAAGTGTTTGCACAATGCTGAATCCACACACGGGTTTACCTCTGGAAGTTGAGTGCACACATTGACAACCGTTCTGTTAGATAGCTGCGTTTTGGATTTAGAAGCAGATATTTCCCTGTGCTTACTGCTGTTTCTTCCCTATGCCGGTATTGGGCTGAAAACGCCCGTTTTGAGACTGCACAGAATGTGTTTGCAGATTGCTGAATCCACACACGGGTTTAACTCTGGAAGTTGAATACACACATTGACAACCGTTCTGTTAGATAGCTGCGTTTTGGATTTAGAAGCAGATATTTCCCTGTGCTTACTGGTGTTTCTTCCATATGTCGGTATAGGGCAGAAAACGCCTGTTTTGGGACTGCACAGTAAATGTTGGTAGAATACTGAATCCACACACTTGTTTAACTCTGGAAGTTGAGTGCATACATTGACAACCGTTCTGTTAGATAGCTGCGTTTCGTCTTTAGAAGCAGATATTTCCCTGTGCTTACTGCTGTTTCTTCCATATGCCGGTAATGGGTTGAAAACACCAGTTTTGGGACTCTGCACAGAAAGTGTTTGCAGACTGCTGAAACCACACACGTGTTTAACTCTGGATGTTGAGTGCACACATTGACAACCGTTCTGTTAGATAGCTGCGTTTTTTATTTAGAAGCAGATAATTCCCTGTGCTTTCTGCTGTTTCTTCCATATGCCGGTATTGGGCTGAAAACGCCTGCTTTGAGACTCTGCACAGAAAGTGTTTTCAGACTGCTGAATCCACACACAGGTTTACCTCTGGAACTTGAGTGCAGACATTGACAACCGGTCTGTTTGATAACTGCATTTTGGATTTAGAAGCAGATATTTCCCTGTGTTACTGCTGTTTCTTCCATATGTCGGTACTGGGGTGAAAACGGCTGTTTTGAGACACTACACAGAAAGTGTTTGCAGACTGTTGATTCAACACACGAGTTTAGCACTGGAAGTTGAGTGCACACATTGACCACCGTTCTGTTAGATAGCTGCGTTTTGGATTTAGAAGCAGATATTTCCCTGTGCTTACTGCTGTTTCTTCCTTATGCCGGTATGGGGCTGAAAACGCCTGTCTTGGAACTCTGCACAGAAAGTGTTTGCAGACTGCTGAATCCAAAGACGGGTTTAACTCTGGAAGTTGATTGCACACACTGACAACTGTTCTGATATATAGCTGCGTTTTGGATTTAGAAGCAGATATTTCCCTGTGCTTACTGCTGTTTCTTCCATATGCCGGTACTGGGCTGAAAACGCCTGTTTTCGGACTCTGCACAGAAAGTGTTTGCTGACTGCTGAATCCACACACGGGTTTAACTCTGGAAGTTGAGTGCACACATTGACAACCGTTCTGTTAGATAGCTGCGTTTTGGAAGTAGAAGCAGATATTTCCCTGTGCTTACTGCTGTTTCTTCCATATGTCGGTATTGGTCTGAAAACGCCTGTTTTGGGACTCTGCACAGAAAGTGTTTGCAGACTACTGAATCCCCACACGGGTTTAACTCTGGAAGTTGAGTGCACACATTGACAACCGTTCTGTTAGATAGCTGCGTTTTGGATTTAGAAGAAGATATTTCCCTGTGCTTAATGCTCTTTCTTCCATATGCCGGTATTTTTCTGAAAACGTCTGTTTTGAGACTCTGCACAGAAAGTGTTTGCAGACTGCTGAATCCACACACGGGTTTAACTCTGGAAGTTGAGTGCACACATTGACCACCGTTCTGTTAGATAGCTGCGTTTTGGATTTAGAAGCAGATATTTCCCTGTGTTTACTGCTGTTTCTTCCATATATCGGTATGGGGCTGAAAACGACTGTTTTGAGACTCTGCACAGAAAGTGTTTGCAGACTGCTGAATCAACACAAGGGTTTAACTCTGGAAGGTGAGTGCACACATTGACAACCGTTCTGTTAGATAGCAGCGGTTTGGATTTAGAAGCAGATATTTCCCTGTGCTTACTGCTGTTTCTTCCCTATGCCGGTATTGGGCAGAAAACGCCTGTTTTGAGACTCTGCACAGAAAACGTTTGCAGACTGCTGAATCCACACACGGGTTTAACTCTGGAAGTTGAGTGCACACATTGACAACCGTTCTGTTAGAAAGCTGCGCTTTGGATTTAGAAGCAGATATTTCCCTGTGCTTACTGCTGTTTCTTCCATATGCCGATATTCGGCTGAAAACGCCTGTTTTGGGACTCTGCACAGAAAGTGTTTGCAGACCGCTGAATCCACACACGAGTTTAACTCTGGAAGTTGAGTGCACACATTGACAACCGTTCTGTTAGATAGTTGCGTTTTGGATTTAGAAGCAGATATTTCCCTGTGCTTACTGCTGTTTCTTCCTTATTCCGGTCTTGGGCTGAAAACGCCTGTTTTGAGACTCTGCACAGAAAGTGTTTGCAGACTGCTGAATCCACACACGGGTTTAACTCTGGAAGTTGAGTGCACACATTGACAACCGTTCTGTTAGATATCTGCGTTTTGGATTTAGAAGCAGATGTTTCCCTGTGTTTGCTGCTGTTTCTTCCATATATCGGTATGGGGCTGATAACGACTGTTTTGAGACTCTGCACAGAAAGTGTTTGCAGATTGCTGAATCCACACACGGGTTTAACTCTGGAAGTTGAATACACACAAAGACAACCGTTCTGTTAGATGGCTGCATTTTGGATTTAGAAGCAGATATTTCCCTGTGCTTACTGCTGTTTCTTCCATATGTCGGTATTGGGCAGAAAACGCCTGTTTTGGGACTGCACAGAAAATGTTGGCAGACTGCTGAATCCACACACGTGTTTAACTCTGGAAGTTGAGTGCACACATTGACAACCGTTCTGTTAGATTGCTGCGTTTTTTATTTAGAAGCAGATAATTCCCTGTGCTTTCTGCTGTTTCTTCCATATGCCGGTATTGGGCTGAAAACACCTGCTTTGAGACTCTGCACAGAAAGTGTTTTCAGACTGCTGAATCCACACACAGGTTTACCTCTGGAACTTGAGTGCAGACATTGACAACCGGTCTGTTTGATAACTGCATTTTGGATTTAGAAGCAGATATTTCCCTGTGTTACTGCTGTTTCTTCCATATGTCGGTATTGGGGTGAAAACGGCTGTTTTGAGACACTACACAGAAAGTGTTTGCAGACTGTTGATTCAACACACGAGTTTAACACTGGAAGTTGAGTGCACACATTGACCACCGTTCTGTTAGATAGCTGCGTTTTGGATTTAGAAGCTGATATTTTCCTGTGCTTACTGCTGTTTCTTCCTTATGCCGGTATGGGGCTGAAAACGCCTGTCTTGGAACTCTGCACAGAAAGTGTTTGCAGACTGCTGAATCCAAAGACGGGTTTAACTCTGGAAGTTGAGTGCACACACTGACAGCTGTTCTGATATATAGCTGCGTTTTGGATTTAGAAGCAGATATTTCCCTGTGCTTACTGCTGTTTCTTCCATATGCCGGTATTGGGCTGTAAACGCCTGTTTTGGGACTCTGCACAGAAAGTTTTTGCAGACTGCTGAATCCACACACGGGTTTAACTCTGGAAGTTGAGTGCACACATTGACAACCGTTCTGTTAGATAGTTGCGTTTTGGATTTAGAAGCAGATATTTCCCTGTGCTTACTGCTGTTTCTTTCTATGCCGGTCTTGGGCTGAAAACGCCTGTTTTGAGACTCTGCACAGAAAGGGTTTGCAGACTGCTGAATCCACACACGGGTTTAACTCTGGAAGTTGAGTGGACACATTGACAACCGTTCTGTTAGATAGCTGCGTTTTGGATTTAGAAGCAGATATTTCCCTGTGTTTACTGCTGTTTCTTCCATATATCGGTATGGGGCTGAAAACGACTGTTTTGAGACTCTGCACAGAAAGTGTTTGCAGACTGCTGAATCAACACAAGGGTTTAACTCTGGAAGTTGAGTGCACACATTGACCACCGTTCTGTTAGATAGCTGCGTTTTGGATTTAGAAGCAGATATTTCCCTGTGCTTACTGCTGTTTCTTCCATATGCCGGTATTGGATTGAAAACGCCTGTTTTGACACTCTGCACAGAAAGCGTTTGCAGACTGCGGAATCCACACACGGGTTTAACTCTGGAAGGTGAGTGCACACATTGACAACCGTTCTGTTAGATAGCAGCGGTTTGGATTTAGAAGCAGATATTTCCCTGTGCTTACTGCTGTTTCTTCCCTATGCCGGTATTGGGCAGAAAACGCCTGTTTTGAGACTCTGCACAGAAAACGTTTGCAGACTGCTGAATCCACACACGGGTTTAACTCTGGAAGTTGAGTGCACACATTGACAACCGTTCTGTTAGAAAGCTGCGCTTTGGATTTAGAAGCAGATATTTCCCTGTGCTTACTGCTGTTTCTTCCATATGCCGATATTCGGCTGAAAACGCCTGTTTTGGGACTCTGCACAGAAAGTGTTTGCAGACCGCTGAATCCACACACGAGTTTAACTCTGGAAGTTGAGTGCACACATTGACAACCGTTCTGTTAGATAGTTGCGTTTTGGATTTAGAAGCAGATATTTCCCTGTGCTTACTGCTGTTTCTTCCTTATGCCGGTCTTGGGCTGAAAACGCCTGTTTTGAGACTCTGCACAGAAAATGTTTGCAGACTGCTGAATCCACACACGGGTTTAACTCTGGAAGTTGAGTGCACACATTGACAGCCGTTCTGTTAGATATCTGCGTTTTGGATTTAGAAGCAGATGTTTCCCTGTGTTTGCTGCTGTTTCTTCCATATATCGGTATGGGGCTGATAACGACTGTTTTGAGACTCTGCACAGAAAGTGTTTGCAGATTGCTGAATCCACACACGGGTTTAACTCTGGAAGTTGAATACACACAATGACAACCGTTCTGTTAGATGGCTGCATTTTGGATTTAGAAGCAGATATTTCCCTGTGCTTACTGCTGTTTCTTCCATATGTCGGTATTGGGCAGAAAACGCCTGTTTTGGGACTGCACAGTAAATGTTGGCAGACTGCTGAATCCACACACTGGTTTAACTCTGGAAGTTGAGTGCACACATTGACAACCGTTCTGTTAGATAGCTGCGTTTTGTATTTAGAAGCAGATATTTCCCTGTGCTTACTGCTGTTTCTTCCATATGCCGGTATTGGGTTGAAAACGCAAGTTTTGGGACTCTGCACAGAAAGTGTTTGCAGACTGCTGAAACCACACACGTGTTTAACTCTGGATGTTGAGTGCACACATTGACAACCGTTCTGTTAGATTGCTGCGTTTTTTATTTAGAAGCAGATAATTCCCTGTGCTTTCTGCTGTTTCTTCCATATGCCGGTATTGGGCTGAAAACGCCTGCTTTGAGACTCTGCACAGAAAGTGTTTTCAGACTGCTGAATCCACACACAGGTTTACCTCTGGAACTTGAGTGCAGACATTGAGAACCGGTCTGTTTGATAACTGCATTTTGGATTTAGAAGCAGATATTTCCCTGTGTTACTGCTGTTTCTACCATATGTCGGTATTGGGGTGAAAACGGCTGTTTTGAGACACTACACAGAAAGTGTTTGCAGACTGTTGATACAACACACGAGTTTAACACTGGAAGTTGAGTGCACACATTGACCACCGTTCTGTTAGATAGCTGCGTTTTGTATTTAGAAGCAGATATTTCCCTGTGCTTACTGCTGTTTCTTCCATATGCCGGTATTGGGTTGAAAACGCAAGTTTTGGGACTCTGCACAGAAAGTGTTTGCAGACTGCTGAAACCACACACGTGTTTAACTCTGGATGTTGAGTGCACACATTGACAACCGTTCTGTTAGATAGCTGCGTTTTGGATTTAGAAGCAGATATTTCCCTGTGCTTACTGCTGTTTCTTCCATATGCCGGTATTGGGCTGAAAACGCCTGCTTTGAGACTCTGCACAGAAAGTGTTTTCAGACTGCTGAATCCACACACGGGTTTAACTCTGGAAGTTGAGTGCACACATTGACAACTGTTGTGTTAGATAGCTGCGTTTTGGATATAGAACCAGACATTTCCCTGTGCTTACTGCTGTTTCTTCCATATGCCGGTATAGGGCTGAAAACGCTCGTTTGGGGACTATGCACAGAAAGTGTTTGCACAATGCTGAATCCACACACGGGTTTAACTCTGGAAGTTGAGTGCACACATTGACAACCGTTCTGTTAGATAGCTGCGTTTTGGATTTTGAAGCAGATATTTCCCTGTGCTTACTGCTGTTTCTTCCCTATGCCGGTATTGGGCTGAAAACGCCCGTTTTGAGACTGCACAGAATGTGTTTCCAGATTGCTGAATCCACACACGGGTTTAACTCTGGAAGTTGAATACACACATTGACAACCGTTCTGTTAGATAGCTGCGTTTTGGATTTAGAAGCAGATATTTCCCTGTGCTTACTGCTGTTTCTTCCATATGTCGGTATTAGGCAGAAAACGCCTGTTTTGGGACTGCACAGTAAATGTTGGTAGACTGCTGAATCCACACACTTGTTTAACTCTGGAAGTTGAGTGCATACATTGACAACCGTTCTGTTAGATAGCTGCGTTTCGTCTTTAGAAGCAGATATTTCCCTGTGCTTACTGCTGTTTCTTCCATATGCCGGTAATGGGTTGAAAACACCAGTTTTGGGACTCTGCACAGAAAGTGTTTGCAGACTGCTGAAACCACACACGTGTTTAACTCTGGATGTTGAGTGCACACATTGACAACCGTTCTGTTAGATAGCTGCGTTTTTTTATTTAGAAGCAGATAATTCCCTGTGCTTTCTGCTGTTTCTTCCATATGCCGATATTGGGCTGAAAACGCCTGCTTTGAGACTCTGCACAGAAAGTGTTTTCAGACTGCTGAATCCACACACAGGTTTACCTCTGGAACTTGAGTGCAGACATTGACAACCGGTCTGTTTGATAACTGCATTTTGGATTTAGAAGCAGATATTTCCCTGTGTTACTGCTGTTTCTTCCATATGTCGGTATTGGGGTGAAAACGGCTGTTTTGAGACACTACACAGAAAGTGTTTGCAGACTGTTGATTCAACACACGAGTTTAACACTGGAAGTTGAGTGCACACATTGACCACCGTTCTGTTAGATAGCTGCCTTTTGAATTTAGAAGCTGATATTTCCCTGTGCTTACTGCTGTTTCTTCCTTATGCCGGTATGGGGCTGAAAACGCCTGTCTTGGAACTCTGCACAGAAAGTGTTTGCAGACTGCTGAATCCAAAGACGGGTTTAACTCTGGAAGTTGAGTGCACACACTGACAACTGTTCTGATATATAGCTGCGTTTTGGATTTAGAAGCAGATATTTCCCTGTGCTTACTGCTGTTTCTTCCATATGCCGGTATTGGGCTGTAAACGCCTGTTTTGGGACTCTGCACAGAAAGTTTTTGCAGACTGCTGAATCCACACACGGGTTTAACTCTGGAAGTTGAGTGCACACATTGACAACCGTTCTGTTAGATAGTTGCGTTTTGGATTTAGAAGCAGATATTTCCCTGTGCTTACTGCTGTTTCTTTCTATGACGGTCTTGGACTGAAAACGCCTGTTTTGAGACTATGCACAGAAAGGGTTTGCAGACTGCTGAATCCACACACGGGTTTAACTCTGGAAGTTGAGTGCACACATTGACAACCGTTCTGTTAGATAGCTGCGTTTTGGATTTAGAAGCAGATATTTCCCTGTGTTTACTGCTGTTTCTTCCATATATCGGTATGGGGCTGAAAACGCCTGTTTTGAGACTCTGCACAGAAAGTGTTTGCAGGCTTCTGAATCAAAACAAGGGTTAAACTCTGGAAGTTGAGTGTACACATTGACCACCGTCCTATTAGATAGCTGCGTTTTGGATTTGGAAGCAGATATTTCCCTGTGCTTACTAGTGTTTCTTCCATATGCCGTTATTGGGCTGAAAACGCCTGTTTTGAGACTCTGCACAGAAAGTTTTTGCAGACTGCTGAATCCACACACGGGTTTAACTCTGGAAGTTGAGTGCACACATTGACAACCGTTCTGTTAGATAGCTGCGTTTGGATTTAGAAGCAGATATTTCCCTGTGCTTACTGCTGTTTCTTCCATATGCCGGTACTGGGCTGAAAACGCCTGTTTTCGGACTCTGCACAGAAAGTGTTTGCTGACTGCTGAATCCACACACGGGTTTAACTCTGGAAGTTGAGTGCACACATTGACAACCGTTCTGTTAGATAGCTGCGTTTTGGAATTAGAAGCAGATATTTCCCTGTGCTTACTGCTGTTTCTTCCATATGTCGGTATTGGTCTGAAAACGCCTGTTTTGGGACTCTGCACAGAAAGTGTTTGCAGACTACTGAATCCCCACACGGGTTTAACTCTGGAAGTTGAGTGCACACATTGACAGCCGTTCTGTTAGATAGCTGCGTTTTGGATTTAGAAGAAGATATTTCCCTGTGCTTAATGCTCTTTCTTCCATATGCCGGTATTTTTCTGAAAACGTCTGTTTTGAGACTCTGCACAGAAAGTGTTTGCAGACTGCTGAATCCACACACGGGTTTAACTCTGGAAGTTGAGTGCACACATTGACAACCGTTCTGTTAGATAGCTGCGTTTTGGATTTAGAAGCAGATATTTCCCTGTGTTTACTGCTGTTTCTTCCATATATCGGTATGGGGCTGAAAACGACTGTTTTGAGACTCTGCACAGAAAGTGTTTGCAGACTGCTGAATCAACACAAGGGTTTAACTCTGGAAGTTGAGTGCACACATGGACCACCGTTCTGTTAGATAGCTGCGTTTTGGATTTAGAAGCAGATATTTCCCTGTGCTTACTGCTGTTTCTTCCATATGCCGGTAATGGGTTGAAAACACCGGTTTTGGGACTCTGCACAGAAAGTGTTTGCAGACTGCTGAAACCACACACGTGTTTAACTCTGGATGTTGAGTGCACACATTGACAACCGTTCTGTTAGATAGCTGCGTTTTTTTATTTAGAAGCAGATAATTCCCTGTGCTTTCTGCTGTTTCTTCCATATGCCGATATTGGGCTGAAAACGCCTGCTTTGAGACTCTGCACAGAAAGTGTTTTCAGACTGCTGAATCCACACACAGGTTTACCTCTGGAACTTGAGTGCAGACATTGACAACCGGTCTGTTTGATAACTGCATTTTGGATTTAGAAGCAGATATTTCCCTGTGTTACTGCTGTTTCTTCCATATGTCGGTATTGGGGTGAAAACGGCTGTTTTGAGACACTACACAGAAAGTGTTTGCAGACTGTTGATTCAACACACGAGTTTAACACTGGAAGTTGAGTGCACACATTGACCACCGTTCTGTTAGATAGCTGCGTTTTGGATTTAGAAGCTGATATTTCCCTGTGCTTACTGCTGTTTCTTCCTTATGCCGGTATGGGGCTGAAAACGCCTGTCTTGGAACTCTGCACAGAAAGTGTTTGCAGACTGCTGAATCCAAAGACGGGTTTAACTCTGGAAGTTGAGTGCACACACTGACAACTGTTCTGATATATAGCTGCGTTTTGGATTTAGAAGCAGATATTTCCCTGTGCTTACTGCTGTTTCTTCCATATGCCGGTATTGGGCTGTAAACGCCTGTTTTGGGACTCTGCACAGAAAGTTTTTGCAGACTGCTGAATCCACACACGGGTTTAACTCTGGAAGTTGAGTGCACACATTGACAACCGTTCTGTTAGATAGTTGCGTTTTGGATTTAGAAGCAGATATTTCCCTGTGCTTACTGCTGTTTCTTTCTATGACGGTCTTGGACTGAAAACGCCTGTTTTGAGACTATGCACAGAAAGGGTTTGCAGACTGCTGAATCCACACACGGGTTTAACTCTGGAAGTTGAGTGCACACATTGACAACCGTTCTGTTAGATAGCTGCGTTTTGGATTTAGAAGCAGATATTTCCCTGTGTTTACTGCTGTTTCTTCCATATATCGGTATGGGGCTGAAAACGCCTGTTTTGAGACTCTGCACAGAAAGTGTTTGCAGGCTTCTGAATCAAAACAAGGGTTAAACTCTGGAAGTTGAGTGTACACATTGACCACCGTCCTATTAGATAGCTGCGTTTTGGATTTGGAAGCAGATATTTCCCTGTGCTTACTAGTGTTTCTTCCATATGCCGTTATTGGGCTGAAAACGCCTGTTTTGAGACTCTGCACAGAAAGTTTTTGCAGACTGCTGAATCCACACACGGGTTTAACTCTGGAAGTTGAGTGCACACATTGACAACCGTTCTGTTAGATAGCTGCGTTTGGATTTAGAAGCAGATATTTCCCTGTGCTTACTGCTGTTTCTTCCATATGCCGGTACTGGGCTGAAAACGCCTGTTTTCGGACTCTGCACAGAAAGTGTTTGCTGACTGCTGAATCCACACACGGGTTTAACTCTGGAAGTTGAGTGCACACATTGACAACCGTTCTGTTAGATAGCTGCGTTTTGGAATTAGAAGCAGATATTTCCCTGTGCTTACTGCTGTTTCTTCAATATGTCGGTATTGGTCTGAAAACGCCTGTTTTGGGACTCTGCACAGAAAGTGTTTGCAGACTACTGAATCCCCACACGGGTTTAACTCTGGAAGTTGAGTGCACACATTGACAACCGTTCTGTTAGATAGCTGCGTATTGGATTTAGAAGAAGATATTTCCCTGTGCTTAATGCTCCTTCTTCCATATGCCGGTATTTTTCTGAAAACGTCTGTTTTGAGACTCTGCACAGAAAGTGTTTGCAGACTGCTGAATCCACACACGGGTTTATCTCTGGAAGTTGAGTGCACACATTGACAACCGTTCTGTTAGATAGCTGCGTTTTGGATTTAGAAGCAGATATTTCCCTGTGTTTGCTGCTGTTTCTTCCGTATATCGGTATGGGGCTGAAAACGACTGTTTTGAGACTCTGCACAGAAAGTGTTTGCAGACTGCTGAATCAACACAAGGGTTTAACTCTGGAAGTTGAGTGCACACATTGACCACCGTTCTGTTAGATAGCTGCGTTTTGGATTTAGAAGCAGATATTTCCCTGTGCTTACTGCTGTTTCTTCCATATGACGGTATTGGATTGAAAACGCCTGTTTTGACAATCTGCACAGAAAGCGTTTGCAGACTGCTGAATCCACACACGGGTTTAACTCTGGAAGGTGAGTGCACACATTGACAACCGTTCTGTTAGATAGCAGCGGTTTGGATTTAGAAGCAGATATTTCCCTGTGCTTACTGCTGTTTCTTCCCTATGCCGGTATTGGGCAGAAAACGCCTGTTTTGAGACTCTGCACAGAAAACGTTTGCAGGCTGCTGAATCCACACACGGGTTTATCTCTGGAAGTTGAGTGCACACATTGACAACCGTTCTGTTAGAAAGCTGCGCTTTGGATTTAGAAGCAGATATTTCCCTGTGCTTACTGCTGTTTCTTCCATATGCCGATATTCGGCTGAAAACGCCTGTTTTGGGACTCTGCACAGAAAGTGTTTGCAGACCGCTGAATCCACACACGAGTTTAACTCTGGAAGTTGAGTGCACACATTGACAACCGTTCTGTTAGATAGTTGCGTTTTGGATTTAGAAGCAGATATTTCCCTGTGCTTACTGCTGTTTCTTCCTTATGCCGGTCTTGGGCTGAAAACGCCTGTTTTGAGACTCTGCACAGAAAGTGTTTGCAGACTGCTGAATCCACACACGGGTTTAACTCTGGAAGTTGAGTGCACACATTGACAACCGTTCTGTTAGATATCTGCGTTTTGGATTTAGAAGCAGATGTTTCCCTGTGTTTGCTGCTGTTTCTTCCATATATCGGTATGGGGCTGAAAACGACTGTTTTGAGACTCTGCACAGAAGGTGTTTGCAGATTGCTGAATCCACACACGGGTTTAACTCTGGAAGTTGAATACACACAATGACAACCGTTCTGTTAGATGGCTGCGTTTTGGATTTAGAAGCAGATATTTCCCTGTGCTTACTGCTGTTTCTTCCATATGTCGGTATTGGGCAGAAAACGCCTGTTTTGGGACTGCACAGAAAATGTTGGCAGACTGCTGAATCCACACACTGGTTTAACTCTGGAAGTTGAGTGCACACATTGACAACCGTTCTGTTAGATAGCTGCGTTTTGTATTTAGAAGCAGATATTTCCCTGTGCTTACTGCTGTTTCTTCCATATGCCGGTATTGGGTTGAAAACGCAAGTTTTGGGACTCTGCACAGAAAGTGTTTGCAGACTGCTGAAACCACACACGTGTTTAACTCTGGATGTTGAGTGCACACATTGACAACCGTTCTGTTAGATAGCTGCGTTTTGGATTTAGAAGCAGATATTTCCCTGTGCTTACTGCTGTTTCTTCCATATGCCGGTATTGGGCTGAAAACGCCTGTTTTGGGACTCTGCACAGAAAGTGTTTGCAGACTGCTGAATCCACACACGGGTTTAACTCTGGAAGTTGAGTGCACACATTGACAACTGTTGTGTTAGATAGCTGCGTTTTGGATATAGAACCAGACATTTCCCTGTGCTTACTGCTGTTTCTTCCATATGCCGGTATAGGGCTGAAAACGCCCGTTTGGGGACTATGCACAGAAAGTGTTTGCACAATGCTGAATCCACACACGGGTTTACCTCTGGAAGTTGAGTGCACACATTGACAACCGTTCTGTTAGATAGCTGCGTTTTGGATTTAGAAGCAGATACTTCCCTGTGCTTACTGCTGTTTCTTCCCTATGCCGGTATTGGGCTGAAAACGCCCGTTTTGAGACTGCACAGAATGTGTTTGCAGATTGCTGAATCCACACACGGGTTTAACTCTGGAAGTTGAATACACACATTGACAACCGTTCTGTTAGATAGCTGCGTTTTGGATTTAGAAGCAGATATTTCCCTGTGCTTACTGCTGTTTCTTCCATATGTCGGTATTGGGCAGAAAACGCCTGTTTTGGGACTGCACAGAAAATGCTGGTAGACTGCTGAATCCACACACTTGTTTAACTCTGGAAGTTGAGTGCATACATTGACAACCGTTCTGTTAGATAGCTGCGTTTCGTCTTTAGAAGCAGATATTTCCCTGTGCTTACTGCTGTTTCTTCCATATGCCGGTAATGGGTTGAAAACACCAGTTTTGGGACTCTGCACAGAAAGTGTTTGCAGACTGCTGAAACCACACACGTGTTTAACTCTGGATGTTGAGTGCACACATTGACAACCGTTCTGTTAGATAGCTGCGTTTTTTATTTAGAAGCAGATAATTCCCTGTGCTTTCTGCTGTTTCTTCCATATGCCGGTATTGGGCTGAAAACGCCTGCTTTGAGACTCTGCACAGAAAGTGTTTTCAGACTGCTGAATCCACACACAGGTTTACCTCTGGAACTTGAGTGCAGACATTGACAACCGGTCTGTTTGATAACTGCATTTTGGATTTAGAAGCAGATATTTCCCCGTGTTACTGCTGTTTCTTCCATATGTCGGTATTGGGGTGAAAACGGCTGTTTTGAGACACTACACAGAAAGTGTTTGCAGACTGTTGATTCAACACACGAGCTTAACACTGGAAGTTGAGTGCACACATTGACCACCGTTCTGTTAGATAGCTGCGTTTTGGATTTAGAAGCAGATATTTCCCTGTGCTTACTGCTGTTTCTTCCTTATGCCGGTATGGGGCTGAAAACGCCTGTCTTGGAACTCTGCACAGAAAGTGTTTGCAGACTGCTGAATCCAAAGACGGGTTTAACTCTGGAAGTTGAGTGCACACACTGACAACTGTTCTGATATATAGCTGCGTTTTGGATTTAGAAGCAGATATTTCCCTGTGCTTACTGCTGTTTCTTCCATATGCTGGTATTGGGCTGAAAACGCCTGTTTTGAGTCTCTGCACAGAATGTGTTTGCAGACTGCTGAATCAACACACAGGTTTAACTCTGGAAGTTGAGTGCACACATTGACCACCGTTCTGTTAGGTAGCTGCGTTTTCGATTTAGAAGCAGATATTTTCCTGTGCTTACTGCTGTTTCTTCCATATGGCGATATTCGGCTGAAAACGCCTGTTTTGGGACTCGGCACAGAAAATGTTTGCAGACTGCTGAATCCACACACGGATTTAACTCTGGAAGTTGAGTGCACACATTGACAACCGTTCTGTTAGATAGCTGCGTTTTGGATTTAGAAGCAGATGTTTCCCTGTGCTTACTGCTGTTTCTTCCATATGCCGATATTCGGCTGAAAACGCCTGTTTTGGGACTCTGCACAGAAAGTGTTTGCAGACTGCTGAATCCACACACGGGTTTAACTCTGGAAGTTGAGTGCACACATTGACAACCGTTCTGTTAGATAGATGCGTTTTGGATTTAGAAGCAGATATTTCCCTGTGCTTACTGCTGTTTCTTCCACATGCCGGTATTTTTCTGAAAACGCCTGTTTTGAGACTCTGCACAGAAAATGTTTGCAGACTGCTGAATCCACACACGGGTTTAACTCTGGAAGTTGAGTGGACACATTGACAACCGTTCTGTTAGATAGCTGCGTTTTGGATTTAGAAGCAGATATTTCCCTGTGCTTACTGCTATTCCTTCCATATGCCGGTATTTTTCTGAAAACGCCTGTTTTGAGACTCTGCACAGAAAGTGATTGCAAACTGCTGAATCCACACACGGGTTTAACTCTGGAAGTTGAGTGCACGCATCGAAAACCGTTCCGTTAGATAGCTGCGTTTTGGATTTAGAAGCAGATATTTCCCTGTGCTTAATGCTGTTTCTTCCATAGGCCGGTATTCGGCTGTAAACGCCTGTTTTGGGACTCTGCAGAGAAAGTGTTTGCAGACTGCTGAATCCACACACGGGTTTAAATCTGGAAGTTGAGTGCACATATTGACAACGATTCTGTTAGATAGCTGCGTTTTGGATTTAGAAGCAGATATTTCCCTGTGCTTACTGCTATTTCTTCCATATGCCGATCTTGTGCTGAAAACGCCTGTTTTGAGACTCTGCACAGAAAGTGTTTGCTGACTGCTGAATCCACACACGGGTTTAACTCTGGTGGTTGATTGCACACATAGACAACCATTCTGTTAGATACCTGCGTTTTGGATTTAGAAGCAAATATTCCCCTGTGTTTAAAGCTGTTTCTTCCATATGTCGGTATGGGGCTGAAAACGCCTGTTTTGAGACTCCGCACAGAAACTGTTTGCAGACTGCTGAATCAAAACACGGGTTTAACTCTGGAAATTGAGTGCACACATTGACCACCGTTCTGTTAGATAGCTGCGTTTTGGATTTAGAAGCAGATATTTCCCTGTGCTTACTGCTGTTTCTTCCATATGCCGTCATTGGGCTGAAAACGCCTGTTTTGAGACTCTGCAGAGAAAGTGTTTGCAGACTGTTGAATTCACAAACGGGTTTAACTCTGGAAGTTGAGTGCACACATTGAGAACCGTTCTGTTAGATAGCTGCGTTTTGGATTTAGAAGCAGATATTTCCCTGTGCTTACTGCTGTTTCTTCCATATGCCGGTATTGGGCTGAAAACGAATGTTTTGGGACTCTGCAAAGAAAGTGTTTGCTGACTGCTGAATCCACACACGGGTTTAACTCTGGAAGTTGAGTGTACACATTGACAAACGTTCTGTTAGATAGCTTCGTTTTGGATTTAGAAGCAGATATTTCCCTGTGCTTACTGCTGTTTCTTCCATATGCCGGTATTGGGCTGAAAACGTCTGTTTTGGGACTCTGCACAGAAAGTGTTTGCAGACTACTGAATCTCCACACGGGTTTAACGCTGGAAGTTGAGTGCACACATTGACAACCGTTCTGTTAGATAGCAGCGTTTTGGATTTAGAAGCAGATATTTCCCTGTGCTTACTTCTGTTTCTTCCATATGCGGGTATTGGGCTGAAAACGCCAGTTTTGAGACTCTGCACAGAAAGCGTTTGCATACTGTTGAATCCACACACGGGTTTAACACTGGAAGTTGAGTGCACACATTGACAACCGTTCTGTTAGAAAGCTACGTTTTGGATTTAGAAGCAGATATTTCCCTGTGCTTACTGCTATTTCTTCCCTATGCCGGTATTGGGCTGAAAACGCCTGTTTTGAGACTCTGCACAGAAAGCGTTTGCAGACTGCTGAATCCACACACGGGTTTAACTCTGGAAGTCGAGTGCACACATTGACAACCGTTCTGTTAGATAGCTGCGTTTTGGATTTAGAAGCAGATATTTCCCTGTGCTTACTGCTGCTTCTTCCATATGCCGGTATTGGGCTGAAAACGCCTGTTTTGAGACTCTGCACAGAAAGCGTTTGCAGACTGCTGAATCCACACACAGGTTTAACTCTGGAAGTTGAGTACACACATTGACAACCGCACTGTTAGATAGCTGCGTTTTGGATTTAGAAGCAGATATTTCCCTGTGCTTACTGCTGTTTCTTCCATATGCCGGTATTTTTCTGAAAACGGCTGTTTTGAGACTCTGCACAGAACGTGTTTGCACACTGCTGAATCCACACACGGGTTTAACTCTGGAAGTTGAGAACACACATTGACAACCGTACTGTTAGACAGCTGCATTTTGTATTTAGAAGGAGATATTTCCCTGTGCCTACTGCTGTTTCTTCCATATGCCAGTATTGGGCTGAAAACGCCTGTTTTGGGACTCTGCACAGAAAGTGTTTGCTGACTGCTGAATTCACACACGGGTTTAACTCTGGAAGTTGAGTGCACACATTGACAACCGTTCCGTTAGATAGCTGCGTTTTGGATTTAGAAGCAGATATTTCCCTGTGCTTACTGCTGTTCCTTACATATGCCGGTATTTTTCTGAAAACGCCTGTTTTGAGACTCTGCACAGAATGTGTTTGCAAACTGCTGAATCCAAACACGGGTTTAACTCTGGAAGTTGAGTGCACACATTGACAACCGTTCTGTTAGATAGCTGCGTTGTGGATTTAGAAGCAGATATTTCCCTGTGCTAACTGCTGTTTCTTCCACATGCCGGTATTTTTCTGAAAACGCCTGTTTTGAAACTCTGCACAGAAAGTGTTTGCAGACTGCAGATTCCACACACGGGTTTAACTCTGGAAGTTGAGTGCACACATTGACAACCGTTCTGTTAGATAGCAGCGTTTTGGATTTAGAAGCAGATATTTTCCTGTGCTAACTGCTGTTTCTTCCACATGCCGGTATTTTTCTGAAAACGCCTGTTTTGAGACTCTGCACAGAATGTGTTTGCAGACTGCTGAATCCAAACACGGGTTTAACTTGGAATTTGAGTGCACACATTGACAACCGTTCTGTTAGATAGCTGCGTTTTGGATTTAGAAGCAGATATTTCCCTGTGCTTACTGCTGTTTCTTCCATATGCCGGTATTGGATTGAAAACGCCTGTTTTGACACTCTGCACAGAAAGCGTTTGCAGACTGCTGAATCCACACACGGGTTTAACTCTGGAAGGTGAGTGCACACATTGACCACCGTTCTGTTAGATAGCAGCAGTTTGGATTTAGAAGCAGATATTTCCCTGTGCTTACTGCTGTTTCTTCCCTATGCCGGTATTGGGCAGAAAACGCCTGTTTTGAGACTCTGCACAGAAAACGTTTGCAGACTGCTGAATCCACACACGGGTTTAACTCTGGAAGTTGAGTGCACACATTGACAACCGCTCTGTTAGAAAGCTGCACTTTGGATTTAGAAGCAGATATTTCCCTGTGCTTACTGCTGTTTCTTCCATATGCCGATATTCGGCTGAAAACGCCTGTTTTGGGACTCTGCACAGAAAGTGTTTGCAGACCGCTGAATCCACACACGAGTTTAACTCTGGAAGTTGAGTGCACACATTGACAACCGTTCTGTTAGATAGTTGCGTTTTGGATTTAGAAGCAGATATTTCCCTGTGCTTACTGCTGTTTCTTCCTTATTCCGGTCTTGGGCTGAAAACGCCTGTTTTGAGACTCTGCACAGAAAGTGTTTGCAGACTGCTGAATCCACACACGGGTTTAACTCTGGAAGTTGAGTGCACACATTGACAACCGTTCTGTTAGATAGCTGCGTTTTGGATTTAGAAGCAGATGTTTCCCTGTGTTTGCTGCTGTTTCTTCCATATATCGGTATGGGGCTGAAAACGACTGTTTTGAGACTCTGCACAGAAAGTGTTTGCAGACTTCTGAATCAACACAAGGGTTTAACTCTGGAAGTTGAGTGCACACATTGACCACCGTTCTGTTAGATAGCTGCGTTTTGGATTTGGAAGCAGATATTTCCCTGTGCTTACTAGTGTTTCTTCCATATGCCGTTATTGGGCTGAAAACGCCTGTTTTGAGACTCTGCACAGAAAGTGTTTGCAGACTGCTGAATCCACACACGGATTTAACTCTGGAAGTTGAGTGCACACATTGACAACCGTTCTGTTAGAAAGCAGCGTTTTGGATTTAGAAGCAGATATTTTCCTGTGCTTACTGCTGTTTCTTCCATATGCCGATATTCGGCTGAAAACGCCGGATTTTGGACTCTGCACAGAAAGTGTTTGCAGACTGCTGAATCCACACACGGGTTTAACTCTGGAAGTTGAGTGCACACATTGACAACCGTTCTGTTAGATAGCAGCGTTTTGGATTTAGAAGCAGATATTTCCCTGTGCTAACTGCTGTTTCTTCCACATGCCAGTATTTTTCTGAAAACGCCTGTTTTGAAACTCTGCACAGAAAGTGTTTGCAGACTGCAGATTCCACACACGGGATTAACTCTGGAAGTTGAGTGCACACATTGACAACCGTTCTGTTAGATAGCTGCGTTTTGGATTTACAAGCAGATATTTCCCTGTGCTTACTGCTGTTCCTTCCATATGCCGGTATTTTTCTGAAAACGCCCATTTTGAGACTCTGCACAGAAAGTGTTTGCAGCCTGCTGAATCCACACACGGGTTTAATTCTGGAAGTTGAGTGCTCACATTGACAACCGTTCTGTTAGAAATCTGCGTTTTGGATTTAGAAGCAGATATTTCCCTGTGCTTACTGCTGTTTCTTCCATATGCCGGTATTGGGCTGTAAACGCCTGTTTTGGGACTCTGCACAGAAAGTTTTTGCAGACTGCTGAATCCACACAGGGGTTTAACTCTGGAAGTTGAGTGCACACATTGACAACCGTTCTGTTAGATAGTTGCGTTTTGGATTTAGAAGCAGATATTTCCCTGTGCTTACTGCTGTTTCTTTCTATGCCGGTCTTGGGCTGAAAACGCCTGTTTTGAGACTCTGCACAGTAAGTGTTTGCAGACTGCTGAATCCACACACGGGTTTAATTCTGGAAGTTGAGTGCACACATTGACAACCGTTCTGTTAGATAGTTGCGTTTTGGATTTAGAAGCAGATATTTCCCTGTGTTTACTGCTGTTTCTTCCATATATCGGTATGGGGCTGAAAACGCCTGTTTTGAGACTCTGCACAGAAAGTGTTTGCAGGCTTCTGAATCAACACAAGGGTTAAACTCTGGAAGTTGTGTGCACACATTGACCACCGTCCTGTTAGATAGCTGCGTTTTGGATTTGGAAGCAGATATTTCCCTGTGCTTACTAGTGTTTCTTCCATATGCCGTTATTGGTCTGAAAACGCCTGTTTTGAGACTCTGCACAGAAAGTGTTTGCAGACTGCTGAATCCACACACGGGTTTAACTCTGGAAGTTGAGTGCACACATTGACAACCTTTCTGTTAGATAGCTGCGTTTGGATTTGGAAGCAGATATTTCCCTGTGCTTACTGCTGTTTCTTCCATATGCCGGTACTGGGCTGAAAACGCCTGTTTTCGGACTCTGCACAGAAAGTGTTTGCTGACTGCTGAATCCACACACGGGTTTAACTCTGGAAGTTCAGTGCACACATTGAAAACCGTTCTGTTAGATAGCTGCGTTTTGGAATTAGAAGCAGATATTTCCCTGTGCTTACTGCTGTTTCTTCCATATGTCGGTATTGGTCTGAAAACGCCTGTTTTGGGACTCTGCACAGAAAGTGTTTGCAGACTACTGAATCCCCACACGGTTTTAACTCTGGAAGTTGAGTGCACACATTGACAACCGTTCTGTTAGATAGCTGCGTTTTGGATTTAGAAGAAGATATTTCCCTGTGCTTAATGCTCTTTCTTCCATATGCCGGTATTTTTCTGAAAACGTCTGTTTTGAGACTCTGCACAGAAAGTGTTTGCAGACTGCTGAATCCACACACGGGTTTATCTCTGGAAGTTGAGTGCACACATTGACAACCGTTCTGTTAGATAGCTGCGTTTTGGATTTAGAAGCAGATATTTCCCTGTGTTTACTGCTGTTTCTTCCATATATCGGTATGGGGCTGAAAACGACTGTTTTGAGACTCTGCACAGAAAGTGTTTGCAAACTGCTGAATCAACACAAGGGTTTAACTCTGGAAGTTGAGTGCACACATTGACCACCGTTCTGTTAGATAGCTGCGTTTTGGATTTAGAAGCAGATATTTCCCTGTGCTTACTGCTGTTTCTTCCATATGCCGGTATTGGATTGAAAACGCCTGTTTTGACACTCTGCACAGAAAGCTTTTGCAGACTGCTGAATCCACACACGGGTTTAGCTCTGGAAGGTGAGTGCACACATTGACAACCGTTCTGTTAGATAGCAGCGGTTTGGATTTAGAAGCAGATATTTTCCTGTGCTTACTGCTGTTTCTTCCCTATGCCGGTATTGGGTAGAAAACGCCTGTTTTGAGACTCTGCACAGAAAACGTTTGCAGACTGCTGAATCCACACACGGGTTTAACTCTGGAAGTTGAGTGCACACATTGACAACCGTTCTGTTAGAAAGCTGCGCTTTGGATTTAGAAGCAGATATTTCCCTGTGCTTACTGCTGTTTCTTCCATATGCCGATATTCGGCTGAAAACGCCTGTTTTGGGACTCTGCACAGAAAGTGTTTGCAGACCGCTGAATCCACACACGAGTTTAACTCTGGAAGTTGAGTGCACACATTGACAACCGTTCTGTTAGATAGTTGCGTTTTGGATTTAGAAGCAGATATTTCCCTGTGCTTACTGCTGTTTCTTCCTTATGCCGGTCTTGGGCTGAAAACGCCTGTTTTGAGACTCTGCACAGAAAGTGTTTGCAGACTGCTGAATCAACACAAGGGTTTAACTCTGGAAGTTGAGTGCACACATTGACCACCGTTCTGTTAGATAGCTGCATTTTGGATTTGGAAGCAGATATTTCCCTGTGCTTACTAGTGTTTCTTCCATATGCCGTTATTGGGCTGAAAACGCCTGTTTTGAGACTCTGCACAGAAAGTGTTTGCAGACTGCTGAATCCACACACGGGTTTAACTCTGGAAGTTGAGTGCACACATTGACAACCGTTATGTTAGGTAGCTGCGTTTTGGATTTAGAAGCAGATAATTTCCTGTGCTTACTGCTGTTTCTTCCATATGCCGGTATTGGGCTGAAAACGCCTGCTTTGGGACTCTGCACAAAAAGTGTTTGCAGCCTGCTGAATCCACACACGGGTTTAATTCTGGAAGTTGAGTGCACACATTGACAACCGTTCTGTTAGAAAGCTGCGTTTTGGATTTAGAAGCAGATATTTCCCTGTGCTTACTGCTGTTTTTTCCATATGCCGGTTTTGGGCTGTAAACGCCTGTTTTGGGACTCTGCACAGAAAGTTTTTGCAGACTGCTGAATCCACACACGGGTTTAACTCTGGAAGTTGAGTGCAGACATTGACAACCGTTCTGTTAGATAGTTGCGTTTTGGATTTAGAAGCAGATATTTCCGTTTGCTTACTGCTGTTTCTTTCTTATGCCGGTCTTGGGCTGAAAACGCCTGTTTTGAGACTCTGCACAGAAAGTGTTTGCAGACTGCTGAATCCACACACGGGTTTAACTCTGGAAGTTGAGTGCACACATTGACAACCGTTCTGTTAGATAGCTGCGTTTTGGATTTAGAAGCAGATGTTTCCCTGTGTTTGCTGCTGTTTCTTCCATATATCGGTATGGGGCTGAAAACGCCTGTTTTGAGACTCTGCACAGAAAGTGTTTGCAGGCTTCTGAATCAACACAAGGGTTAAACTCTGGAAGTTGAGTGCACACATTGACCACCGTTCTGTTAGATAGCTGCGTTTTGGATTTGGAAGCAGATATTTCCCTGTGCTTACTAGTGTTTCTTCCATATGCCGTTATTGGGCTGAAAACGCCTGTTTTGAGACTCTGCCCAGAAAGTGTTTGCAGACTGCTGAATCCACACACGGGTTTAACTCTGGAAGTTGAGTGCACACATTGACAACCGTTCTGTTAGAAAGCAGCGTTTTGGATTTAGAAGCAGATATTTCCCTGTGCTTACTGCTGTTTCTTCCATATGCCGATATTCGGCTGAAAACGCCTGATTTGGGACTCTGCACAGAAAGTGTTTGCAGACTGCTGAATCCACACACGGGTTTAACTCTGGAAGTTGAGTGCACACATTGACAACCGTTCTGTTAGATAGCTGCGTTTTGGATTTAGAATCAGATATTTCCCTGTGCTTACTGCTGTTCCTTACATATGCCGGTATTTTTCTGAAAACGCCTGTTTTGAGACTCTGCACAGAATGTGTTTGCAGACTGCTGAATCCAAACACGGGTTTAACTCTGGAATTTGAGTGCACACGTTGACAACCGTTCTGTTAGATAGCTGCGTTTTGGATTTAGAAGAAGATATTTCCATGTGCTTAATGCTCTTTCTTCCATATGCCGGTATTTTTCTGAAAACGTCTGTTTTGAGACTCTGCACAGAAAGTGTTTGCAGACTGCTGAATCCACACACGGGTTTAACTCTGGAAGTTGAGTGCACACATTGACAACCGTTCTGTTAGATAGCTGCGTTTTGGATTTAGAAGCAGATATTTCCCTGTGTTTACTGCTGTTTCTTCCATATATCGGTATGGGGCTGAAAACGACTGTTTTGAGACTCTGCACAGAAAGTGTTTGCAGACTGCTGAATCAACACAAGGGTTTACCTCTGGAAGTTGAGTGCACACATTGACCACCGTTCTGTTAGATATCTGCGTTTTGGATTTAGAAGCAGATATTTCCCTGTGCTTACTGCTGTTTCTTCCATATGCCGGTATTGGATTGAAAACGCCTGTTTTGACACTCTGCACAGAAAGTTTTGCAGACTGCTGAATCCACACACGGGTTTAACACTGGAAGGTGCGTGCACACATTGACAACCGTTCTGTCAGATAGCAGCGGTTTGGAATTAGAAGCAGATATTTCCCTGTGCTTACTGCTGTTTCTTCCCTATGCCGGTATTGGGCAGAAAACGCCTGTTTTGAGACTCTGCACAGAAAACGTTTGCAGACTGCTGAATCCACACACGGGTTTAACTCTGGAAGTTGAGTGCACACATTGACAACCGTTCTGTTAGAAAGCTGCGCTTTGGATTTAGATGCAGATATTTCCCTGTGCTTACTGCTGTTTCTTCCATATGCCGATATTCGGCTGAAAACGCCTGTTTTGGGACTCTGCACAGAAAGTGTTTGCAGACCGCTGAATCCACACACGAGTTTAACTCTGGAAGTTGAGTGCACACATTGACAACCGTTCTGTTAGATAGTTGCGTTTTGGATTTAGAAGCAGATATTTCCCTGTGCTTACTGCTGTTTCTTCCTTATGCCGGTCTTGGGCTGAAAACGCCTGTTTTGAGACTCTGCACAGAAAGTGTTTGCAGACTGCTGAATCCACACACGGGTTTAACTCTGGAAGTTGAGTGCACACATTGACAACCGTTCTGTTAGATAGCTGCGTTTTGGATTTAGAAGCAGATGTTTCCCTGTGTTTGCTGCTGTTTCTTCCATATATCGGTATGGGGCTGAAAACTCCTGTTTTGAGACTCTGCACAGAAAGTGTTTGCAGGCTTCTGAATCAACACAAGGGTTAAACTCTGGAAGTTGAGTGCACACATTGACCACCGTTCTGTTAGATAGCTGCGTTTTGGATTTAGAAACAGATATTTCCCTGTGCTTACTAGTGTTTCTTCCATATGCCGTTATTGGGCTGAAAACGTCTGTTTGAGACTCTGCACAGAAAGTGTTTGCAGACTGCTGAATCCACACACGGGTTTAACTCTGGAAGTTGAGTGCACACATTGACAACCGTTCTGTTAGATAGCTGCGTTTGGATTTGGAAGCAGATATTTCCCTGTGCTTACTGCTGTTTCTTCCATATGCCGGTACTGGGCTGAAAACGCCTGTTTTCGGACTCTGCACAGAAAGGGTTTGCTGACTGCTGAATCCACACACGGGTTTAACTCTGGAAGATGAGTGCACACATTGACAACCGTTCTGTTAGATAGCTGCGTTTTGGAATTAGAAGCAGATATTTCCCTGTGCTTACTGCTGTTTCTTCCATATGTCGGTATTGGTCTGAAAACGCCTGTTTTGGGACTGTGCACAGAAAGTGTTTGCAGACTACTGAATCCCCACACGGGTTTAACTCTGGAAGTTGAGTGCACACATTGACAACCGTTCTGTTAGATAGCTGCGTTTTGGATTTAGAAGAAGATATTTCCCGGTGCTTAATGCTCTTTCTTCCATATGCCGGTATTTTTCTGAAAACGTCTGTTTTGAGACTCTGCACAGAAAGTGTTTGCAGACTGCTGAATCCACACACGGGTTTAACTCTGGAAGTTGAGTGCACACATTGACAACCGTTCTGTTAGATAGCTGCGTTTTGGATTTAGAAGCAGATATTTCCCTGTGTTTACTGCTGTTTCTTCCATATGTCGGTATTGGGCAGAAAACGCCTGTTTTGAGACTCTGCACAGAAAGTGTTTGCAGGCTTCTGAATCAACACAAGGGTTAAACTCTGGAAGTTGAGTGCACACATTGACCACCGTTCTGTTAGATAGCTGCGTTTTGGATTTAGAAGCAGATATTTCCCTGTGCTTACTAGTGTTTCTTCCGTATGCCGTTATTGGGCTGAAAACGCCTGTTTGAGACTCTGCACAGAAAGTGTTTGCAGACTGCTGAATCCACACACGGGTTTAACTCTGGAAGTTGAGTGCACACATTGACAACCGTTCTGTTAGATAGCTGCGTGTGGATTTAGAAGCAGATATTTCCCTGTGCTTACTGCTGTTTCTTTCATATGTCGGTATTGGTCTGAAAACGCCTGCTTTGGGACTCTGCACAGAAAGCGTTTGCAGACTACTGAATCCCCACACGGGTTTAACTCTGGAAGTTGAGTGCACACATTGACAACCGTTCTGTTAGATAGCTGCGTTTTGGATTTAGAAGAAGATATTTCCCTGTGCTTAATGCTCTTTCTTCCATATGCCGATATTTTTCTGAGAACGTCTGTTTTGAGACTCTGCAGAGAAAGTGTTTGCAGACTGCTGAATCCACACACGGGTTTAACTCTGGAAGGTGAGTGCACACATTGACAACCGTTCTGTTAGATAGCAGCGGTTTGGATTTAGAAGCAGATATTTCCCTGTGCTTACTGCTGTTTCTTCCCTATGCCGGTATTGGGCAGAAAACGCCTGTTTTGAGACTCTGCACAGAAAACGTTTGCAGACTGCTGAATCCACACACGGGTTTAACTCTGGAAGGTGAGTGCACACATTGACAACCGTTCTGTTAGATAGCAGCGGTTTGGATTTAGAAGCAGATATTTCCCTGTGCTTACTGCTGTTTCTTCCCTATGCCGGTATTGGGCAGAAAACGCCTGTTTTGAGACTCTGCACAGAAAACGTTTGCAGACTGCTGAATCCACACACGGGTTTAACTCTGGAAGTTGAGTGCACACATTGACAACCGTTCTGTTAGAAAGCTGCGCTTTGGATTTAGAAGCAGATATTTCCCTGTGCTTACAGCTGTTTCTTCCATATGCCGATATTCGGCTGAAAACGCCTGTTTTGGGACTCTGCACAGAAAGTGTTTGCAGACCGCTGAATCCACACACGAGTTTAACTCTGGAAGTTGAGTGCACACATTGACAACCGTTCTGTTAGATAGTTGTGTTTTGGATTTAGAAGCAGATATTTCCCTGTGCTTACTGCTGTTTCTTCCTTATTCCGGTCTTGGGCTGAAAACGCCTGTTTTGAGACTCTGCACAGAAAGTGTTTGCAGACTGCTGAATCCACACACGGGTTTAACTCTGGAAGTTGAGTGCACACATTCACCACCGTTCTGTTAGATAGCTGCGTTTTGGATTTAGAAGCAGATGTTTCCCTGTGTTTGCTGCTGTTTCTTCCATATATCGGTATGGGGCTGAAAACGACTGTGTTGAGACTCTGCACAGAAAGTGTTTGCAGACTTCTGAATCAACACAAGGGTTTAACTCTGGAAGTTGAGTGCACACATTGACCACCGTTCTGTTAGATAGCTGCGTTTTGGATTTGGAAGCAGATATTTCCCTGTGCTTACTAGTGTTTCTTCCATATGCCGTTATTGGGCTGAAAACGCCTGTTTTGAGACTCTGCACAGAAAGTGTTTGCTGACTGCTGAATCCACACACGGGTTTAACTCTGGAAGTTGAGTGCACACATTGACAACCGTTATGTTAGAAAGCAGCGTTTTGGATTTAGAAGCAGATATTTCCCTGTGCTTACTGCTGTTTCTTCCATATGCCGATATTCGGCTGAAAACGCCTGTTTTGGGACTCTGCACAGAAAGTGTTTGCAGACTGCTGAATCCACACACGGGTTTAACTCTGGAAGTTGAGTGCACACATTGACAACCGTTCTGTTAGATAGTTGCGTTTTGGATTTAGAAGCAGATATTTCCCTGTGCTTACTACTGTTTCTTCCTTATGCCGCTCTTGGGCCTAAAACGCCTGTTTTGAGACTCTGCACAGAATGTGTTTGCAGATTGCTGAATCCACACACGGGTTTAACTCTGGAAGTTGAATACACACAATGACAACCGTTCTGTTAGATAGCTGCGTTTTGGATTTAGAAGCAGATATTTCCCTGTGCTTACTGCTGTTTCTTCCATATGTCGGTATTGGGCAGAAAACGCCTGTTTTGGGACTGCACAGAAAATGTTGGCAGACTGCTGAATCCACACACTGGTTTAACTCTGGAAGTTGAGTGCACACATTGACAACCGTTCTGTTAGATAGCTGCGTTTTGTATTTAGAAGCAGATATTTCCCTGTGCTTACTGCTGTTTCTTCCATATGCCGGTATTGGGTTGAAAACGCAAGTTTTGGGACTCTGCACAGAAAGTGTTTGCAGACTGCTGAAACCACACACGTGTTTAACTCTGGATGTTGAGTGCACACATTGACAACCGTTCTGTTAGATAGCTGCGTTTTGGAATTAGAAGCAGATATTTCCCTGTGCTTACTGCTGTTTCTTCCATATGCCGGTATTGGGCTGAAAACGCCTGTTTTGGGACTCTGCACAGAAAGTGTTTGCAGACTGCTGAATCCACACACGGGTTTATCTCTGGAAGTTGAGTGCACACATTGACAACTGTTGTGTTAGATAGCTGCGTTTTGGATATAGAACCAGACATTTCCCTGTGCTTACTGCTGTTTCTTCCATATGCCGGTATAGGGCTGAAAACGCCCGTTTGGGGACTCTGCACAGAAAGTGTTTGCACAATGCTGAATCCACACACGGGTTTACCTCTGGAAGTTGAGTGCACACATTGACAACCGTTCTGTTAGATAGCTGCGTTTTGGATTTAGAAGCAGATGTTTCCCTGTGTTTGCTGCTGTTTCTTCCATATATCGGTATGGGGCTGAAAACGACTGTTTTGAGACTCTGCACAGAAAGTGTTTGCAGACTTCTGAATCAACACAAGGGTTTAACTCTGGAAGTTGAGTGCACACATTGACCACCGTTCTGTTAGATAGCTGCGTTTTGGATTTAGAAGCAGATATTTCCCTGTGCTTACTAGTGTTTCTTCCATATGCCGTTATTGGGCTGAAAACGCCTGTTTGAGACTCTGCACAGAAAGTGTTTGCAGACTGCTGAATCCACACACGGGTTTAACTCTGGAAGTTGAGTGCACACATTGACAACCGTTCTGTTAGATAGCTGCGTGTGGATTTAGAAGCAGATATTTCCCTGTGCTTACTGCTGTTTCTTCCATATGTCGGTATTGGTCTGAAAACGCCTGTTTTGGGACTCTGCACAGAAAGTGTTTGTAGACTACTGAATCCCCACACGGGTTTAACTCTGGAAGTTGAGTGCACACATTGACAACCGTTCTGTTAGATAGCTGCGTTTTGGATTTAGAAGAAGATATTTCCCTGTGCTTAATGCTCTTTCTTCCATATGCCGATATTTTTCTGAGAACGTCTGTTTTGAGACTCTGCAGAGAAAGTGTTTGCAGACTGCTGAATCCACACACGGGTTTAACTCTGGAAGTTGAGTGCACACATTGACAATCGCTCTGTTAGATAGCTGCGTTTTGGATTTAGAAGCAGATATTTCCCTGTGTTTACTGCTGTTTCTTCCATATATCGGTATGGGGCTGAAAACGACTGTTTTGAGACTCTGCACAGAATGTGTTTGCAGACTGCTGAATCAACACAAGGGTTTAACTCTGGAAGTTGAGTGCACACATTTACCACCGTTCTGTTAGATAGCTGCGTTTTGGATTTAGAAGCAGATATTTCCGTGTGCTTACTGCTGTTTCTTCCATATGCCGGTATTGGATTGAAAACGCCTGTTTTGACACTCTGCACAGAAAGCGTTTACAGACTGCTGAATCCACACACGGGTTTAACTCTGGAAGTTGAGTGCACACATTGACAACCGTTCTGTTAGATAGCAGCGGTTTGGATTTAGAAGCAGATATTTCCCTGTGCTTACTGCTGTTTCTTCCCTATGCCGGTATTGGGCAGAAAACGCCTGTTTTGAGACTCTGCACAGAAAACGTTTGCAGACTGCTGAATCCACACACGGGTTTAACTCTGGAAGTTGAGTGCACACATTGACAACCGTTCTGTTAGAAAGCTGCGCTTTGGATTTAGAAGCAGATATTTCCCTGTGCTTACTGCTGTTTCTTCCATATGCCGATATTCGGCTGAAAACGCCTGTTTTGGGACTCTGCACAGAAAGTGTTTGCAGACCGCTGAATCCACACACGAGTTTAACTCTGGAAGTTGAGTGCACACATTGACAACCGTTCTGTTAGATAGTTGCGTTTTGGATTTAGAAGCAGATATTTCCCTGTGCTTACTGCTGTTTCTTCCTTATTCCGGTCTTGGGCTGAAAACGCCTGTTTTGAGACTCTGCACAGAAAGTGTTTGCAGACTGCTGAATCCACACAAGGGTTTAACTCTGGAAGTTGAGTGCACACATTGACAACCGTTCTTTTAGATAGCTGCGTTTTGGATTTAGAAGCAGATGTTTCCCTGTGTTTGCTGCTGTTTCTTCCATATATCGGTATGGGGCTGAAAACGACTGTTTTGAGACTCTGCACAGAAAGTGTTTGCAGACTTCTGAATCAACACAAGGGTTTAACTCTGGAAGTTGAGTGCACACATTGACCACCGTTCTGTTAGATAGCTGCGTTTTGGATTTGGAAGCAGATATTTCCCTGTGCTTACCAGTGTTTCTTCCATATGCCGTTATTGGGCTGAAAACGCCTGTTTTGAGACTCTGCACAGAAAGTGTTTGCAGACTGCTGAATCCACACACGGGTTTAACTCTGGAAGTTGAGTGCACACATTGACAACCGTTATGTTAGAAAGCAGCGTTTTGGATTTAGAAGCAGATATTTCCCTGTGCTTACTGCTGTTTCTTCCATATGCCGATATTCGGCTGAAAACGCCTGTTTTGGGACTCTGCACAGAAAGTGTTTGCAGACTGCTGAATCCACACACGGGTTTAACTCTGGAAGTTGAGTGCACACATTGACAACCGTTCTGTTAGATAGTTGCGTTTTGGATTTAGAAGCAGATATTTCCCTGTGCTTACTACTGTTTCTTCCTTATGCCGGTCTTGGGCCTAAAACGCCTGTTTTGAGACTCTGCACAGAATGTGTTTGCAGATTGCTGAATCCACACACGGGTTTAACTCTGGAAGTTGAATACACACAATGACAACCGTTCTGTTAGATAGCTGCGTTTTGGATTTAGAAGCAGATATTTCCCTGTGCTTACTGCTGTTTCTTCCATATGTCGGTATTGGGCAGAAAACGCCTGTTTTGGGACTGCACAGAAAATGTTGGCAGACTGCTGAATCCACACACTGGTTTAACTCTGGAAGTTGAGTGCACACATTGACAACCGTTCTGTTAGATAGCTGCGTTTTGTATTTAGAAGCAGATATTTCCCTGTGCTTACTGCTGTTTCTTCCATATGCCGGTATTGGGTTGAAAACGCAAGTTTTGGGACTCTGCACAGAAAGTGTTTGCAGACTGCTGAAACCACACACGTGTTTAACTCTGGATGTTGAGTGCACACATTGACAACCGTTCTGTTAGATAGCTGCGTTTTGGAATTAGAAGCAGATATTTCCCTGTGCTTACTGCTGTTTCTTCCATATGCCGGTATTGGGCTGAAAACGCCTGTTTTGGGACTCTGCACAGAAAGTGTTTGCAGACTGCTGAATCCACACACGGGTTTAACTCTGGAAGTTGAGTGCACACATTGACAACTGTTGTGTTAGATAGCTGCGTTTTGGATATATAACCAGACATTTCCCTGTGCTTACTGCTGTTTCTTCCATATGCCGGTATAGGGCTGAAAACGCCCGTTTGGGGACTCTGCACAGAAAGTGTTTGCACAATGCTGAATCCACACACGGGTTTACCTCTGGAAGTTGAGTGCACACATTGACAACCGTTCTGTTAGATAGCTGCGTTTTGGATTTAGAAGCAGATGTTTCCCTGTGTTTGCTGCTGTTTCTTCCATATATCGGTATGGGGCTGAAAACGACTGTTTTGAGACTCTGCACAGAAAGTGTTTGCAGACTTCTGAATCAACACAAGGGTTTAACTCTGGAAGTTGAGTGCACACATTGACCACCGTTCTGTTAGATAGCTGCGTTTTGGATTTGGTTGCAGATATTTCCCTGTGCTTACTAGTGTTTCTTCCATATGCCGTTATTGGGCTGAAAACGCCTGTTTTGAGACTCTGCACAGAAATTGTTTGCAGACTGCTGAATCCACACACGGGTTTAACTCTGGAAGTTGAGTGCACACATTGACAACCGTTATGTTAGAAAGCAGCGTTTTGGATTTAGAAGCAGATATTTCCCTGTGCTTACTGCTGTTTCTTCCATATGCCGATATTCGGCTGAAAACGCCTGTTTTGGGACTCTGCACAGAAAGTGTTTGCAGACTGCTGAATCCACACACGGGTTTAACTCTGGAAGTTGAGTGCACACATTGACAACCGTTCTGTTAGATAGTTGCGTTTTGGATTTAGAAGCAGATATTTCCCTGTGCTTACTACTGTTTCTTCCTTATGCCGGTCTTGGGCCTAAAACGCCTGTTTTGAGACTCTGCACAGAATGTGTTTGCAGATTGCTGAATCCACACACGGGTTTAACTCTGGAAGTTGAATACACACAATGACAACCGTTCTGTTAGATAGCTGCGTTTTGGATTTAGAAGCAGATATTTCCCTGTGCTTACTGCTGTTTCTTCCATATGTCGGTATTGGGCAGAAAACGCCTGTTTTGGGACTGCACAAAAAATGTTGGCAGACTGCTGAATCCACACACTGGTTTAACTCTGGAAGTTGAGTGCACACATTGACAACCGTTCTGTTAGATAGCTGCGTTTTGTATTTAGAAGCAGATATTTCCCTGTGCTTACTGCTGTTTCTTCCATATGCCGGTATTGGGTTGAAAACGCAAGTTTTGGGACTCTGCACAGAAAGTGTTTGCAGACTGCTGAAACCACACACGTGTTTAACTCTGGATGTTGAGTGCACACATTGACAACCGTTCTGTTAGATAGCTGCGTTTTGGAATTAGAAGCAGATATTTCCCTGTGCTTACTGCTGTTTCTTCCATATGCCGGTATTGGGCTGAAAACGCCTGTTTTGGGACTCTGCACAGAAAGTGTTTGCAGACTGCTGAATCCACACACGGGTTTAACTCTGGAAGTTGAGTGCACAGATTGACAACTGTTGTGTTAGATAGCTGCGTTTTGGATATAGAACCAGACATTTCCCTGTGCTTACTGCTGTTTCTTCCATATGCCGGTATAGGGCTGAAAACGCCCGTTTGGGGACTCTGCACAGAAAGTGTTTGCACAATGCTGAATCCACACACGGGTTTACCTCTGGAAGTTGAGTGCACACATTGACAACCGTTCTGTTAGATAGCTGCGTTTTGGATTTAGAAGCAGATATTTCCCTGTGCTTACTGCTGTTTCTTCCCTATGCCGGTATTGGGCTGAAAACGCCTGTTTTGAGACTGCACAGAATGTGTTTGCAGATTGCTGAATCCACACACGGTTTTAACTCTGGAAGTTGAATACACACATTGACAACCGTTCTGTTAGATAGCTGGGTTTTGGATTTAGAAGCAGATATTTCCCTGTGCTTACTGCTGTTTCTTCCATATGTCGGTATTGGGCAGAAAACGCCTGTTTTGGGACTGCACAGTAAATGTTGGTAGACTGCTGAATCCACACACTTGTTTAACTCTGGAAGTTGAGTGCATACATTGACAACCGTTCTGTTAGATAGCTGCGTTTCGTTTTTAGAAGCAGATATTTCCCTGTGCTTACTGCTGTTTCTTCCATATGCCGGTAATGCGTTGAAAACACCAGTTTTGGGACTCTGCACAGAAAGTGTTTGCAGACTGCTGAAAACACACACGTGTTTAACTCTGGATGTTGAGTGCACACATTGACAACCGTTCTGTTAGATAGCTGCGTTTTTTATTTTGAAGCAGATAATTCCCTGTGCTTTCTGCTGTTTCTTCCATATGCCGGTATTGGGCTGAAAACGCCTGCTTTGAGACTCTGCACAGAAAGTGTTTTCAGACTGCTGAATCCACACACAGGTTTACCTCTGGAACTTGAGTGCAGACATTGGCAACCGGTCTGTTTGATAACTGCATTTTGGATTTAGAAGCAGATATTTCCCTGTGTTACTGCTGTTTCTTCCATATGTCGGTATTGGGGTGAAAACGGCTGTTTTGAGACACTACACAGAAAGTGTTTGCAGACTGTTGATTCAACACACGAGTTTAACACTGGAAGTTGAGTGCACACATTGACCACCGTTCTGTTAGATAGCTGCGTTTTGGATTTAGAAGCAGATATTTCCCTGTGCTTACTGCTGTTTCTTCCTTATGCCGGTATGGGGCTGAAAACGCCTGTCTTGGAATTCTGCACAGAAAGTGTTTGCAGACTGCTGAATCCAAATACGGGTTTAACTCTGGAAGTTGAGTGCACACATTAACAACTGTTTTGTTAGATAGCTGCGTTTTTTATTTAGAAGCAGATATTTCCCTGTGCTTTCAGCTGTTTCTTCCTTATGCCGATATTCGGCTGAAAACACCTGTTTTGGGACTCTGCACCGAAAGTGTTTGCAGACTGCTGAATCCACACACGGGATTAACTCTGGAAATTGAGTGCACACATTGACAACCGTTTTGTTAGATAGCTGTGTTTTGGATTTAGAAGCAGATATTTCCCTGTGCTTATTGCTGTTTCTTCCATATGACGGTACTGGGCTAAAAACGCCTCTTTTGAGACACGGCACAGAAAGCGTTTGCAGACTGCTGAATCCACACACCGGTTACCTCTGGAAGTTGAGTGCACACACTGACAACTGTTCTGATATATAGCTGCGTTTTGGATTTAGAAGCAGATATTTCCCTGTGCTTACTGCTGTTTCTTCCATATGCTGGTATTGGGCTGAAAACGCCTGTTTTGAGTCTCTGCACAGAATATGTTTGCAGACTGCTGAATCAACACACAGGTTTAACTCTGGAAGTTGAGTGCACACATTGACCACCGTTCTGTTAGGTAGCTGCGTTTTCGATTTAGAAGCAGATATTTTCCTGTGCTTACTGCTGTTTCTTCCATATGCCGATATTCGGCTGAAAACGCCTGTTTTGGGACTCGGCACAGAAAGTGTTTGCAGACTGCTGAATCCACACACGGGTTTAACTCTGGAAGTTGAGTGCACACATTGACAACCGTTCTGTTAGATAGCTGCGTTTTGGATTTAGAAGCAGATGTTTCCCTGTGCTTACTGCTGTTTCTTCCATATGCCGATATTCGGCTGAAAACGCCTGTTTTGGGACTCTGCACAGAAAGTGTTTGCAGACTGCTGAATCCACACACGGGTTTAACTCTGGAAGTTGAGTGCACACATTGACAACCGTTCTGTTAGATAGCTGCGTTTTGGATTTAGAAGCAGATATTTCCCTGTGTTTACTGCTGTTTCTTCCATATATCGGTATGGGGCTGAAAACGACTGTTTTCAGACTCTGCATAGAAAGTGTTTGCAGACTACTGAATCAACACAAGGGTTTAACTCTGGAAGTTGAGTGCACACATTGACCACCGTTCTGTTAGATAGCTTCGTTTTGGATTTAGAAGCAGATATTTCCCTGTGCTTACTGCTGTTTCTTCCATATGCCGGTATTGGATTGAAAACGCCTGTTTTGACACTCTGCACAGAAAGCGTTTGCAGACTGCTGAATCCACACACGGGTTTAACTCTGGAAGGTGAGTGCACACATTGACAACCGTTCTGTTAGATAGCAGCGGTTTGGATTTAGAAGCAGATATTTCCCTGTGCTTACTGCTGTTTCTTCCCTATGCCGGTTTTGGGCAGAAAACGCCTGTTTTGAGACTCTGCACAGAAAACGTTTGCAGACTGCTGAATCCACACATGGGTTTAACTCTGGAAGTTGAGTGCACACATTGACAACCGTTCTGTTAGAAAGCTGCGCTTTGGATTTAGAAGAAGATATTTCCCTGTGCTTACTGCTGTTTCTTCCATATGCCGATATTTGGCTGAAAACGCCTGTTTTGGGACTCTGCACAGAAAGTGTTTGCAGACCGCTGAATCCACACACGAGTTTAACTCTGGAAGTTGAGTGCACACATTGACAACCGTTCTGTTAGATAGTTGCGTTTTGGATTTAGAAGCAGATATTTCCCTGTGCTTACTGCTGTTTCTTCCATATGTCGGTATTGGGCAGAAAACGCCTGTTTTGGGACTGCACAAAAAATGTTGGCAGACTGCTGAATCCACACACTGGTTTAACTCTGGAAGTTGAGTGCACACATTGACAACCGTTCTGTTAGATAGCTGCGTTTTGTATTTAGAAGCAGATATTTCCCTGTGCTTACTGCTGTTTCTTCCATATGCCGGTATTGGGTTGAAAACGCAAGTTTTGGGACTCTGCACAGAAAGTGTTTGCAGACTGCTGAAACCACACACGTGTTTAACTCTGGATGTTGAGTGCACACATTGACAACCGTTCTGTTAGATAGCTGCGTTTTGGAATTAGAAGCAGATATTTCCCTGTGCTTACTGCTGTTTCTTCCATATGCCGGTATTGGGCTGAAAACGCCTGTTTTGGGACTCTGCACAGAAAGTGTTTGCAGACTGCTGAATCCACACACGGGTTTAACTCTGGAAGTTGAGTGCACAGATTGACAACTGTTGTGTTAGATAGCTGCGTTTTGGATATAGAACCAGACATTTCCCTGTGCTTACTGCTGTTTCTTCCATATGCCGGTATAGGGCTGAAAACGCCCGTTTGGGGACTCTGCACAGAAAGTGTTTGCACAATGCTGAATCCACACACGGGTTTACCTCTGGAAGTTGAGTGCACACATTGACAACCGTTCTGTTAGATAGCTGCGTTTTGGATTTAGAAGCAGATATTTCCCTGTGCTTACTGCTGTTTCTTCCCTATGCCGGTATTGGGCTGAAAACGCCTGTTTTGAGACTGCACAGAATGTGTTTGCAGATTGCTGAATCCACACACGGTTTTAACTCTGGAAGTTGAATACACACATTGACAACCGTTCTGTTAGATAGCTGGGTTTTGGATTTAGAAGCAGATATTTCCCTGTGCTTACTGCTGTTTCTTCCATATGTCGGTATTGGGCAGAAAACGCCTGTTTTGGGACTGCACAGTAAATGTTGGTAGACTGCTGAATCCACACACTTGTTTAACTCTGGAAGTTGAGTGCATACATTGACAACCGTTCTGTTAGATAGCTGCGTTTCGTTTTTAGAAGCAGATATTTCCCTGTGCTTACTGCTGTTTCTTCCATATGCCGGTAATGCGTTGAAAACACCAGTTTTGGGACTCTGCACAGAAAGTGTTTGCAGACTGCTGAAAACACACACGTGTTTAACTCTGGATGTTGAGTGCACACATTGACAACCGTTCTGTTAGATAGCTGCGTTTTTTATTTTGAAGCAGATAATTCCCTGTGCTTTCTGCTGTTTCTTCCATATGCCGGTATTGGGCTGAAAACGCCTGCTTTGAGACTCTGCACAGAAAGTGTTTTCAGACTGCTGAATCCACACACAGGTTTACCTCTGGAACTTGAGTGCAGACATTGGCAACCGGTCTGTTTGATAACTGCATTTTGGATTTAGAAGCAGATATTTCCCTGTGTTACTGCTGTTTCTTCCATATGTCGGTATTGGGGTGAAAACGGCTGTTTTGAGACACTACACAGAAAGTGTTTGCAGACTGTTGATTCAACACACGAGTTTAACACTGGAAGTTGAGTGCACACATTGACCACCGTTCTGTTAGATAGCTGCGTTTTGGATTTAGAAGCAGATATTTCCCTGTGCTTACTGCTGTTTCTTCCTTATGCCGGTATGGGGCTGAAAACGCCTGTCTTGGAATTCTGCACAGAAAGTGTTTGCAGACTGCTGAATCCAAATACGGGTTTAACTCTGGAAGTTGAGTGCACACATTAACAACTGTTTTGTTAGATAGCTGCGTTTTTTATTTAGAAGCAGATATTTCCCTGTGCTTTCAGCTGTTTCTTCCTTATGCCGATATTCGGCTGAAAACACCTGTTTTGGGACTCTGCACCGAAAGTGTTTGCAGACTGCTGAATCCACACACGGGATTAACTCTGGAAATTGAGTGCACACATTGACAACCGTTTTGTTAGATAGCTGTGTTTTGGATTTAGAAGCAGATATTTCCCTGTGCTTATTGCTGTTTCTTCCATATGACGGTACTGGGCTAAAAACGCCTCTTTTGAGACACGGCACAGAAAGCGTTTGCAGACTGCTGAATCCACACACCGGTTACCTCTGGAAGTTGAGTGCACACACTGACAACTGTTCTGATATATAGCTGCGTTTTGGATTTAGAAGCAGATATTTCCCTGTGCTTACTGCTGTTTCTTCCATATGCTGGTATTGGGCTGAAAACGCCTGTTTTGAGTCTCTGCACAGAATATGTTTGCAGACTGCTGAATCAACACACAGGTTTAACTCTGGAAGTTGAGTGCACACATTGACCACCGTTCTGTTAGGTAGCTGCGTTTTCGATTTAGAAGCAGATATTTTCCTGTGCTTACTGCTGTTTCTTCCATATGCCGATATTCGGCTGAAAACGCCTGTTTTGGGACTCGGCACAGAAAGTGTTTGCAGACTGCTGAATCCACACACGGGTTTAACTCTGGAAGTTGAGTGCACACATTGACAACCGTTCTGTTAGATAGCTGCGTTTTGGATTTAGAAGCAGATGTTTCCCTGTGCTTACTGCTGTTTCTTCCATATGCCGATATTCGGCTGAAAACGCCTGTTTTGGGACTCTGCACAGAAAGTGTTTGCAGACTGCTGAATTCACACACGGGTTTAACTCTGGAAGTTGAGTGCACACATTGACAACCGTTCTGTTAGATAGCTGCGTTTTGGATTTAGAAGCAGATATTTCCCTGTGTTTACTGCTGTTTCTTCCATATATCGGTATGGGGCTGAAAACGACTGTTTTCAGACTCTGCATAGAAAGTGTTTGCAGACTACTGAATCAACACAAGGGTTTAACTCTGGAAGTTGAGTGCACACATTGACCACCGTTCTGTTAGATAGCTTCGTTTTGGATTTAGAAGCAGATATTTCCCTGTGCTTACTGCTGTTTCTTCCATATGCCGGTATTGGATTGAAAACGCCTGTTTTGACACTCTGCACAGAAAGCGTTTGCAGACTGCTGAATCCACACACGGGTTTAACTCTGGAAGGTGAGTGCACACATTGACAACCGTTCTGTTAGATAGCAGCGGTTTGGATTTAGAAGCAGATATTTCCCTGTGCTTACTGCTGTTTCTTCCCTATGCCGGTTTTGGGCAGAAAACGCCTGTTTTGAGACTCTGCACAGAAAACGTTTGCAGACTGCTGAATCCACACATGGGTTTAACTCTGGAAGTTGAGTGCACACATTGACAACCGTTCTGTTAGAAAGCTGCGCTTTGGATTTAGAAGAAGATATTTCCCTGTGCTTACTGCTGTTTCTTCCATATGCCGATATTTGGCTGAAAACGCCTGTTTTGGGACTCTGCACAGAAAGTGTTTGCAGACCGCTGAATCCACACACGAGTTTAACTCTGGAAGTTGAGTGCACACATTGACAACCGTTCTGTTAGATAGTTGCGTTTTGGATTTAGAAGCAGATATTTCCCTGTGCTTACTGCTGTTTCTTCCTTATGCCGGTCTTGGGCTGAAAACGCCTGTTTTGAGACTCTGCACAGAAAGTGTTTGCAGACTGCTGAATCCACACACGGGTTTAAATCTGGAAGTTGAGTGCACACATTGACAACCGTTCTGTTAGATATCTGCGTTTTGGATTTAGAAGCAGATGTTTCCCTGTGATTGCTGCTGTTTCTTCCATATATCGGTATGGGGCTGAAAACGACTGTTTTGAGACTCTGCACAGAAAGTGTTTGCAGATTGCTGAATCCACACACGGGTTTAACTCTGGAAGTTGAATACACACAATGACAACCGTTCTGTTAGATGGCTGCGTTTTGGATTTAGAAGCAGATATTTCCCTGTGCTTACTGCTGTTTCTTCCATATGTCGGTATTGGGCAGAAAACGCCTGTTTTGGGACTTCACAGAAAGTGTTGGCAGACTGCTGAATCCACACACTGGTTTAACTCTGGAAGTTGAGTGCACACATTGACAACCGTTCTGTTAGATAGCTGCGTTTTGTATTTAGAAGCAGATATTTCCCTGTGCTTACTGCTGTTTCTTCCATATGCCGGTATTGGGTTGAAAACGCAAGTTTTGGGACTCTGCACAGAAAGTGTTTGCAGACTGCTGAAACCACACACGTGTTTAACTCTGGATGTTGAGTGCACACATTGACAACCGTTCTGTTAGATAGCTGCGTTTTGGATTTAGAAGCAGATATTTCCCTGTGCTTACTGCTGTTTCTTCCATATGCCGGTATTGGGCTGAAAACGCCTGTTTTGGGACTCTGCACAGAAAGTGTTTGCAGACTGCTGAATCCACACACGGGTTTAACTCTGGAAGTTGAGTGCACACATTGACAACTGTTGTGTTAGATTGCTGCGTTTTGGATATAGAACCAGACATTTCCCTGTGCTTACTGCTGTTTCTTCCATATGCCGGTATAGGGCTGAAAACGCCCGTTTGGGGACTATGCACAGAAAGTGTTTGCACAATGCTGAATCCACACACGGGTTTACCTCTGGAAGTTGAGTGCACACATTGACAACCGTTCTGTTAGATAGCTGCGTTTTGGATTTAGAAGCAGATATTTCCCTGTGCTTACTGCTGTTTCTTCCATATGTCGGTATTGGGCAGAAAACGCCTGTTTTGGGACTGCACAGAAAATGTTGGTAGACTGCTGAATCCACACACTTGTTTAACTCTGGAAGTTGAGTGCATACATTGACAACCGTTCTGTTAGATAGCTGCGTTTCGTCTTTAGAAGCAGATATTTCCCTGTGCTTACTGCTGTTTCTTCCATATGCCGGTAATGGGTTGAAAACACCAGTTTTGGGACTCTGCACAGAAAGTGTTTGCAGACTGCTGAAACCACACACGTGTTTAACTCTGGATGTTGAGTGCACACATTGACAACCGTTCTGTTAGATTGCTGCGTTTTTTATTTAGAAGCAGATAATTCCCTGTGCTTTCTGCTGTTTCTTCCATATGCCGGTATTGGGCTGAAAACGCCTGCTTTGAGACTCTGCACAGAAAGTGTTTTCAGACTGCTGAATCCACACACAGGTTTACCTCTGGAACTTGAGTGCAGACATTGACAACCGGTCTGTTTGATAACTGCATTTTGGATTTAGAAGCAGATATTTCCCTGTGTTACTGCTGTTTCTTCCATATGTCGGTATTGGGGTGAAAACGGCTGTTTTGAGACACTACACAGAAAGTGTTTGCAGACTGTTGATTCAACACACGAGTTTAACACTGGAAGTTGAGTGCACACATTGACCACCGTTCTGTTAGATAGCTGCATTTTGGATTTAGAAGCAGATATTTCCCTGTGCTTACTGCTGTTTCTTCCTTATGCCGGTATGGGGCTGAAAACGTCTGTCTTGGAACTCTGCACAGAAAGTGTTTGCAGACTGCTGAATCCAAAGACGGGTTTAACTCTGGAAGTTGAGTGCACACACTGACAACTGTTCTGATATATAGCTGCGTTTTGGATTTAGAAGCAGATATTTCCCTGTGCTTACTGCTGTTTCTTCCTTATGCCGGTCTTCGGCTGAAAACGCCTGTTTTGAGACTCTGCAGAGAAAGTGTTTGCAGACTGCTGAATCCACACACGGGTTTAACTCTGGAAGTTGAGTGCACACATTGACAACCGTTCTGTTAGATATCTGCGTTTTGGATTTAGAAGCAGATGTTTCCCTGTGTTTGCTGCTGTTTCTTCCATATATCGGTATGGGGCTGAAAACGACTGTTTTGAGACACTGCACAGAAAGTGTTTGCAGACTTCTGAATCAACACAAGGGTTTAACTCTGGAAGTTGAGTGCACACATTGACCACCGTTCTGTTAGATAGCTGCGTTTTGGGTTTGGAAGCAGATATTTCCCTGTGCTTACTAGTGTTTCTTCCATATGCCGTTATTGGGCTGAAAACGCCTGTTTTGAGACTCTGCACAGAAAGTGTTTGCAGACTGCTGAACCCACACACGGGTTTAACTCCGGAAGTTGAGTGCACACATTGACAACCGTTATGTTAGGTAGCTGCGTTTTGGATTTAGAAGCAGATAATTACCTGTGCTTACTGCTGTTTCTTCCATATGCCGGTACTGGTCTGAAAACGCCTGTTTTGGGACTCTGCACAGAAAGTGTTTGCTGACTGCTGAATCCACACACGGGTTTAACTCTGGAAGTTGAGTGCACACATTGACAACCGTTCTGTTAGATAGCTGCGTTTTGGATTTAGAAGCAGATATTTCCCTGTGCTTACTGCTGTTTCTTCCATATGTCGGTATTGGTCTGAAAACGCCTGTTTTGGGACTCTGCACAGAAAGTGTTTGCAGACTACTGAATACCCACACGGGTTTAACTCTGGAAGTTGAGTGCACACATTGACAACCGTTCTGTTAGATAGCTGCGTTTTGGATTTAGAAGAAGATATTTCCCTGTGCTTAATGCTCTTTCTTCCATATGCCGATATTTTTCTGAGAACGTCTGTTTTGAGACTCTGCAGAGAAAGTGTTTGCAGACTGCTGAATCCACACACGGGTTTAACTCTGGAAGTTGAGTGCACACATTGACAACCGTTCTGTTAGATAGCTGCGTTTTGGATTTAGAAGCAGATATTTCCCTGTGTTTACTGCTGTTTCTTCCATATATCGGTATGGGGCTGAAAACGACTGTTTTGAGACTCTGCACAGAAAGTGTTTGCAGACTGCTGAATCAACACAAGGGTTTAACTCTGGAAGTTGAGTGCACACATTGACCACCGTTCTGTTAGATAGCTGCGTTTTGGATTTAGAAGCAGATATTTCCCTGTGCTTACTGCTGTTTCTTCCATATGCTGGTATTGGATTGAAAACGCCTGTTTTGACACTCTGCACAGAAAGCGTTTGCAGACTGCTGAATCCACACACGGGTTTAACTCTGGAAGGTGAGTGCACACATTGACAACCATTCTGTTAGATAGCAGCGGTTTGGATTTAGAAGCAGATATTTCCCTGTGCTTACTGCTGTTTCTTCCCTATGCCGGTATTGGGCAGAAAACGCCTGTTTTGAGACTCTGCACAGAAAACGTTTGCAGACTGCTGAATCCACACACGGGTTTAACTCTGGAAGTTGAGTGCACACATTGACAACCGATCTGTTAGAAAGCTGCGCTTTGGATTTAGAAGCAGATATTTCCCTGTGCTTACTGCTGTTTCTTCCATATGCCGATATTCGGCTGAAAACGCCTGTTTTGGGACTCTGCACAGAAAGTGTTTGCAGACCGCTGAATCCACACACGAGTTTAACTCTGGAAGTTGAGTGCACACATTGTCAACCGTTCTGTTAGATAGTTGCGTTTTTTATTTAGAAGCAGATATTTCCCTGTGCTTACTGCTGTTTCTTCCTTATTCCGGTCTTGGGCTGAAAACGCCTGTTTTGGGACTCTGCACAGAAAGTGTTTGCAGACTGCTGAATCCACACACGGGTTTAACTCTGGAAGTTGAGTGCACACATTGACAACCGTTCTGTTAGATATCTGCGTTTTGGATTTAGAAGCAGATGTTTCCCTGTGTTTGCTGCTGTTTCTTCCATATATCTGTATGGGGCTGAAAACGACTGTTTTGAGACTCTGCACAGAAAGTGTTTGCAGACTTCTGAATCAACACAAGGGTTTAACTCTTGAAGTTGAGTGCACACATTGACCACCGTTCTGTTAGATAGCTGCGTTTTGGATTTGGAAGCAGATATTTCCCTGTGCTTACTAGTGTTTCTTCCATATGCCGTTATTGGGCTGAAAACGCCTGTTTTGAGACTCTGCACAGAAAGTGTTTGCAGACTGCTGAATCCACACACGGGTTTAACTCTGGAAGTTGAGTGCACACATTGACAACCGTTATGTTAGGTAGCTGCGTTTTGGATTTAGAAGCAGATAATTACCTGTGCTTACTGCTGTTTCTTCCATATGCCAGTATTGGGCTGAAAACGCCTGTTTTGGGACTCTGCACAAAAAGTGTTTGCAGACTGCTGAATCCACACACGGTTTTAACTCTGGAAGTTGAGTGCACACATTGACAACCGTTCTGTTAGATAGCTGCGTTTTGGATTTAGAAGCAGGTATTTCCCTGTGCTTACTGCTGTTTCTTCCCTATACCGGTATTGGGCAGAAAACGCCTGTTTTGAGACTCTGCACAGAAAGCGTTTGCAGACTGCTGAATCCACACACGGGTTTAACTCTGAAAGTTGAGTGCACACATTGACAACCGTTCTGTTAGAAAGCAGGGTTTTGGATTTAGAAGCAGATATTTCCCTGTGCTTACTGCTGTTTCTTCCATATGCCGATATTCGGCTGAAAACGCCTGTTTTGGGACTCTGCACAGAAAGTGTTTGCAGACTGCTGAATCCACACACGGGTTTAACTCTGGAAGTTGAGTGCACACATTGACAACCGTTCTGTTAGATAGTTGCGTTTTGGATTTAGAAGCACATATTTCCCTGTGCTTACTACTGTTTCTTCCTTATGCCGGTCTTGGGCCTAAAACGCCTGTTTTGAGACTCTGCACAGAAAGTGTTTGCAGACTGCTGAATCCACACACGGGTTTAAGTCTAGAAGTTGAGTGCACACATTGACAACCGTTCTGTTAGATAGCTGCGTTTTGGATTTAGAAGCAGATATTTCCCTGTGTTTACAGCTGTTTCTTCCATATATCGGTATGGTGCTGAAAACGACTGTTTTGAGACTCTGCACAGAAAGTGTTTGCAGACTTCTGAATCAACACAAGGGTTTAACTCTGGAAGTTGAGTGCACACATTGACCACCGTTCTGTTAGATAGCTGCATTTTGGATTTAGAAGCAGATATTTCCCTTTGTTTACTGCTGTTTCTTCCATATGCCAGTAAGGGGCTGAAAACGCCTGTTTTTTACTCTGCACAGAAAGTGTTTGCAGACTGTTGAATCCACACACGGGTTTAACTCTGGAAGTTGAGTGCACACATTGACAACCTTTCTGTTAGATAGCTGCGTTTTCGATTTAGAAGCAGATATTTCCCTTTGCTTACTGCTGCTTCTTCCATATGCCGGTATTGGGCTGAAAACGCCTGTTTTGGGACTCTGCACAGAAAGTGTTTGCAGATTACAGAATCCACACACTAGTTTAACTCTGGAAGTTGAGTGCACACATTGACAACCGTTCTGTTAGATAGCTGCGTTTTGGATTTAGAAGCAGATATTTCCCTGTGCTTACTGCTGTTTCTTCCATATGCGGGTATTTTTCGGAAAACGCCTGTTTTGGGACTGTGCACAGAAAGTGTTTGCAGACTGCTGAATCCACACACGGGTTTAACTCTGGAAGTTGAGTGCACACATTGACAACCGTACTGTTAGATAGCTGCATTTTGGATTTAGAAGCAGATATTTCCCTGTACTTACTGCTGTTTCTTCCTTATGCCGGTATGGGGCTGAAAACGCCTGTCTTGGAATTCTGCACAGAAAGTGTTTGCAGACTGCTGAATCCAAATACGGGTTTAACTCTGGAAGTTGAGTGCACACATTAACAACTGTTTTGTTAGATAGCTGCGTTTTTTATTTAGAAGCAGATATTTCCCTGTGCTTTCAGCTGTTTCTTCCTTATGCCGATATTCGGCTGAAAACACCTATTTTGGGACTCTGCACCGAAAGTGTTTGCAGACTGCTGAATCCACACACGGGATTAACTCTGGAAATTGAGTGCACACATTGACAACCGTTTTGTTAGATAGCTGTGTTTTGGATTTAGAAGCAGATATTTCCCTGTGCTTATTGCTGTTTCTTCCATATGACGGTACTGGGCTGAAAACGCCTCTTTTGAGACACGGCACAGAAAGCGTTTGCAGACTGCTGAATCCACACACCGGTTACCTCTGGAAGTTGAGTGCACACACTGACAACTGTTCTGATATATAGCTGCGTTTTGGATTTAGAAGCAGATATTTCCCTGTGCTTACTGCTGTTTCTTCCATATGCTGGTATTGGGCTGAAAACGCCTGTTTTGAGTCTCTGCACAGAATATGTTTGCAGACTGCTGAATCAACACACAGGTTTAACTCTGGAAGTTGAGTGCACACATTGACCACCGTTCTGTTAGGTAGCTGCGTTTTCGATTTAGAAGCAGATATTTTCCTGTGCTTACTGCTGTTTCTTCCATATGCCGATATTCGGCTGAAAACGCCTGTTTTGGGACTCGGCACAGAAAGTGTTTGCAGACTGCTGAATCCACACACGGGTTTAACTCTGGAAGTTGAGTGCACACATTGACAACCGTTCTGTTAGATAGCTGCGTTTTGGATTTAGAAGCAGATGTTTCCCTGTGCTTACTGCTGTTTCTTCCATATGCCGATATTCGGCTGAAAACGCCTGTTTTGGGACTCTGCACAGAAAGTGTTTGCAGACTGCTGAATCCACACACGGGTTTAACTCTGGAAGTTGAGTGCACACATTGACAACCGTTCTGTTAGATAGCTGCGTTTTGGATTTAGAAGCAGATATTTCCCTGTGTTTACTGCTGTTTCTTCCATATATCGGTATGGGGCTGAAAACGACTGTTTTCAGACTCTGCATAGAAAGTGTTTGCAGACTACTGAATCAACACAAGGGTTTAACTCTGGAAGTTGAGTGCACACATTGACCACCGTTCTGTTAGATAGCTTCGTTTTGGATTTAGAAGCAGATATTTCCCTGTGCTTACTGCTGTTTCTTCCATATGCCGGTATTGGATTGAAAACGCCTGTTTTGACACTCTGCACAGAAAGCGTTTGCAGACTGCTGAATCCACACACGGGTTTAACTCTGGAAGGTGAGTGCACACATTGACAACCGTTCTGTTAGATAGCAGCGGTTTGGATTTAGAAGCAGATATTTCCCTGTGCTTACTGCTGTTTCTTCCCTATGCCGGTTTTGGGCAGAAAACGCCTGTTTTGAGACTCTGCACTGAAAACGTTTGCAGACTGCTGAATCCACACATGGGTTTAACTCTGGAAGTTGAGTGCACACATTGACAACCGTTCTGTTAGAAAGCTGCGCTTTGGATTTAGAAGAAGATATTTCCCTGTGCTTACTGCTGTTTCTTCCATATGCCGATATTTGGCTGAAAACGCCTGTTTTGGGACTCTGCACAGAAAGTGTTTGCAGACCGCTGAATCCACACACGAGTTTAACTCTGGAAGTTGAGTGCACACATTGACAACCGTTCTGTTAGATAGTTGCGTTTTGGATTTAGAAGCAGATATTTCCCTGTGCTTACTGCTGTTTCTTCCTTATGCCGGTCTTGGGCTGAAAACGCCTGTTTTGAGACTCTGCACAGAAAGTGTTTGCAGACTGCTGAATCCACACACGGGTTTAAATCTGCAAGTTGAGTGTACACATTGACAACCGTTCTGTTAGATATCTGCGTTTTGGATTTAGAAGCAGATGTTTCCCTGTGATTGCTGCTGTTTCTTCCATATATCGGTATGGGGCTGAAAACGACTGTTTTGAGACTCTGCACAGAAAGTGTTTGCAGATTGCTGAATCCACACACGGGTTTAACTCTGGAAGTTGAATACACACAATGACAACCGTTCTGTTAGATGGCTGCGTTTTGGATTTAGAAGCAGATATTTCCCTGTGCTTACTGCTGTTTCTTCCATATGTCGGTATTGGGCAGAAAACGCCTGTTTTGGGACTTCACAGAAAATGTTGGCAGACTGCTGAATCCACACACTGGTTTATCTCTGGAAGTTGAGTGCACACATTGACAACCGTTCTGTTAGATAGCTGCGTTTTGTATTTAGAAGCAGATATTTCCCTGTGCTTACTGCTGTTTCTTCCATATGCCGGTATTGGGTTGAAAACGCAAGTTTTGGGACTCTGCACAGAAAGTGTTTGCAGACTGCTGAAACCACACACGTGTTTAACTCTGGATGTTGAGTGCACACATTGACAACCGTTCTGTTAGATAGCTGCGTTTTGGATTTAGAAGCAGATATTTCCCTGTGCTTACTGCTGTTTCTTCCATATGCCGGTATTGGGCTGAAAACGCCTGTTTTGGGACTCTGCACAGAAAGTGTTTGCAGACTGCTGAATCCACACACGGGTTTAACTCTGGAAGTTGAGTGCACACATTGACAACTGTTGTGTTAGATAGCTGCGTTTTGGATATAGAACCAGACATTTCCCTGTGCTTACTGCTGTTTCTTCCTTATGCCGGTATAGGGCTGAAAACGCCCGTTTGGGGACTATGCACAGAAAGTGTTTGCACAATGCTGAATCCACACACGGGTTTACCTCTGGAAGTTGAGTGCACACATTGACAACCGTTCTGTTAGATAGCTGCGTTTTGGATTTAGAAGCAGATATTTCCCTGTGCTTACTGCTGTTTCTTCCATATGTCGGTATTGGGCAGAAAACGCCTGTTTTGGGACTGCACAGAAAATGTTGGTAGACTGCTGAATCCACACACTTGTTTAACTCTGGAAGTTGAGTGCATACATTGACAACCGTTCTGTTAGATAGCTGCGTTTCGTCTTTAGAAGCAGATATTTCCCTGTGCTTACTGCTGTTTCTTCCATATGCCGGTAATGGGTTGAAAACACCAGTTTTGGGACTCTGCACAGAAAGTGTTTGCAGACTGCTGAAACCACACACGTGTTTAACTCTGGATGTTGAGTGCACACATTGACAACCGTTCTGTTAGATTGCTGCGTTTTTTATTTAGAAGCAGATAATTCCCTGTGCTTTCTGCTGTTTCTTCCATATGCCGGTATTGGGCTGAAAACGCCTGCTTTGAGACTCTGCACAGAAAGTGTTTTCAGACTGCTGAATCCACACACAGGTTTACCTCTGGAACTTGAGTGCAGACATTGACAACCGGTCTGTTTGATAACTGCATTTTGGATTTAGAAGCAGATATTTCCCTGTGTTACTGCTGTTTCTTCCATATGTCGGTATTGGGGTGAAAACGGCTGTTTTGAGACACTACACAGAAAGTGTTTGCAGACTGTTGATTCAACACACGAGTTTAACACTGGAAGTTGAGTGCACACATTGACCACCGTTCTGTTAGATAGCTGCATTTTGGATTTAGAAGCAGATATTTCCCTGTGCTTACTGCTGTTTCTTCCTTATGCCGGTATGGGGTTGAAAACGTCTGTCTTGGAACTCTGCACAGAAAGTGTTTGCAGACTGCTGAATCCAAAGACGGGTTTAACTCTGGAAGTTGAGTGCACACACTGACAACTGTTCTGATATATAGCTGCGTTTTGGATTTAGAAGCAGATATTTCCCTGTGCTTACTGCTGTTTCTTCCTTATGCCGGTCTTCGGCTGAAAACGCCTGTTTTGAGACTCTGCACAGAAAGTGTTTGCAGACTGCTGAATCCACACACGGGTTTAACTCTGGAAGTTGAGTGCACACATTGACAACCGTTCTGTTAGATATCTGCGTTTTGGATTTAGAAGCAGATGTTTCCCTGTGTTTGCTGCTGTTTCTTCCATATATCGGTATGGGGCTGAAAACGACTGTTTTGAGACACTGCACAGAAAGTGTTTGCAGACTTCTGAATCAACACAAGGGTTTAACTCTGGAAGTTGAGTGCACACATTGACCACCGTTCTGTTAGATAGCTGCGTTTTGGGTTTGGAAGCAGATATTTCCCTGTGCTTACTAGTGTTTCTTCCATATGCCGTTATTGGGCTGAAAACGCCTGTTTTGAGACTCTGCACAGAAAGTGTTTGCAGACTGCTGAACCCACACACGGGTTTAACTCTGGAAGTTGAGTGCACACATTGACAACCGTTATGTTAGGTAGCTGCGTTTTGGATTTAGAAGCAGATAATTACCTGTGCTTACTGCTGTTTCTTCCATATGCCGGTACTGGTCTGAAAACGCCTGTTTTGGGACTCTGCACAGAAAGTGTTTGCTGACTGCTGAATCCACACACGGGTTTAACTCTGGAAGTTGAGTGCACACATTGACAACCGTTCTGTTAGATAGCTGCGTTTTGGAATTAGAATCAGATATTTCCCTGTGCTTACTGCTGTTTCTTCCATATGTCGGTATTGGTCTGAAAACGCCTGTTTTGGGACTCTGCACAGAAAGTGTTTGCAGACTACTGAATACCCACACGGGTTTAACTCTGGAAGTTGAGTGCACACATTGACAACCGTTCTGTTAGATAGCTGCGTTTTGGATTTAGAAGAAGATATTTCCCTGTGCTTAATGCTCTTTCTTCCATATGCCGATATTTTTCTGAGAACGTCTGTTTTGAGACTCTGCAGAGAAAGTGTTTGCAGACTGCTGAATCCACACACGGGTTTAACTCTGGAAGTTGAGTGCACACATTGACAACCGTTCTGTTAGATAGCTGCGTTTTGGATTTAGAAGCAGATATTTCCCTGTGTTTACTGCTGTTTCTTCCATATATCGGTATGGGGCTGAAAACGACTGTTTTGAGACTCTGCACAGAAAGTGTTTGCAGACTGCTGAATCAACACAAGGGTTTAACTCTGGAAGTTGAGTGCACACATTGACCACCGTTCTGTTAGATAGCTGCGTTTTGGATTTAGAAGCAGATATTTCCCTGTGCTTACTGCTGTTTCTTCCATATGCTGGTATTGGATTGAAAACGCCTGTTTTGACACTCTGCACAGAAAGCGTTTGCAGACTGCTGAATCCACACACGGGTTTAACTCTGGAAGGTGAGTGCACACATTGACAACCGTTCTGTTAGATAGCAGCGGTTTGGATTTAGAAGCAGATATTTCCCTGTGCTTACTGCTGTTTCTTCCCTATGCCGGTATTGGGCAGAAAACGCCTGTTTTGAGACTCTGCACAGAAAACGTTTGCAGACTGCTGAATCCACACACGGGTTTAACTCTGGAAGTTGAGTGCACACATTGACAACCGTTCTGTTAGAAAGCTGCGCTTTGGATTTAGAAGCAGATATTTCCCTGTGCTTACTGCTGTTTCTTCCATATGCCGATATTCGGCTGAAAACGCCTGTTTTGGGACTCTGCACAGAAAGTGTTTGCAGACCGCTGAATCCACACACGAGTTTAACTCTGGAAGTTGAGTGCACACATTGACAACCGTTCTGTTAGATAGTTGCGTTTTTTATTTAGAAGCAGATATTTCCCTGTGCTTACTGCTGTTTCTTCCTTATTCCGGTCTTGGGCTGAAAACGCCTGTTTTGGGACTCTGCACAGAAAGTGTTTGCAGACTGCTGAATCCACACACGGGTTTAACTCTGGAAGTTGAGTGCACACATTGACAACCGTTCTGTTAGATATCTGCGTTTTGGATTTAGAAGCAGATGTTTCCCTGTGTTTGCTGCTGTTTCTTCCATATATCTGTATGGGGCTGAAAACGACTGTTTTGAGACTCTGCACAGAAAGTGTTTGCAGACTTCTGAATCAACACAAGGGTTTAACTCTTGAAGTTGAGTGCACACATTGACCACCGTTCTGTTAGATAGCTGCGTTTTGGATTTGGAAGCAGATATTTCCCTGTGCTTACTAGTGTTTCTTCCATATGCCGTTATTGGGCTGAAAACGCCTGTTTTGAGACTCTGCACAGAAAGTGTTTGCAGACTGCTGAATCCACACACGGGTTTAACTCTGGAAGTTGAGTGCACACATTGACAACCGTTATGTTAGGTAGCTGCGTTTTGGATTTAGAAGCAGATAATTACCTGTGCTTACTGCTGTTTCTTCCATATGCCAGTATTGGGCTGAAAACGCCTGTTTTGGGACTCTGCACAAAAAGTGTTTGCAGACTGCTGAATCCACACACGGTTTTAACTCTGGAAGTTGAGTGCACACATTGACAACCGTTCTGTTAGATAGCTGCATTTTGGATTTAGAAGCAGGTATTTCCCTGTGCTTACTGCTGTTTCTTCCCTATACCGGTATTGGGCAGAAAACGCCTGTTTTGAGACTCTGCAGAGAAAGTGTTTGCAGACTGCTGAATCCACACACGGGTTTAACTCTGGAAGTTGAGTGCACACATTGACAACCGTTCTGTTAGAAAGCAGCGTTTTGGATTTAGAAGCAGATATTTCCCTGTGCTTACTGCTGTTTCTTCCATATGCCGATATTCGGCTGAAAACGCCTGTTTTGGGACTCTGCACAGAAAGTGTTTGCAGACTGCTGAATCCACACACGGGTTTAACTCTGGAAGTTGAGTGCACACATTGACAACCGTTCTGTTAGATAGTTGCGTTTTGGATTTAGAAGCACATATTTCCCTGTGCTTACTACTGTTTCTTCCTTATGCCGGTCTTGGGCCTAAAACGCCTGTTTTGAGACTCTGCACAGAAAGTGTTTGCAGACTGCTGAATCCACACACGGGTTTAAGTCTAGAAGTTGAGTGCACACATTGACAACCGTTCTGTTAGATAGCTGCGTTTTGGATTTAGAAGCAGATATTTCCCTGTGTTTACAGCTGTTTCTTCCATATATCGGTATGGGGCTGAAAACGACTGTTTTGAGACTCTGCACAGAATGTGTTTGCAGACTTCTGAATCAACACAAGGGTTTAACTCTGGAAGTTGAGTGCACACATTGACCACCGTTCTGTTAGATAGCTGCATTTTGGATTTAGAAGCAGATATTTCCCTTTGTTTACTGCTGTTTCTTCCATATGCCAGTAAGGGGCTGAAAACGCCTGTTTTTTACTCTGCACAGAAAGTGTTTGCAGACTGTTGAATCCACACACGGGTTTAACTCTGGAAGTTGAGTGCACACATTGACAACCTTTCTGTTAGATAGCTGCGTTTTCGATTTAGAAGCAGATATTTCCCTTTGCTTACTGCTGCTTCTTCCATATGCCGGTATTGGGCTGAAAACGCCTGTTTTGGGACTCTGCACAGAAAGTGTTTGCAGATTACAGAATCCACACACTAGTTTAACTCTGGAAGTTGAGTGCACACATTGACAACCGTTCTGTTAGATAGCTGCGTTTTGGATTTAGAAGCAGATATTTCCCTGTGCTTACTGCTGTTTCTTCCATATGCCGGTATTTTTCGGAAAACGCCTGTTTTGGGACTGTGCACAGAAAGTGTTTGCAGACTGCTGAATCCACACACGGGTTTAACTCTGGAAGTTGAGTGCACACATTGACAACCGTACTGTTAGATAGCTGCATTTTGGATTTAGAAGCAGATATTTCCCTGTACTTACTGCTGTTTCTTCCATATGCCGGTATTGGGCTGAAAACGCCTGTTTTTTTACTCTGCACAGAAAGTGTTTGCAGACTGTTGAATCCACACACGGGTTTAAATCTGGAAGTTGAGTGCACACATTGACAACCGTTCTGTTAGATAGCTGCGTTTTTGATTTAGAAGCAGATATTTCCCTGTGCTTACTGCTGTTTCACCATATGTCGGTATTGGGCTGAATACGCCTGTTTTGAGACTCTGCACAGAAAGCGTTTGCAGACTGCTGAATCCACACACGGGTTTAACTCTGGAAATTGAGGGCACACATTGACAACCGTTCTGTTAGATAGCTGCGTTTTGGATTTAGAAGCAGATATTTCCGTTTGCTTACTGCTGTTTCTTCCTTATGCCGGTAATGGGCTGAAAACGCCTGTTTTGAGACTCTGCACAGAAAGTGTTTGCAGACTGCTGAATCCACACACGGGTTTAACTCTGGAAGTTGAGTGCACACATTGACAACCGTTCTGTTAGAAAGCTGCGTTTTGGATTTAGAAGCAGATATTTCCCTGTGCTTACTGCTGTTTCTTCCATATGCCGGTAGAGGGATGAAAACGCCTGTTTTGGGACCCTGCACAGAAAGTGTTTGCACACTGCTGAATCCACACACGGGCTTAACTCTGGAAGTTGAGTGCACACATTGACAACCGTACTGTTAGATAGCTGCATTTTGGATTTAGAAGCAGATATTTCCCTGTACTTACTGCTGTTTTTCCATATGCCGGTATTGGGCTGAAAACGCCTGTTTTTTGACTCTGCACAGAAAGTGTTTGCAGACAGCTGAATCCACAAACTGGTTTAACTCTGGAAGTTGAGTGCACACATTGACAACCGTTCTGTTAGATAGCTGCGTTTTGGATTTAGAAGCAGATATTTCCCTGTGCTTACTGCTGTTTCTTCCATATGCCGGTATTTTTCGGAAAACGCCTGTTTTGAGACTCTGCACAGAAAGTGTTTGCAGACTGCTGAATCCACACACGGGTTTAACTCTGGAAGTTGAGTGCACACATTGACAACTGTACTGTTAGATAGTTGCATTTTGGGTTTAGAAGCAGATATTTCCCTGTACTTACTGCTGTTTCTTCCATATGCCGGTATTGGGCTGAAAACGTCTGTTTTTTTACTCTGCACAGAAAGTGTTTGCAGACTGTTGAATCCACACACGGGTTTAACTCTGGAAGTTGAGTGCCCACATTGACAACCGTTCTGTTAGATAGCTGCGTTTTGGATTTAGAAGCAGATATTTCCCTGTGCTTACTGCTGTTTCACCATATGCCGGAATTGGGCTGAAAACGCCTGTTTTGAGACTCTGCACAGAAAGCGTTTGCAGACTGCTGAATCCACACACGTGTTTATCTCTGGAAGTTGAGTGCACACATTGAAAACCGTTCTGTTAGATAGCTGCGTTTTGGATTTAGAAGCAGATATTTCCGTTTGCTTACTACTGTTTCTTCCTTATGCCGGTAATGGGCTGAAAACGCCTGTTTTGAGACTCTGCACAGAAAGTGTTTGCAGACTGCTGAATCCACACACGGGTTTAACTCTGGAAGTTGAGTGCACACATTGACAACCGTTTTGTTAGAAAGCTGCATTTTGGATTTAGAAGCAGATATTTCACTGTGCTTTCCGCTGTTTCTTCCATATGCCGATATTCGGCTGAAAACGCCTGTTTTGAGACTCTGCACAGAAAGTGTTTGCAGAATGCTGAATCCACACAAGGGTTTACCTCTGGAAGTTGAGTGCACACATTGACGACCGTTCTGTTAGATAGATGCGTTTTGGATTTAGAAGCAGATATTTCCCTGTGCTTTCTGCTGTTTCTTCCTTATGCCGATATTTTTCTGAAAACGCCTGTTTTGAGACTCTGCACAGAAAGTGTTTGCAGACTGCTGAATACACACAAGGGTTTAACTCTGGAAGTTGAGTCCACACATTGACAACCGTTCTGTTAGATAGCTGCATTTTTGATTTAGAAGCAGATATTTACCTGTGTTTACTGCTGTTTCTTCCATATGCCAGTAAGGGGCTGAAAACGCCTGTTTTGTGACTCTGCACAGAATGTGTTTGCAGACTGTTGAATCCACACACGGGTTTAACTCTGGAAGTTGAGTGCACACATTGACAACCGTTCTGTTAGAAAGCTGCGTTTTGCATTTAGAAGCAGATATTTCCCTGTGCTTTCCGCTGTTTCTTCCATATGCCGGTATTTTTCTGAAAACGCCTGTTTTGAGACTCTGCACAGAAAGTGTTTGCAGACTGCTGAATCCACATACGGGTTTAACTCTGGAAGTTGAGTGCACACATTGACAACCGTACTGTTAGATAGCTGCATTTTGGATTTAGAAGCAGATATTTCCCTGTGCTTACTGCTGTTTCTTCCATATGCCGGTATTGGGCTGAAAACGCCTGTTTTGGGACTCTGCACAGAAAGTGTTTGCAGACTGCTGAATCCACACACGGGTTTAACTCTGGAAGTTGAGTGCACACATTGACAACCGTTCTGTTAGAAAGCTGCGTTTTGGATTTAGAAGCAGATATTTCCCTGTGCTTACTGCTGGTTCTTCCATATGCCGATATTCGGCTGAAAACGCCTGTTTTGGGACTCTGCACAGAAAGTGTTTGCAGACTGCTGAATCCACACACGGGTTTAACTCTGGAAGTTGAGTGCACACATTGACAACCGTTCTGTTAGAAAGCTGCGTTTTGGATTTAGAAGCAGATATTTCCCTGTGCTTACTGCTGTTTCTTCCACATGCCGGTATTTTTCTGAAAACGCCTGTTTTGAGACTCTGCACAGAAAGTGTTTGCCTACTGCTGAATTCACACACGGGTTTAACTCTGGAAGTTGAGTGCACACATTGACAACCGTTCTGTTAGAAAGCTGCGTTTTGGATTTAGAAGCAGATATTTCCCTGTGCTTACTGCTGTTTCTTCCATATGCCGGTACTGGGATGAAAACGCCTGTTTTGGGACTCTGCACAGAAAGTGTTTGCTGACTGCTGAATCCACACATGGGTTTAACTCTGGAAGTTGAGTGCACACATTTACAACCGTTCTATTAGATAGCTGCGTTTTAGATTTAGAAGCAGATATTTCCCTGTGCTTTCTGCTGTTTCTTCCATATGCCGGTATTGGGCTGAAAACGCCTGTTTTGGGACTCTGCACAGAAAGTGTTTGCAGACTACTGAATCCCCACACGGGTTTAACTCTGGAAGTTGAGTGCAAATATTGACAACCCTTCTGTTAAATAGATGCGTTTGGGATTTAGAAGCAGATATTTCCCTGTGTTTACTGCTGTTTCTTCCATATGCCGATATTTTTCTGAAAATGCCTGTTTTGAGACTCTGCACAGAAAGTGTTTGCAGACTGCTGAATCCACACACTGGTTTAACTCTGGAAGTTGAGTGCACACATTGACAACCGTTCTTTTAGATAGCTGCGTTTTGGATTTAGAAGCAGATATTTCCCTGTGCTTACTGCTGTTTCTTCCATATGCCGGTATTTTTCGGAAAACGCCTGTTTTGAGACTCTGCACAGAAAGTGTTTGCAGACTGCTGAATCCACACACGGGTTTAACTCTGGAAGTTGAGTGCACACATTGACAACTGTACTGTTAGATAGTTGCATTTTGGGTTTAGAAGCAGATATTTCCCTGTACTTACTGCTGTTTCTTCCGTATGCCGGTATTGGGCTGAAAACGTCTGTTTTTTGACTCTGCACAGAAAGTGTTTGCAGACTGTTGAATCCACACACGGGTTTAACTCTGGAAGTTGAGTGCCCACATTGACAACCGTTCTGTTAGATAGCTGCGTTTTGGATTTAGAAGCAGATATTTCCCTGTGCTTACTGCTGTTTCACCATATGCCGGTATTGGGCTGAAAACGCCTGTTTTGAGACTCTGCACAGAAAGCGTTTGCAGACTGCTGAATCCACACACGTGTTTATCTCTGGAAGTTGAGTGCACACATTGAAAACCGTTCTGTTAGATAGCTGCGTTTTGGATTTAGAAGCAGATATTTCCGTTTGCTTACTGCTGTTTCTTCCTTATGCCGGTAATGGGCTGAAAACGCCTGTTTTGAGACTCTGCACAGAAAGTGTTTGCAGACTGCTGAATCCACACACGGGTTTAACTCTGGAAGTTGAGTGCACACATTGACAACCGTTTTGTTAGAAAGCTGCATTTTGGATTTAGAAGCAGATATTTCACTGTGCTTTCCGCTGTTACTTCCATATGCCGATATTCGGCTGAAAACGCCTGTTTTGAGACTCTGCACAGAAAGTGTTTGCAGAATGCTGAATCCACATAAGGGTTTACCTCTGGAAGTTGAGTGCACACATTGACGACCGTTCTGTTAGATAGATGCGTTTTGGATTTAGAAGCAGATATTTCCCTGTGCTTCCTGCTGTTTCTTCCTTATGCCGATATTTTTCTGAAAACGCCTGTTTTGAGACTCTGCACAGAAAGTGTTTGCAGACTGCTGAATACACACAAGTGTTTAACTCTGGAAGTTGAGTCCACACATTGACAACCGTTCTGTTAGATAGCTGCATTTTGGATTTAGAAACAGATATTTCCCTGTGTTTACTGCTGTTTCTTCCATATGCCAGTAAGGGGCTGAAAACGCCTGTTTTTTGACTCTGCACAGAAAGTGTTTGCAGACTGTTGAATCCACACACGGGTTTAACTCTGGAAGTTGAGTGCACATATTGACAACCGTTCTGTTAGATAGCTGCGTTTTCGATTTAGAAGCAGATATTTCCCTTTATTTACTGCTGCTTCTTCCATATGCCGGTATTGGGCTGAAAACGCCTGTTTTGAGATTCTGCACAGAAAGCGTTTGCAGACTGCTGAATCCACACACGGGTTTAACTCTGGAAGTTGAGTGCACACATTGACAACCGTTCTCTTAGAAAGTTGCGTTTTGGATTTAGAAGCAGATATTTCCCTGTCCTTACTGCTGGTTCTTCCATATGTCGATATTCGGCTGAAAACGCCTGTTTTGGGACTCTGCACAGAAAGTGTTTGCAGACTGCTGAATTCACACACGGGTTTAACTCTGGAAGTTGAGTGCACACATTGACAACCGTTCTGTTAGATAGCTGCGTATTGGATTTAGAAGCAGATATTTCCCTGTGCTTACTGCTCTTTCATCCACATGCCGGTATTTTTCTGAAAACGCCTGTTTTGGGACTCTGCACAAAAAGGGTTTGCAGACTGCTGAATCAACACACGGGTTTAACTCTGGAAGTTGAGTACACACGTTGACAACCGTTCTGTTAGATAGCTGCGTTTTGGATTTAGAAGCAGATATTTCCCTGTGCTTACTGCTGTTTCTTCCATATGCCGGTATTGGGCTGAAAACGCCTGTTTTGAGACTCTGCACAGAAAGTGTTTGCAGAATGCTGAATCCACATAAGGGTTTACCTCTGGAAGTTGAGTACACACATTGACGACCGTTCTGCTAGATAGATGCGTTTTGGATTTAGAAGCAGATATTTCCCTGTGCTTTCTGCTGTTTCTTCCTTATGCCGATATTTTTCTGAAAACGCCTGTTTTGAGACTCTGCACAGAAAGTGTTTGCAGACTGCTGAATACACACAAGGGTTTAACTCTGGAAGTTGAGTCCACACATTGACAACCGTTCTGTTAGATAGCTGCATTTTGGATTTAGAAGCAGATATTTCCCTGTGTTTACTGCTGTTTCTTCCATATGCCAGTAAGGGGCTGAAAATGCCTGTTTTTTGACTCTGCACAGAAAGTGTTTGCAGACTGTTGAATCCACACACGGGTTTAACTCTGGAAGTTGAGTGCACATATTGACAACCGTTCTGTTAGATAGCTGCGTTTTCGATTTAGAAGCAGATATTTCCCTTTATTTACTGCTGCTTCTTCCATATGCCGGTATTGGGCTGAAAACGCCTGTTTTGAGACTCTGCACAGAAAGCGTTTGCAGACTGCTGAATCCACACACGGGTTTAACTCTGGAAGTTGAGTACACACATTTACAACCGTTCTGCTAGATAGCTGCGTTTTGGATTTAGAAGCAGATATTTCCCTGTGCTTACTGCTGTTTCTTCCATATGCCGGCATTGGACTGAATACGCCTGTTTTGGGACTCTGCACAGAAAGTGTTTGCAGACTCCTGAATCCACATACGGGTTTAACTCTGGAAGTTGAGTGCACACATTGACAACCGTTCTGTTAGATAGCTGCGTATTGGATTTAGAAGCTGATATTTCCCTGTGCTTACTGCTGTTTCTTCCATATGCCGGTATTGGGCTCAAAACGCCTGTTTTGGGACTCTGCACAGAAAGCGTTTGGAGACTGCTGAATCCACACACGGGTTTAACTCTGGAAGTTGAGTGCACACATTGAGAACCGTTCTGTTAGAAAGCTGCGTTTTGGATTTAGAAGCAGATATTTCCCTGTGCTTACTGCTGTTTCACCATATGCCAGTATTGGGCTGAAAACGCCTGTTTTGAGACTCTGCACAGAAAGCGTTTGCAGACTGCTGAATCCACACACGTGTTTAACTCTGGAAGTTGAGTGCACACATTGACAACCGTTCTGTTAGATAGCTGCGTTTTGGATTTAGAAGCAGATATTTCCGTTTGCTTACTGCTGTTTCTTCCTTATGCCGGTAATGGGCTGAAAACGCCTGTTTTGAGACTCTGCACAGAAAGCGTTTGCAGACTGCTGAATCCACACACGGGTTTAACTCTGGAAGTTGAGTGCACACATTGACAACCGTTCTGTTAGAAAGCTGCGTTTTGCATTTAGAAGCAGATATTTCCCTGTGCTTTCCGCTGTTTCTTCCATATGCCGGTATTTTTCTGAAAACGCCTGTTTTGAGACTCTGCACAGAAAGTGTTTGCAGACTGCTGAATCCACACACGGGTTTAACTCTGGAAGTTGAGTGCACACATTGACAACCGTTCTGTTAGATAGCTGCGTTTTGGATTTAGAAGCAGATATTTCCCTGTGCTTACTGCTGTTTCACCATATGCCGGTATTGGGCTGAAAACGCCTGTTTTGAGACTCTGCACAGAAAGCGTTTGCAGACTGCTGAATCCACACACGGGTTTAACTCTGGAATTTGAGTGCACACATTGACAACTGTTCTGTTAGGTAGCTGCGTTATGGATTTAGAAATAGATAATTCCCTGTGCTTACTGCTGTTTCTTCCATATGCCGGTATTGGGCTGAAAACGCCTGTTTTGGGACTCTGAACAAAAAGTGTTTGCAGACTGCTGAATCCACACACGGGTTTTACGCTGGAAGTTGAGTGCACACGTTGACAACCGTTCTGTTAGATAGCTGCGTTTTGGATTTAGAAGCAGATATTTCACTGTGCTTACTGCTGTTTCATCCATATGCCGGTATTGGTCTGAAAACGCCTGTTTTGAGACTCTGCACAGAAAGTGTTTGCAGACTGCTGAATCCACACACGGGTTTTACTCTGGAGGTTGAGTGCACACATTGACAACCGTTCTGTTAGATAGCTGCGTTTTGGATTTAGAAGCATATATTTCCATTTGCTTACTGCTGTTTCTTCCATATGCCGGCATTGGGCTGAAAACGCCTGTTTTGGGACTCTGCAGAGACAGTGTTTGCAGACTGCTGAATCCACACTCGGCTTTAACTCTGGAAGTTGAGTGCACACATTGACAACCGTTCTGTTAGATAGCTGCGTTTTGGACTTAGAAGCAGATATTTCCCTGTGCTTACTGCTGTTTCTTCAATATGCCGGTATTGGGCTGAAAACGCCTGTTTTGAGACTCTGCACAGAAAGCGTTTGCAGACTGCTGAATCCACACACGGGTTTAACTCTGGAAGTTGAGTGCACACATTGAGAACCGTTCTGTTAGAAAGCTGCGTTTTGGATTTAGAAGCAGATATTTCCCTGTGCTTACTGCTGTTTCTTGCGCATGCCGTTATTTTTCTGAAAACGCCTGTTTTGAGACTCTGCACAGAAAGTGTTTGCAAGCTGCTGAATACATACACGGGTTAAACTCTGCAAGTTGAGTGCACACATTGACAACCGTTCTGTTAGATAGCTGCGTTTTGGATTTAGAAGCAGATATTTCCCTGTGCTTACTGCTGTTTCTTCCATATGCCGGTATTGGGCTGAAAACGCCTGTTTTGAGACTCTGCACAGAAAGCGTTTGCAGACTACTGAATCCACACACGGTTTTAACTCTGGAAGTTGAGTGCACACATTGACAACCGTTCTGTTAGAAAGCTGCGTTTTGGTTTTAGAAGCAAATATTTCCCTGTGCTTACTGCTATTTCTTCCATATGCCAATATTCGGCTGAAAACGCCTGTTTTGGGACTCTGCACAAAAAGTGTTTGCAGACTGCTGAATCCACACACGGGTATAACTCTGGAAATTGAGTGCACACATTGACAACGGTTCTGTTAGATAGCTGCGTTTTGGATATAGAAGCAGATATTTCCCTGTGCTTACTGCTATTTCTTGATATGCCGGTATTGGGATGAAAACGCCTGTTTTGAGACTCGGCACAGAAAGTGTTTGCAGACTGCTGAATCCCCACACTGGTTTAACTCTGGAAGTTGAGTGCCCACATTGACAACCGTTCTGTTAGATAGCTGTGTTTTCGATTTAGAAGCAGATATTTCCCAGTGCTTACTGCTGTTTCACCATATGCCGGTATTGGGCTGAAAACGCCTGTTTTGAGACTCTGCACAGAAAGCGTTTGCAGACTGCTGAATCCACACACGTGTTTATCTCTGGAAGTTGAGTGCACACATTGAAAACCGTTCTGTTAGATACCTGCGTTTTGGATTTAGAAGCAGATATTTCCGTTTGCTTACTGCTGTTTCTTCCTTATGCCGGTAATGGGCTGAACACGCCTGTTTTGAGACTCTGCACAGAAAGTGTTTGCAGACTGCTGAATACAGACACGGGTTTAACTCTGGAAGTTGAGTGCACACATTGACAACCGTTTTGTTAGAAAGCTGCATTTTGGATTTAGAAGCAGATATTTCACTGTGCTTACCGCTGTTACTTCCATATGCCGATATTCGGCTGATAACGCCTCTTTTGAGACTCTGCACAGAAAGTGTTTGCAGACTGCTGAATCCACACACGGGTTTAACTCTGGAAGTTGAGTGCACACATTGAGAACCGTTCTGCTGGAAAGCTGCGTTTTGGATTTAGAAGCAGATATTTCCCTGTGCTTACTGCTGTTTCTTCCGCATGCCAGTATTTTTCTGAAAACGCCTGTTTTGAGACTCTGCACAGAAAGTGTTTGCAAGCTGCTGAATCCATACACGGGTTAAACTCTTCAAGTTGAGTGCACACGTTGACAACCGTTCTGTTAGATAGCTGCGTTTTGGATATAGAAGCAGATATTTCCCTGTGCTTACTGCTATTTCTTGATATGCCGGTATTGGCCTGAAAACGCCTGTTTTGGGACTCTGCACAGAACGGGTTTGCAGACTGCTGAATCCACACACGGGTTTAACTCTGGAAGTTGAGTGCACACATTGACAACCATTCTGTTAGATAGCTGCGTTTTGGATTTAGAAGCAGATATTTCCCTGTGCTTACTGCTGTTTCTTCCATATGCCGGTATTGGGCTGAAAACGCCTGTTTTGGGACTCTGCACAGAAAGCGTTTGCAGACTGCTGAATCCACACACGGGTTTAACTCTGGAAGTTGAGTGCACACATTGACAACCGTTCTGTTAGAAAGCTGCGTTTTGGATTTAGAAGCAGATATTTCCCTGTGCTTACTGCTGGTTCTTCCATATGCCGATATTCGGCTGAAAACGCCTGTTTTGGGACTCTGCACAGAAAGTGTTTGCAGACTGCTGAATCCACACACGGGTTTAACTCTGGAAGTTGAGTGCACACATTGACAACCGTTCTGTTAGATAGCTGCGTATTGGATTTAGAAGCAGATATTTCCCTGTGCTTACTGCTGTTTCTTCCACATGCCGGTATTTTTCTGAAAACGCCTGTTTTGAGACTCTGCACAGAAAGTGTTTGCAGACTGCTGAATTCACACACGGGTTTAACTCTGGAAGTTGAGTGCACACATTGACAACCGTTCTGTTAGAAAGCTGCGTTTTGGATTTAGAAGCAGATATTTCCCTGTGCTTACTGCTGTTTCTTCCATATGCCGGTATTGGGTTGAAAACGTCTGTTTTGAGACTCTGCACCGAAAGTGTTTGCAGATTGTTGAATCCACACACGGGTTTAACTCTGGAAGTTGAGTGCACACATTGACAACCGTTCTGTTAGATAGCTGCGTTTTGGATTTAGAAACAGATATTTCCCTGTGCTTACTGCTGTTTCTTCCATATGCCGGTATAGGGCTGAAAACGCCTGTTTTGAGACTCTGCACAGAAAGTGTTTGCAGACTGCTGAATCCACACACGGGTTTAACTCTGGAAGTTGAGTGCACACACTGACAACCTTTCTGTTAGAAAGCTGCGTTTTGGATTTAGAAGCAGATATTTCCCTGTGCTTACTGTTGTTTCTTCCATATGCCGGTATTGGGCTGAAAACGTCTGTTTTGAGACTCTGCACCGAAAGTGTTTGCAGATTGTTGAATCCACACACGGGTTTAACTCTGGAAGTTGAGTGCACACATTGACAACCGTTCTGTTAGATAGCTGCGTTTTGGATTTAGAAACAGATATTTCCCTGTGCTTACTGCTGTTTCTTCCATATGCCGGTATAGGGCTGAAAACGACTGTTTTGAGACTCTGCACAGAAAGTGTTTGCAGACTGCTGAATCCACACACGGGTTTAACTCTGGAAGTTGAGTGCACACATTGACAACCGTTCTGTTAGAAAGCTGCGTTTTGGATTTAGAAGCAGATATTTCCCTGTGCTTACTGCTCTTTCTTCCATATGCCGATATTCTTCTGAAAACGCCTGTTTTGAGACTCTGCACAGAAAGTGTTTGCAGACTGCTGAATCCACACACGGGTTTAACTCTGGAAGTTGAGTGCACACATTGACAACCGTTTTCTTAGATAGCTGCGTTTTGGATTTAGAAGCCGATATTTCCCTGTGCTTACTGCTGTTTGTTCCATAGGCCGGTATTTTTCGGAAAACACCTGTTTTGAGACTCTGCACAGAAAGTGTTTGCAGACTGCTAAATACACACACGGGTTTAACTCTGGAAGTTGAGTGCACACATTGACAACCATACAGTTAGATAGCTCCATTTTGGATTTAGAAGCAGATATTTCCCTGTACTTAATGCTGTTTCTTCCTTATGCCGTTATTGGGCTGAAAACGCCTGTTTTTTGACTCTGCACAGAAAGTGTTTGCAGACTGTTGAATCCACACACGGGTTTAACTCTGGAAGTTGAGTGCACACATTGACAACCATTCTGTTAGATAGCTGCGTTTTGGATTTAGAAGGAGATATTTCCCTGTGCTTACTGCTGTTTCTTCCATATGCCGGTATTGGGCTGAAAACACCTGTTTTGGGACTCTGCACAAAAAGTGTTTGCGGACTGCTGATTCCACACACGGGTTTAACTCTGGAAGTTGAGTGCACACATTGACAACCGTTCTGTTAGATAGCTGCGTTTTGGATTTAGAAGCAGATATTTCCCTGTGCTTACTGCTGTTTCTTCCATATGCCGGTATTGGGCTGATAACGACCGTTTTGAGACTCTGCACAGAAATTGTTTGCAGACTGCTGAATCCACACACGGGTTTAACTCTGGAATTTGAGTGCACACATTGACAACCGTTCTGTTAGGTAGCTGCGTTATGGATTTAGAAATAGATAATTCCCTGTGCTTACTGCAGTTTCTTCCATATGCCGGTATTGGGCTGAAAACGCCTGTTTTGGGACTCCGAACAAAAAGTGTTTGCAGACTGCTGAATCCACACACGGCTTTAACGCTGGAAGTTGAGTGCACACGTTGACAACCGTTCTGTTAGATAGCTGCGTTTTGGATTTAGAAGCAGATATTTCACTGTGCTTACTGCTGTTTCTTCCATATGCCGGTATTGGTCTGAAAATGCCTGTTTTGAGACTCTGCACAGAAAGTCTTTGCAGACTGCTGAATCCACACACGGGTTTTACTCGGGAAGTTGAGTGCACACATTGACAACCGTTCTGTTAGATAGCTGCGTTTTGGATTTAGAAGCATATATTTCCATTTGCTTACTGCTGTTTCTTCCATATGCCGGCATTGGGCTGAAAACGCCTGTTTTGGGACTCTGCAGAGACAGTGTTTGCAGACTGCTGAATCCACACTCGGCTTTAACTCTGGAAGTTGAGTGCACACATTGAAAACCGTTCTGTTAGATAGCTGCGTTTTGGACTTAGAAGCAGATATTTCCCTGTGCTTACTGCTGTTTCTTCCATATGCCGGTATTGGGCTGAAAACGCCTGTTTTGAGACTCTGCACAGAAAGCGTTTGCAGACTGCTGAATCCACACACCGGGTTTAACTCTGGAGGTTGAGTGCACACATTGACAACCGTTCTGTTAGAAAGCTGCGTTTTGGATTTAGAAGCAGATATTTCCCTGTGCTTACTGCTGGTTCTTCCATATGCCGATATTCGGCTGAAAACGCCTGTTTTGGGACTCTGCACAGAAAGTGTTTGCAGACTGCTGAATCCACACACGGGTTTAACTCTGGAAGTTGAGTGCACACATTGACAACCGTTCTGTTAGATAGCTGCGTATTGGATTTAGAAGCAGATATTTCCCTGTGCTTACTGCTGTTTCTTCCACATGCCGGTATTTTTCTGAAAACGCCTGTTTTGAGACTCTGCACAGAAAGTGTTTGCAGACTGCTGAATCCACACACGGGTTTAACTCTGGAAGTTGAGTGCACACATTGACAACCGTTTTGTTAGAAAGCTGCATTTTGGATTTAGAAGCAGATATTTCACTGTGCTTTCCGCTGTTTCTTCCATATGCCGATATTCGGCTGAAAACGCCTGTTTTGAGACTCTGCACAGAAAGTGTTTGCAGAATGCTGAATCCACACAAGGGTTTACCTCTGGAAGTTGAGTGCACACATTGACGACCGTTCTGTTAGATAGATGCGTTTTGGATTTAGAAGCAGATATTTCCCTGTGCTTTCTGCTGTTTCTTCCTTATGCCGATATTTTTCTGAAAACGCCTGTTTTGAGACTCTGCACAGAAAGTGTTTGCAGACTGCTGAATACACACAAGGGTTTAACTCTGGAAGTTGAGTCCACACATTGACAACCGTTCTGTTAGATAGCTGCATTTTGGATTTAGAAGCAGATATTTACCTGTGTTTACTGCTGTTTCTTCCATATGCCAGTAAGGGGCTGAAAACGCCTGTTTTGTGACTCTGCACAGAATGTGTTTGCAGACTGTTGAATCCACACACGGGTTTAACTCTGGAAGTTGAGTGCACATATTGACAACCGTTCTGTTAGATAGGTGCGTTTTCGATTTAGAAGCAGATATTTCCCTTTACTTACTGCTGCTTCTTCCATATGCCGGTATTGGGCTGAAAACGCCTGTTTTGGGACTCTGCACAGAAAGTGTTTGCAGACTACTGAATCCCCACTCGGGTTTAACTCTGGAATTTGAGTGCACACATTGACAACCGTTCTGTTAGATAGCTGCGTTTTGGATTTAGAAGCAGATATTTCCCTGTGCTTACTGCTGTTTCTTCTATATGCCGGTTTTGGGCTGAAAACGCCTGTTTTGAGACTCTGCACAGAAAGCGTTTGCAGACTGCTGAATCCACACACGGGTTTAACTCTGGAAGTTGAGTGCACACATTGACAACCGTTCTGTTAGAAAGTTGCGTTTTGGATTTAGAAGCAGATATTTCCCTGTGCTTACTGCTGGTTCTTCCATATGTCGATATTCGGCTGAAAACGCCTGTTTTGGGACTCTGCACAGAAAGTGTTTGCAGACTGCTGAATTCACACACGGGTTTAACTCTGGAAGTTGAGTGCACACATTGACAACCGTTCTGTTGGATAGCTGCGTATTGGATTTAGAAGCAGATATTTCCCTGTGCTTACTGCTCTTTCATCCACATGACGGTATTTTTCTGAAAACCCCTGTTTTGGGACTCTGCACAGAAAGTGTTTGCAGACTGCTGAATCCACACACGGGTTTAACTCTGGAAGTTGAGTGCACACATTGAGAACCGTTCTGCTGGAAAGCTGCGTTTTGGATTTAGAAGCAGATATTTCCCTGTGCTTACTGCTGTTTCTTCCGCATGCCAGTATTTTTCTGAAAACGCCTGTTTTGAGACTCTGCACAGAAAGTGTTTGCAAGCTGCTGAATCCATACACGGGTTAAACTTTTCAAGTTGAGTGCACACATTGACAACCGTTCTGTTAGATAGCTGCGTTTTGGATTTAGAAGCATATATTTCCCTGTGCTTACTGATCTTTCTTCCATATGCCGGTAATGGGCTGAAAACGCCTGTTTTGGGACTCTGTACAAAAAGGGTTTGCAGACTGCTGAATCAACACACGGGTTTAACTCTGCAAGTTGAGTGCACACATTGACAAACGTTCTGTTAGATAGCTGCGTTTTGGATTTAGAAGCAGATATTTCCCTGTGCTTACTGCTGTTTCTTCCATATGCCGGTATTGGGCTGAAAACGCCTGTTTTGAGACTCTGCACAGAAAGTGTTTGCAAGCTGCTGAATCCATACACGGGTTAAACTCTTCAAGTTGAGTGCACACGTTGACAACCGTTCTGTTAGATAGCTGCGTTTTGGATATAGAAGCAGATATTTCCCTGTGCTTACTGCTATTTCTTGATATGCCGGTATTGGGCTGAAAACGCCTGTTTTGGGACTCTGCACAGAACGGGTTTGCAGACTGCTGAATCCACACACGGGTTTAACTCTGGACGTTGAGTGCACACATTGACAACCATTCTTTTAGATAGCTGCGTTTTGGATTTAGAAGCAGATATTTCCCTGTGCTTACTGCTGTTTCTTCCATATGCCGGTATTGGGCTGAAAACGCCTGTTTTGGGACTCTGCACAGAAAGCGTTTGCAGACTGCTGAATCCACACACGGGTTTAACTCTGGAAGTTGAGTGCACACATTGACAACCGTTCTGTTAGAAAGCTGCGTTTTGGATTTAGAAGCAGATATTTCCCTGTGCTTACTGCTGGTTCTTCCATATGCCGATATTCGGCTGAAAACGCCTGTTTTGGGACTCTGCACAGAAAGTGTTTGCAGACTGCTGAATCCACACACGGGTTTAACTCTGGAAGTTGAGTGCACACATTGACAACCGTTCTGTTAGATAGCTGCGTATTGGATTTAGAAGCAGATATTTCCCTGTGCTTACTGCTGTTTCTTCCACATGCCGGTATTTTTCTGAAAACGCCTGTTTTGAGACTCTGCACAGAAAGTGTTTGCAGACTGCTGAATTCACACACGGGTTTAACTCTGGAAGTTGAGTGCACACATTGACAACCGTTCTGTTAGAATGCTGCGTTTTGGATTTAGAAGCAGATATTTCCCTGTGCTTACTGCTGTTTCTTCCATATGCCGGTACTGGGATGAAAACGCCTGTTTTGGGACTCTGCACAGAAAGTGTTTGCTGACTGCTGAATCCACACATGGGTTTAACTCTGGAAGTTGAGTGCACACATTTACAACCGTTCTATTAGATAGCTGCGTTTTAGATTTAGAAGCAGATATTTCCCTGTGCTTTCTGCTGTTTCTTCCATATGCCGGTATTGGGCTGAAAACGCCTGTTTTGGGACTCTGCACAGAAAGTGTTTGCAGACTACTGAATCCCCACACGGGTTTAACTCTGGAAGTTGAGTGCACACATTGACAACCGTTCTGTTAGATATTTGCGTTTTGGATTAAGAAGCAGATATTTCCCTGTGCTTACTGCTCTTTCTTCCATATGCCGATATTCTTCTGAAAACGCCTGTTTTGAGACTCTGCACAGAAAGTGTTTGCAGCCTGCTGAATCCACACACGGGTTTAACTCTGGAAGTTGAGTGCACACATTGACAACCGTTCTGCTGGATAGCTTCGTTTTGGATTTAGAAGCAGATATTTCCCTGTGCTTACTGCTGTTTCTTCCATATGCCGATATTTTTCTGAAAACGCCTGTTTTGAGACTCTGCACAGAAAGTGTTTGCAGACTGCTGAATCCACACACTGGTTTAACTCTGGAAGTTGAGTGCACACATTGACAACCGTTCTCTTAGATAGCTGCGTTTTGGATTTAGAAGCCGATATTTCCCTGTGCTTACTGCTGTTTCTTCCATAGGCCGGTATTTTTCGGAAAACGCCTGTTTTGAGACTCTGCACAGAAAGTGTTTGCAGACTGCTAAATACACACACGGGTTTAACTCTGGAAGTTGAGTGCACACATTGACAACCATACTGTTAGATAGCTCCATTATGGATTTAGAAGCAGATATTTCCCTGTACTTACTGCTGTTTCTTCCTTATGCCGTTATTGGGCTGAAAACGCCTGTTTTTTGACTCTGCACAGAAAGTGTTTGCAGACTGTTGAATCCACACACGGGTTTAACTCTGGAATTTGAGTGCACACATTGACAACTGTTCTGTTAGGTAGCTGCGTTATGGATTTAGAAATAGATAATTCCCTGAGCTTACTGCTGTTTCTTCCATATGCCTGTATTGGGCTGAAAACACCTGTTTTGGGACTCTGCACAAAAAGTGTTTGCGGACTGCTGATTCCACACACGGGTTTAACTCTGGAAGTTGAGTGCACACATTGACAACCGTTCTGTTAGATAGCTGCGTTTTGGATTTAGAAGCAGATATTTCCCTGTGCTAACTGCTGTTTCTTCCATATGCCGGTATTGGGCTGATAACGACCGTTTTGAGACTCTGCACAGAAATTGTTTGCAGACTGCTGAATCCACACACGGGTTTAACTCTGGAATTTGAGTGCACACATTGACAACTGTTCTGTTAGGTAGCTGCGTTATGGATTTAGAAATAGATAATTCCCTGAGCTTACTGCTGTTTCTTCCATATGCCGGCATTGGGCTGAAAACGCCAGTTTTGGGACTCTGAACAAAAAGTGTTTGCAGACTGCTGAATCCACACACGGGTTTAACGCTGGAAGTTGAGTGCACACGTTGACAACCGTTCTGTTAGATAGCTGCGTTTTGGATTTAGAAGCAGATATTTCACTGTGCTTACTGCTGTTTCTTCCATATGCCGGTATTGGTCTGAAAACGCCTGTTTTGAGACTCTGCACAGAAAGTGTTTGCAGACTGCTGAATCCACACACGGGTTTTACTCTGGAGGTTGAGTGCACACATTGACAACCGTTCTGTTAGATAGCTGCGTTTTGGATTTAGAAGCATATATTTCCATTTGCTTACTGCTGTTTCTTCCATATGCCGGCATTGGGCTGAAAACGCCTGTTTTGGGACTCTGCAGAGACAGTGTTTGCAGACTGCTGAATCCACACTCGGGTTTAACTCTGGAAGTTGAGTGCACACATTGACAACCGTTCTGTTAGATAGCTGCGTTTTGGACTTAGAAGCAGATATTTCCCTGTGCTTACTGCTGTTTCTTCCATATGCCGGTATTGGGCTGAAAACGCCTGTTTTGAGACTCTGCACAGAAAGCGTTTGCAGACTGCTGAATCCACACACGGGTTTAACTCTGGAAGTTGAGTGCACACATTGAGAACCGTTCTGTTAGAAAGCTGCGTTTTGGATTTAGAAGCAGATATTTCCCTGTGCTTACTGCTGTTTCTCCCGCATGCCGTTATTTTTCTGAAAACGCCTGTTTTGAGACTCTGCACAGAAAGTGTTTGCAAGCTGCTGAATACATACACGGGTTAAACTCTGCAAGTTGAGTGCACACATTGACAACCGTTCTGTTAGATAGCTCCGTTTTGGATTTAGAAGCATATATTTCCCTGTGCTTACTGCTGTTTCTTCCACATGCCGGTATTGGGCTGAAAACGCCTGTTTTGGGACTCTGCACAAAAAGTGTTTGCAGACTGCTGAATCAACACACGGGTTTAACTCTGGAAGTTGAGTGCACACATTGACAACCGTTCTGTTAGATAGCTGCGTTTTGGATTTAGAAGCAGATATTTCCCTGTGCTTACTGCTGTTTCTTCCATATGCCGGTATTGGGCTGAAAACGCCTGTTTTGGGACACTGCACAAAAAGTGTTTGCAGACTGCTGAATCCACACACGGGTTTAAATCTGGAAGTTGAGTGCACACATTGACAACCGTTCTGTTAGATAGCTGCGTTTTTGGATTTAGAAGCAGATATTTCTCTGTGCTTATTGCTGTTTCTTCCGTATGACAGTATTGGGCTGAAAACGCCTCTTTTGGGACTCTGCACAGAAAGTGTTTGCAGACTGCTGAATCCACACACGGGTTTAACTCTGGAATTTGAGTGCACACATTGACAACCGTTCTGTTAGATAGCTGCGTTTTGGATTTAGAAGCAGATATTTCCCTGTGCTTACTGCTGTTTCTTCCATATGCCGGTATTAGGCTGAAAACGCCTGTTTTGAGACTCTGCACAGAAAGCGTTTGCAGACTACTGAATCCACACACGGTTTTAACTCTGGAAGTTGAGTGCACACATTGACAACCGTTCTGTTAGAAAGCTGCGTTTTGGTTTTAGAAGCAAATATTTCCCTGTGCTTACTGCTATTTCTTCCATATGCCAATATTCGGCTGAAAACGCCTGTTTTGGGACACTGCACAAAAAGTGTTTGCAGACTGCTGAATCCACACACGGGTATAACTCTGGAAATTGAGTGCACACATTGACAACGGTTCTGTTAGATAGCTGCGTTTTGGATATAGAAGCAGATATTTCCCTGTGCTTACTGCTATTTCTTGATATGCCGGTATTGGGATGAAAACGCCTGTTTTGAGACTCGGCACAGAAAGTGTTTGCAGACTGCTGAATCCCCACACAGGTTTAACTCTGGAAGTTGAGTGCCCACATTGACAACCGTTCTGTTAGATAGCTGCGTTTTGGATTTAGAAGCAGATATTTCCCTGTGCTTACTGCTGTTTCACCATATGCCGGTATTGGGCTGAAAACGCATGTTTTGAGACTCTGCACAGAAAGCGTTTGCAGACTGCTGAATCCACACACGTGTTTATCTCTGGAAGTTGAGTGCACACATTGAAAACCGTTCTGTTAGATAGCTGCGTTTCGGATTTAGAAGCAGATATTTCCGTTTGCTTACTGCTGTTTCTTCCTTATGCCGGTAATGGACTGAAAATGCCTGTTTTGAGACTCTGCACAGAAAGTGTTTGCAGACTACTGAATCCACACACGGGTTTAACTCTGGAAGTTGAGTGCACACATAGACAACCGTTTTGTTAGAAAGCTGCATTTTGGATTTAGAAGCAGATATTTCACTGTGCTTTCCGCTGTTTCTTCCATATGCCGATATTCGGCTGAAAACGCCTGTTTTGAGACTCTGCACAGAAAGTGTTTGCAGAATGCTGAATCCACACAAGGGTTTACCTCTGGAAGTTGAGTGCACACATTGACGACCGTTCTGTTAGATAGATGCGTTTTGGATTTAGAAGCAGATATTTCCCTGTGCTTTCTGCTGTTTCTTCCTTATGCCGATATTTTTCTGAAAACGCCTGTTTTGAGACTCTGCACAGAAAGTGTTTGCAGACTGCTGAATACACACAAGGGTTTAACTCTGGAAGTTGAGTCCACACATTGACAACCGTTCTGTTAGATAGCTGCATTTTGGATTTAGAAGCAGATATTTCCCTGTGTTTACTGCTGTTTCTTCCATATGCCAGTAAGGGGCTGAAAACGCCTGTTTTGTGACTCTGCACAGAAAGTGTTTGCAGACTGTTGAATCCACACACGGGTTTAACTCTGGAAGTTGAGTGCACATATTGACAACCGTTCTGTTAGATAGCTGCGTTTTCGATTTAGAAGCAGATATTTCCCTTTACTTACTGCTGCTTCTTCCATATGCCGGTATTGGGCTGAAAACGCCTGTTTTGGGACTCTGCACAGAAAGTGTTTGCAGACTACTGAATCCCCACTCGGGTTTAACTCTGGAATTTGAGTGCACACATTGACAACCGTTTTGTTAGATAGCTGCGTTTTGGATTTAGAAGCAGATATTTCCCTGTGCTTACTGCTGTTTCTTCTATATGCCGGTATTGGGCTGAAAACGCCTGTTTTGAGACTCTGCACAGAAAGCGTTTGCAGACTGCTGAATCCACACACGGGTTTAACTCTGGAAGTTGAGTGCACACATTGACAACCGTTCTGTTAGAAAGTTCGTTTTGGATTTAGAAGCAGATATTTCCCTGTGCTTACTGCTGGTTCTTCCATATGTCGATATTCGGCTGAAAACGCCTGTTTTGGGACTCTGCACAGAAAGTGTTTGCAGACTGCTGAATTCACACACGGGTTTAACTCTGGAAGTTGAGTGCACACATTGACAACCGTTCTGTTAGATAGCTGCATATTGGATTTAGAAGCAGATATTTCCCTGTGCTTACTGCTCTTTCATCCACATGACGGTATTTTTCTGAAAACGCCTGTTTTGGGACTCTGCACAGAAAGTGTTTGCAGACTGCTGAATCCACACACGGGTTTAACTCTGGAAGTTGAGTGCACACATTGAGAACCGTTCTGCTGGAAAGCTGCGTTTTGGATTTAGAAGCAGATATTTCCCTGTGCTTACTGCTGTTTCTTCCGCATGTCAGTATTTTTCTGAAAACGCCTGTTTTGAGACTCTGCACAGAAAGTGTTTGCAAGCTGCTGAATCCATACACGGGTTAAACTCTTCAAGTTGAGTGCACACGTTGACAACCGTTCTGTTAGATAGCTGCGTTTTGGATATAGAAGCAGATATTTCCCTGTGCTTACTGCTATTTCTTGATATGCCGGTATTGGGCTGAAAACGCCTGTTTTGGGACTCTGCACAGAACGGGTTTGCAGACTGCTGAATCCACACACGGGTTTAACTCTGGAAGTTGAGTGCACACATTGACAACCATTCTGCTAGATAGCTGCGTTTTGGATTTAGAAGCAGATATTTCCCTGTGCTTACTGCTGTTTCTTCCATATGCCGGTATTGGGCTGAAAACGCCTGTTTTGGGACTCTGCACAGAAAGCGTTTGCAGACTGCTGAATCCACACACGGGTTTAACTCTGGAAGTTGAGTGCACACATTGACAACCCTTCTGTTAGAAAGCTGCGTTTTGGATTTAGAAGCAGATATTTCCCTGTGCTTACTGCTGGTTCTTCCATATGCCGATATTCGGCTGAAAACGCCTGTTTTGGGACTCTGCACAGAAAGTGTTTGCAGACTGCTGAATCCACACACGGGTTTAACTCTGGAAGTTGAGTGCACACATTGACAACCGTTCTGTTAGATAGCTGCGTATTGGATTTAGAAGCAGATATTTCCCTGTGCTTACTGCTGTTTCTTCCACATGCCGGTATTTTTCTGAAAACGCCTGTTTTGAGACTCTGCACAGAAAGTGTTTGCAGACTGCTGAATTCACACACGGGTTTAACTCTGGAAGTTGAGTGCACACATTGACAACCGTTCTGTTAGAAAGCTGCGTTTTGGATTTAGAAGCAGATATTTCCCTGTGCTTACTGCTGTTTCTTCCATATGCCGGTATTGGGCTGAAAACGTCTGTTTTGAGACTCTGCACCGAAAGTGTTTGCAGATTGTTGAATCCACACACGGGTTTAACTCTGGAAGTTGAGTGCACACATTGACAACCGTTCTGTTAGATAGCTGCGTTTTGGATTTAGAAACAGATATTTCCCTGTGCTTACTGCTGTTTCTTCCATATGCCGGTATAGGGCTGAAAACGCCTGTTTTGAGACTCTGCACAGAAAGTGTTTGCAGACTGCTGAATCCACACACGGGTTTAACTCTGGAAGTTGAGTGCACACATTGACAACCGTTCTGTTAGATAGCTGCGTATTGGATTTAGAAGCAGATATTTCCCTGTGCTTACTGCTGTTTCTTCCACATGCCGGTATTTTTCTGAAAACGCCTGTTTTGAGACTCTGCACAGAAAGTGTTTGCAGACTGCTGAATTCACACACGGGTTTAACTCTGGAAGTTGAGTGCACACATTGACAACCGTTCTGTTAGAAAGCTGCGTTTTGGATTTAGAAGCAGATATTTCCCTGTGCTTACTGCTGTTTCTTCCATATGCCGGTATTGGGCTGAAAACGTCTGTTTTGAGACTCTGCACCGAAAGTGTTTGCAGATTGTTGAATCCACACACGGGTTTAACTCTGGAAGTTGAGTGCACACATTGACAACCGTTCTGTTAGATAGCTGCGTTTTGGATTTAGAAACAGATATTTCCCTGTGCTTACTGCTGTTTCTTCCATATGCCGGTATAGGGCTGAAAACGCCTGTTTTGAGACTCTGCACAGAAAGTGTTTGCAGACTGCTGAATCCACACACGGGTTTAACTCTGGAAGTTGAGTGCACACATTGACAACCTTTCTGTTAGAAAGCTGAGTTTTGGATTTAGAAGCAGATATTTCCCTGTGCTTACTGCTGTTTCTTCCATATGCCTGTATTGGGCTGAAAACGTCTGTTTTGAGACTCTGCACCGAAAGTGTTTGCAGATTGTTGAATCCACACACGGGTTTAACTCTGGAAGTTGAGTGCACACATTGACAACCGTTCTGTTAGATAGCTGCGTTTTGGATTTAGAAACAGATATTTCCCTGTGCTTACTGCTGTTTCTTCCATATGCCGGTATAGGGCTGAAAACGCCTGTTTTGAGACTCTGCACAGAAAGTGTTTGCAGACTGCTGAATCCACACACGGGTTTAACTCTGGAAGTTGAGTGCACACATTGACAACCGTTCTGTTAGAAAGCTGCGTTTTGGATTTAGAAGCAGATATTTCCCTGTGCTTACTGCTCTTTCTTCCATATGCCGATATTCTTCTGAAAACGCCTGTTTTGAGACTCTGCACAGAAAGTGTTTGCAGACTGCTGAATCCACACACGGGTTTAACTCTGGAAGTTGAGTGCACACATTGACAACCGTTCTGCTGGATAGCTTCGTTTTGGATTTAGAAGCAGATATTTCCCTGTGCTTACTGCTGTTTCTTCCATATGCCGATATTTTTCTGAAAACGCCTGTTTTGAGACTATGCACAGAAAGTGTTTGCAGACTGCTGAATCCACACACTGGTTTAACTCTGGAAGTTGAGTGCACACATTGACAACCGTTTTCTTAGATAGCTGCGTTTTGGATTTAGAAGCCGATATTTCCCTGTGCTTACTGCTGTTTCTTCCATAGGCCGGTATTTTTCGGGAAAACGCCTGTTTTGAGACTCTGCACAGAAAGTGTTTGCAGACTGCTAAATACACACACGGGTTTAACTCTGGAAGTTGAGTGCACACATTGACAACCATACTGTTAGATAGCTCCATTTTGGATTTAGAAGCAGATATTTCCCTGTACTTAATGCTGTTTCTTCCTTATGCCGTTATTGGGCTGAAAACGCCTGTTTTTTGACTCTGCACAGAAAGTGTCTGCAGACTGCTGAATCCACACACGGGTTTAACTCTGGAAGTTGAGTGCACACATTGACAACCATTCTGTTAGATAGCTGCGTTTTGGATTTAGAAGGAGATATTTCCCTGTGCTTACTGCTGTTTCTTCCATATGCCGGTATTGGGCTGAAAACACCTGTTTTGGGACTCTGCACAAAAAGTGTTTGCAGACTGCTGATTCCACACACGGGTTTAACTCTGGAAGTTGAGTGCACACATTGACAACCGTTCTGTTAGATAGCTGCGTTTTGGATTTAGAAGCAGATATTTCCCTGTGCTTACTGCTGTTTCTTCCATATGCCGGTATTGGGCTGATAACGACCGTTTTGAGACTCTGCACAGAAATTGTTTGCAGACTGCTGAATCCACACACGGGTTTAACTCTGGAATTTGAGTGCACACATTGACAACCGTTCTGTTAGGTAGCTGCGTTATGGATTTAGAAATAGATAATTCCCTGTGCTTACTGCAGTTTCTTCCATATGCCGGTATTGGGCTGAAAACGCCTGTTTTGGGACTCCGAACAAAAAGTGTTTGCAGACTGCTGAATCCACACACGGCTTTAACGCTGGAAGTTGAGTGCACACGTTGACAACCGTTCTGTTAGATAGCTGCGTTTTGGATTTAGAAGCAGATATTTCACTGTGCTTACTGCTGTTTCTTCCATATGCCGGTATTGGTCTGAAAACGCCTGTTTTGAGACTCTGCACAGAAAGTGTTTGCAGACTGCTGAATCCACACACGGGTTTTACTCTGGAAGTTGAGTGCACACATTGACAACCGTTGTGTTAGATAGCTGCGTTTTGGATTTAGAAGCATATATTTCCATTTGCTTACTGCTGTTTCTTCCATATGCCGGCATTGGGCTGAAAACGCCTGTTTTGGGACTCTGCACAGAATGTGTTTGCAGACTGCTGAATCCACACTCGGCTTTAACTCTGGAAGTTGAGTGCACACATTGACAACCGTTCTGTTAGATAGCTGCGTTTTGGACTTAGAAGCAGATATTTCCCTGTGCTTACTGCTGTTTCTTCCATATGCCGGTATTGGGCTGAAAACGCCTGTTTTGAGACTCTGCACAGAAAGCGTTTGCAGACTGCTGAATCCACACACGGGTTTAACTCTGGAAGTTGAGTGCACACATTGACAACCGTTCTGTTAGAAAGCTGCGTTTTGGATTTAGAAGCAGATATTTCCGTGTGCTTACTGCTGGTTCTTCCATATGCCGATATTCGGCTGAAAACGCCTGTTTTGGGACTCTGCACAGAAAGTGTTTGCAGACTGCTGAATCCACACACGGGTTTAACTCTGGAAGTTGAGTGCACACATTGACAACCGTTCTGTTAGATAGCTGCGTATTGGATTTAGAAGCAGATATTTCCCTGTGCTTACTGCTGTTTCTTCCACATGCCGGTATTTTTCTGAAAACGCCTGTTTTGAGACTCTGCACAGAAAGTGTTTGCAGACTGCTGAATCCACACACGGGTTTAACTCTGGAAGTTGAGTGCACACATTGACAACCGTTTTGTTAGAAAGCTGCATTTTAGATTTAGAAGCAGATATTTCACTGTGCTTTCCGCTGTTTCTTCCATATGCCGATATTCGGCTGAAAACGCCTGTTTTGAGACTCTGCACAGAAAGTGTTTGCAGAATGCTGAATCCACACAAGGGTTTACCTCTGGAAGTTGAGTGCACACATTGACGACCGTTCTGTTAGATAGATGCGTTTTGTATTTAGAAGCAGATATTTCCCTGTGCTTTCTGCTGTTTCTTCCTTATGCCGATATTTTTCTGAAAATGCCTGTTTTGAGACTCTGCACAGAAAGTGTTTGCAGACTGCTGAATACACACAAGGGTTTAACTCTGGAAGTTGAGTCCACACATTGACAACAGTTCTGTTAGATAGCTGCATTTTGGATTTAGAAGCAGATATTTACCTGTGTTTACTGCTGTTTCTTCCATATGCCAGTAAGGGGCTGAAAACGCCTGTTTTGAGACTCTGCACAGAAAGTGTTTGCAAGCTGCTGAATCCATACACGGGTTAAACTCTTCAAGTTGAGTGCACACGTTGACAACCGTTCTGTTAGATAGCTGCGTTTTGGATATAGAAGCAGATATTTCCCTGTGCTTACTGCTATTTCTTGATATGCCGGTATTGGGCTGAAAACGCCTGTTTTGGGACTCTGCACAGAACGGGTTTGCAGACTGCTGAATCCACACACGGGTTTAACTCTGGAAGTTGAGTGCACACATTGACAACCATTCTGTTAGATAGCTGCGTTTTGGATTTAGAAGCAGATATTTCCCTGTGCTTACTGCTGTTTCTTCCATATGCCGGTATTGGGCTGAAAACGCCTGTTTTGGGACTCTGCACAGAAAGCGTTTGCAGACTGCTGAATCCACACACGGGTTTAACTCTGGAAGTTGAGTGCACACATTGACAACCGTTCTGTTAGAAAGCTGCGTTTTGGATTTAGAAGCAGATATTTCCGTGTGCTTACTGCTGGTTCTTCCATATGCCGATATTCGGCTGAAAACGCCTGTTTTGGGACTCTGCACAGAAAGTGTTTGCAGACTGCTGAATCCACACACGGGTTTAACTCTGGAAGTTGAGTGCACACATTGACAACCGTTCTGTTAGATAGTTGCGTATTGGATTTAGAAGCAGATATTTCCCTGTGCTTACTGCTGTTTCTTCCACATGCCGGTATTTTTCTGAAAACGCCTGTTTTGAGACTCTGCACAGAAAGTGTTTGCAGACTGCTGAATTCACACACGGGTTTAACTCTGGAAGTTGAGTGCACACATTGACAACCGTTCTGTTAGAAAGCTGCGTTTTGGATTTAGAAGCAGATATTTCCCTGTGCTTACTGCTGTTTCTTCCATATGCCGGTACTGGGATGAAAACGCCTGTTTTGGGACTCTGCACAGAAAGTGTTTGCTGACTGCTGAATCCACACATGGGTTTAACTCTGGAAGTTGAGTGCACACATTTACAACCGTTCTATTAGATAGCTGCGTTTTAGATTTAGAAGCAGATATTTCCCTGTGCTTTCTGCTGTTTCTTCCATATGCCGGTATTGGGCTGAAAACGCCTGTTTTGGGACTCTGCACAGAAAGTGTTTGCAGACTACTGAATGCCCACACGGGTTAAACTCTGGAAGTTGAGTGCACACATTGACAACCGTTCTGTTAGATAGCTGCGTTTTGGATTAAGAAGCAGATATTTCCCTGTGCTTACTGCTCTTTCTTCCATATGCCGATATTCTTCTGAAAACGCCTGTTTTGAGACTCTGCACAGAAAGTGTTTGCAGACTGCTGAATCCACACACGGGTTTAACTCTGGAAGTTGAGTGCACACATTGACAACCGTTCTGCTGGATAGCTTCGTTTTGGATTTAGAAGCAGATATTTCCCTGTGCTTACTGCTGTTTCTTCCATATGCCGATATTTTTCTGAAAACGCCTGTTTTGAGACTCTGCACAGAAAGTGTTTGCAGACTGCTGAATCCACACACTGGTTTAACTCTGGAAGTTGAGTGCACACATTGACAACCGTTCTCTTAGATAGCTGCGTTTTGGATTTAGAAGCCGATATTTCCCTGTGCTTACTGCTGTTTCTTCCATAGGCCGGTATTTTTCGGAAAACGCCTGTTTTGAGACTCTGCACAGAAAGTGTTTGCAGACTGCTAAATACGCACAAGGGTTTAACTCTGGAAGTTGAGTGCACACATTGACAACCATACTGTTAGATAGCTCCATTATGAATTTAGAAGCAGATATTTCCCTGTACTTACTGCTGTTTCTTCCTTATGCCGTTATTGGGCTGAAAACGCCTGTTTTTTGACTCTGCACAGAAAGTGTTTGCAGACTGTTGAATCCACACACGGGTTTAACTCTGGAAGTTGAGTGCACACATTGACAACCATTCTGTTAGATAGCTGCGTTTTGGATTTAGAAGGAGATATTTCCCTGTGCTTATTGCTGTTTCTTCCATATGCCTGTATTGGGCTGAAAACACCTGTTTTGGGACTCTGCACAAAAAGTGTTTGCGGACTGCTGATTCCACACACGGGTTTAACTCTGGAAGTTGAGTGCACACATTGACAACCGTTCTGTTAGATAGCTGCGTTTTGGATTTAGAAGCAGATATTTCCCTGTGCTTACTGCTGTTTCTTCCATATGCCGGTATTGGGCTGATAACGACCGTTTTGAGACTCTGCACAGAAATTGTTTGCAGACTGCTGAATCCACACACGGGTTTAACTCTGGAATTTGAGTGCAAACATTGACAACTGTTCTGTTAGGTAGCTGCGTTATGGATTTAGAAATAGATAATTCCCTGTGCTTACTGCTGTTTCTTCCATATGCCGGCATTGGGCTGAAAACGCCTGTTTTGGGACTCTGAACAAAAAGTGTTTGCAGACTGCTGAATCCACACACGGGTTTAACGCTGGAAGTTGAGTGCACACGTTGACAGCCGTTCTGTTAGATAGCTGCGTTTTGGATTTAGAAGCAGATATTTCACTGTGCTTACTGCTGTTTCTTCCATATGCCGGTATTGGTCTGAAAACGCCTGTTTTGAGACTCTGCACAGAAAGTGTTTGCAGACTGCTGAATCCACACACGGGTTTTACTCTGGAAGTTGAGTGCACACATTGACAACCGTTCTGTTAGATAGCTGCGTTTTGGATTTAGAAGCATATATTTCCATTTGCTTACTGCTGTTTCTTCCATATGCCGGCATTGGGCTGAAAACGCCTGTTTTGGGACTCTGCAGAGACAGTGTTTGCAGACTGCTGAATCCACACTCGGCTTTAACTCTGGAAGTTGAGTGCACACATTGACAACCGTTCTGTTAGATAGCTGCGTTTTGGACTTAGAAGCAGATATTTCCCTGTGCTTACTGCTGTTTCTTCCATATGCCGGTATTGGGCTGAAAACGCCTGTTTTGAGACTCTGCACAGATAGCGTTTGCAGACTGCTGAATCCACACACGGGTTTAACTCTGGAAGTTGAGTGCACACATTGAGAACCGTTCTGTTAGAAAGCTGCGTTTTGGATTTAGAAGCAGATATTTCCCTGTGCTTACTGCTGTTTCTTCCGCATGCCGTTATTTTTCTGAAAACGCCTGTTTTGAGACTCTGCACAGAAAGTGTTTGCAAGCTGCTGAATACATACACGGGTTAAACTTTGCAAGTTGAGTGCACACATTGACAACCGTACTGTTAGATAGCTGCGTTTTGGATTTAGAAGCAGATATTTCCCTGTGCTTACTGCTGTTTCTTCCATATGCCGGTATTCGGCTGAAAACGCCTGTTTTGGGACACTGCACAAAAAGTGTTTGCAGACTGCTGAATCCACACACGGGTTTAACTCTGGAAGTTGAGTGCACACATTGACAACCGTTCTGTTAGATAGCTGCGTTTTTGGATTTAGAAGCAGATATTTCTCTGTGCTTATTGCTGTTTCTTCCGTATGACAGTATTGGGCTGAAAACGCCTCTTTTGGGACTCTGCACAGAAAGTGTTTGCAGACTGCTGAATCCACACACGGGTTTAACTCTGGAAGTTGAGTGCACACATTGACAACCGTTCTGTTAGAGAGCTGCGTTTTGGATTTAGAAGCAGATATTTCTCTGTGCTTACTGCTGTTTCTTCCTTATGCCGGTATTGGGCTGAAAACGCCTGTTTTGAGACTCTGCACAGAAAGCGTTTGCAGACTACTGAATCCACACACGGTTTTAACTCTGGAAGTTGAGTGCACACATTGACAACCGTTCTGTTAGAAAGCTGCGTTTTGGTTTTAGAAGCAAATATTTCCCTGTGCTTACTGCTATTTCTTCCATATGCCAATATTCGGCTGAAAACGCCTGTTTTGGGACACTGCACAAAAAGTGTTTGCAGACTGCTGAATCCACACACGGGTATAACTCTGGAAATTGAGTGCACACATTGACAACGGTTCTGTTAGATAGCTGCGTTTTGGATATAGAAGCAGATATTTCCCTGTGCTTACTGCTATTTCTTGATATGCCGGTATTGGGATGAAAACGCCTGTTTTGAGACTCGGCACAGAAAGTGTTTGCAGACTGCTGAATCCCCACACAGGTTTAACTCTGGAAGTTGAGTGCCCACATTGACAACCGTTCTGTTAGATAGCTGCGTTTTGGATTTAGAAGCAGATATTTCCCTGTGCTTACTGCTGTTTCACCATATGCCGGTATTGGGCTGAAAACGCATGTTTTGAGACTCTGCACAGAAAGCGTTTGCAGACTGCTGAATCCACACACGTGTTTATCTCTGGAAGTTGAGTGCACACATTGAAAACCGTTCTGTTAGATAGCTGCGTTTCGGATTTAGAAGCAGATATTTCCGTTTGCTTACTGCTGTTTCTTCCTTATGCCGGTAATGGGCTGAAAACGCCTGTTTTGAGACTCTGCACAGAAAGTGTTTGCAGACTACTGAATCCACACACGGGTTTAACTCTGGAAGTTGAGTGCACACATAGACAACCGTTTTGTTAGAAAGCTGCATTTTGGATTTAGAAGCAGATATTTCACTGTGCTTTCCGCTGTTTCCTCCATATGCCGATATTCGGCTGAAAACGCCTGTTTTGAGACTCTGCACAGAAAGTGTTTGCAGAATGCTGAATCCACACAAGGGTTTACCTCTGGAAGTTGAGTGCACACATTGACGACCGTTCTGTTAGATAGATGCGTTTTGGATTTAGAAGCAGATATTTCCCTGTGCTTTCTGCTGTTTCTTCCTTATGCCGATATTTTTCTGAAAACGCCTGTTTTGAGACTCTGCACAGAAAGTGTTTGCAGACTGCTGAATACACACAAGGGTTTAACTCTGGAAGTTGAGTCCACACATTGACAACCGTTCTGTTAGATAGCTGCATTTTGGATTTAGAAGCAGATATTTCCCTGTGTTTACTGCTGTTTCTTCCATATGCCAGTAAGGGGCTGAAAACGCCTGTTTTGTGACTCTGCACAGAAAGTGTTTGCAGACTGTTGAATCCACACACGGGTTTAACTCTGGAAGTTGAGTGCACATATTGACAACCGTTCTGTTAGATAGCTGCGTTTTCGATTTAGAAGCAGATATTTCCCTTTACTTACTGCTGCTTCTTCCATATGCCGGTATTGGGCTGAAAACGCCTGTTTTGGGACTCTGCACAGAAAGTGTTTGCAGACTACTGAATCCCCACTCGGGTTTAACTCTGGAATTTGAGTGCACACATTGACAACCGTTCTGTTAGATAGCTGCGTTTTGGATTTAGAAGCAGATATTTCCCTGTGCTTACTGCTGTTTCTTCTATATGCCGGTATTGGGCTGAAAACGCCTGTTTTGAGACTCTGCACAGAAAGCGTTTGCAGACTGCGGAATCCACACACGGGTTTAACTCTGGAAGTTGAGTGCACACATTGACAACCGTTCTGTTAGATAGCTGCATATTGGATTTAGAAGCAGATATTTCCCTGTGCTTACTGCTCTTTCATCCACATGACGGTATTTTTCTGAAAACGCCTGTTTTGGGACTCTGCACAGAAAGTGTTTGCAGACTGCTGAATCCACACACGGGTTTAACTCTGGAAGTTGAGTGCACACATTGAGAACCGTTCTGCTGGAAAGCTGCGTTTTGGATTTAGAAGCAGATATTTCCCTGTGCTTACTGCTGTTTCTTCCGCATGTCAGTATTTTTCTGAAAACGCCTGTTTTGAGACTCTGCACAGAAAGTGTTTGCAAGCTGCTGAATCCATACACGGGTTAAACTCTTCAAGTTGAGTGCACACGTTGACAACCGTTCTGTTAGATAGCTGCGTTTTGGATATAGAAGCAGATATTTCCCTGTGCTTACTGCTATTTCTTGATATGCCGGTATTGGGCTGAAAACGCCTGTTTTGGGACTCTGCACAGAACGGGTTTGCAGACTGCTGAATCCACACACGGGTTTAACTCTGGAAGTTGAGTGCACACATTGACAACCATTCTGCTAGATAGCTGCGTTTTGGATTTAGAAGCAGATATTTCCCTGTGCTTACTGCTGTTTCTTCCATATGCCGGTATTGGGCTGAAAACGCCTGTTTTGGGACTCTGCACAGAAAGCGTTTGCAGACTGCTGAATCCACACACGGGTTTAACTCTGGAAGTTGAGTGCACACATTGACAACCCTTCTGTTAGAAAGCTGCGTTTTGGATTTAGAAGCAGATATTTCCCTGTGCTTACTGCTGGTTCTTCCATATGCCGATATTCGGCTGAAAACGCCTGTTTTGGGACTCTGCACAGAAAGTGTTTGCAGACTGCTGAATCCACACACGGGTTTAACTCTGGAAGTTGAGTGCACACATTGACAACCGTTCTGTTAGATAGCTGCGTATTGGATTTAGAAGCAGATATTTCCCTGTGCTTACTGCTGTTTCTTCCACATGCCGGTATTTTTCTGAAAACGCCTGTTTTGAGACTCTGCACAGAAAGTGTTTGCAGACTGCTGAATTCACACACGGGTTTAACTCTGGAAGTTGAGTGCACACATTGACAACCGTTCTGTTAGAAAGCTGCGTTTTGGATTTAGAAGCAGATATTTCCCTGTGCTTACTGCTGTTTCTTCCATATGCCGGTATTGGGCTGAAAACGTCTGTTTTGAGACTCTGCACCGAAAGTGTTTGCAGATTGTTGAATCCACACACGGGTTTAACTCTGGAAGTTGAGTGCACACATTGACAACCGTTCTGTTAGATAGCTGCGTTTTGGATTTAGAAACAGATATTTCCCTGTGCTTACTGCTGTTTCTTCCATATGCCGGTATAGGGCTGAAAACGCCTGTTTTGAGACTCTGCACAGAAAGTGTTTGCAGACTGCTGAATCCACACACGGGTTTAACTCTGGAAGTTGAGTGCACACATTGACAACCTTTCTGTTAGAAAGCTGAGTTTTGGATTTAGAAGCAGATATTTCCCTGTGCTTACTGCTGTTTCTTCCATATGCCTGTATTGGGCTGAAAACGTCTGTTTTGAGACTCTGCACCGAAAGTGTTTGCAGATTGTTGAATCCACACACGGGTTTAACTCTGGAAGTTGAGTGCACACATTGACAACCATTCTGTTAGATAGCTGCGTTTTGGATTTAGAAACAGATATTTCCCTGTGCTTACTGCTGTTTCTTCCATATGCCGGTATAGGGCTGAAAACGCCTGTTTTGAGACTCTGCACAGAAAGTGTTTGCAGACTGCTGAATCCACACACGGGTTTAACTCTGGAAGTTGAGTGCACACATTGACAACCGTTCTGTTAGAAAGCTGCGTTTTGGATTTAGAAGCAGATATTTCCCTGTGCTTACTGCTCTTTCTTCCATATGCCGATATTCTTCTGAAAACGCCTGTTTTGAGACTCTGCACAGAAAGTGTTTGCAGACTGCTGAATCCACACACGGGTTTAACTCTGGAAGTTGAGTGCACACATTGACAACCGTTCTGCTGGATAGCTTCGTTTTGGATTTAGAAGCAGATATTTCCCTGTGCTTACTGCTGTTTCTTCCATATGCCGATATTTTTCTGAAAACGCCTGTTTTGAGACTATGCACAGAAAGTGTTTGCAGACTGCTGAATCCACACACTGGTTTAACTCTGGAAGTTGAGTGCACACATTGACAACCGTTTTCTTAGATAGCTGCGTTTTGGATTTAGAAGCCGATATTTCCCTGTGCTTACTGCTGTTTCTTCCATAGGCCGGTATTTTTCGGAAAACGCCTGTTTTGAGACTCTGCACAGAAAGTGTTTGCAGACTGCTAAATACACACACGGGTTTAACTCTGGAAGTTGAGTGCACACATTGACAACCATACTGTTAGATAGCTCCATTTTGGATTTAGAAGCAGATATTTCCCTGTACTTAATGCTGTTTCTTCCTTATGCCGATATTGGGCTGAAAACGCCTGTTTTTTGACTCTGCACAGAAAGTGTTTGCAGACTGTTGAATCCACACACGGGTTTAACTCTGGAAGTTGAGTGCACACATTGACAACCATTCTGTTAGATAGCTGCGTTTTGGATTTAGAAGGAGATATTTCCCTGTGCTTACTGCTGTTTCTTCCATATGCCGGTATTGGGCTGAAAACACCTGTTTTGGGACTCTGCACAAAAAGTGTTTGCAGACTGCTGATTCCACACACGGGTTTACCTCTGGAAGTTGAGTGCACACATTGACAACCGTTCTGTTAGATAGCTGCGTTTTGGATTTAGAAGCAGATATTTCCCTGTGCTTACTGCTGTTTCTTCCATATGCCGGTATTGGGCTGATAACGACCGTTTTGAGACTCTGCACAGAAATTGTTTGCAGACTGCTGAATCCACACACGGGTTTAACTCTGGAATTTGAGTGCACACATTGACAACCGTTCTGTTAGGTAGCTGCGTTATGGATTTAGAAATAGATAATTCCCTGTGCTTACTGCAGTTTCTTCCATATGCCGGTATTGGGCTGAAAACGCCTGTTTTGGGACTCCGAACAAAAAGTGTTTGCAGACTGCTGAATCCACACACGGCTTTAACGCTGGAAGTTGAGTGCACACGTTGACAACCGTTCTGTTAGATAGCTGCGTTTTGGATTTAGAAGCAGATATTTCACTGTGCTTACTGCTGTTTCTTCCATATGCCGGTATTGGTCTGAAAACGCCTGTTTTGAGACTCTGCACAGAAAGTGTTTGCAGACTGCTGAATCCACACACGGGTTTTACTCTGGAAGTTGAGTGCACACATTGACAACCGTTGTGTTAGACAGCTGCGTTTTGGATTTAGAAGCATATATTTCCATTTGCTTACTGCTGTTTCTTCCATATGCCGGCATTGGGCTGAAAACGCCTGTTTTGGGACTCTGCACAGAATGTGTTTGCAGACTGCTGAATCCACACTCGGCTTTAACTCTGGAAGTTGAGTGCACACATTGACAACCGTTCTGTTAGATAGCTGCGTTTTGGACTTAGAAGCAGATATTTCCCTGTGCTTACTGCTGTTTCTTCCATATGCCGGTATTGGGCTGAAAACGCCTGTTTTGAGACTCTGCACAGAAAGCGTTTGCAGACTGCTGAATCCACACACGGGTTTAACTCTGGAAGTTGAGTGCACACATTGACAACCGTTCTGTTAGAAAGCTGCGTTTTGGATTTAGAAGCAGATATTTCCGTGTGCTTACTGCTGGTTCTTCCATATGCCGATATTCGGCTGAAAACGCCTGTTTTGGGACTCTGCACAGAAAGTGTTTGCAGACTGCTGAATCCACACACGGGTTTAACTCTGGAAGTTGAGTGCACACATTGACAACCGTTCTGTTAGATAGCTGCGTATTGGATTTAGAAGCAGATATTTCCCTGTGCTTACTGCTGTTTCTTCCACATGCCGGTATTTTTCTGAAAACGCCTGTTTTGAGACTCTGCACAGAAAGTGTTTGCAGACTGCTGAATCCACACACGGGTTTAACTCTGGAAGTTGAGTGCACACATTGACAACCGTTTTGTTAGAAAGCTGCATTTTGGATTTAGAAGCAGATATTTCACTGTGCTTTCCGCTGTTTCTTCCATATGCCGATATTCGGCTGAAAACGCCTGTTTTGAGACTCTGCACAGAAAGTGTTTGCAGAATGCTGAATCCACAAAAGGGTTTACCTCTGGAAGTTGAGTGCACACATTGACGACCGTTCTGTTAGATAGATGCGTTTTGTATTTAGAAGCAGATATTTCCCTGTGCTTTCTGCTGTTTCTTCCTTATGCCGATATTTTTCTGAAAATGCCTGTTTTGAGACTCTGCACAGAAAGTGTTTGCAGACTGCTGAATACACACAAGGGTTTAACTCTGGAAGTTGAGTCCACACATTGACAACAGTTCTGTTAGATAGCTGCATTTTGGATTTAGAAGCAGATATTTACCTGTGTTTACTGCTGTCTCTTCCATATGCCAGTAAGGGGCTGAAAACGCCTGTTTTGAGACTCTGCACAGAAAGTGTTTGCAAGCTGCTGAATCCATACACGGGTTAAACTCTTCAAGTTGAGTGCACACGTTGACAACCGTTCTGTTAGATAGCTGCGTTTTGGATATAGAAGCAGATATTTCCCTGTGCTTACTGCTATTTCTTGATATGCCGGTATTGGGCTGAAAACGCCTGTTTTGGGACTCTGCACAGAACGGGTTTGCAGACTGCTGAATCCACACACGGGTTTAACTCTGGAAGTTGAGTGCACACATTGACAACCATTCTGTTAGATAGCTGCGTTTTGGATTTAGAAGCAGATATTTCCCTGTGCTTACTGCGGTTTCTTCCATATGCCGGTATTGGGCTGAAAACGCCTGTTTTGGGACTCTGCACAGAAAGCGTTTGCAGACTGCTGAATCCACACACGGGTTTAACTCTGGAAGTTGAGTGCACACATTGACAACCGTTCTGTTAGAAAGCTGCGTTTTGGATTTAGAAGCAGATATTTCCCTGTGCTTACTGCTGGTTCTTCCATATGCCGATATTCGGCTGAAAACGCCTGTTTTGGGACTCTGCAGAGAAAGTGTTTGCAGACTGCTGAATCCACACACGGGTTTAACTCTGGAAGTTGAGTGCACACATTGACAACCGTTCTGTTAGATAGTTGCGTATTGGATTTAGAAGCAGATATTTCCCTGTGCTTACTGCTGTTTCTTCCACATGCCGGTATTTTTCTGAAAACGCCTGTTTTGAGACTCTGCACAGAAAGTGTTTGCAGACTGCTGAATTCACACACGGGTTTAACTCTGGAAGTTGAGTGCACACATTGACAACCGTTCTGTTAGAAAGCTGCGTTTTGGATTTAGAAGCAGATATTTCCCTGTGCTTACTGCTGTTTCTTCCATATGCCGGTACTGGGATGAAAACGCCTGTTTTGGGACTCTGCACAGAAAGTGTTTGCTGACTGCTGAATCCACACATGGGTTTAACTCTGGAAGTTGAGTGCACACATTTACAACCGTTCTATTAGATAGCTGCGTTTTAGATTTAGAAGCACATATTTCCCTGTGCTTTCTGCTGTTTCTTCCATATGCCGGTATTGGGCTGAAAACGCCTGTTTTGGGACTCTGCACAGAAAGTGTTTGCAGACTACTGAATCCCCACACGGGTTTAACTCTGGAAGTTGAGTGCACACATTGACAACCGTTCTGTTAGATAGCTGCGTTTTGGATTAAGAAGCAGATATTTCCCTGTGCTTACTGCTCTTTCTTCCATATGCCGATATTCTTCTGAAAACGCCTGTTTTGAGACTCTGCACAGAAAGTGTTTGCAGACTGCTGAATCCACACACGGGTTTAACTCTGGAAGTTGAGTGCACACATTGACAACCGTTCTGCTGGATAGCTTCGTTTTGGATTTAGAAGCAGATATTTCCCTGTGCTTACTGCTGTTTCTTCCATATGCCGATATTTTTCTGAAAACGCCTGTTTTGAGACTCTGCACAGAAAGTGTTTGCAGACTGCTGAATCCACACACTGGTTTAACTCTGGAAGTTGAGTGCACACATTGACAACCGTTCTCTTAGATAGCTGCGTTTTGGATTTAGAAGCCGATATTTCCCTGTGCTTACTGCTGTTTCTTCCATAGGCCGGTATTTTTCGGAAAACGCCTGTTTTGAGACTCTGCACAGAAAGTGTTTGCAGACTGCTAAATACGCACACGGGTTTAACTCTGGAAGTTGAGTGCACACATTGACAACCATACTGTTAGATAGCTCCATTATGGATTTAGAAGCAGATATTTCCCTGTACTTACTGCTGTTTCTTCCTTATGCCGTTATTGGGCTGAAAACGCCTGTTTTTTGACTCTGCACAGAAAGTGTTTGCAGACTGTTGAATCCACACACGGGTTTAACTCTGGAAGTTGAGTGCACACATTGACAACCATTCTGTTAGATAGCTGCGTTTTGGATTTAGAAGGAGATATTTCCCTGTGCTTACTGCTGTTTCTTCCATATGCCTGTATTGGGCTGAAAACATCTGTTTTGGGACTCTGCACAAAAAGTGTTTGCGGACTGCTGATTCCACACACGGGTTTAACTCTGGAAGTTGAGTGCACACATTGACAACCGTTCTGTTAGATAGCTGCGTTTTGGATTTAGAAGCAGATATTTCCCTGTGCTTACTGCTGTTTCTTCCATATGCCGGTATTGGGCTGATAACGACCGTTTTGAGACTCTGCACAGAAATTGTTTGCAGACTGCTGAATCCACACACGGGTTTAACTCTGGAATTTGAGTGCACACATTGACAACTGTTCTGTTAGGTAGCTGCGTTATGGATTTAGAAATAGATAATTCCCTGTGCTTACTGCTGTTTCTTCCATATGCCGGCATTGGGCTGAAAACGCCTGTTTTGGGACTCTGAACAAAAAGTGTTTGCAGACTGCTGAATCCACACACGGGTTTAACGCTGGAAGTTGAGTGCACACGTTGACAGCCGTTCTGTTAGATAGCTGCGTTTTGGATTTAGAAGCAGATATTTCACTGTGCTTACTGCTGTTTCTTCCATATGCCGGTATTGGTCTGAAAACGCCTGTTTTGAGACTCTGCACAGAAAGTGTTTGCAGACTGCTGAATCCACACACGGGTTTTACTCTGGAAGTTGAGTGCACACATTGACAACCGTTCTGTTAGATAGCTGCGTTTTGGATTTAGAAGCATATATTTCCATTTGCTTACTGCTGTTTCTTCCATATGCCGGCATTGGGCTGAAAACGCCTGTTTTGGGACTCTGCAGAGACAGTGTTTGCAGACTGCTGAATCCACACTCGGCTTTAACTCTGGAAGTTGAGTGCACACATTGACAACCGTTCTGTTAGATAGCTGCGTTTTGGACTTAGAAGCAGATATTTCCCTGTGCTTACTGCTGTTTCTTCCATATGCCGGTATTGGGCTGAAAACGCCTGTTTTGAGACTCTGCACAGATAGCGTTTGCAGACTGCTGAATCCACACACGGGTTTAACTCTGGAAGTTGAGTGCACACATTGAGAACCGTTCTGTTAGAAAGCTGCGTTTTGGATTTAGAAGCAGATATTTCCCTGTGCTTACTGCTGTTTCTTCCGCATGCCGTTATTTTTCTGAAAACGCCTGTTTTGAGACTCTGCACAGAAAGTGTTTGCAAGCTGCTGAATACATACACGGGTTAAACTTTGCAAGTTGAGTGCACACATTGACAACCGTTCTGTTAGATAGCTGCGTTTTGGATTTAGAAGCATATATTTCCCTGTGCTTACTGCTGTTTCTTCCACATGCCGGTATTGGGCTGAAAACGCCTGTTTTGGGACTCTGCACAAAAAGTGTTTGCAGACTGCTGAATCAACACACGGGTTTAACTCTGGAAGTTGAGTGCACACATTGACAACCGTACTGTTAGATAGCTGCGTTTTGGATTTAGAAGCAGATATTTCCCTGTGCTTACTGCTGTTTCTTCCATATGCCGGTATTCGGCTGAAAACGCCTGTTTTGGGACACTGCACAAAAAGTGTTTGCAGACTGCTGAATCCACACACGGGTTTAACTCTGGAAGTTGAGTGCACACATTGACAACCGTTCTGTTAGATAGCTGCGTTTTTGGATTTAGAAGCAGATATTTCTCTGTGCTTATTGCTGTTTCTTCCGTATGACAGTATTGGGCTGAAAACGCCTCTTTTGGGACTCTGCACAGAAAGTGTTTGCAGACTGCTGAATCCACACACGGGTTTAACTCTGGAAGTTGAGTGCACACATTGACAACCGTTCTGTTAGAGAGCTGCGTTTTGGATTTAGAAGCAGATATTTCCCTGTGCTTACTGCTGTTTCTTCCTTATGCCGGTATTGGGCTGAAAACGCCTGTTTTGAGACTCTGCACAGAAAGCGTTTGCAGACTACTGAATCCACACACGGTTTTAACTCTGGAAGTTGAGTGCACACATTGACAACCGTTCTGTTAGAAAGCTGCGTTTTGGTTTTAGAAGCAAATATTTCCCTGTGCTTACTGCTATTTCTTCCATATGCCAATATTCGGCTGAAAACGCCTGTTTTGGGACACTGCACAAAAAGTGTTTGCAGACTGCTGAATCCACACACGGGTATAACTCTGGAAATTGAGTGCACACATTGACAACGGTTCTGTTAGATAGCTGCGTTTTGGATATAGAAGCAGATATTTCCCTGTGCTTACTGCTATTTCTTGATATGCCGGTATTGGGATGAAAACGCCTGTTTTGAGACTCGGCACAGAAAGTGTTTGCAGACTGATGAATCCCCACACAGGTTTAACTCTGGAAGTTGAGTGCCCACATTGACAACCGTTCTGTTAGATAGCTGCGTTTTGGATTTAGAAGCAGATATTTCCCTGTGCTTACTGCTGTTTCACCATATGCCGGTATTGGGCTGAAAACGCATGTTTTGAGACTCTGCACAGAAAGCGTTTGCAGACTGCTGAATCCACACACGTGTTTATCTCTGGAAGTTGAGTGCACACATTGAAAACCGTTCTGTTAGATAGCTGCGTTTCGGATTTAGAAGCAGATATTTCCGTTTGCTTACTGCTGTTTCTTCCTTATGCCGGTAATGGGCTGAAAACGCCTGTTTTGAGACTCTGCACAGAAAGTGTTTGCAGACTACTGAATCCACACACGGGTTTAACTCTGGAAGTTGAATGCACACATTGACAACCATTTTGTTAGAAAGCTGCATTTTGGATTTAGAAGCAGATATTTCACTGTGCTTTCCGCTGTTTCTTCCATATGCCGATATTCGGCTGATAACGCCTGTTTTGAGACTCTGCACAGAAAGTGTTTGCAGAATGCTGAATCCACACAAGGGTTTACCTCTGGAAGTTGAGTGCACACATTGACGACCGTTCTGTTAGAAAGCTGCGTTTTGGATTTAGAAGCAGATATTTCCCTGTGCTTACTGCTCTTTCATCCACATGACGGTATTTTTCTGAAAACGCCTGTTTTGGGACTCTGCACAGAAAGTGTTTGCAGACTGCTGAATCCACACACGGGTTTAACTCTGGAAGTTGAGTGCACACATTGAGAACCGTTCTGCTGGAAAGCTGCGTTTTGGATTTAGAAGCAGATATTTCCCTGTGCTTACTGCTGTTTCTTCCGCATGTCAGTATTTTTCTGAAAACGCCTGTTTTGAGACTCTGCACAGAAAGTGTTTGCAAGCTGCTGAATCCATACACGGGTTAAACTCTTCAAGTTGAGTGCACACGTTGACAACCGTTCTGTTAGATAGCTGCGTTTTGGATATAGAAGCAGATATTTCCCTGTGCTTACTGCTATTTCTTGATATGCCGGTATTGGCCTGAAAACGCCTGTTTTGGGACTCTGCACAGAACGGGTTTGCAGACTGCTGAATCCACACACGGGTTTAACTCTGGAAGTTGAGTGCACACATTGACAACCATTCTGTTAGATAGCTGCGTTTTGGATTTAGAAGCAGATATTTCCCTGTGCTTACTGCTGTTTCTTCCATATGCCGGTATTGGGCTGAAAACGCCTTTTTTGAGACTCTGCACAGAAAGTGTTTGCAAGCTGCTGAATCCATACACGGGTTAAACTCTTCAAGTTGAGTGCACAGGTTGACAACCGTTCTGTTAGATAGCTGCGTTTTGGATATAGAAGCAGATATTTCCCTGTGCTTACTGCTATTTCTTGATATGCCGGTATTGGGCTGAAAACGCCTGTTTTGGGACTCTGCACAGAACGGGTTTGTAGACTGCTGAATCCACACACGCGTTTAACTCTGGACGTTGAGTGCACACATTGACAACCATTCTGTTAGATAGCTGCGTTTTGGACTTAGAAGCAGATATTTCCCTGTGCTTACTGCTGTTTCTTCCATATGCCGGTATTGGGCTGAAAACGCTTGTTTTGGGACTCTGCACAGAAAGCGTTTGCAGACTGCTGAATCCACACACGGGTTTAACTCTGGAAGTTGAGTGCACACATTGACAACCGTTCTGTTAGAAAGCTGCGTTTTGGATTTAGAAGCAGATATTTCCCTGTGCTTACTGCTGGTTCTTCCATATGCCGATATTCGGCTGAAAACGCCTGTTTTGGGACTCTGCACAGAAAGTGTTTGCAGACTGCTGAATCCACACACGGGTTTAACTCTGGAAGTTGAGTGCACACATTGACAACCGTTCTGTTAGATAGCTGCGTATTGGATTTAGAAGCAGATATTTCCCTGTGCTTACTGCTGTTTCTTCCACATGCCGGTATTTTTCTGAAAACGCCTGTTTTGAGACTCTGCACAGAAAGTGTTTGCAGACTGCTGAATTCACACACGGGTTTAACTCTGGAAGTTGAGTGCACACATTGACAACCGTTCTGTTAGAAAGCTGCGTTTTGGATTTAGAAGCAGTTATTTCCCTGTGCTTACTGCTGTTTCTTCCATATGCCGGTACTGGGATGAAAACGCCTGTTTTGGGACTCTGCACAGAAAGTGTTTGCTGACTGCTGAATCCACACATGGGTTTAACTCTGGAAGTTGAGTGCACACATTTACAACCGTTCTATTAGATAGCTGCGTTTTAGATTTAGAAGCAGATATTTCCCTGTGCTTTCTGCTGTTTTTTCCATATGCCGGTATTGGGCTGAAAACGCCTGTTTTGGGACTCTGCACAGAAAGTGTTTGCAGACTACTGAATCCCCACACGGGTTTAACTCTGGAAGTTGAGTGCACACATTGACAACCGTTCTGTTAGATAGCTGCGTTTTGGATTAAGAAGCAGATATTTCCCTGTGCTTACTGCTCTTTCTTCCATATGCCGATATTCTTCTGAAAACGCCCGTTTTGAGACTCTGCACAGAAATTGTTTGCAGACTGCTGAATCCACACACGGGTTTAACTCTGGAAGTTGAGTGCACACATTGACAACCGTTCTGTTAGAAAGTTGCGTTTTGGATTTAGAAGCAGATATTTCCCTGTGCTTACTGCTGGTTCTTCCATATGTCGATATTCGGCTGAAATTGCCTGTTTTGGGACTCTGCACAGAAAGTGTTTGCAGACTGCTGAATTCACACACGGGTTTAACTCTGGAAGTTGAGTGCACACATTGACAACCGTTCTGTTAGAAAGCTGCGTTTTGGATTTAGAAGCAGATATTTCCCTGTGCTTACTGCTGTTTCTTCCATATGCCGGTACTGGGATGAAAACGCCTGTTTTGGGACTCTGCACAGAAAGTGTTTGCTGACTGCTGAATCCACACATGGGTTTAACTCTGGAAGTTGAGTGCACACATTTACAACCGTTCTATTAGATAGCTGCGTTTTAGATTTAGAAGCAGATATTTCCCTGTGCTTTCTGTTGTTTCTTCCATATGCCGGTATTGGGCTGAAAACGCCTGTTTTGGGACTCTGCACAGAAAGTGTTTGCAGACTACTGAATCCCCACACGGGTTTAACTCTGGAAGTTGAGTGCACACATTGACAACCGTTCTGTTAGATAGCTGCGTTTTGGGTTAAGAAGCAGATATTTCCCTGTGCTTACTGCTCTTTCTTCCATATGCCGATATTCTTCTGAAAACGCCTGTTTTGAGACTCTGCACAGAAATTGTTTGCAGACTGCTGAATCCACACACGGGTTTAACTCTGGAAGTTGAGTGCACACATTGACAACCGTTCTGCTGGATAGCTTCGTTTTGGATTTAGAAGCAGATATTTCCCTGTGCTTACTGCTGTTTCTTCCATATGCCGATATTTTTCTGAAAACGCCTGTTTTGAGACTCTGCACAGAAAGTGTTTGCAGACTGCTGAATCCACACACTGGTTTAACTCTGGAAGTTGAGTGCACACATTGACAACCGTTTTCTTAGATAGCTGCGTTTTGGATTTAGAAGCCGATATTTCCCTGTGCTTACTGCTGTTTCTTCCATAGGCCGGTATTTTTCGGAAAACGCCTGTTTTGAGACTCTGCACAGAAAGTGTTTGCAGACTGCTAAATACACACACGGGTTTAACTCTGGAAGTTGAGTGCACACATTGACAACCATACTGTTAGATAGCTCCATTAAGGATTTAGAAGCAGATATTTCCCTGTACTTACTGCTGTTTCTTCCTTATGCCGTTATTGGGCTGAAAACGCCTGTTTTTTGACTCTGCACAAAAAGTGTTTGCAGACTGTTGAATCCACACACGGGTTTAACTCTGGAAGTTGAGTGCACACATTGACAACCATTCTGTTAGATAGCTGCGTTTTGGATTTAGAAGGAGATATTTCCCTGTGCTTACTGCTGTTTCTTCCATATGCCGGTATTGGGCTGAAAACACCTGTTTTGGGACTCTGCACAAAAAGTGTTTGCGGACTGCTGATTCCACACACGGGTTTAACTCTGGAAGTTGAGTGCACACATTGACAACCGTTCTGTTAGATAGCTGCGTTTTGGATTTAGAACCAGATATTTCCCTGTGCTTACTGCTGTTTCTTCCATATGCCGGTATTGGGCTGATAACGACCGTTTTGAGACTCTGCACAGAAATTGTTTGCAGACTGCTGAATCCACACACGGGTTTAACTCTGGAATTTGAGTGCACACATTGACAACCGTTCTGTTAGGTAGCTGCGTTATGGATTTAGTAATAGATAATTCCCTGTGCTTACTGCTGTTTCTTCCATATGCCGGTATTGGGCTGAAAACGCCTGTTTTGGGACTCTGAACAAAAAGTGTTTGCAGACTGCTGAATCCACACACGGGTTTAACGCTGGAAGTTGAGTGCACACGTTGACAACCGTTCTGTTAGATAGCTGCGTTTTGGATTTAGAAGCAGATATTTCACTGTGCTTACTGCTGTTTCTTCCATATGCCGGTATTGGTCTGAAAACGCCTGTTTTGAGACTGTGCACAGAAAGTGTTTAGAGACTGCTGAATCCACACACGGGTTTTACTCTGGAGGTTGAGTGCACACATTGACAACCGTTCTGTTAGATAGCTGCGTTTTGGATTTAGAAGCATATATTTCCATTTGCTTACTGCTGTTTCTTCCATATGCCGGTATTGGGCTGAAAATGCCTGTTTTGAGACTCTGCACAGAAAGCGTTTGCAGACTGCTGAATCCACAGACGGGTTTAACTCTGGAAGTTGAGTGCACACATTGAGAACCGTTCTGCTGGAAAGCTGCGTTTTGGATTTAGAAGCAGATATTTCCCTGTGCTTACTGCTGTTTCTTCCGCATGCCAGTATTTTTCTGAAAACGCCTGTTTTGAGACTCTGCACAGAAAGTGTTTGCAAGCTGCTGAATCCATACACGGGTTAAACTCTTCAAGTTGAGTGCACACGTTGACAACCGTTCTGTTAGATAGCTGCGTTTTGGATATAGAAGCAGATATTTCCCTGTGCTTACTGCTATTTCTTGATATGCCGGTATTGGCCTGAAAACGCCTGTTTTGGGACTCTGCACAGAACGGGTTTGCAGACTGCTGAATCCACACACGGGTTTAACTCTGGAAGTTGAGTGCACACATTGACAACCATTCTGTTAGATAGCTGCGTTTTGGATTTAGAAGCAGATATTTCCCTGTGCTTACTGCTGTTTCTTCCATATGCCGGTATTGGGCTGAAAACGCCTGTTTTGGGACTCTGCACAGAAAGCGTTTGCAGACTGCTGAATCCACACACGGGTTTAACTCTGGAAGTTGAGTGCACACATTGACAACCGTTCTTTTAGAAAGCTGCGTTTTGGATTTAGAAGCAGATATTTCCCTGTGCTTACTGCTGGTTCTTCCATATGCCGATATTCGGCTGAAAACGCCTGTTTTCGGACTCTGCACAGAAAGTGTTTGCAGACTGCTGAATCCACACACGGGTTTAACTCTGGAAGTTGAGTGCACAGATTGACAACCGTTCTGTTAGATAGCTGCGTATTGGATTTAGAAGCAGATATTTCCCTGTGCTTACTGCTGTTTCTTCCACATGCCGGTATTTTTCTGAAAACGCCTGTTTTGAGACTCTGCACAGAAAGTGTTTGCAGACTGCTGAATTCACACACGGGTTTAACTCTGGAAGTTGAGTGCACACATTGACAACCGTTCTGTTAGAAAGCTGCGTTTTGGATTTAGAAGCAGATATTTCCCTGTGCTTACTGCTGTTTCTTCCATATGCCGGTATTGGGCTGAAAACGTCTGTTTTCAGACTCTGCACCGAAAGTGTTTGCAGATTGCTGAATCCACACACGGGTTTAACTCTGGAAGTTGAGTGCACACATTGACAACCGTTCTGTTAGATAGCTGCGTTTTGGATTTAGAAACAGATATTTCCCTGTGCTTACTGCTGTTTCTTCCATATGCCGGTATAGGGCTGAAAACGCCTGTTTTGAGACTCTGCACAGAAAGTGTTTGCAGACTGCTGAATCCACACACGGGTTTAACTCTGGAAGTTGAGCGCACACATTGACAACCGTTCTGTTAGAAAGCTGCGTTTTGGATTTAGAAGCAGATATTTCCCTGTGCTTACTGCTGTTTCTTCCATATGCCGGTATTGGGCTGAAAACGTCTGTTTTGAGACTCTGCACCGAAAGTGTTTGCAGATTGTTGAATCCACACACGGGTTTAACTCTGGAAGTTGAGTGCACACATTGACAACCGTTCTGTTAGATAGCTGCGTTTTGGATTTAGAAACAGATATTTCCCTGTGCTTACTGCTGTTTCTTCCATATGCCGGTATAGGGCTGAAAACGCCTGTTTTGAGACTCTGCACAGAAAGTGTTTGCAGACTGCTGAATCCACACACGGGTTTAACTCTGGAAGTTGAGTGCACACATTGAGAACCGTTCTGCTGGAAAGCTGCGTTTTGGATTTAGAAGCAGATATTTCCCTGTGCTTACTGCTGTTTCTACCGCATGCCAGTATTTTTCTGAAAACGCCTGTTTTGAGACTCTGCACAGAAAGTGTTTGCAAGCTGCTGAATCCATACACGGGTTAAACTCTTCAAGTTGAGTGCACACGTTGACAACCGTTCTGTTAGATAGCTGCGTTTTGGATATAGAAGCAGATATTTCCCTGTGCTTACTGCTATTTCTTGATATGCCGGTATTGGCCTGAAAACGCCTGTTTTGGGACTCTGCACAGAACGGGTTTGCAGACTGCTGAATCCACACACGGGTTTAACTCTGGAAGTTGAGTGCACACATTGACAACCATTCTGTTAGATAGCTGCGTTTTGGATTTAGAAGCAGATATTTCCCTGTGCTTACTGCTGTTTCTTCCATATGCCGGTATTGGGCTGAAAACGCCTGTTTTGAGACTCTGCACAGAAAGTGTTTGCAAGCTGCTGAATCCATACACGGGTTAAACTCTTCAAGTTGAGTGCACACGTTGACAACCGTTCTGTTAGATAGCTGCGTTTTGGATATAGAAGCAGATATTTCCCTGTGCTTACTGCTATTTCTTGATATGCCAGTATTGGGCTGAAAACGCCTGTTTTGGGACTCTGCACAGAACGGGTTTGCAGACTGCTGAATCCACACACGTGTTTAACTCTGGACGTTGAGTGCACACATTGACAACCATTCTGTTAGATAGCTGCGTTTTGGATTTAGAAGCAGATATTTCCCTGTGCTTACTGCTGTTTCTTCCATATGCCGGTATTGGGCTGAAAACGCCTGTTTTGGGACTCTGCACAGAAAGCGTTTGCAGACTGCTGAATCCACACACGGGTTTAACTCTGGAAGTTGAGTGCACACATTGACAACCGTTCTGTTAGAAAGCTGCGTTTTGGATTTAGAAGCAGATATTTCCCTGTGCTTACTGCTGGTTCTTCCATATGCCGATATTCGGCTGAAAACGCCTGTTTTGGGACTCTGCACAGAAAGTGTTTGCAGACTGCTGAATCCACACACGGGTTTAACTCTGGAAGTTGAGTGCACACATTGACAACCGTTCTGTTAGATAGCTGCGTATTGGATTTAGAAGCAGATATTTCCCTGTGCTTACTGCTGTTTCTTCCACATGCCGGTATTTTTCTGAAAACGCCTGTTTTGAGACTCTGCACAGAAAGTGTTTGCAGACTGCTGAATTCACACACGGGTTTAACTCTGGAAGTTGAGTGCACACATTGACAACCGTTCTGTTAGAAAGCTGCGTTTTGGATTTAGAAGCAGATATTTCCCTGTGCTTACTGCTGTTTCTTCCATATGCCGGTACTGGGATGAAAACGCCTGTTTTGGGACTCTGCACAGAAAGTGTTTGCTGACTGCTGAATCCACACATGGTTTTAACTCTGGAAGTTGAGTGCACACATTTACAACCGTTCTATTAGATAGCTGCGTTTTAGATTTAGAAGCAGATATTTCCCTGTGCTTTCTGCTGTTTCTTCCATATGCCGGTATTGGGCTGAAAACGCCTGTTTTGGGACTCTGCACAGAAAGTGTTTGCAGACTACTGAATCCCCACACGGGTTTAACTCTGGAAGTTGAGTGCACACATTGACAACCGTTCCCTTAGATAGCTGCGTTTTGGATTTAGAAGCCGATATTTCCCTGTGCTTACTGCTGTTTCTTCCATAGGCCGGTATTTTTCGGAAAACGCCTGTTTTGAGACTCTGCACAGAAAGTGTTTGCAGACTGCTAAATACACACACGGGTTTAACTCTGGAAGTTGAGTGCACACATTGACAACCATACTGTTAGATAGCTCCATTATGGATTTAGAAGCAGATATTTCCCTGTACTTACTGCTGCTTCTTCCTTATGCCGTTATTGGGCTGAAAACGCCGGTTTTTTGACTCTGCACAGAAAGTGTTTGCAGACTGCTGAATCCACACACGGGTTTTACTCTGGAGGTTGAGTGCACACATTGACAACCGTTCTGTTAGATAGCTGCGTTTTGGATTTAGAATTATATATTTCCATTTGCTTACTGCTGTTTCTTCCATATGCCGGCATTGGGCTGAAAACGCCTGTTTTGGGACTCTGCAGAGACAGTGTTTGCAGACTGCTGAATCCACACTCGGCTTTAACTCTGGAAGTTGAGTGCACACATTGACAACCGTTCTGTTAGATAGCTGCGTTTTGGACTTAGAAGCAGATATTTCCCTGTGCTTACTGCTGTTTCTTCCATATGCCGGTATTGGGCTGAAAACGCCTGTTTTGAGACTCTGCACAGAAAGCGTTTGCAGACTGCTGAATCCACACACGGGTTTAACTCTGGAAGTTGAGTGCACACATTGAGAACCGTTCTGTTAGAAAGCTGCGTTTTGGATTTAGAAGCAGATATTTCCCTGTGCTTACTGCTGTTTCTTCCGCATGCCGTTATTTTTCTGAAAACGCCTGTTTTGAGACTCTGCACAGAAAGTGTTTGCAAGCTGCTGAATACATACACGGGTTAAACTCTGCAAGTTGAGTGCACACATTGACAACCGTTCTGTTAGATAGCTGCGTTTTGGATTTAGAAGCATTTATTTCCCTGTGCTTACTGCTGTTTCTTCCACATGCCGGTATTGGGCTGAAAACGCCTGTTTTGGGACTCTGCACAAAAAGTGTTTGCAGACTGCTGAATCAACACACGGGTTTAACTCTGGAAGTTGAGTGCACACATTGACAACCGTTCTGTTAGATAGCTGCGTTTTGCATTTAGAAGCAGATATTTCCCTGTGCTTACTGCTGTTTCTTCCATATGCCGATACTGGGCTGAAAACGCCTGTTTTGGGACACTGCACAAAAAGTGTTTGCAGACTGCTGAATCCACACACGGGTTTAACTCTGGAAGTTGAGTGCACACATTGACAACCGTTCTGTTAGATAGCTGCGTTTTTGTATTTAGAAGCAGATATTTCTCTGTGCTTATTGCTGTTTCTTCCGTATGACAGTATTGGGCTGAAAACGCCTCTTTTGGGACTCTGCACAGAAAGTGTTTGCAGACTGCTGAATCCACACACGGGTTTAACTCTGGAAGTTGAGTGCACACATTGACAACCGTTCTGTTAGAAAGCTGCGTTTTGGATTTAGAAGCAGATATTTCCCTGTGCTTACTGCTGGTTCTTCCATATGCCGATATTCGGCTGAAAACGCCTGTTTTGGGACTCTGCACAGAAAGCGTTTGCAGACTGCTGAATCCACACACGGGTTTAACTCTGGAAGTTGAGTGTACACATTGACAACCGTTCTGTTAGATAGCTGCGTATTGGATTTAGAAGCAGATATTTCCCTGTGCTTACTGCTGTTTCTTCCACATGCCGGTATTGGGCTGAAAACGCCTGTTTTGGGACTCTGCACAAAAAGTGTTTGCAGACTGCTGAATCAACACACGGGTTTAACTCTGGAAGTTGAGTGCACACATTGACAACCGTTCTGTTAGATAGCTGCGTTTTGGATTTAGAAGCAGATATTTCCCTGTGCTTACTGCTGTTTCTTCCATATGCCGATACTGGGCTGAAAACGCCTGTTTTGGGACACTGCACAAAAAGTGTTTGCAGACTGCTGAATCCACACACGGGTTTAACTCTGGAAGTTGAGTGCACACATTGACAACCGTTCTGTTAGATAGCTGCGTTTTTGTATTTAGAAGCAGATATTTCTCTGTGCTTATTGCTGTTTCTTCCGTATGACAGTATTGGGCTGAAAACGCCTCTTTTGGGACTCTGCACAGAAAGTGTTTGCAGACTGCTGAATCCACACACGGGTTTAACTCTGGAAGTTGAGTGCACACATTGACAACCGTTCTGTTAGAGAGCTGCGTTTTGGATTTAGAAGCAGATATTTCCCTGTGCTTACTGCTGTTTCTTCCTTATGCCGGTATTGGGCTGAAAACGCCTGTTTTGAGACTCTGCACAGAAAGCGTTTGCAGACTACTGAATCCACACACGGTTTTAACTCTGGAAGTTGAGTGCACACATTGACAACCGTTCTGTTAGAAAGCTGCGTTTTGGTTTTAGAAGCAAATATTTCCCTGTGCTTACTGCTATTTCTTCCATATGCCAATATTCGGCTGAAAACGCCTGTTTTGGGACACTGCACAAAAAGTGTTTGCAGACTGCTGAATCCACACACTGGTATAACTCTGGAAATTGAGTGCACACATTGACAACGGTTCTGTTAGATAGCTGCGTTTTGAATATAGAAGCAGATATTTCCCTGTGCTTACTGCTATTTCTTGATATGCCGGTATTGGGATGAAAACGCCTGTTTTGAGACTCGGCACAGAAAGTGTTTGCAGACTGCTGAATCCCCACACTGGTTTAACTCTGGAAGTTGAGTGCCCACATTGACAACCGTTCTGTTAGATAGCTGCGTTTTGGATTTAGAAGCAGATATTTCCCTGTGCTTACTGCTGTTTCACCATATGCCGGTATTGGGCTGAAAACGCCTGTTTTGAGACTCTGCACAGAAAGCGTTTGCAGACTGCTGAATCCACACACGTGTTTATCTCTGGAAGTTGAGTGCACACATTGACAACCGTTCTGTTAGATAGCTGCGTTTTGGATTTAGAAGCAGATATTTCCGTTTGCTTACTGCTGTTTCTTCCTTATGCCGGTAATGGGCTGAAAACGCCTGTTTTGAGACTCTGCACAGAAAGTGTTTGCAGACTACTGAATCCACACACGGGTTTAACTCTGGAAGTTGAGTGCACACATTGACAACCGTTTTGTTAGAAAGCTGCATTTTGGATTTAGAAGCAGATATTTCACTGTGCTTTCCGCTGTTTCTTCCATATGCCGATATTCGGCTGAAAACGCCTGTTTTGAGACTCTGCACAGAAAGTGTTTGCAGAATGCTGAATCCACACAAGGGTTTACCTCTGGAAGTTGAGTGCACACATTGACGACCGTTCTGTTAGATAGATGCGTTTTGGATTTAGAAGCAGATATTTCCCTGTGCTTTCTGCTGTTTCTTCCTTATGCCGATATTTTTCTGAAAACGCCTGTTTTGAGACTCTGCACAGAAAGTGTTTGCAGACTGCTGAATACACACAAGGGTTTAACTCTGGAAGTTGAGTCCACACATTGACAACCGTTCTGTTAGATAGCTGCATTTTGGATTTAGAAGCAGATATTTCCCTGTGTTTACTGCTGTTTCTTCCATATGCCAGTAAGGGGCTGAAAACGCCTGTTTTGTGACTCTGCACAGAAAGTGTTTGCAGACTGTTGAATCCACACACGGGTTTAACTCTGGAAGTTGAGTGCACATATTGACAACCGTTCTGTTAGATAGCTGCGTTTTCGATTTAGAAGCAGATATTTCCCTTTACTTACTGCTGCTTCTTCCATATGCCGGTATTGGGCTGAAAACGCCTGTTTTGGGACTCTGCACAGAAAGTGTTTGTAGACTACTGAATCCCCACTCGGGTTTAACTCTGGAATTTGAGTGCACACATTGACAACCGTTCTGTTAGATAGCTGCGTTTTGGATTTAGAAGCAGATATTTCCCTTTGCTTACTGCTGTTTCTTCTATATGCCGGTATTGGGCTGAAAACGCCTGTTTTGAGACTCTGCACAGAAAGCGTTTGCAGACTGCTGAATCCACACACGGGTTTAACTCTGGAATTTGAGTGCACACATTGACAACCGTTCTGTTAGAAAGTTGCGTTTTGGATTTAGAAGCAGATATTTCCCTGTGCTTACTGCTCTTTCATCCACATGACGGTATTTTTCTGAAAACGCCTGTTTTGGGACTCTGCACAGAAAGTGTTTGCAGACTGCTGAATCCACACACGGGTTTAACTCTGGAAGTTGAGTGCACACATTGAGAACCGTTCTGCTGGAAAGCTGCGTTTTGGATTTAGAAGCAGATATTTCCCTGTGCTTACTGCTGTTTCTTCCGCATGCCAGTATTTTTCTGAAAGCGCCTGTTTTGAGACTCTGCACAGAAAGTGTTTGCAAGCTGCTGAATCCATACACGGGTTAAACTCTTCAAGTTGAGTGCACACGCTGACAACCGTTCTGTTAGATAGCTGCGTTTTGGATATAGAAGCAGATATTTCCCTGTGCTTACTGCTATTTCTTGATATGCCGGTATTGGCCTGAAAACGCCTGTTTTGGGACTCTGCACAGAACGGGTTTGCAGACTGCTGAATCCACACACGGGTTTAACTCTGGAAGTTGAGTGCACACATTGACAACCATTCTGTTAGATAGCTGCGTTTTGGATTTAGAAGCAGATATTTCCCTGTGCTTACTGCTGTTTCTTCCATATGCCGGTATTGGGCTGAAAACACCTGTTTTGAGACTCTGCACAGAAAGTGTTTGCAAGCTGCTGAATCCATACACGGGTTAAACTCTTCAAGTTGAGTGCACACGTTGACAACCGTTCTGTTAGATAGCTGCGTTTTGGATATAGAAGCAGATATTTCCCTGTGCTTACTGCTATTTCTTGATATGCCGGTATTGGGCTGAAAACGCCTGTTTTGGGACTCTGCACAGAACGGGTTTGCAGACTGCTGAATCCACACACGGGTTTAACTCTGGACGTTGAGTGCACACATTGACAACCGTTCTGTTAGATAGCTGCGTTTTGGATTTAGAAGCAGATATTTCCCTGTGCTTACTGCTGTTTCTTCCATATGCCGGTATTGGGCTGAAAACGCCTGTTTTGGGACTCTGCACAGAAAGCGTTTGCAGACTGCTGAATCCACACACGGGTTTAACTCTGGAAGTTGAGTGCACACATTGACAACCGTTCTGTTAGAAAGCTGCGTATTGGATTTAGAAGCAGATATTTCCCTGTGCTTACTGCTGTTTCTTCCACATGCCGGTATTTTTCTGAAAACGCCTGTTTTGAGACTCTGCACAGAAAGTGTTTGCAGACTGCTGAATTCACACACGGGTTTAACTCTGGAAGTTGAGTGCACACATTGACAACCGTTCTGTTAGAAAGCTGCGTTTTGGATTTAGAAGCAGATATTTCCCTGTGCTTACTGCTGTTTCTTCCATATGCCGGTACTGGGATGAAAACGCCTGTTTTGGGACTCTGCACAGAAATTGTTTGCTGACTGCTGAATCCACACATGGGTTTAACTCTGGAAGTTGAGTGCACACATTTACAACCGTTCTATTAGATAGCTGCGTTTTAGATTTAGAAGCAGATATTTCCCTGTGCTTTCTGCTGTTTCTTCCATATGCCGGTATTGGGCTGAAAACGCCTGTTTTGGGACTCTGCACAGAAAGTGTTTGCAGACTACTGAATCCCCACACGGGTTTAACTCTGGAAGTTGAGTGCACACATTGACAACCGTTCTGTTAGATAGCTGCGTTTTGGATTAAGAAGCAGATATTTCCCTGTGCTTACTGCTCTTTCTTCCATATGCCGATATTCTTCTGAAAACGCCTGTTTTGAGACTCTGCACAGAAATTGTTTGCAGACTGCTGAATCCACACACGGGTTTAACTCTGGAAGTTGAGTGCACACATTGACAACCGTTCGGCTGGATAGCTTCGTTTTGGATTTAGAAGCAGATATTTCCCTGTGCTTACTGCTGTTTCTTCCATATGCCGATATTTTTCTGAAAACGCCTGTTTTGAGACTCTGCACAGAAAGTGTTTGCAGACTGCTGAATCCACACACTGGTTTAACTCTGGAAGTTGAGTGCACACATTGACAACCGTTTTCTTAGATAGCTGCGTTTTGGATTTAGAAGCCGATATTTCCCTGTGCTTACTGCTGTTTCTTCCATAGGCCGGTATTTTTCGGAAAACGCCTGTTTTGAGACTCTGCACAGAAAGTGTTTGCTGACTGCTAAATACACACACGGGTTTAACTCTGGAAGTTGAGTGCACACATTGACAACCATACTGTTAGATAGCTCCATTATGGATTTAGAAGCAGATATTTCCCTGTACTTACTGCTGTTTCTTCCTTATGCCGTTATTGGGCTGAAAACGCCTGTTTTTTGACTCTGCACAAAAAGTGTTTGCAGACTGTTGAATCCACACACGGGTTTAACTCTGGAAGTTGAGTGCACACATTGACAACCATTCTGTTAGATAGCTGCGTTTTGGATTTAGAAGGAGATATTTCCCTGTGCTTACTGCTGTTTCTTCCATATGCCGGTATTGGGCTGAAAACACCTGTTTTGGGACTCTGCACAAAAAGTGTTTGCAGACTGCTGAATCCACACACGGGTTTAACTCTGGAAGTTGAGTGCACACATTGACAACCGTTCTGTTAGATAGCTGCGTTTTGGATTTAGAAGCAGATATTTCCCTGTGCTTACTGCTGTTTCTTCCATATGCCGGTATTGGGCTGATAACGACCTTTTTGAGACTCTGCAAAGAAATTGTTTGCAGACTGCTGAATCCACACACGGGTTTAACTCTGGAATTTGAGTGCACACATTGACAACCGTTCTGTTAGGTAGCTGCGTTATGGATTTAGAAATAGATAATTCCCTGTGCTTACTGCTGTTTCTTCCATATGCCGGTATTGGGCTGAAAACGCCTGTTTTGGGACTCTGAACAAAAAGTGTTTGCAGACTGCTGAATCCACACACGGGTTTAACGCTGGAAGTTGAGTGCACACGTTGACAACCGTTCTGTTAGATAGCTGCGTTTTGGATTTAGAAGCAGATATTTCCCTGTGCTTACGGCTGTTTCTTCCATATGCCGGTATTGGGCTGAAAACGCCTGTTTTGGGACTCTGCACAGAAAGCGTTTGCAGACTGCTGAATCCACACACGGGTTTAACTCTGGAAGTTGAGTGCACACATTGACAACCGTTCTGTTAGAAAGCTGCGTTTTGGATTTAGAAGCAGATATTTCCCTGTGCTTACTGCTGGTTCTTCCATATACCGATATTCGGCTGAAAACGCCTGTTTTGGGACTCTGCACAGAAAGCGTTTGCAGACTGCTGAATCCACACACGGGTTTAACTCTGGAAGTTGAGTGCACACATTGACAACCGTTCTGTTAGATAGCTGCGTATTGGATTTAGAAGCAGATATTTCCCTGTGCTTACTGCTGTTTCTTCCACATGCCGGTATTGGGCTGAAAACGCCTGTTTTGGGACTCTGCACAAAAAGTGTTTGCAGACTGCTGAATCAACACACGGGTTTAACTCTGGAAGTTGAGTGCACACATTGACAACCGTTCTGTTAGATAGCTGCGTTTTGGATTTAGAAGCAGATATTTCCCTGTGCTTACTGCTGTTTCTTCCATATGCCGATACTGGGCTGAAAACGCCTGTTTTGGGACACTGCACAAAAAGTGTTTGCAGACTGCTGAATCCACACACGGGTTTAACTCTGGAAGTTGAGTGCACACATTGACAACCGTTCTGTTAGATAGCTGCGTTTTTGTATTTAGAAGCAGATATTTCTCTGTGCTTATTGCTGTTTCTTCCGTATGACAGTATTGGGCTGAAAACGCCTCTTTTGGGACTCTGCACAGAAAGTGTTTGCAGACTGCTGAATCCACACACGGGTTTAACTCTGGAAGTTGAGTGCACACATTGACAACCGTTCTGTTAGATAGCTGCGTTTTGGATTTAGAAGCAGATATTTCCCTGTGCTTACTGCTGTTTCTTCCATATGCCGGTATTGGGCTGAAAACGCCTGTTTTGAGACTCTGCACAGAAAGCGTTTGCAGACTACTGAATCCACACACGGTTTTAACTCTGGAAGTTGAGTGCACACATTGACAACCGTTCTGTTAGAAAGCTGCGTTTTGGTTTTAGAAGCAAATATTTCCCTGTGCTTACTGCTATTTCTTCCATATGCCAATATTCGGCTGAAAACGCCTGTTTTGGGACACTGCACAAAAAGTGTTTGCAGACTGCTGAATCCACACACGGGTATAACTCTGGAAATTGAGTGCACACATTGACAACGGTTCTGTTAGATAGCTGCGTTTTGGATATAGAAGCAGATATTTCCCTGTGCTTACTGCTATTTCTTGATATGCCGGTATTGGGATGAAAACGCCTGTTTTGAGACTCGGCACAGAAAGTGTTTGCAGACTGCTGAATCCCCACACTGGTTTAACTCTGGAAGTTGAGTGCCCACATTGACAACCGTTCTGTTAGATAGCTGCGTTTTGGATTTAGAAGCAGATATTTCCCTGTGCTTACTGCTGTTTCACCATATGCCGGTATTGGGCTGAAAACGCCTGTTTTGAGACTCTGCACAGAAAGCGTTTGCAGACTGCTGAATCCACACACGTGTTTATCTCTGGAAGTTGAGTGCACACATTGACAACCGTTCTGTTAGATAGCTGCGTTTTGGATTTAGAAGCAGATATTTCCGTTTGCTTACTGCTGTTTCTTCCTTATGCCGGTAATGGGCTGAAAACGCCTGTTTTGAGACTCTGCACAGAAAGTGTTTGCAGACTACTGAATCCACACACGGGTTTAACTCTGGAAGTTGAGTGCACACATTGACAACCGTTTTGTTAGAAAGCTGCATTTTGGATTTAGAAGCAGATATTTCACTGTGCTTTCCGCTGTTTCTTCCATATGCCGATATTCGGCTGAAAACGCCTGTTTTGAGACTCTGCACAGAAAGTGTTTGCAGAATGCTGAATCCACACAAGGGTTTATCTCTGGAAGTTGAGTGCACACATTGACGACCGTTCTGTTAAATAGATGCGTTTTGGATTTAGAAGCAGATATTTCCCTGTGCTTTCTGCTGTTTCTTCCTTATGCCGATATTTTTCTGAAAACGCCTGTTTTGAGACTCTGCACAGAAAGTGTTTGCAGACTGCTGAATACACACAAGGGTTTAACTCTGGAAGTTGAGTCCACACATTGACAACCGTTCTGTTAGATAGCTGCATTTTGGATTTAGAAGCAGATATTTCCCTGTGTTTACTGCTGTTTCTTCCATATGCCAGTAAGGGGCTGAAAACGCCTGTTTTGTGACTCTGCACAGAAAGTGTTTGCAGACTGTTGAATCCACACACGGGTTTAACTCTGGAAGTTGAGTGCACATATTGACAACCGTTCTGTTAGATAGCTGCGTTTTCGATTTAGAAGCAGATATTTCCCTTTACTTACTGCTGCTTCTTCCATATGCCGGTATTGGGCTGAAAACGCCTGTTTTGGGACTCTGCACAGAAAGTGTTTGTAGACTACTGAATCCCCACTCGGGTTTAACTCTGGAATTTGAGTGCACACATTGACAACCGTTCTGTTAGAAAGTTGCGTTTTGGATTTAGAAGCAGATATTTCCCTGTGCTTACTGCTGGTTCTTCCATATGTCGATATTCGGCTGAAAACGCCTGTTTTGGGACTCTGCACAGAAAGTGTTTGCAGACTGCTGAATTCACACACGGGTTTAACTCTGGAAGTTGAGTGCACACATTGACAACCGTTCTGTTAGATAGCTGCGTATTGGATTTAGAAGCAGATATTTCCCTGTGCTTACTGCTCTTTCATCCACATGACGGTATTTTTCTGAAAACGCCTGTTTTGGGACTCTGCAAAGAAAGTGTTTGCAGACTGCTGAATCCACACACGGGTTTAACTCTGGAAGTTGAGTGCACACATTGAGAACCGTTCTGCTGGAAAGCTGCGTTTTGGATTTAGAAGCAGATATTTCCCTGTGCTTACTGCTGTTTCTTCCGCATGCCAGTATTTTTCTGAAAGCGCCTGTTTTGAGACTCTGCACAGAAAGTGTTTGCAAGCTGCTGAATCCATACACGGGTTAAACTCTTCAAGTTGAGTGCACACGTTGACAACCGTTCTGTTAGATAGCTGCGTTTTGGATATAGAAGCAGATATTTCCCTGTGCTTACTGCTATTTCTTGATATGCCGGTATTGGCCTGAAAACGCCTGTTTTGGGACTCTGCACAGAACGGGTTTGCAGACTGCTGAATCCACACACGGGTTTAACTCTGGAAGTTGAGTGCACACATTGACAACCATTCTGTTAGATAGCTGCGTTTTGGATTTAGAAGCAGATATTTCCCTGTGCTTACTGCTGTTTCTTCCATATGCCGGTATTGGGCTGAAAACACCTGTTTTGAGACTCTGCACAGAAAGTGTTTGCAAGCTGCTGAATCCATACACGGGTTAAACTCTTCAAGTTGAGTGCACACGTTGACAACCGTTCTGTTAGATAGCTGCGTTTTGGATATAGAAGCAGATATTTCCCTGTGCTTACTGCTATTTCTTGATATGCCGGTAATGGGCTGAAAACGCCTGTTTTGGGACTCTGCACAGAACGGGTTTGCAGACTGCTGAATCCACACACGGGTTTAACTCTGGACGTTGAGTGCACACATTGACAACCATTCTGTTAGATAGCTGCGTTTTGGATTTAGAAGCAGATATTTCCCTGTGCTTACTGCTGTTTCTTCCACATGCCGGTATTTTTCTGAAAACGCCTGTTTTGAGACTCTGCACAGAAAGTGTTTGCAGACTGCTGAATTCACACACGGGTTTAACTCTGGAAGTTGAGTGCACACATTGACAACCGTTCTGTTAGAAAGCTGCGTTTTGGATTTAGAAGCAGATATTTCCCTGTGCTTACTGCTGTTTCTTCCATATGCCGGTACTGGGATGAAAACGCCTGTTTTGGGACTCTGCACAGAAATTGTTTGCTGACTGCTGAATCCACACATGGGTTTAACTCTGGAAGTTGAGTGCACATATTTACAACCGTTCTATTAGATAGCTGTGTTTTAGATTTAGAAGCAGATATTTCCCTGTGCTTTCTGCTGTTTCTTCCATATGCCGGTATTGGGCTGAAAACGCCTGTTTTGGGACTCTGCACAGAAAGTGTTTGCAGACTACTGAATCCCCACACGGGTTTAACTCTGGAAGTTGAGTGCACACATTGACAACCGTTCTGTTAGATAGCTGCGTTTTGGATTAAGAAGCAGATATTTCCCTGTGCTTACTGCTCTTTCTTCCATATGCCGATATTCTTCTGAAAACGCCTGTTTTGAGACTCTGCACAGAAATTGTTTGCAGACTGCTGAATCCACACACGGGTTTAACTCTGGAAGTTGAGTGCACACATTGACAACCGTTCTGCTGGATAGCTTCGTTTTGGATTTAGAAGCAGATATTTCCCTGTGCTTACTGCTGTTTCTTCCATATGCCGATATTTTTCTGAAAACGCCTGTTTTGAGACTCTGCACAGAAAGTGTTTGCAGACTGCTGAATCCACACACTGGTTTAACTCTGGAAGTTGAGTGCACACATTGACAACCGTTTTCTTAGATAGCTGCGTTTTGGATTTAGAAGCCGATATTTCCCTGTGCTTACTGCTGTTTCTTCCATAGGCCGGTATTGGGCTGAAAACGCCTGTTTTGGGACTCTGCACAAAAAGTGTTTGCAGACTGCTGAATCAACACATGGGTTTAACTCTGGAAGTTGAGTGCACACATTGACAACCATTCTGTTAGATAGCTGCGTTTTGGATTTAGAAGCAGATATTTCCCTGTGCTTACTGCTGTTTCTTCCATATGCCGGTATTGGGCTGAAAACGCCTGTTTTGAGACTCTGCAGAGAAAGTGTTTGCAGACTGCTGAATCCACACACGGGTTTAACTCTGGAAGTTGAGTGCACACATTGACAACCGTTCTGTTAGATAGCTGCGTTTTTGTATTTAGAAGCAGATATTTCTCTGTGCTTATTGCTGTTTCTTCCGTATGACAGTATTGGGCTGAAAACGCCTCTTTTGGGACTCTGCACAGAAAGTGTTTGCAGACTGCTGAATCCACACACGGGTTTAACTCTGGAAGTTGAGTGCACACATTGACAACCGTTCTGTTAGATAGCTGCGTTTTGGATTTAGAAGCAGATATTTCCCTGTGCTTACTGCTGTTTCTTCCATATGCCGGTATTGGGCTGAAAACGCCTGTTTTGAGACTCTGCACAGAAAGCGTTGGCAGACTACTGAATCCACACACGGTTTTAACTCTGGAAGTTGAGTGCACACATTGACAACCGTTCTGTTAGAAAGCTGCGTTTTGGTTTTAGAAGCAAATATTTCCCTGTGCTTACTGCTATTTCTTCCATATGCCAATATTCGGCTGAAAACGCCTGTTTTGGGACTCTGCACAAAAAGTGTTTGCAGACTGCTGAATCCACACACGGGTATAACCCTGGAAATTGAGTGCACACATTGACAACGGTTCTGTTAGATAGCTGCGTTTTGGATATAGAAGCAGATATTTCCCTGTGCTTACTGCTATTTCTTGATATGCCGGTATTGGGATGAAAACGCCTGTTTTGAGACTCGGCACAGAAAGTGTTTGCAGACTGCTGAATCCACATATGGGTTTAACTCTGGAAGTTGAGTGCACACATTGACAACCGTTCTGTTAGATAGCTGCGTTTTGGATTTAGAAACAGATATTTCCCTGTGCTTGCTGCTATTTCTTCCATATGCCGGTATTGGGCTGAAAAGGCCTGTTTTGAGACTCTGCACAGAATGTGTTTGCAGACTGCTGAATCCACACACGGGTTTAACTGTGGAAGTTGAGTGCACACATTGACAACCGTTCTCTTAGATAGCTGTGTTTTGGATTTAGAAGCAGATATTTCCCTGTGCTTACTGCTGTTTCTTCCATATGCTGGTATTGGGCTGAAAACGCCTGTTTTGGGACTCTGCACAGAAAGTGTTTGCAGACTGTTGAATCCACACACGGGTTTAAGTCCGGAAGTTGAGTGCACACATTGAAAACCGTTCTGTTAGTTAGCTCCGGTTTGGATTTAGAAGCAGATATTTCCCTGTGCTTACTGCTGCTTCTTACATATGCCGGTATTGGGCTGAGAACGCCTGTTTTGGGACTCTGCACAGAAAGTGTTTGCAGACTGCTGAATCCACACACGGGTTTAACTCTGGAAGTTGACTGCTCACATTGACAACCGTTCTGTTAGAAAGCTGCGTTTTGGATTTAGAAGCAGATATTTCCCTGTCCTGACTGCTGTTTCTTCCATATGTCAGTATTGGGCTGTAAACGCCTGTTTTGGGACTCTGCACAGAAAGTGTTTGCAGACTCCTGAATCCACACACGCGTTTAATTCTGGAAGTTGAGTGCACACATTGACAACCGTACTGTTAGATAGCTGCGTTTCGGATTTAGAAGCAGATATTTCCCTGTGCCTACTGCTGTTTCTTCCCTATGCCGGTTTTGGGATGCAAACGCCTGTTTGGGACTCTGCACAGAAAGTGTTTGCAGACTGCTGAATCCACACACGGGTTTAACTCTGGAAGTTGAGTGCACACATTGACAACCATTCTGTTAGATAGCTGCGTTTTGGATTTAGAAGCAGATATTTCCCTGTGCTGACTGCTGTTTCTTTCATATGCCCTTATTGGCCTGAAAACGCCTGTTATGACTCTGAACAGAAATTGTTTGCAGACTGCTGAATCCACACACGGGTTTAACTCTGGAAGTTGAGTGCTCAGATTGTCAACCGTTCTGTTAGATAGCTGCATTTGGATTTAGAAGCAGATATTTCCCTATGGTTACTGCTGTTTCTTCCTTATGCCGGTATTGGGCTGAAAACGCCTGTTTTGGAACTCTGCACAGAAAATGTTTGCAGACTGCTGAAACCACACACGGGTTTAACTCTGGAAGTTGAGTGCACACATTGACAAGCGTTCCGTTAGATAGCTGTGGTTTGGATTTAGAAGCAGGTATTTCCCTGTGCTTACTGCTATTTCTTCCATGTGCCGGTATTGGGCTGAAAACGCTTGTTTTGGGACTCTGCACAGAAAGTGTTTGCAGACTGCTGAATCCCCACTCGGGTTTAACTCTGGAATTTGAGTGCACACATTGACAACCGTTCTGTTAGATAGCTGCGTTTTGGATTTAGAAGCAGATATTTCCCTGTGCTTACTGCTGTTTCTTCTATATGCCGGTATTGGGCTGAAAACGCCTGTTTTGAGACTCTGCACAGAAAGCGTTTGCAGACTGCTGAATCCACACACGGGTTTAACTCTGGAAGTTGAGTGCACACATTGACAACCGTTCTGTTAGAAAGTTGCGTTTTGGATTTAGAAGCAGATATTTCCCTGTGCTTACTGCTGGTTCTTCCATATGTCGATATTCGGCTGAAAACGCCTGTTTTGGGACTCTGCACAGAAAGTGTTTGCAGACTGCTGAATTCACACACGGGTTTAACTCTGGAAGTTGAGTGCACACATTGACAACCGTTCTGTTAGATAGCTGCGTATTGGATTTAGAAGCAGATATTTCCCTGTGCTTACTGCTCTTTCATCCACATGACGGTATTTTTCTGAAAACACCTGTTTTGGGACTCTGCACAGAAAGTGTTTGCAGACTGCTGAATCCACACACGGGTTTAACTCTGGAAGTTGAGTGCACACATTGAGAACCGTTCTGCTGGAAAGCTGCGTTTTGGATTTAGAAGCAGATATTTCCCTGTGCTTACTGCTGTTTCTTCCGCATGCCAGTATTTTTCTGAAAACGCCTGTTTTGAGACTCTGCACAGAAAGTGTTTGCAAGCTGCTGAATCCATACACGGGTTAAACTCTTCAAGTTGAGTGCACACGTTGACAACCGTTCTGTTAGATAGCTGCGTTTTGGATATAGAAGCAGATATTTCCCTGTGCTGACTGCTGTTTCTTCCATATGTCAGTATTGGGCTGTAAACGCCTGTTTTGGGACTCTGCACAGAAAGTGTTTGCAGACTCCTGAATCCACACACGCGTTTAATTCTGGAAGTTGAGTGCACACATTGACAACCGTACTGTTAGATAGCTGCGTTTCGGATTTAGAAGCAGATATTTCCCTGTGCCTACTGCTGTTTCTTCCCTATGCCGGTTTTGGGATGCAAACGCCTGTTTGGGACTCTGCACAGAAAGTGTTTGCAGACTGCTGAATCCACACACGGGTTTAACTCTGGAAGTTGAGTGCACACATTGACAACCATTCTGTTAGATAGCTGCGTTTTGGATTTAGAAGCAGATATTTCCCTGTGCTGACTGCTGTTTCTTTCATATGCCCTTATTGGCCTGAAAACGCCTGTTATGACTCTGAACAGAAATTGTTTGCAGACTGCTGAATCCACACACGGGTTTAACTCTGGAAGTTGAGTGCTCAGATTGTCAACCGTTCTGTTAGATAGCTGCATTTGGATTTAGAAGCAGATATTTCCCTATGGTTACTGCTGTTTCTTCCTTATGCCGGTATTGGGCTGAAAACGCCTGTTTTGGAACTCTGCACAGGAAATGTTTGCAGACTGCTGAAACCACACACGGGTTTAACTCTGGAAGTTGAGTGCACACATTGACAAGCGTTCCGTTAGATAGCTGTGGTTTGGATTTAGAAGCAGGTATTTCCCTGTGCTTACTGCTGTTTCTTCCATGTGCCGGTATTGGGCTGAAAACGCTTGTTTTGGGACTCTGCACAGAAAGTGTTTGCAGACTGCTGAATCCCCACTCGGGTTTAACTCTGGAATTTGAGTGCACACATTGACAACCGTTCTGTTAGATAGCTGCGTTTTGGATTTAGAAGCAGATATTTCCCTGTGCTTACTGCTGTTTCTTCTATATGCCGGTATTGGGCTGAAAACGCCTGTTTTGAGACTCTGCACAGAAAGCGTTTGCAGACTGCTGAATCCACACACGGGTTTAACTCTGGAAGTTGAGTGCACACATTGACAACCGTTCTGTTAGAAAGTTGCGTTTTGGATTTAGAAGCAGATATTTCCCTGTGCTTACTGCTGGTTCTTCCATATGTCGATATTCGGCTGAAAACGCCTGTTTTGGGACTCTGCACAGAAAGTGTTTGCAGACTGCTGAATTCACACACGGGTTTAACTCTGGAAGTTGAGTGCACACATTGACAACCGTTCTGTTAGATAGCTGCGTATTGGATTTAGAAGCAGATATTTCCCTGTGCTTACTGCTCTTTCATCCACATGACGGTATTTTTCTGAAAACACCTGTTTTGGGACTCTGCACAGAAAGTGTTTGCAGACTGCTGAATCCACACACGGGTTTAACTCTGGAAGTTGAGTGCACACATTGAGAACCGTTCTGCTGGAAAGCTGCGTTTTGGATTTAGAAGCAGATATTTCCCTGTGCTTACTGCTGTTTCTTCCGCATGCCAGTATTTTTCTGAAAACGCCTGCTTTGAGACTCTGCACAGAAAGTGTTTGCAAGCTGCTGAATCCATACACGGGTTAAACTCTTCAAGTTGAGTGCACACGTTGACAACCGTTCTGTTAGATAGCTGCGTTTTGGATATAGAAGCAGATATTTCCCTGTGCTTACTGCTATTTCTTGATATGCCAGTATTGGCCTGAAAACGCCTGTTTTGGGACTCTGCACAGAACGGGTTTGCAGACTGCTGAATCCACACACGGGTTTAACTCTGGAAGTTGAGTGCACACATTGACAACCATTCTGTTAGATAGCTGCGTTTTGGATTTAGAAGCAGATATTTCCCTGTGCTTACTGCTGTTTCTTCCATATGCCGGTATTGGGCTGAAAACGCCTGTTTTGGGACTCTGCACAGAAAGCGTTTGCAGACTGCTGAATCCACACACGGGTTTAACTCTGGAAGTTGAGTGCACACATTGACAACCCTTCTGTTAGAAAGCTGCGTGTTGGATTTAGAAGCAGATATTTCCCTGTGCTTACTGCTGGTTCTTCCATATGCCGATATTCGGCTGAAAACGCCTGTTTTGGGACTCTGCACAGAAAGTGTTTGCAGACTGCTGAATCCACACACGGGTTTAACTCTGGAAGTTGAGTGCACACATTGACAACCGTTCTGTTAGATAGCTGCGTATTGGATTTAGAGGCAGATATTTCCCTGTGCTTACTGCTGTTTCTTCCACATGCCGGTATTTTTCTGAAAACGCCTGTTTTGAGACTCTGCACAGAAAGTGTTTGCAGACTGCTGAATTCACACACGGGTTTAACTCTGGAAGTTGAGTGCACACATTGACAACCGTTCTGTTAGAAAGCTGCGTTTTGGATTTAGAAGCATATATTTCCCTGTGCTTACTGCTGTTTCTTCCATATGCCGGTATAGGGCTGAAAACGTCTGTTTTGAGACTCTGCACCGAAAGTGTTTGCAGATTGTTGAATTCACACACGGGTTTAACTCTGGAAGTTGAGTGCACACATTGACAACCGTTCTGTTAGATAGCTGCGTTTTGGATTTAGAAACAGATATTTCCCTGTGCTTACTGCTGTTTCTTCCATATGCCGGTATAGGGCTGACAACGCCTGTTTTGAGACTCTGCACAGAAAGTGTTTGCAGACTGCTGAATCCACACACGGGTTTAACTCTGGAAGTTGAGTGCACACATTGACAACCGTTCTGTTAGAAAGCTGCGTTTTGGATTTAGAAGCAGATATTTCCCTGTGCTTACTGCTGTTTCTTCCATATGCCGGTATTGGGCTGAAAACGTCTGTTTTGAGACTCTGCACCGAAAGTGTTTGCAGATTGTTGAATCCACACACGGGTTTAACTCTGGAAGTTGAGTGCACACATTGACAACCGTTCTGTTAGATAGCTGCGTTTTGGATTTAGAAACAGATATTTCCCTGTGCTTACTGCTGTTTCATCCATATGCCGGTATAGGGCTGAAAACGCCTGTTTTGAGACTCTGCACAGAAAGTGTTTGCAGACTGCTGAATCCACACACGGGTTTAACTCTGGAAGTTGAGTGCACACATTGACAACCGTTCTGTTAGAAAGCTGCGTTTTGGATTTAGAAGCAGATATTTCCCTGTGCTTACTGCTCTTTCTTCCATATGCCGATATTCTTCTGAAAACGCCTGTTTTGAGACTCTGCACAGAAAGTGTTTGCAGACTGCTGAATCCACACACGGGTTTAACTCTGGAAGTTGAGTGCACACATTGACAACCGTTCTGCTGGATAGCTGCGTTTTGGATTTAGAAGCCGATATTTCCCTGTGCTTACTGCTGTTTCTTCCATAGGCCGGTATTTTTCGGAAAACGCCTGTTTTGAGATTCTACACAGAAAGGGTTTGGAGACTGCTAAATACACACACGGGTTTAACTCTGGAAGTTGAGTGCACACATTGACAACCATACTGTTAGATAGCTCCATTTTGGATTTAGAAGCAGATATTTCCCTGTACTTAATGCTGTTTCTTCCTTATGCCGTTATTGGGCTGAAAACGCCTGTTTTTTGACTCTGCACAGAAAGTGTTTGCAGACTGTTGAATCCACACACGGGTTTAAGTCCGGAAGTTGAGTGCACACATTGAAAACCGTTCTGTTAGTTAGCTCCGGTTTGGATTTAGAAGCAGATATTTCCCTGTGCTTACTGCTGCTTCTTACATATGCCGGTATTGGGCTGAAAACGCCTGTTTTGGGACTCTGCACAGAAAGTGTTTGCAGACTGCTGAATCCACACTCGGGTTTAACTCTGGAAGTTGACTGCTCACATTGACAACCGTTCTGTTAGAAAGCTGCGTTTTGGATTTAGAAGCAGATATTTCCCTGTCCTGACTGCTGTTTCTTCCATATGTCAGTATTGGGCTGTAAACGCCTGTTTTGGGACTCTGCACAGAAAGTGTTTGCAGACTCCTGAATCCACACACGCGTTTAATTCTGGAAGTTGAGTGCACACATTGACAACCGTACTGTTAGATAGCTGCGTTTCGGATTTAGAAGCAGATATTTCCCTGTGCCTACTGCTGTTTCTTCCCTATGCCGGTTTTGGGATGCAAACGCCTGTTTGGGACTCTGCACAGAAAGTGTTTGCAGACTGCTGAATCCACACACAGGTTTAACTCTGGAAGTTGAGTGCACACATTGACAACCATTCTGTTAGATAGCTGCGTTTTGGATTTAGAAGCAGATATTTCCCTGTGCTGACTGCTGTTTCTTTCATATGCCCTTATTGGCCTGAAAACGCCTGTTATGACTCTGAACAGAAATTGTTTGCAGACTGCTGAATCCACACACGGGTTTAACTCTGGAAGTTGAGTGCTCAGATTGTCAACCGTTCTGTTAGATAGCTGCATTTGGATTTAGAAGCAGATATTTCCCTATGGTTACTGCTGTTTCTTCCTTATGCCGGTATTGGGCTGAAAACGCCTGTTTTGGAACTCTGCACAGAAAATGTTTGCAGACTGCTGAAACCACACACGGGTTTAACTCTGGAAGTTGAGTGCACACATTGACAAGCGTTCCGTTAGATAGCTGTGGTTTGGATTTAGAAGCAGGTATTTCCCTGTGCTTACTGCTGTTTCTTCCATGTGCCGGTATTGGGCTGAAAACGCTTGTTTTGGGACTCTGCACAGAAAGTGTTTGCAGACTGCTGAATCCCCACTCGGGTTTAACTCTGGAATTTGAGTGCACACATTGACAACCGTTCTGTTAGATAGCTGCGTTTTGGATTTAGAAGCAGATATTTCCCTGTGCTTACTGCTGTTTCTTCCACATGCCGGTATTTTTCTGAAAACGCCTGTTTTGAGACTCTGCACAGAAAGTGTTTGCAGACTGCTGAATTCACACACGGGTTTAACTCTGGAAGTTGAGTGCACACATTGACAACCGTTCTGTTAGAAAGCTGCGTTTTGGATTTAGAAGCATATATTTCCCTGTGCTTACTGCTGTTTCTTCCATATGCCGGTATTGGGCTGAAAACGTCTGTTTTGAGACTCTGCACCGAAAGTGTTTGCAGATTGTTGAATTCACACACGGGTTTAACTCTGGAAGTTGAGTGCACACATTGACAACCGTTCTGTTAGATAGCTGCGTTTTGGATTTAGAAACAGATATTTCCCTGTGCTTACTGCTGTTTCTTCCATATGCCGGTATAGGGCTGACAACGCCTGTTTTGAGACTCTGCACAGAAAGTGTTTGCAGACTGCTGAATCCACACACGGGTTTAACTCTGGAAGTTGAGTGCACACATTGACAACCGTTCTGTTAGAAAGCTGCGTTTTGGATTTAGAAGCAGATATTTCCCTGTGCTTACTGCTGTTTCTTCCATATGCCGGTATTGGGCTGAAAACGTCTGTTTTGAGACTCTGCACCGAAAGTGTTTGCAGATTGTTGAATCCACACACGGGTTTAACTCTGGAAGTTGAGTGCACACATTGACAACCGTTCTGTTAGATAGCTGCGTTTTGGATTTAGAAACAGATATTTCCCTGTGCTTACTGCTGTTTCATCCATATGCCGGTATAGGGCTGAAAACGCCTGTTTTGAGACTCTGCACAGAAAGTGTTTGCAGACTGCTGAATCCACACACGGGTTTAACTCTGGAAGTTGAGTGCACACATTGACAACCGTTCTGTTAGAAAGCTGCGTTTTGGATTTAGAAGCAGATATTTCCCTGTGCTTACTGCTCTTTCTTCCATATGCCGATATTCTTCTGAAAACGCCTGTTTTGAGACTCTGCACAGAAAGTGTTTGCAGACTGCTGAATCCACACACGGGTTTAACTCTGGAAGTTGAGTGCACACATTGACAACCGTTCTGCTGGATAGCTTCGTTTTGGATTTAGAAGCAGATATTTCCCTGTGCTTACTGCTGTTTCTTCCATATGCCGATATTTTTCTGAAAACGCCTGTTTTGAGACTCTGCACAGAAAGTGTTTGCAGACTGCTGAATCCACACACTGGTTTAACTCTGGAAGTTGAGTGCACACATTGACAACCGTTCTCTTAGATAGCTGCGTTTTGGATTTAGAAGCCGATATTTCCCTGTGCTTACTGCTGTTTCTTCCATTGGCCGGTATTTTTCGGAAAACGCCTGTTTTGAGATTCTGCACAGAAAGTGTTTGGAGACTGCTAAATACACACACGGGTTTAACTCTGGAAGTTGAGTGCACACATTGACAACCATACTGTTAGATAGCTCCATTTTGGATTTAGAAGCAGATATTTCCCTGTGCTTACTGCTCTTTCTTCCATATGCCGATATTCTTCTGAAAACGCCTGTTTTGAGACTCTGCACAGAAAGTGTTTGCAGACTGCTGAATCCACACACGGGTTTAACTCTGGAAGTTGAGTGCACACATTGACAACCGTTCTGCTGGATAGCTGCGTTTTGGATTTAGAAGCCGATATTTCCCTGTGCTTACTGCTGTTTCTTCCATAGGCCGGTATTTTTCGGAAAACGCCTGTTTTGAGATTCTACACAGAAAGGGTTTGGAGACTGCTAAATACACACACGGGTTTAACTCTGGAAGTTGAGTGCACACATTGACAACCATACTGTTAGATAGCTCCATTTTGGATTTAGAAGCAGATATTTCCCTGTACTTAATGCTGTTTCTTCCTTATGCCGTTATTGGGCTGAAAACGCCTGTTTTTTGACTCTGCACAGAAAGTGTTTGCAGACTGTTGAATCCACACACGGGTTTAAGTCCGGAAGTTGAGTGCACACATTGAAAACCGTTCTGTTAGTTAGCTCCGGTTTGGATTTAGAAGCAGATATTTCCCTGTGCTTACTGCTGCTTCTTACATATGCCGGTATTGGGCTGAAAACGCCTGTTTTGGGACTCTGCACAGAAAGTGTTTGCAGACTGCTGAATCCACACACGGGTTTAACTCTGGAAGTTGACTGCTCACATTGACAACCGTTCTGTTAGAAAGCTGCGTTTTGGATTTAGAAGCAGATATTTCCCTGTCCTGACTGCTGTTTCTTCCATATGTCAGTATTGGGCTGTAAACGCCTGTTTTGGGACTCTGCACAGAAAGTGTTTGCAGACTCCTGAATCCACACACGCGTTTAATTCTGGAAGTTGAGTGCACACATTGACAACCGTACTGTTAGATAGCTGCGTTTCGGATTTAGAAGCAGATATTTCCCTGTGCCTACTGCTGTTTCTTCCCTATGCCGGTTTTGGGATGCAAACGCCTGTTTGGGACTCTGCACAGAAAGTGTTTGCAGACTGCTGAATCCACACACGGGTTTAACTCTGGAAGTTGAGTGCACACATTGACAACCATTCTGTTAGATAGCTGCGTTTTGGATTTAGAAGCAGATATTTCCCTGTGCTGACTGCTGTTTCTTTCATATGCCCTTATTGGCCTGAAAACGCCTGTTATGACTCTGAACAGAAATTGTTTGCAGACTGCTGAATCCACACACGGGTTTAACTCTGGAAGTTGAGTGCTCAGATTGTCAACCGTTCTGTTAGATAGCTGCATTTGGATTTAGAAGCAGATATTTCCCTATGGTTACTGCTGTTTCTTCCTTATGCCGGTATTGGGCTGAAAACGCCTGTTTTGGAACTCTGCACAGAAAATGTTTGCAGACTGCTGAAACCACACACGGGTTTAACTCTGGAAGTTGAGTGCACACATTGACAAGCGTTCCGTTAGATAGCTGTGGTTTGGATTTAGAAGCAGGTATTTCCCTGTGCTTACTGCTGTTTCTTCCATGTGCCGGTATTGGGCTGAAAACGCTTGTTTTGGGACTCTGCACAGAAAGTGTTTGCAGACTGCTGAATCCCCACTCGGGTTTAACTCTGGAATTTGAGTGCACACATTGACAACCGTTCTGTTAGATAGCTGCGTTTTGGATTTAGAAGCAGATATTTCCCTGTGCTTACTGCTGTTTCTTCTATATGCCGGTATTGGGCTGAAAACGCCTGTTTTGAGACTCTGCACAGAAAGCGTTTGCAGACTGCTGAATCCACACACGGGTTTAACTCTGGAAGTTGAGTGCACACATTGACAACCGTTCTGTTAGAAAGTTGCGTTTTGGATTTAGAAGCAGATATTTCCCTGTGCTTACTGCTGGTTCTTCCATATGTCGATATTCGGCTGAAAACGCCTGTTTTGGGACTCTGCACAGAAAGTGTTTGCAGACTGCTGAATTCACACACGGGTTTAACTCTGGAAGTTGAGTGCACACATTGACAACCGTTCTGTTAGATAGCTGCGTATTGGATTTAGAAGCAGATATTTCCCTGTGCTTACTGCTCTTTCATCCACATGACGGTATTTTTCTGAAAACACCTGTTTTGGGACTCTGCACAGAAAGTGTTTGCAGACTGCTGAATCCACACACGGGTTTAACTCTGGAAGTTGAGTGCACACATTGAGAACCGTTCTGCTGGAAAGCTGCGTTTTGGATTTAGAAGCAGATATTTCCCTGTGCTTACTGCTGTTTCTTCCGCATGCCAGTATTTTTCTGAAAACGCCTGTTTTGAGACTCTGCACAGAAAGTGTTTGCAAGCTGCTGAATCCATACACGGGTTAAACTCTTCAAGTTGAGTGCACACGTTGACAACCGTTCTGTTAGATAGCTGCGTTTTGGATATAGAAGCAGATATTTCCCTGTGCTGACTGCTGTTTCTTCCATATGTCAGTATTGGGCTGTGAACGCCTGTTTTGGGACTCTGCACAGAAAGTGTTTGCAGACTCCTGAATCCACACACGCGTTTAATTCTGGAAGTTGAGTGCACACATTGACAACCGTACTGTTAGATAGCTGCGTTTCGGATTTAGAAGCAGATATTTCCCTGTGCCTACTGCTGTTTCTTCCCTATGCCGGTTTTGGGATGCAAACGCCTGTTTGGGACTCTGCACAGAAAGTGTTTGCAGACTGCTGAATCCACACACGGGTTTAACTCTGGAAGTTGAGTGCACACATTGACAACCATTCTGTTAGATAGCTGCGTTTTGGATTTAGAAGCAGATATTTCCCTGTGCTGACTGCTGTTTCTTTCATATGCCCTTATTGGCCTGAAAACGCCTGTTATGACTCTGAACAGAAATTGTTTGCAGACTGCTGAATCCACACACGGGTTTAACTCTGGAAGTTGAGTGCTCAGATTGTCAACCGTTCTGTTAGATAGCTGCATTTGGATTTAGAAGCAGATATTTCCCTATGGTTACTGCTGTTTCTTCCTTATGCCGGTATTGGGCGGAAAACGCCTGTTTTGGAACTCTGCACAGAAAATGTTTGCAGACTGCTGAAACCACACACGGGTTTAACTCTGGAAGTTGAGTGCACACATTGACAAGCGTTCCGTTAGATAGCTGTGGTTTGGATTTAGAAGCAGGTATTTCCCTGTGCTTACTGCTGTTTCTTCCATGTGCCGGTATTGGGCTGAAAACGCTTGTTTTGGGACTCTGCACAGAAAGTGTTTGCAGACTGCTGAATTCCCACTCGGGTTTAACTCTGGAATTTGAGTGCACACATTGACAACCGTTCTGTTAGATAGCTGCGTTTTGGATTTAGAAGCAGATATTTCCCTGTGCTTACTGCTGTTTCTTCTATATGCCGGTATTGGGCTGAAAACGCCTGTTTTGAGACTCTGCACAGAAAGCGTTTGCAGACTGCTGAATCCACACACGGGTTTAACTCTGGAAGTTGAGTGCACACATTGACAACCGTTCTGTTAGAAAGTTGCGTTTTGGATTTAGAAGCAGATATTTCCCTGTGCTTACTGCTGGTTCTTCCATATGTCGATATTCGGCTGAAAACGCCTGTTTTGGGACTCTGCACAGAAAGTGTTTGCAGACTGCTGAATTCACACACGGGTTTAACTCTGGAAGTTGAGTGCACACATTGACAACCGTTCTGTTAGATAGCTGCGTATTGGATTTAGAAGCAGATATTTCCCTGTGCTTACTGCTCTTTCATCCACATGACGGTATTTTTCTGAAAACACCTGTTTTGGGACTCTGCACAGAAAGTGTTTGCAGACTGCTGAATCCACACACGGGTTTAACTCTGGAAGTTGAGTGCACACATTGAGAACCGTTCTGCTGGAAAGCTGCGTTTTGGATTTAGAAGCAGATATTTCCCTGTGCTTACTGCTGTTTCTTCCGCATGTCAGTATTTTTCTGAAAACGCCTGTTTTGAGACTCTGCACAGAAAGTGTTTGCAAGCTGCTGAATCCATACACGGGTTAAACTCTTCAAGTTGAGTGCACACGTTGACAACCGTTCTGTTAGATAGCTGCGTTTTGGATATAGAAGCAGATATTTCCCTGTGCTTACTGCTATTTCTTGATATGCCAGTATTGGCCTGAAAACGCCTGTTTTGGGACTCTGCACAGAACGGGTTTGCAGACTGCTGAATCCACACACGGGTTTAACTCTGGAAGTTGAGTGCACACATTGACAAACATTCTGTTAGATAGCTGCGTTTTGGATTTAGAAGCAGATATTTCCCTGTGCTTACTGCTGTTTCTTCCATATGCCGGTATTGGGCTGAAAACGACTGTTTTGGGACTCTGCACAGAAAGCGTTTGCAGACTGCTGAATCCACACACGGGTTTAACTCTGGAAGTTGAGTGCACACATTGACAACCGTTCTGTTAGAAAGCTGCGTTTTGGATTTAGAAGCAGATATTTCCCTGTGCTTACTGCTGGTTCTTCCATATGCCGATATTCGGCTGAAAACGCCTGTTTTGGGACTCTGCACAGAAAGTGTTTGCAGACTGCTGAATCCACACACGGGTTTAACTCTGGAAGTTGAGTGCACACATTGACAACCGTTCTGTTAGATAGCTGCGTATTGGATTTAGAGGCAGATATTTCCCTGTGCTTACTGCTGTTTCTTCCACATGCCGGTATTTTTCTGAAAACGCCTGTTTTGAGACTCTGCACAGAAAGTGTTTGCAGACTGCTGAATTCACACACGGGTTTAACTCTGGAAGTTGAGTGCACACATTGACAACCGTTCTGTTAGAAAGCTGCGTTTTGGATTTAGAAGCAGATATTTCCCTGTGCTTACTGCTGTTTCTTCCATATGCCGGTATTGGGCTGAAAACGTCTGTTTTGAGACTCTGCACCGAAAGTGTTTGCAGATTGTTGAATTCACACACGGGTTTAACTCTGGAAGTTGAGTGCACACATTGACAACCGTTCTGTTAGATAGCTGCGTTTTGGATTTAGAAACAGATATTTCCCTGTGCTTACTGCTGTTTCTTCCATATGCCGGTATAGGGCTGAAAACGCCTGTTTTGAGACTCTGCACAGAAAGTGTTTGCAGACATCTGAATCCACACACGGGTTTAACTCTGGAAGTTGAGTGCACACATTGACAACCGTTCTGTTAGAAAGCTGCGTTTTGGATTTAGAAGCAGATATTTCCCTGTGCTTACTGCTCTTTCTTCCATATGCCGATATTCTTCTGAAAACGCCTGTTTTGAGACTCTGCACAGAAAGTGTTTGCAGACTGCTGAATCCACACACGGGTTTAACTCTGGAAGTTGAGTGCACACATTGACAACCGTTCTGCTGGATAGCTGCGTTTTGGATTTAGAAGCCGATATTTCCCTGTGCTTACTGCTGTTTCTTCCATAGGCCGGTATTTTTCGGAAAACGCCTGTTTTGAGATTCTACACAGAAAGGGTTTGGAGACTGCTAAATACACACACGGGTTTAACTCTGGAAGTTGAGTGCACACATTGACAACCATACTGTTAGATAGCTCCATTTTGGATTTAGAAGCAGATATTTCCCTGTACTTAATGCTGTTTCTTCCTTATGCTGTTATTGGGCTGAAAACGCCTGTTTTTTGACTCTGCACAGAAAGTGTTTGCAGACTGTTGAATCCACACACGGGTTTAAGTCCGGAAGTTGAGTGCACACATTGAAAACCGTTCTGTTAGTTAGCTGCGTTTTGGATTTAGAAGGAGATATTTCCCTGTGCTTACTGCTGCTTCTTACATATGCCGGTATTGGGCTGAAAACGCCTGTTTTGGGACTCTGCACAGAAAGTGTTTGCAGACTGCTGAATCCACACACGGGTTTAACTCTGGAAGTTGACTGCTCACATTGACAACCGTTCTGTTAGAAAGCTGCGTTTTGGATTTAGAAGCAGATATTTCCCTGTCCTGACTGCTGTTTCTTCCATATGTCAGTATTGGGCTGTAAACGCCTGTTTTGGGACTCTGCACAGAAAGTGTTTGCAGACTCCTGAATCCACACACGCGTTTAATTCTGGAAGTTGAGTGCACACATTGACAACCGTACTGTTAGATAGCTGCGTTTCGGATTTAGAAGCAGATATTTCCCTGTGCCTACTGCTGTTTCTTCCCTATGCCGGTTTTGGGATGCAAACGCCTGTTTGGGACTCTGCACAGAAAGTGTTTGCAGACTGCTGAATCCACACACGGGTTTAACTCTGGAAGTTGAGTGCACACATTGACAACCATTCTGTTAGATAGCTGCGTTTTGGATTTAGAAGCAGATATTTCCCTGTGCTGACTGCTGTTTCTTTCATATGCCCTTATTGGCCTGAAAACGCCTGTTATGACTCTGAACAGAAATTGTTTGCAGACTGCTGAATCCACACACGGGTTTAACTCTGGAAGTTGAGTGCTCAGATTGTCAACCGTTCTGTTAGATAGCTGCATTTGGATTTAGAAGCAGATATTTCCCTATGGTTACTGCTGTTTCTTCCTTATGCCGGTATTGGGCTGAAAACGCCTGTTTTGGAACTCTGCACAGAAAATGTTTGCAGACTGCTGAAACCACACACGGGTTTAACTCTGGAAGTTGAGTGCACACATTGACAAGCGTTCCGTTAGATAGCTGTGGTTTGGATTTAGAAGCAGGTATTTCCCTGTGCTTACTGCTGTTTCTTCCATGTGCCGGTATTGGGCTGAAAACGCTTGTTTTGGGACTCTGCACAGAAAGTGTTTGCAGACTGCTGAATCCCCACTCGGGTTTAACTCTGGAATTTGAGTGCACACATTGACAACCGTTCTGTTAGATAGCTGCGTTTTGGATTTAGAAGCAGATATTTCCCTGTGCTTACTGCTGTTTCTTCTATATGCCGGTATTGGGCTGAAAACTCCTGTTTTGAGACTCTGCACAGAAAGCGTTTGCAGACTGCTGAATCCACACACGGGTTTAACTCTGGAAGTTGAGTGCACACATTGACAACCGTTCTGTTAGAAAGTTGCGTTTTGGATTTAGAAGCAGATATTTCCCTGTGCTTACTGCTGGTTCTTCCATATGTCGATATTCGGCTGAAAACGCCTGTTTTGGGACTCTGCACAGAAAGTGTTTGCAGACTGCTGAATTCACACACGGGTTTAACTCTGGAAGTTGAGTGCACACATTGACAACCGTTCTGCTAGATAGCTGCGTATTGGATTTAGAAGCAGATATTTCCCTGTGCTTACTGCTCTTTCATCCACATGACGGTATTTTTCTGAAAACACCTGTTTTGGGACTCTGCACAGAAAGTGTTTGCAGACTGCTGAATCCACACACGGGTTTAACTCTGGAAGTTGAGTGCACACATTGAGAACCGTTCTGCTGGAAAGCTGCGTTTTGGATTTAGAAGCAGATATTTCCCTGTGCTTACTGCTGTTTCTTCCGCATGCCAGTATTTTTCTGAAAACGCCTGTTTTGAGACTCTGCACAGAAAGTGTTTGCAAGCTGCTGAATCCATACACGGGTTAAACTCTTCAAGTTGAGTGCACACGTTGACAACCGTTCTGTTAGATAGCTGCGTTTTGGATATAGAAGCAGATATTTCCCTGTGCTGACTGCTGTTTCTTCCATATGTCAGTATTGGGCTGTAAACGCCTGTTTTGGGACTCTGCACAGAAAGTGTTTGCAGACTCCTGAATCCACACACGCGTTTAATTCTGGAAGTTGAGTGCACACATTGACAACCGTACTGTTAGATAGCTGCGTTTCGGATTTAGAAGCAGATATTTCCCTGTGCCTACTGCTGTTTCTTCCCTATGCCGGTTTTGGGATGCAAACGCCTGTTTGGGACTCTGCACAGAAAGTGTTTGCAGACTGCTGAATCCACACACGGGTTTAACTCTGGAAGTTGAGTGCACACATTGACAACCATTCTGTTAGATAGCTGCGTTTTGGATTTAGAAGCAGATATTTCCCTGTGCTGACTGCTGTTTCTTTCATATGCCCTTATTGGCCTGAAAACGCCTGTTATGACTCTGAACAGAAATTGTTTGCAGACTGCTGAATCCACACACGGGTTTAACTCTGGAAGTTGAGTGCTCAGATTGTCAACCGTTCTGTTAGATAGCTGCATTTGGATTTAGAAGCAGATATTTCCCTATGGTTACTGCTGTTTTTTCCTTATGCCGGTATTGGGCTGAAAACGCCTGTTTTGGAACTCTGCACAGAAAATGTTTGCAGACTGCTGAAACCACACACGGGTTTAACTCTGGAAGTTGAGTGCACACATTGACAAGCGTTCCGTTAGATAGCTGTGGTTTGGATTTAGAAGCAGGTATTTCCCTGTGCTTACTGCTGTTTCTTCCATGTGCCGGTATTGGGCTGAAAACGCTTGTTTTGGGACTCTGCACAGAAAGTGTTTGCAGACTGCTGAATCCCCACTCGGGTTTAACTCTGGAATTTGAGTGCACACATTGACAACCGTTCTGTTAGATAGCTGCGTTTTGGATTTAGAAGCAGATATTTCCCTGTGCTTACTGCTGTTTCTTCTATATGCCGGTATTGGGCTGAAAACGCCTGTTTTGAGACTCTGCACAGAAAGCGTTTGCAGACTGCTGAATCCACACACGGGTTTAACTCTGGAAGTTGAGTGCACACATTGACAACCGTTCTGTTAGAAAGTTGCGTTTTGGATTTAGAAGCAGATATTTCCCTGTGCTTACTGCTGGTTCTTCCATATGTCGATATTCGGCTGAAAACGCCTGTTTTGGGACTCTGCACAGAAAGTGTTTGCAGACTGCTGAATTCACACACGGGTTTAACTCTGGAAGTTGAGTGCACACATTGACAACCGTTCTGTTAGATAGCTGCGTATTGGATTTAGAAGCAGATATTTCCCTGTGCTTACTGCTCTTTCATCCACATGACGGTATTTTTCTGAAAACACCTGTTTTGGGACTCTGCACAGAAAGTGTTTGCAGACTGCTGAATCCACACACGGGTTTAACTCTGGAAGTTGAGTGCACACATTGAGAACCGTTCTGCTGGAAAGCTGCGTTTTGGATTTAGAAGCAGATATTTCCCTGTGCTTACTGCTGTTTCTTCCGCATGCCAGTATTTTTCTGAAAACGCCTGTTTTGAGACTCTGCACAGAAAGTGTTTGCAAGCTGCTGAATCCATACACGGGTTAAACTCTTCAAGTTGAGTGCACACGTTGACAACCGTTCTGTTAGATAGCTGCGTTTTGGATATAGAAGCAGATATTTCCCTGTGCTTACTGCTATTTCTTGATATGCCAGTATTGGCCTGAAAACGCCTGTTTTGGGACTCTGCACAGAACGGGTTTGCAGACTGCTGAATCCACACACGGGTTTAACTCTGGAAGTTGAGTGCACACATTGACAACCATTCTGTTAGATAGCTGCGTTTTGGATTTAGAAGCAGATATTTCCCTGTGCTTACTGCTGTTTCTTCCATATGCCGGTATTGGGCTGAAAACGCCTGTTTTGGGACTCTGCACAGAAAGCGTTTGCAGACTGCTGAATCCACACACGGGTTTAACTCTGGAAGTTGAGTGCACACATTGACAACCGTTCTGTTAGAAAGCTGCGTTTTGGATTTAGAAGCAGATATTTCCCTGTGCTTACTGCTGGTTCTTCCATATGCCGATATTCGGCTGAAAACGCCTGTTTTGGGACTCTGCACAGAAAGTGTTTGCAGACTGCTGAATCCACACACGGGTTTAACTCTGGAAGTTGAGTGCACACATTGACAACCGTTCTGTTAGATAGCTGCGTATTGGATTTAGAGGCAGATATTTCCCTGTGCTTACTGCTGTTTCTTCCACATGCCGGTATTTTTCTGAAAACGCCTGTTTTGAGACTCTGCACAGAAAGTGTTTGCAGACTGCTGAATTCACACCCGGGTTTAACTCTGGAAGTTGAGTGCACACATTGACAACCGTTCTGTTAGAAAGCTGCGTTTTGGATTTAGAAGCAGATATTTCCCTGTGCTTACTGCTGTTTCTTCCATATGCCGGTATTGGGCTGAAAACGTCTGTTTTGAGACTCTGCACCGAAAGTGTTTGCAGATTGTTGAATTCACACACGGGTTTAACTCTGGAAGTTGAGTGCACACATTGACAACCGTTCTGTTAGATAGCTGCGTTTTGGATTTAGAAACAGATATTTCCCTGTGCTTACTGCTGTTTCTTCCATATGCCGGTATAGGGCTGAAAACGCCTGTTTTGAGACTCTGCACAGAAAGTGTTTGCAGACTGCTGAATCCACACACGGGTTTAACTCTGGAAGTTGAGTGCACACATTGACAACCGTTCTGTTAGAAAGCTGCGTTTTGGATTTAGAAGCAGATATTTCCCTGTGCTTACTGCTGTTTCTTCCATATGCCGGTATTGGGCTGAAAACGTCTGTTTTGAGACTCTGCACCGAAAGTGTTTGCAGATTGTTGAATCCACACACGGGTTTAACTCTGGAAGTTGAGTGCACACATTGACAACCGTTCTGTTAGATAGCTGCGTTTTGGATTTAGAAACAGATATTTCCCTGTGCTTACTGCTGTTTCATCCATATGCCGGTATAGGGCTGAAAACGCCTGTTTTGAGACTCTGCACAGAAAGTGTTTGCAGACTGCTGAATCCACACACGGGTTTAACTCTGGAAGTTGAGTGCACACATTGACAACCGTTCTGTTAGAAAGCTGCGTTTTGGATTTAGAAGCAGATATTTCCCTGTGCTTACTGCTCTTTCTTCCATATGCCGATATTCTTCTGAAAACGCCTGTTTTGAGACTCTGCACAGAAAGTGTTTGCAGACTGCTGAATCCACACACGGGTTTAACTCTTGAAGTTGAGTGCACACATTGACAACCGTTCTGCTGGATAGCTTCGTTTTGGATTTAGAAGCAGATATTTCCCTGTGCTTACTGCTGTTTCTTCCATATGCCGATATTTTTCTGAAAACGCCTGTTTTGAGACTCTGCACAGAAAGTGTTTGCAGACTGCTGAATCCACACACTGGTTTAACTCTGGAAGTTGAGTGCACACATTGACAACCGTTCTCTTAGATAGCTGCGTTTTGGATTTAGAAGCCGATATTTCCCTGTGCTTACTGCTGTTTCTTCCATAGGCCGGTATTTTTCGGAAAACGCCTGTTTTGAGATTCTGCACAGAAAGTGTTTGGAGACTGCTAAATACACACACGGGTTTAACTCTGGAAGTTGAGTGCACACATTGACAACCATACTGTTAGATAGCTCCATTTTGGATTTAGAAGCAGATATTTCCCTGTACTTAATGCTGTTTCTTCCTTATGCCGTTATTGGGCTGAAAACGCCTGTTTTTTGACTCTGCACAGAAAGTGTTTGCAGACTGTTGAATCCACACACGGGTTTAATTCTGGAAGTTGAGTGCACACATTGACAACCATTCTGTTAGATAGCTGCGTTTTGGATTTAGAAGGAGATATTTCCCTGTGCTTACTGCTGTTTCTTCCATATGCCGGTATTGGGCTGAAAACACCTGTTTTGGGACTCTGCACAAAAAGTGTTTGCGGACTGCTGATTCCACACACGGGTTTAACTCTGGAAGTTGAGTGCACACATTGACAACCGTTCTGTTAGATAGCTGCGTTTTGGATTTAGAAGCAGATATTTCCCTGTGCTTACTGCTGTTTCTTCCATATGCCGGTATTGGGCTGATAACGACCGTTTTGAGACTCTGAACAGAAATTGTTTGCAGACTGCTGAATCCACACACGGGTTTAACTCTGGAATTTGAGTGCACACATTGACAACCGTTCTGTTAGGTAACTGCGTTATGGATTTAGAAATAGATAATTCCCTGTGCTTAGTGCAGTTTCTTCCATATGCCGGTATTGGGCTGAAAACGCCTGTTTTGGGACTCTGAACAAAAAGTGTTTGCAGACTGCTGAATCCACACACGGCTTTAACGCTGGAAGTTGAGTGCACACGTTGACAACCGTTCTGTTAGATAGCTGCGTTTTGGATTTAGAAGCAGATATTTCACTGTGCTTACTGCTGTTTCTTCCATATGCCGGTATTGGTCTGAAAACGCCTGCTTTGAGACTCTGCACAGAAAGTGTTTGCAGACTGCTGAATCCACACACGGGTTTTACTCTGGAAGTTGAGTGCACACATTGACAACCGTTCTGTTAGATAGCTGCGTTTTGGATTTAGAAGCATATATTTCCATTTGCTTACTGCTGTTTCTTCCGTATGCCGGCATTGGGCTGAAAACGCCTGTTTTGGGACTCTGCACAGAATGTGTTTGCAGACTGCTGAATCCACACTCGGCTTTAACTCTGGAAGTTGAGTGCACACATTGACAACCGTTCTGTTAGATAGCTGCGTTTTGGACTTAGAAGCAGATATTTCCCTGTGCTTACTGCTGTTTCTTCCATATGCTGGTATTGGGCTGAAAACGCCTGTTTTGAGACTCTGCACAGAAAGCGTTTGCAGACTGCTGAATCCACACACGGGTTTAACTCTGGAAGTTGAGTGCACACATTGAGAACCGTTCTGTTAGAAAACTGCGTTTTGCATTTAGAAGCAGATATTTCCCTGTGCTTACTGCTGTTTCTTCCGCATGCCGTTATTTTTCTGAAAACGCCTGTTTTGAGACTCTGCACAGAAAGTGTTTGCAAGCTGCTGAATACATACACGGGTTAAACTCTGCAAGTTGAGGGCACACATTGACAACCGTTCTGTTAGATAGCTGCGTTTTGGATTTAGAAGCATATATTTCCCTGTGCTTACTGCTGTTTCTTCCACATGCCGGTATTGGGCTGAAAACGCCTGTTTTGGGACTCTGCACAAAAAGTGTTTGCAGACTGCTGAATCAACACACGGGTTTAACTCTGGAAGTTGAGTGCACACATTGACAACCATTCTGTTAGATAGCTGCGTTTTGGATTTAGAAGCAGATATTTCCCTGTGCTTACTGCTGTTTCTTCCATATGCCGGTATTGGGCTGAAAACGCCTGTTTTGAGACTCTGCACAGAAAGTGTTTGCAGACTGCTGAATCCACACACGGGTTTAACTCTGGAAGTTGAGTGCACACATTGACAACCGTTCTGTTAGATAGCTGCGTTTTTGTATTTAGAAGCAGATATTTCTCTGTGCTTATTGCTGTTTCTTCCGTATGACAGTATTGGGCTGAAAACGCCTCTTTTGGGACTCTGCACAGAAAGTGTTTGCAGACTGCTGAATCCACACACGGGTTTAACTCTGGAAGTTGAGTGCACACATTGACAACCGTTCTGTTAGATAGCTGCGTTTTGGATTTAGAAGCAGATATTTCCCTGTGCTTACTGCTGTTTCTTCCATATGCCGGTATTGGGCTGAAAACGCCTGTTTTGAGACTCTGCACAGAAAGCGTTGGCAGACTACTGAATCCACACACGGTTTTAACTCTGGAAGTTGAGTGCACACATTGACAACCGTTCTGTTAGAAAGCTGCGTTTTGGTTTTAGAAGCAAATATTTCCCTGTGCTTACTGCTATTTCTTCCATATGCCAATATTCGGCTGAAAACGCCTGTTTTGGGACTCTGCACAAAAAGTGTTTGCAGACTGCTGAATCCACACACGGGTATAACTCTGGAAATTGAGTGCACACATTGACAACGGTTCTGTTAGATAGCTGCGTTTTGGATATAGAAGCAGATATTTCTCTGTGCTTACTGCTATTTCTTGATATGCCGGTATTGGGATGAAAACGCCTGTTTTGAGACTCTGCACAGAAAGTGTTTGCAGACTGCTGAATCCACATATGGGTTTAACTCTGGAAGTTGAGTGCACACATTGACAACCGTTCTGTTAGATAGCTGCGTTTTGGATTTAGAAACAGATATTTCCCTGTGCTTGCTGCTATTTCTTCCATATGCCGGTATTGGGCTGAAAAGGCCTGTTTTGAGACTCTGCACAGAATGTGTTTACAGACTGCTGAATCCACACACGGGTTTAACTGTGGAAGTTGAGTGCACACATTGACAACCGTTCTCTTAGATACCTGTGTTTTGGATTTAGAAGCAGATATTTCCCTGTGCTTACTGCTGTTTCTTCCATATGCTGGTATTGGGCTGACAACGCCTGTTTTGGGACTCTGCACAGAAAGTGTTTGCAGACTGTTGAATCCACACACGGGTTTAAGTCCGGAAGTTGAGTGTACACATTGAAAACCGTTCTGTTAGTTAGCTCCGGTTTGGATTTAGAAGCAGATATTTCCCTGTGCTTACTGCTGCTTCTTACATATGCCGGTATTGGGCTGAAAACGCCTGTTTTGGGACTCTGCACAGAAAGTGTTTGCAGACTGCTGAATACACACACGGGTTTAACTCTGGAAGTTGACTGCACACATTGACAAACGTTCTGTTAGAAAGCTGCGTTTTGGATTTAGAAGCAGATATTTCCCTGTGCTGACTGCTGTTTCTTCCATATGTCAGTATTGGGCTGTAAACGCCTGTTTTGGGACTCTGCACAGAAAGTGTTTGCAGACTCCTGAATCCACACACGCGTTTAATTCTGGAAGTTGAGTGCACACATTGACAACCGTACTGTTAGATAGCTGCGTTTCGGATTTAGAAGCAGATATTTCCCTGTGCCTACTGCTGTTTCTTCCCTATGCCGGTTTTGGGATGCAAACGCCTGTTTGGGACTCTGCACAGAAAGTGTTTGCAGACTGCTGAATCCACACACGGGTTTAACTCTGGAAGTTGAGTGCACACATTGACAACCATTCTGTTAGATAGCTGCGTTTTGGATTTAGAAGCAGATATTTCCCTGTGCTGACTGCTGTTTCTTTCATATGCCCTTATTGGCCTGAAAACGCCTGTTATGACTCTGAACAGAAATTGTTTGCAGACTGCTGAATCCACACACGGGTTTAACTCTGGAAGTTGAGTGCTCAGATTGTCAACCGTTCTGTTAGATAGCTGCATTTGGATTTAGAGGCAGATATTTCCCTATGGTTACTGCTGTTTCTTCCTTATGCCGGTATTGGGCTGAAAACGCCTGTTTTGGAACTCTGCACAGAAAATGTTTGCAGACTGCTGAAACCACACACGGGTTTAACTCTGGAAGTTGAGTGCACACATTGACAAGCGTTCCGTTAGATAGCTGTGGTTTGGATTTAGAAGCAGGTATTTCCCTGTGCTTACTGCTGTTTCTTCCATGTGCCGGTATTGGGCTGAAAACGCTTGTTTTCGGACTCTGCACAGAAAGTGTTTGCAGACTGATGAATCCACACATGGGTTTAACTCTGGATGTTGAGTGCACACATTGACAACCATTCTGTTAGATAGCTGCGTTTTGGATTTAGAAGCAGATATTTCCCTGTGCTTACTGCTGTTTCTTCCATATGCCGGTATTGGGCTGAAAACGTCTGTTTTGGGACTCTACAGAAAACGTGTTAGCAGACTGTCGAATCCACACACGGGTTTAATTCTGGAAGTTGAGTGCACACATTGACAACCGTTCTGTTAGATAGCTGCGTTTTGGATTTAGAAGCAGATATTTCCCTGTGCTTACTGCTGTTTCTTCCATATGCCGGTATTGCGCTGAAAACGCCTGTTTTGAGACTCTGCACAGAAAGTGTTTGCAGGCTGGTGAATCGACACACGGCTTTAACTCTGGAAGTTGAGTGCACACATTGACAACCGTTCTGTTAGATAGCTGCGTATTGGATTTAGAAGCAGATATTTCCCTGTGCTTACTGCTGTTTCTTCCATATGCAGGTATTGGGCTGAAAACGCCTCTTTTGGAACTCTGCACAGAAAGTGTTTGCAGACTGCTGAATCCACACACGGGTTTAACTCTGGAAGTTGAGTGAACACATTGACAACCGTTCTGTTAGATAGCTGCGTTTTGGATTTAGAAGCAGATATTTCCTGGGCTTACTGCTGTTTCTTCCATATGCCGGTATTGGACTGAAACCGCCTGTTTTGACACTCTGCACAGAAAGTGTTTGCAGACTGCTGAATCCACACACGGGTTTAACTCTGGAAGTTGAGTGCACACATTGACAACCGTTCTGTTAGATAGCTGCGTTTTGGATTTAGAAGCAGATATTTCCCTGTGCTTACTGCTGTTTCTTCCATATGCCGGTATTGCGCTGAAAACGCCTGTTTTGAGACTCTGCAGAGAAAGTGTTTGCAGGCTGATGAATCCACACACGGGTTTAACTCTGGAAGCTGAGTGCACACATTGACAACCGTTCTTTTAGATAGCTGCGTTTTGGATTTAGAAGCAGATATTTCCCTGTGCTTACTGCTGTTTCTTCCTTATGCCTGTATTGGGCTGAAAACACCTGTTTTGAGACTCTGCACAGAAAGTGTTTGCAGACTGCTGAATCCACACACGGGTTTAACTCCGGTAGTTGAGTGCACACATTGACAACCGTTCTGTTAGATAGCTGCGTTTTGGATTTAGAAGCAGATATTTCCCTGTGCTTACTGCTGTTTCTTCCATATGCCGGTATTGCGCTGAAAACGCCTGTTTTGGGACTCTGCACAGAATGTGTTTGCAGACTGCTGAATCCACACACGGGTTTAACTCTGGAAGTTGAGTGCACACATTGACCACGGTTCTGTTAGATAGCTGCGTTTTGGATTTAGAAGCAGATATTTCCCTGTGCTTGCTGCTGTTTCTTCCATATGCCGGTATTGGGCTGAAAACGCCTGTTTTAAGACTCTGCACCGAAAGTGTTTGCAGACTGCTGAATACACACACGGGTTTAACTCTGGAAGTTGAGTGCACACATTGACAACCGCTCTGTTAGAGAGCTGCGTTTTGGATTTAGAAGCAGTTATTTCCCTGTGCTTACTGCTTTTTCTTCCATATGGCGGTATTGGGCTGAAAACGCCTGTTTGGGACACTGCACAGAAAGTGTTTGCAGACTGCTGAAACCACACATGGGTTTAATTCTGGAATTTGAGTGCACACATTGACAGCCGTTCTGTTAGAAAGCTGCGTTTTGGATTTAGAAGCAGATATTTCCCTGTGCTGACTGCTGTTTCTTCCATATGTCAGTATTGGGCTGTAAACGCCTGTTTTGGGACTCTGCACAGAAAGTGTTTGCAGACTGCTGAATACACACACGCGTTTAATTCTGGAAGTTGAGTGCACACATTGACAACCGTTCTGTTAGATAGCTGCGTTTCGGATTTAGAAGCAGATATTTCCCTGTGCTTAGTGCTGTTTCATTCATATGCCGGTATTGGGCTGAAAACGCCTGTTATGACTCTGCACAGAAATTGTTTGCAGACTGCTGAAACCACACACGGGTTTAACTCTGGAAGTTGAGTGCACACATTGACAACCGTTCTGTTAGACAGCTGCGTTTTGGATTTAGAAGCAGATATTTCCCTGTGCTTACTGCTGTTTCTTCCATATGCCGGTATTGGGCTGAAAACGCCTGTTTTGGGACTCTGCACAGAATGTGTTTGCAGACTGCTGAATCCACACACGGGTTTAACTCTGGAAGTTGATTGCACACATTGACAACCGTTCTGTTAGATTGCTGCGTTTTGGATTTAGTAGCAGATATTTCCCTGTGCTTACGGCTGTTTCTTCCATATGGAGGTATTGGGCTGAAAACGCCTGTTTTGAGACTCTGCACAGAAAGTGTTTGCAGACTCCTGAATCCACACACGGGTTTAACTCTGGAAGTTGAGTGCACACATTGACAACCGTTCTGTTAGAAAGCTGCGTTTTGGATTTAGAAGCAGATATTTCCCTGTGCTGACATCTGTTTCTTCCATATGCCGGTATTGGGCTGTAAACGCCTGTTTTGGGACTCTGCACAGAAAGTGTTTGCAGACTGCTGAATCCACACACGGGTTTAACTCTGGAAGTTGAGTGCACACATTGACAACCGTTCCGTTACATAGCTGCGTTTCAGATTTAGAAGGGGATATTTCCCTGTGCTTACTGCTGTTTCTTCTATATGCCGGTATTGGGCTGAAAACGCCTGTTTTGGGACTCTGCACAGAAAGTGTTTGTAGACTGCTGAATCCAAAGACGGGTTTAACTCTGGAAGTAGAGTGCACACATTGACAACTGTTCTGTTAGATAGCTGCGGTTTGGATTTAGAAGCAGATATTTCCCTGTGCTTACTGCTGTTTCTTCCATTTGCCGATATTCGACTGAAAACGCCTGTTTTGGGACTCTGCACAGAAAGTGTTTGCAGGCTGCTGAATCGACACACGGCTTTAACTCTGGAAGTTGAGTGCACACATTTACAACCGTTCTGTTAGATAGCTGCGTTTTGGATTTAGAAGCAGATATTTCCCTGTGCTTACTGCTGTTTCTTCCATATGCAGGTATTGGGCTGAAAACGCCTCTTTTGGGACTCTGCACAGAAAGTGTTTGCAGACTGCTGAATCCACACACGGGTTTAACTCTGGAAGTTGAGTGAACACATTGACAACCGCTCTGTTAGATAGCTGCGTTTTGGATTTAGAAGCAGATATTTCCTGGGCTTACTGCTGTTTCTTCCATATGCCGGTATTGGACTGAAACCGCCTGTTTTGACACTCTGCACAGAAAGTGTTTGCAGACTGCTGAATCCACACACGGGTTTAACTCTGGAAGTTGAGTGCACACATTGACAACCGTTCTGTTAGATAGCTGCGTTTTGGATTTAGAAGCAGATATTTCCCTGTGCTTACTGCTGTTTCTTCCATATGCCGGTATTGCGCTGAAAACGCCTGTTTTGAGACTCTGCAGAGAAAGTGTTTGCAGGCTGCTGAATCCACACACGGGTTTAACTCTGGAAGCTGAGTGCACACATTGACAACCGTTCTTTTAGATAGCTGCGTTTTGGATTTAGAAGCAGATATTTCCCTGTGCTTACTGCTGTTTCTTCCTTATGCCTGTATTGGGCTGAAAACACCTGTTTTGAGACTCTGCACAGAAAGTGTTTGCAGACTGCTGAATCCACACACGGGTTTAACTCTGGAAGTTGAATGCACACATTGACAACCGTTCTGTTAGATAGCTGCGTTTTGGATTTAGAAGCAGATATTTCCCTGTGCTTGCTGCTGTTTCTTCCATATGCCGGTATTGGGCTGAAAACGCCTGTTTTAAGACTCTGCACCGAAAGTGTTTGCAGACTGCTGAATACACACACGGGTTTAACTCTGGAAGTTGAGTGCACACATTGACAACCGCTCTGTTAGAGAGCTGCGTTTTGGATTTAGAAGCAGATATTTCCCTGTGCTTACTGCTTTTTCTTCCATATGGCGGTATTGGGCTGAAAACGCCTGTTTGGGACACTGCACAGAAAGTGTTTGCAGACTGCTGAAACCACACATGGGTTTAATTCTGGAATTTGAGTGCACACATTGACAGCCGTTCTTTTAGAAAGCTGCGTTTTGGATTTAGAAGCAGATATTTCCCTGTGCTGACTGCTGTTTCTTCCATATGTCAGTATTGGGCTGTAAACGCCTGTTTTGGGACTCTGCACAGAAAGTGTTTGCAGACTGCTGAATACACACACGCATTTAATTCTGGAAGTTGAGTGCACACATTGACAACCGTTCTGTTAGATAGCTGCGTTTCGGATTTAGAAGCAGATATTTCCCTGTGCTTAGTGCTGTTTCATTCATATGCCGGTATTGGGCTGAAAACGCCTGTTATGACTCTGCACAGAAATTGTTTGCAGACTGCTGAAACCACACACGGGTTTAACTCTGGAAGTTGAGTGCACACATTGACAACCGTTCTGTTAGACAGCTGCGTTTTGGATTTAGAAGCAGATATTTCCCTGTGCTTACTGCTGTTTCTTCCATATGCCGGTATTGGGCTGAAAACGCCTGTTTTGGGACTCTGCACAGAATGTGTTTGCAGACTGCTGAATCCACACACGGGTTTAACTCTGGAAGTTGATTGCACACATTGACAACCGTTCTGTTAGATTGCTGCGTTTTGGATTTAGTAGCAGATATTTCCCTGTGCTTACGGCTGTTTCTTCCATATGGAGGTATTGGGCTGAAAACGCCTGTTTTGAGACTCTGCACAGAAAGTGTTTGCAGACTCCTGAATCCACACACGGGTTTAACTCTGGAAGTTGAGTGCACACATTGACAACCGTTCTGTTAGAAAGCTGCGTTTTGGATTTAGAAGCAGATATTTCCCTGTGCTGACATCTGTTTCTTCCATATGCCGGTATTGGGCTGTAAACGCCTGTTTTGGGACTCTGCACAGAAAGTGTTTGCAGACTGCTGAATCCACACACGGGTTTAACTCTGGAAGTTGAGTGCACACATTGACAACCGTTCCGTTACATAGCTGCGTTTCAGATTTAGAAGGGGATATTTCCCTGTGCTTACTGCTGTTTCTTCTATATGCCGGTATTGGGCTGAAAACGCCTGTTTTGGGACTCTGCACAGAAAGTGTTTGTAGACTGCTGAATCCAAAGACGGGTTTAACTCTGGAAGTAGAGTGCACACATTGACAACTGTTCTGTTAGATAGCTGCGGTTTGGATTTAGAAGCAGATATTTCCCTGTGCTTACTGCTGTTTCTTCCATTTGCCGATATTCGACTGAAAACGCCTGTTTTGGGACTCTGCACAGAAAGTGTTTGCAGGCTGCTGAATCGACACACGGCTTTAACTCTGGAAGTTGAGTGCACACATTTACAACCGTTCTGTTAGATAGCTGCGTTTTGGATTTAGAAGCAGATATTTCCCTGTGCTTACTGCTGTTTCTTCCATATGCAGGTATTGGGCTGAAAACGCCTCTTTTGGGACTCTGCACAGAAAGTGTTTGCAGACTGCTGAATCCACACACGGGTTTAACTCTGGAAGTTGAGTGAACACATTGACAACCGCTCTGTTAGATAGCTGCGTTTTGGATTTAGAAGCAGATATTTCCTGGGCTTACTGCTGTTTCTTCCATATGCCGGTATTGGACTGAAACCGCCTGTTTTGACACTCTGCACAGAAAGTGTTTGCAGACTGCTGAATCCACACACGGGTTTAACTCTGGAAGTTGAGTGCACACATTGACAACCGTTCTGTTAGATAGCTGCGTTTTGGATTTAGAAGCAGATATTTCCCTGTGCTTACTGCTGTTTCTTCCATATGCCGGTATTGCGCTGAAAACGCCTGTTTTGAGACTCTGCAGAGAAAGTGTTTGCAGGCTGCTGAATCCACACACGGGTTTAACTCTGGAAGCTGAGTGCACACATTGACAACCGTTCTTTTAGATAGCTGCGTTTTGGATTTAGAAGCAGATATTTCCCTGTGCTTACTGCTGTTTCTTCCTTATGCCTGTATTGGGCTGAAAACACCTGTTTTGAGACTCTGCACAGAAAGTGTTTGCAGACTGCTGAATCCACACACGGGTTTAACTCTGGAAGTTGAATGCACACATTGACAACCGTTCTGTTAGATAGCTGCGTTTTGGATTTAGAAGCAGATATTTCCCTGTGCTTGCTGCTGTTTCTTCCATATGCCGGTATTGGGCTGAAAACGCCTGTTTTAAGACTCTGCACCGAAAGTGTTTGCAGACTGCTGAATACACACACGGGTTTAACTCTGGAAGTTGAGTGCACACATTGACAACCGCTCTGTTAGAGAGCTGCGTTTTGGATTTAGAAGCAGATATTTCCCTGTGCTTACTGCTTTTTCTTCCATATGGCGGTATTGGGCTGAAAACGCCTGTTTGGGACACTGCACAGAAAGTGTTTGCAGACTGCTGAAACCACACATGGGTTTAATTCTGGAATTTGAGTGCACACATTGACAGCCGTTCTTTTAGAAAGCTGCGTTTTGGATTTAGAAGCAGATATTTCCCTGTGCTGACTGCTGTTTCTTCCATATGTCAGTATTGGGCTGTAAACGCCTGTTTTGGGACTCTGCACAGAAAGTGTTTGCAGACTGCTGAATACACACACGCATTTAATTCTGGAAGTTGAGTGCACACATTGACAACCGTTCTGTTAGATAGCTGCGTTTCGGATTTAGAAGCAGATATTTCCCTGTGCTTAGTGCTGTTTCATTCATATGCCGGTATTGGGCTGAAAACGCCTGTTATGACTCTGCACAGAAATTGTTTGCAGACTGCTGAAACCACACACGGGTTTAACTCTGGAAGTTGAGTGCACACATTGACAACCGTTCTGTTAGACAGCTGCGTTTTGGATTTAGAAGCAGATATTTCCCTGTGCTTACTGCTGTTTCTTCCATATGCCGGTATTGGGCTGAAAACGCCTGTTTTGGGACTCTGCACAGAATGTGTTTGCAGACTGCTGAATCCACACACGGGTTTAACTCTGGAAGTTGATTGCACACATTGACAACCGTTCTGTTAGATTGCTGCGTTTTGGATTTAGTAGCAGATATTTCCCTGTGCTTACGGCTGTTTCTTCCATATGGAGGTATTGGGCTGAAAACGCCTGTTTTGAGACTCTGCACAGAAAGTGTTTGCAGACTCCTGAATCCACACACGGGTTTAACTCTGGAAGTTGAGTGCACACATTGACAACCGTTCTGTTAGAAAGCTGCGTTTTGGATTTAGAAGCAGATATTTCCCTGTGCTGACATCTGTTTCTTCCATATGCCGGTATTGGGCTGTAAACGCCTGTTTTGGGACTCTGCACAGAAAGTGTTTGCAGACTGCTGAATCCACACACGGGTTTAACTCTGGAAGTTGAGTGCACACATTGACAACCGTTCCGTTACATAGCTGCGTTTCAGATTTAGAAGGGGATATTTCCCTGTGCTTACTGCTGTTTCTTCCATATGCCGGTATTGGGCTGAAAACGCCTGTTTTGGGACTCTGCACAGAAAGTGTTTGTAGACTGCTGAATCCAAAGACGGGTTTAACTCTGGAAGTAGAGTGCACACATTGACAACTGTTCTGTTAGATAGCTGCGGTTTGGATTTAGAAGCAGATAGTTCCCTGTGCTTACTGCTGTTTCTTCCATTTGCCGATATTCGACTGAAAACGCCTGTTTTGGGACTCTGCACAGAAAGTGTTTGCAGGCTGCTGAATCGACAGACGGCTTTAACTCTGGAAGTTGAGTGCACACATTTACAACCGTTCTGTTAGATAGCTGCGTTTTGGATTTAGAAGCAGATATTTCCCTGTGCTTACTGCTGTTTCTTCCATATGCAGGTATTCGGCTGAAAACGCCTCTTTTGGGACTCTGCACAGAAAGTGTTTGCAGACTGCTGAATCCACACACGGGTTTAACTCTGGAAGTTGAGTGAACACATTGACAACCGCTCTGTTAGATAGCTGCGTTTTGGATTTAGAAGCAGATATTTCCTGGGCTTACTGCTGTTTCTTCCATATGCCGGTATTGGACTGAAACCGCCTGTTTTGACACTCTGCACAGAAAGTGTTTGCAGACTGCTGAATCCACACACGGGTTTAACTCTGGAAGTTGAGTGCACACATTGACAACCGTTCTGTTAGATAGCTGCGTTTTGGATTTAGAAGCAGATATTTCCCTGTGCTTACTGCTGTTTCTTCCATATGCCGGTATTGCGCTGAAAACGCCTGTTTTGAGACTCTGCAGAGAAAGTGTTTGCAGGCTGCTGAATCCACACACGGGTTTAACTCTGGAAGCTGAGTGCACACATTGACAACCGTTCTTTTAGATAGCTGCGTTTTGGATTTAGAAGCAGATATTTCCCTGTGCTTACTGCTGTTTCTTCCTTATGCCTGTATTGGGCTGAAAACACCTGTTTTGAGACTCTGCACAGAAAGTGTTTGCAGACTGCTGAATCCACACACGGGTTTAACTCTGGAAGTTGAGTGCACACATTGACAACCGTTCTGTTAGATAGCTGCGTTTTGGATTTAGAAGCAGATATTTCCCTGTGCTTACTGCTGTTTCTTCCATATGCCGGTATTGGGCTGAAAACGCCTGTTTTGACACTCTGCATAGAAAGAGTTTGCAGACTGCTGAATCCACACACGGGTTTAACTCTGGAAGTTGAGTGAACACATTGACCACCGTTCTGTTAGATAGCTGCGTTTTGGATTTAGAAGCAGATATTTCCTGTGCTTACTGCTGTTTCTTCCATATGCCGGTATTGGACTGAAACCGCCTGTTTTGACACTCTGCACAGAAAGTGTTTGCAGACTGCTGAATCCACACACGGGTTTAACTCTGGAAGTGGAGTGCACACATTGACAACCGTTCTGTTAGACAGCTGCGTTTTGGATTTAGAAGCAGATATTTCCCTGTGCTTACGGCTGTTTCTTCCATATGCCTCTATTGGGCTGAAAACGCCTGTTTTGAGACTCTGCACAGACAGTGTTTGCAGACTGCTGAATCCACACACGGGTTTAACTCTGGAAGTTGAGTGCACACATTGACAACCGTTCTGTTAGATAGCTGCGTTTTGGATTTAGAAGCAGATATTTCCCTGTGTTTACTGCTGTTTCTTCCATATGCCGGTATTGGGCTGAAAACGCCTGTTTTGGAACTCTGCACAGAAAGTGTTTGCACGCTGCTGAAACCACACACCGGCTTATCTCTGGAAGTTGAGTGCACACATTGAGAACCGTTCTGTTAGATAGCTGTGTTTTGGATTTAGAAGCAGATATTTCCCTGTACTTACTGCTGTTTCTTCCGTATGCCGGTTTTGGGCTGAAAACGCCTGTTATGGGACTCTGCACAGAAAGTGTTTGCAGACTGCTGAATCCACACACGGGTTTAACTCTGGAAGCTGAGTGCACACATTGACAACCGTTCTGTTAGATAGCTGCGTTGTGGATTTAGAAGCAGATATTTCCCTGTGCTTACTGCTGTTTCTTCCATATGTCGGTTTTGGGCTGAAAACACTTGTTTTGAGACTCTGCACAGAAAGTGTTTGCAGACTGCTGAATACACACACGGGTTTAACTCTGGAAGCTGAGTGCACACATTGAGAACCATTCTGTTAGATAGCTGCGTTTTGGATTTAGAAGCTTTTATTTCCCTGTGCTTACTGCTGTTTCTTCCATATGCCGGTATTGGACTGAAAACGCCTGTTTTGACACTCTGCACAGAAAGTGTTTGCAGACTGCTGAATCCAGAGACGGGTTTAACTCTGGAAGTAGAGTGCACACATTGACAACTGTTCTGTTAGATAGCTGCGGTTTGAATTTAGAAGCAGATATTTCCCTGTGCTTACTGCTGTTTTTTCCATTTTCCGATATTCGACTGAAAACGCCTGTTTTGGGACTCTGCACAGAAAGTGTTTGCAGGCTGCTGAATCGACACACGGCTTTAACTCTGGAAGTTGAGTGCACACATTGACAACCGTTCTGTTAGATAGCTGCGTTTTGGATTTAGAAGCAGATATTTCCCTGTGCTTACTGCTGTTTCTTCCTTATGCCGGTATTGCTCTGAATACGCCTGTTTTGGGACTCTGCACAGAATGTGTTTGCAGACTGCTGAATCCACACACGGGTTTAACTCTGGAAGTTGAGTGCACACATTGACCACGGTTCTGTTAGATAGTTCGTTTTGGATTTAGAAGCAGATATTTCCCTGTGCTTGCTGCTGTTTCTTCCATATGCCGGTATTGGGCTGAAAACGCCTGTTTTAAGACTCTGCACTGAAAGTGTTTGCAGACTGCTGAATCCACACACGGGTTTAACTCTGGAAGTTGAGTGCACACATTGACAACCGCTCTGTTAGATAGCTGAGTTTTGGATTTAGAAGCAGATATTTCCCTGTGCTTACTGCTTTTTCTTCCATATGGCGGTATTGGGCTGAAAACGCCTGTTTGGGACACTGCACAGAAAGTGTTTGCAGACTGCTGAAACCACACACGGGTTTAATTCTGGAATTTGAGTGCACACATTGACAGCCGTTCTGTTAGAAAGCTGCGTTTTGGATTTAGAAGCAGATATTTCCCTGTGCTGACTGCTGTTTCTTCCATATGTCAGTATTGGGCTGTAAACGCCTGTTTTGGGACTCTGCACAGAAAGTGTTTGCAGACTGCTGAATACACACACGCGTTTAATTCTGGAAGTTGAGTACACACATTGACAACCGTTCTGTTAGATAGCTGCGTTTCAGATTTAGAAGCAGATATTTCCCTGTGCTTAGTGCTGTTTCATTCATATGCCGGTATTGGGCTGAAAACGCCTGTTATGACTCTGCACAGAAATTGTTTGCAGACTGCTGAAACCACACACGGGTTTAACTCTGGAAGTTGAGTGCACACATTGACAACCGTTCTGTTAGATTGCTGCGTTTTGGATTTAGTAGCAGATATTTCCCTGTGCTTACGGCTGTTTCTTCCATATGGAGGTATTGGGCTGAAAACGCCTGTTTTGAGACTCTGCACAGAAAGTGTTTGCAGACTCCTGAATCCACACACGGGTTTAACTCTGGAAGTTGAGTGCACACATTGACAACCGTTCTGTTAGAAAGCTGCGTTTTGGATTTAGAAGCAGATATTTCCCTGTGCTGACATCTGTTTCTTCCATATGCCGGTATTGGGCTGTAAACGCCTGTTTTGGGACTCTGCACAGAAAGTGTTTGCAGACTGCTGAATCCACACACGGGTTTAACTCTGGAAGTTGATTGCACACATTGACAACCGTTCTGTTAGATAGCTGCGTTTTGGATTTAGAAGCAGATATTTCCCTGTGCTTACTGCTGTTTCTTCCTTATGCCTGTATTGGGCTGAATACACCTGTTTTGAGACTCTGCACAGAAAGTGTTTGCAGACTGCTGAATCCACACACGGGTTTAACTCTGGAAGTTGAGTGCACACATTGACCACCGTTCTGTTAGATAGCTGCGTTTTGGATTTAGAAGCAGATATTTCTCTGTGCTTACTGCTGTTTCTTCCATATGCTGGTATTGGCCTGAAAACGCCTGTTTTGAGACTCTGCACAGAAAGTGTTTGCAGACTGCTGAATCCACACACGGGTTTTACTCTGGAATTTGAGTGCACAGATTGACAACCGTTCTGTTAGAAGGCTGCGCTTTGGATTTAGAAGCAGATATTTGCCTGTGCTGACTGCTGTTTCTTCCATATGCCAGTAATGGGCTGTAAATGCCTGTTTTGGGACTCTGCACAGAAAGGGTTTGCAGACTGCTGAATCGACACACGAGTTTAACTCTGGAAGTTGAGTGCACACATTGACAACCGTTCTGTTAGATAGCTGCGTTTTGGATTTAGAAGCAGATATTTCCCTGTGCTTACTGCTGTTTCTTCCATTTGCCGGTATTGGGCTGCAAACGCCTGTTTTGAGACTCTGCACAGAAAGTGTTTGCAGACTGCTGAATCCACACACGGGTTTAACTCTGGAAGTTGAGTGCACACATTGACAAACGTTCTGTTAGATAGCTGCGTTTCAGATTTAGAATGGGATATTTCCCTGTGCTTACTGCTGTTTCTTCCATATGCCGGTATTGGGCTGAAAACGCCTGTTTTGGGACTCTGCACAGAAAGTGTTTGCAGACTGCTGAATCCAGAGACGGGTTTAACTCTGGAAGTAGAGTGCACACATTGACAACTGTTCTGTTAGATAGCTGCGGTTTGGATTTAGTAGCAGATATTTCCCTGTGCTTACTGCTGTTTTTTCCATTTTCCGATATTCGACTGAAAACGCCTGTTTTGGGACTCTGCACAGAAAGTGTTTGCAGGCTGCTGAATCGACACACGGCTTTAACTCTGGAAGTTGAGTGCACACATTGACAACCGTTCTGTAAGATAACTGCGTTTTGGATTTAGAAGCAGATATTTCCCTGTGCTTACTGCTGTTTCTTCCATATGCCGGTATTTTTCTGAAAACGCCTCATTTGTGACTCTGCACAGAAAGTGTTTGCAGACTGCTGAATCCACACACTGGTTTAACTCTGGAAGTTGAGTGAACACATTGACCATCGTTCTGTTAGATAGCTGCGTTTTGGATTTAGAAGCAGATATTTCCTGTGCTTACTGCGGTTTCTTCCATATGCCGGTATTGGACTGAAACCGCCTGTTTTGACACTCTGCACAGAAATTGTTTGCAGACTGCTGAATCCACACACGGGTTTAACTCTGGAAGTTGAGTGCACACATTGACAACCGTTCTGTTAGATAGCTGCATTTTGAATTTAGAAGCAGATATTTACCTGTGCTTACTGCTGTTTCGTCCATATGCCGGTATTGCGCTGAAAACGCCTGTTTTGAGACTCTGCAGAGAAAGTGTTTGCAGACTGCTGAATCCACACACTGGTTTAACTCTGGAAGCTGAGTGCACACATTGACAACCGTTCTGTTAGATAGCTGCGTTTTGGATTTAGAAGCAGATATTTCCCTGTGCTTACTGCTGTTTCTTCCATATGCCGGTATTGGGCTGAAAACGCCTGTTTTGGAACTCTGCACAGAAAGTGTTTGCAGACTGCTGAATCCACACACGGGTTTAACTCTGGAAGTTGAGTGCACAGGTTGACAACCGTTCTGTTAGATAGCTGCGTTTTGGATTTAGAAGCAGATATTTCCCTGTGCTTATTGCTGTTTCTTCCATATGCCGGTATTGGGCTGAAAACGTCTGTTTTGAGACTCTGCATAGAAAGAGTTTGCAGACTGCTGAATCCACAAACGGGTTTAACTCTGGAAGTTGAGTGAACACATTGACAACCGTTCTGTTAGATAGCTGCGTTTTGGATATAGAAGCAGATATTTCCCTGTGCTTACTGCTGTTATTTCCATATGCCGGTATTGGACTGAAATCGCCTGTTTTGACACTCTGCACAGAAAGTGTTTGCAGACTGCTGAATCCACACACGGGTTTAACTCAGGAAGTTGAGTGCACACATTGACAACCATTCTGTTAGATTGCTGCGGTTTGGATTTAGAAGTAGTTAATTCCCTGTGCTGACTGCTGTTTCTTCCATATGCCGGTATTGGGCTGAAAACGCCTGTCTTGAGACTCTGCACAGAAAGTGTTTGCAGACTGCTGAATCCACAAACGGGTTTAACTCTGGAAGTAGAGTGCACACATTGACAACCGTTCTGTTAGACAGCTGCGTTTTGGATTTAGAAGCAGATATTTCCCTGTGCTTACTGCTGTTTCTTCCATATGCCTGTATTGGGCTGAAAACGCCTGTTTTGAGCCTCTGCACAGAAAGTGTTTGCAGACAGCTCAATCCACACACGGGTTTAACTCTGGAAGGTGAGAGCACATATTGTCAACCGTTCTGTTAGAAAGCTGCGTTTTGGATTTAGAAGCAGATATTTCCCTGTGCTTACTGCTGTTTCTTCCCTAGGCCGGTATTGGGCTGAAAACGCCTGTTTTGGGACTCTGCACAGAAAGTGTTTGCTGGCTGCTGAATCCACACACAGGTTTAACTCTGGAAGTTGAGTGCACACATTGACAACCGTTCTTTTAGATAGCTGCGTTTTGGATTTAGAAGCAGATATTTCCCTGTGCTTATTGCTGTTTCTTCCATATGCCGGCATTGGGCTGAAAACGCCTGTTTTGGGACTCTGCACAGAAAGTGTTTGCAGACTGCTGAATCCACACACGGGTTTAACTCTGGAAGTTGAGTGCACACATTGACAACCGTTCTGTTAGATAGCTGCGTTTTGGATTTAGAAGCAGATATTTCCCTGCGCTTACTGCTGTTTCTTTCATATGCCGGTATTGGGCTGAAAACGCCTGTTTTGACACTCTGCACAGAAAGTTTTTGCAAACTGCTGAATCCACACACGGGTTTAACTGTGGAAGTTGAGTGCTCACATTGACAACCGTTCTGTTAGATGGCTGCGTTTTGCATTTAGAAGCAGATATTTCCCTGTGCTTACTGCTGTTTCTTCCATATGCCGGTATTGGACTGAAAACGCCTGTTTTGACACTCTGCACAGAAAGTGTTTGCAGACTTCTGAATCCACATACGGGTTTAACTCTGGAAGTTGAGTGCACATATTGACAACCGTTCTGTTAGAAAGCTGCGTTTTGGATTTAGAAGCAGATATTTCCCTGTGCTGACTACTGTTTCTTCCATATGCCGGTATTGGGCTGTAAACGCCTGTTTTGGGACTCTGCACAGAAAGTGTTTGCAGACTGCTGAATCCACACAAGGCTTTATCTCTGGAAGCAGAGTGCACACATTGACAACCGTTCTGTTAGATAGCTGCGTTTCAGATTTAGAAGGGGATATTTCCCTGTGCTTACTGCTGTTTCTTCCATATGCCGGTATTGGGCTGAAAACGCCTGTTTTGGGACTCTGCACAGAAAGTGTTTGCAGAGTGCTGAATCCACACACGGGTTTAACTCTGGAAGTAGAGTGCACACATTGACAACTGTTCTGTTAGATAGCTGCGGTTTGGATTTAGAAGCAGATATTTCCCTGTGCTTACTGCTGTTTCTTCCATATGCCGATATTCGACTGAAAACGCCTGTTTTGGCACTCTGCACAGAAAGTGTTTGCAGGCTGCTGAATCCACACACGGCTTTAACTCTGGAAGTTGAGTGCACACATTGACAACCGTTCTGTTAGATACCTGCATTTTGGATTTAGAAGCAGATATTTCCCTGTGCTTACTGCTCTTTCTTCCTTATGCCGGTATTGGGCTGAAAACGCCTCTTTTGGGACTCTGCAGAGAAAGTGTTTGCAGACTGCTGAATCCACACACGGGTTTAACTCTGGAAGCTGAGTGCACACATTGACAACCGTTCTGTTAGATAGCTGCGTTTTGGATTTAGAAGCAGATGTTTCCCTGTGCTTACTGCTGTTTCTTCCGTATGCCTGTATTGGTCTGAAAACACCTGTTTTGAGACTCTGCACAGAAAGTGTTTGCAGACTGCTGAATCCACACACGGGTTTAACTCTGGAAGTTGATTGCACACATTGACAACCGTTCTGTTAGATAGCTGCGTTTTGGAATTAGAAGCAGATATTTCCCTGTGCTTACTGCTGTTTCTTCCATATGCCGGTATTGGGCTGAAAACGCCTGTTTTGAGACTCTGCACAGAAAGAGTTTGCAGACTGCTGTATCCACACACGGGTTTAACTCTGGAAGTTGAGTGAACACATTGACAACCGTTCTGTTAGATAGCTGCGATTTGGATATAGAAGCAGATATTTCCCTGTGCTTACTGCTGTTTTTTCCATATGCCGGTATTGGACTGAAATCACCTGTTTTGACATTCTGCACAGAAAGTGATAGCAGACTGCTGAATCCACACACGAGATTAACTGTGGAAGTTGAGGGCACACATTGACAACCGTTCTGTTTGATAGCTGCGGTTTGGATTTAGAAGCAGTTAATTTCCTGTGCTGACTGCTGTTTCTTCCATATGCCGGTATTGGGCTGAAAACGCCTGTCTTGAGACTCTGCACAGAAAGTGTTTGTAGACTGGTGAATCCACACACGGGTTTAATTCTGGAAGTTGAGTGTACACATTGACAACCGTTCTGTTAGAAAGCTGCATTTTGGATTTAGAAGCAGATATTTCCCTGTGATTTCTGCTGTTTCTTCCATATGCCGGTATTGGGCTGAAAAGGCCTGTTTTGAGACTCTGCACAGACAGTGTTTTCAGACTGCTGAATCAACACACGAATTTAACTCTGGAAGTTGAGTGCACACATTGACAACCGTTCTGTTAGATAGCTGCGTTTTGGATTTAGAAGCAGATATTTCCCTGTGCTTACTGCTGTTTCTTCCATATGCCGGTATTGCGCTGAAAACGCCTGTTTTGGAACTCTGCACAGAAAGTGTTTGCAGACTGCTGAAACCACACACGGGCTTATCTCTGGAAGTTGAGTGAACACATTGACAACCGTTCTGTTAGATAGCTGCGTTTTGGATTTAGAGAAAAATATTTCCATGACCTTACTGCTGTTTCTTCCATATGCCGGTATTGGGCTGAAAACGCCTGTTTTGGGACTCTGCACAGAAAGTGTTTGCAGACTGCTGAATCCAAAGACGGGTTTAACTCTGGAAGTTGAGTGCACACATTGACAACCGTTCTGTTAGATAGCTGCGTTTTGGATTTAGAAGCAGATATTTCCCTGTGCTTACTGCTCTTTCTTCCATATGCCGGAATATTTCTGAAAACGCCTGTTTTGAGTCTCTGCACAGAAAGTGTTTGCAGACTGCTGAATCCACACACGGGTTTAACTCTGGAAGTTGAATGCACACATTGACAACCGTTCTGTTAGATAGCTGCGTTTTGGATTTAGAAGCAGATATTTCCCTGTGCTTACTGCTGTTTCTTCCATATGCCGGTATTGGGCTGAAAACGCCCGTTTTGATACTCTGCACAGAAAGTGTTTGCAGACTGCTGAATCCACACACGGGTTTAACTTTGGAAGTTGAGTGCACACATTGACAGCCGTTCTGTTAGAAAGCTGCGTTTTAAATTTAGAAGCAGATATTTCCCTGTACTGACTGCTGTTTCTTCCATATGCCGGTATTGGGCTGTAAACGCCTGTTTTGGGACTCTGCACAGATAGTGTTTGCAGACTGCTGAATCCACACTCGGGTTTAACTGTGGAAGGTGAGTGCACACATTGACCACCGTTCTGTTAGATAGCTGCGTTTTGGATTTAGAAGCAGATATTTCCCTGTGCTTACTCCTGTTTCTTCCATATGCCGATATTCGGCTGAAAACGCCTGTTTTGGGACTCTGCACAGAAAGTGTTTGCAGAGTGCTGAATCCACACACGAGTTTAACTCTGGAAGTTGAGTGCACACATTGACAACCGTTCTGTTAGAAAGCTGCATTTTGGATTTAGAAGCAGATATTTCCCTGTGCTTTCTGCTGCTTCCTCCATATGCAGGTATTGGGATGAAAACTCCTGTTTTGAAACTCAGCACAGAATGTGTTTGCAGATTGCTGAATCCACAAACAGGTTTAACTCTGGAAGTTGAGTGCACACATTGACAACCGTTAAGTTAGACAGCAGCGTTTTGGATTTAGAAGCAGATATTTCCCTGTGCTTACTGCTGGTTCTTCCATAAGCCGGTATTGGGCTGAAAACGCCTGTTTTGGGACTCTGCACAGAAAGTGTTTGCAGACTGCTGAATCCAAAGACGGGTTTAACTCTGGAACTTGAGTGCACACATTGACAACCGTTCTGTTAGATAGCTGCGTTTTGGATTTAGAAGCAGATATTTCCCTGTGCTTACTGCTGTTTCTTCCATATGCCGGTATTGTGCTGAAAACGCCCGTTTTTAGACTCTGCACAGAAAGTGTTTGCAGACTGCTGAATCCACACACGGGTTTAACTCTGGAAGTTGAGTGAACACATTGACAACCGTTCTGTTAGATAGCTGCGTTTTGGATTTAGAAGCAGATATGTCCCTGTGCTTACTGCTGTTTCTTCCATATGCTGGTATTGGGGTGAAAACGCCCGTTTTGAGACTCTGCACAGAAAGTGTTTGCAGACTGCTGAATCCACACACGGGTTTAACTGTGGAAGTTGAGTGCACACATTGACAACCGTTCTGTTAGAAAGCTGCGTTTTGGATTTAGAAGCAGATATTTCCCTGTGCTTACTGCTGTTTCTTCCATATGCCTGTATTGGGCTGAAAACGCCTGTTTTGAGCCTCTGCACAGAAAGTGTTTGCAGACAGCTCAATCCACACACGGGTTTATCTCTGGAAGGTGAGAGCACATATTGTCAACCGTTCTGTTAGAAAGCTGCGTTTTGGATTTAGAAGCAGATATTTCCCTGTGCTTACTGCTGTTTCTTCCCTAGGCCGGTATTGGGCTGAAAACGCCTGTTTTGGGACTCTGCACAGAAAGTGTTTGCTGGCTGCTGAATCCACACACAGGTTTAACTCTGGAAGTTGAGTGCACACATTGACAACCGTTCTTTTAGATAGCTGCGTTTTGGATTTAGAAGCAGATATTTCCCTGTGCTTATTGCTGTTTCTTCCATATGCTGGCATTGGGCTGAAAACGCCTGTTTTGGGACTCTGCACAGAAAGTGTTTGCAGACTGCTGAATCCACACACGGGTTTAACTCTGGAAGTTGAGTGCACACATTGACAACCGTTCTGTTAGATAGCTGCGTTTTGGATTTAGAAGCAGATATTTCCCTGCGCTTACTGCTGTTTCTTTCATATGCCGGTATTGGGCTGAAAACGCCTGTTTTGACACTCTGCACAGAAAGTTTTTGCAAACTGCTGAATCCACACACGGGTTTAACTGTGGAAGTTGAGTGCTCACATTGACAACCGTTCTGTTAGATGGCTGCGTTTTGCATTTAGAAGCAGATATTTCCCTGTGCTTACTGCTGTTTCTTCCATATGCCGGTATTGGACTGAAAACGCCTGTTTTGACACTCTGCACAGAAAGTGTTTGCAGACTTCTGAATCCACATACGGGTTTAACTCTGGAAGTTGAGTGCACATATTGACAACCGTTCTGTTAGAAAGCTGCGTTTTGGATTTAGAAGCAGATATTTCCCTGTGCTGACTACTGTTTCTTCCATATGCCGGTATTGGGCTGTAAACGCCTGTTTTGGGACTCTGCACAGAAAGTGTTTGCAGACTGCTGAATCCACACAAGGCTTTATCTCTGGAAGCTGAGTGCACACACTGACAACCGTTCTGTTAGATAGCTGCGTTTCAGATTTAGAAGGGGATATTTCCCTGTGCTTACTGCTGTTTCTTCCATATGCCGGTATTGGGCTGAAAACGCCTGTTTTGGGACTCTGCACAGAAAGTGTTTGCAGAGTGCTGAATCCACACACGGGTTTAACTCTGGAAGTAGAGTGCACACATTGACAACTGTTCTGTTAGATAGCTGCGGTTTGGATTTAGAAGCAGATATTTCCCTGTGCTTACTGCTGTTTCTTCCATATGCCGATATTCGACTGAAAACGCCTGTTTTGGCACTCTGCACAGAAAGAGTTTGCAGGCTGCTGAATCCACACACGGCTTTAACTCTGGAAGTTGAGTGCACACATTGACAACCGTTCTGTTAGATACCTGCATTTTGGATTTAGAAGCAGATATTTCCCTGTGCTTACTGCTCTTTCTTCCTTATGCCGGTATTGGGCTGAAAACGCCTCTTTTGGGACTCTGCAGAGAAAGTGTTTGCAGACTGCTGAATCCACACACGGGTTTAACTCTGGAAGCTGAGTGCACACATTGACAACCGTTCTGTTAGATAGCTGCGTTTTGGATTTAGAAGCAGATATTTCCCTGTGCTTACTGCTGTTTCTTCCGTATGCCTGTATTGGTCTAAAAACGCCTGTTTTGAGACTCTGCACAGAAAGTGTTTGCAGACTGCTGAATCCACACACGGGTTTAACTCTGGAAGTTGATTGCACACATTGACAACCGTTCTGTTAGATAGCTGCGTTTTGGAATTAGAAGCAGATATTTCCCTGTGCTTACTGCTGTTTCTTCCATATGCCGGTATTGGGCTGAAAACGCCTGTTTTGAGACTCTGCACAGAAAGAGTTTGCAGACTGCTGAATCCACACACGGGTTTAACTCTGGAAGTTGAGTGAACACATTGACAACCGTTCTGTTAGATAGCTGCGATTTGGATATAGAAGCAGATATTTCCCTGTGCTTACTGCTGTTTTTTCCATATGCCGGTATTGGACTGAAATCACCTGTTTTGACATTCTGCACAGAAAGTGTTAGCAGACTGCTGAATCCACACACGAGATTAACTGTGGAAGTTGAGGGCACACATTGACAACCGTTCTGTTTGATAGCTGCGGTTTGGATTTAGAAGCAGTTAATTCCCTGTGCTGACTGCTGTTTCTTCCATATGCCGGTATTGGGCTGAAAACGCCTGTCTTGAGACTCTGCACAGAAAGTGTTTGTAGACTGCTGAATCCACACACGGGTTTAACTCTGGAAGTTGAGTGTACACATTGACAACCGTTCTGTTAGAAAGCTGCATTTTGGATTTAGAAGCAGATATTTCCCTGTGATTTCTGCTGTTTCTTCCATATGCCGGTATTGGGCTGAAAAGGCCTGTTTTGAGACTCTGCACAGACAGTGTTTTCAGACTGCTGAATCAACACACGAATTTAACTCTGGAAGTTGAGTGCACACACTGACAACCGTTCTGTTAGATAGCTGCGTTTTGGATTTAGAAGCAGATATTTCCCTGTGCTTACTGCTGTTTCTTCCATATGCCGGTATTGCGCTGAAAACGCCTGTTTTGGAACTCTGCACAGAAAGTGTTTGCAGACTGCTGAAACCACACACGGGCTTATCTCTGGAAGTTGAGTGAACACATTGACAACCGTTCTGTTAGATAGCTGCGTTTTGGATTTAGAGAAAAATATTTCCATGACCTTACTGCTGTTTCTTCCATATGCCGGTATTGGGCTGAAAACGCCTGTTTTGGGACTCTGCACAGAAAGTGTTTGCAGACTGCTGAATCCAAAGACGGGTTTAACTCTGGAAGTTGAGTGCACACATTGACAACCGTTCTGTTAGATAGCTGCGTTTTGGATTTAGAAGCAGATATTTCCCTGTGCTTACTGCTCTTTCTTCCATATGCCGGAATATTTCTGAAAACGCCTGTTTTGAGTCTCTGCACAGAAAGTGTTTGCAGACTGCTGAATCCACACACGGGTTTAACTCTGGAAGTTGAATGCACACATTGACAACCGTTCTGTTAGATAGCTGCGTTTTGGATTTAGAAGCAGATATTTCCCTGTGCTTACTGCTGTTTCTTCCATATGCCGGTATTGGGCTGAAAACGCCCGTTTTGATACTCTGCACAGAAAGTGTTTGCAGACTGCTGAATCCACACACGGGTTTAACTTTGGAAGTTGAGTGCACACATTGACAGCCGTTCTGTTAGAAAGCTGCGTTTTAAATTTAGAAGCAGATATTTCCCTGTACTGACTGCTGTTTCTTCCATATGCCGGTATTGGGCTGTAAACGCCTGTTTTGGGACTCTGCACAGATAGTGTTTGCAGACTGCTGAATCCACACTCGGGTTTAACTGTGGAAGGTGAGTGCACACATTGACCACCGTTCTGTTAGATAGCTGCGTTTTGGATTTAGAAGCAGATATTTCCCTGTGCTTACTCCTGTTTCTTCCATATGCCGATATTCGGCTGAAAACGCCTGTTTTGGGACTCTGCACAGAAAGTGTTTGCAGAGTGCTGAATCCACACACGAGTTTAACTCTGGAAGTTGAGTGCACACATTGACAACCGTTCTGTTAGAAAGCTGCATTTTGGATTTAGAAGCAGATATTTCCCTGTGCTTTCTGCTGCTTCCTCCATATGCAGGTATTGGGATGAAAACTCCTGTTTTGAAACTCAGCACAGAATGTGTTTGCAGATTGCTGAATCCACAAACAGGTTTAACTCTGGAAGTTGAGTGCACACATTGACAACCGTTAAGTTAGACAGCAGCGTTTTGGATTTAGAAGCAGATATTTCCCTGTGCTTACTGCTGGTTCTTCCATATGCCGGTATTGGGCTGAAAACGCCTGTTTTGGGACTCTGCACAGAAAGTGTTTGCAGACTGCTGAATCCAAAGACGGGTTTAACTCTGGAACTTGAGTGCACACATTGACAACCGTTCTGTTAGATAGCTGCGTTTTGGATTTAGAAGCAGATATTTCCCTGTGCTTACTGCTGTTTCTTCCATATGCCGGTATTGTGCTGAAAACGCCCGTTTTTAGACTCTGCACAGAAAGTGTTTGCAGACTGCTGAATCCACACACGGGTTTAACTCTGGAAGTTGAGTGAACACATTGACAACCGTTCTGTTAGATAGCTGCGTTTTGGATTTAGAAGCAGATATGTCCCTGTGCTTACTGCTGTTTCTTCCATATGCCGGTATTGGGGTGAAAACGCCCGTTTTGAGACTCTGCACAGAAAGTGTTTGCAGACTGCTGAATCCACACACGGGTTTAACTGTGGAAGTTGAGTGCACACATTGACAACCGTTCTGTTAGAAAGCTGCGTTTTGGATTTAGAAGCAGATATTTCCCTGTGCTTACTGCTGTTTCTTCCATATGCCTGTATTGGGCTGAAAACGCCTGTTTTGAGCCTCTGCACAGAAAGTGTTTGCAGACAGCTCAATCCACACACGGGTTTATCTCTGGAAGGTGAGAGCACATATTGTCAACCGTTCTGTTAGAAAGCTGCGTTTTGGATTTAGAAGCAGATATTTCCCTGTGCTTACTGCTGTTTCTTCCCTAGGCCGGTATTGGGCTGAAAACGCCTGTTTTGGGACTCTGCACAGAAAGTGTTTGCTGGCTGCTGAATCCACACACAGGTTTAACTCTGGAAGTTGAGTGCACACATTGACAACCGTTCTTTTAGATAGCTGCGTTTTGGATTTAGAAGCAGATATTTCCCTGTGCTTATTGCTGTTTCTTCCATATGCTGGCATTGGGCTGAAAACGCCTGTTTTGGGACTCTGCACAGAAAGTGTTTGCAGACTGCTGAATCCACACACGGGTTTAACTCTGGAAGTTGAGTGCACACATTGACAACCGTTCTGTTAGATAGCTGCGTTTTGGATTTAGAAGCAGATATTTCCCTGCGCTTACTGCTGTTTCTTTCATATGCCGGTATTGGGCTGAAAACGCCTGTTTTGACACTCTGCACAGAAAGTTTTTGCAAACTGCTGAATCCACACACGGGTTTAACTGTGGAAGTTGAGTGCTCACATTGACAACCGTTCTGTTAGATGGCTGCGTTTTGCATTTAGAAGCAGATATTTCCCTGTGCTTACTGCTGTTTCTTCCATATGCCGGTATTGGACTGAAAACGCCTGTTTTGACACTCTGCACAGAAAGTGTTTGCAGACTTCTGAATCCACATACGGGTTTAACTCTGGAAGTTGAGTGCACATATTGACAACCGTTCTGTTAGAAAGCTGCGTTTTGGATTTAGAAGCAGATATTTCCCTGTGCTGACTACTGTTTCTTCCATATGCCGGTATTGGGCTGTAAACGCCTGTTTTGGGACTCTGCACAGAAAGTGTTTGCAGACTGCTGAATCCACACAAGGCTTTATCTCTGGAAGCTGAGTGCACACATTGACAACCGTTCTGTTAGATAGCTGCGTTTCAGATTTAGAAGGGGATATTTCCCTGTGCTTACTGCTGTTTCTTCCATATGCCGGTATTGGGCTGAAAACGCCTGTTTTGGGACTCTGCACAGAAAGTGTTTGCAGAGTGCTGAATCCACACACGGGTTTAACTCTGGAAGTAGAGTGCACACATTGACAACTGTTCTGTTAGATAGCTGCGGTTTGGATTTAGAAGCAGATATTTCCCTGTGCTTACTGCTGTTTCTTCCATATGCCGATATTCGACTGAAAACGCCTGTTTTGGCACTCTGCACAGAAAGAGTTTGCAGGCTGCTGAATCCACACACGGCTTTAACTCTGGAAGTTGAGTGCACACATTGACAACCGTTCTGTTAGATACCTGCATTTTGGATTTAGAAGCAGATATTTCCCTGTGCTTACTGCTCTTTCTTCCTTATGCCGGTATTGGGCTGAAAACGCCTCTTTTGGGACTCTGCAGAGAAAGTGTTTGCAGACTGCTGAATCCACACACGGGTTTAACTCTGGAAGCTGAGTGCACACATTGACAACCGTTCTGTTAGATAGCTGCGTTTTGGATTTAGAAGCAGATATTTCCCTGTGCTTACTGCTGTTTCTTCCGTATGCCTGTATTGGTCTGAAAACACCTGTTTTGAGACTCTGCACAGAAAGTGTTTGCAGACTGCTGAATCCACACACGGGTTTAACTCTGGAAGTTGATTGCACACATTGACAACCGTTCTGTTAGATAGCTGCGTTTTGGAATTAGAAGCAGATATTTCCCTGTGCTTACTGCTGTTTCTTCCATATGCCGGTATTGGGCTGAAAACGCCTGTTTTGAGACTCTGCACAGAAAGAGTTTGCAGACTGCTGAATCCACACACGGGTTTAACTCTGGAAGTTGAGTGAACACATTGACAACCGTTCTGTTAGATAGCTGCGATTTGGATATAGAAGCAGATATTTCCCTGTGCTTACTGCTGTTTTTTCCATATGCCGGTATTGGACTGAAATCACCTGTTTTGACATTCTGCACAGAAAGTGTTAGCAGACTGCTGAATCCACACACGAGATTAACTGTGGAAGTTGAGGGCACACATTGACAACCGTTCTGTTTGATAGCTGCGGTTTGGATTTAGAAGCAGTTAATTCCCTGTGCTGACTGCTGTTTCTTCCATATGCCGGTATTGGGCTGAAAACGCCTGTCTTGAGACTCTGCACAGAAAGTGTTTGTAGACTGCTGAATCCACACACGGGTTTAACTCTGGAAGTTGAGTGTACACATTGACAACCGTTCTGTTAGAAAGCTGCATTTTGGATTTAGAAGCAGATATTTCCCTGTGATTTCTGCTGTTTCTTACATATGCCGGTATTGGGCTGAAAAGGCCTGTTTTGAGACTCTGCACAGACAGTGTTTTCAGACTGCTGAATCAACACACGAATTTAACTCTGGAAGTTGAGTGCACACACTGACAACCGTTCTGTTAGATAGCTGCGTTTTGGATTTAGAAGCAGATATTTCCCTGTGCTTACTGCTGTTTCTTCCATATGCCGGTATTGCGCTGAAAACGCCTGTTTTGGAACTCTGCACAGAAAGTGTTTGCAGACTGCTGAAACCACACACGGGCTTATCTCTGGAAGTTGAGTGAACACATTGACAACCGTTCTGTTAGATAGCTGCGTTTTGGATTTAGAAAAAAATATTTCCATGACCTTACTGCTGTTTCTTCCATATGCCGGTATTGGGCTGAAAACGCCTGTTTTGGGACTCTGCACAGAAAGTGTTTGCAGACTGCTGAATCCAAAGACGGGTTTAACTCTGGAAGTTGAGTGCACACATTGACAACCGTTCTGTTAGATAGCTGCGTTTTGGATTTAGAAGCAGATATTTCCCTGTGCTTACTGCTCTTTCTTCCATATGCCGGAATATTTCTGAAAATGCCTGTTTTGAGTCTCTGCACAGAAAGTGTTTGCAGACTGCTGAATCCACACACGGGTTTAACTCTGGAAGTTGAATGCACACATTGACAACCGTTCTGTTAGATAGCTGCGTTTTGGATTTAGAAGCAGATATTTCCCTGTGCTTACTGCTGTTTCTTCCATATGCCGGTATTGGGCTGAAAACGCCCGTTTTGATACTCTGCACAGAAAGTGTTTGCAGACTGCTGAATCCACACACGGGTTTAACTTTGGAAGTTGAGTGCACACATTGACAGCCGTTCTGTTAGAAAGCTGCGTTTTAAATTTAGAAGCAGATATTTCCCTGTACTGACTGCTGTTTCTTCCATATGCCGGTATTGGGCTGTAAACGCCTGTTTTGGGACTCTGCACAGATAGTGTTTGCAGACTGCTGAATCCACACTCGGGTTTAACTGTGGAAGGTGAGTGCACACATTGACCACCGTTCTGTTAGATAGCTGCGTTTTGGATTTAGAAGCAGATATTTCCCTGTGCTTACTCCTGTTTCTTCCATATGCCGATATTCGGCTGAAAACGCCTGTTTTGGGACTCTGCACAGAAAGTGTTTGCAGAGTGCTGAATCCACACACGAGTTTAACTCTGGAAGTTGAGTGCACACATTGACAACCGTTCTGTTAGAAAGCTGCATTTTGGATTTAGAAGCAGATATTTCCCTGTGCTTTCTGCTGCTTCCTCCATATGCAGGTATTGGGATGAAAACTCCTGTTTTGAAACTCAGCACAGAATGTGTTTGCAGATTGCTGAATCCACAAACAGGTTTAACTCTGGAAGTTGAGTGCACACATTGACAACCGTTAAGTTAGACAGCAGCGTTTTGGATTTAGAAGCAGATATTTCCCTGTGCTTACTGTTGTTTCTTCCCTATGCCGGTATTGGGCTGAAAACGCCTGTTTTGGGACTCTGCACAGAAAGTGTTTGCAGACTGCTAAATCCACATACGGGTTTAACTCTGGAAGTTGCGCGCACACATTGACAACGGTTCTGTTAGATAACTGCGTTTTGGATTTAGAAGCAGATATTTCCCTGTGCTTACTGCTGGTTCTTCCATATGCCGGTATTGGGCTGAAAACGCCTGTTTTGGGACTCTGCACAGAAAGTGTTTGCAGACTGCTGAATCCAAAGACGGGTTTAACTCTGGAAGTTGAGTGCACACATTGACAACCGTTCTGTTAGATAGCTGCGTTTTGGATTTAGAAGCAGATATTTCCCTGTGCTTACTGCTGTTTCTTCCATATGCCGGTATTGTGCTGAAAACGCCCGTTTTTAGACTCTGCACAGAAAGTGTTTGCAGACTGCTGAATCCACACACGGGTTTAACTCTGGAAGTTGAGTGAACACATTGACAACCGTTCTGTTAGATAGCTGCGTTTTGGATTTAGAAGCAGATATGTCCCTGTGCTTACTGCTGTTTCTTCCATATGCCGGTATTGGGGTGAAAACGCCCGTTTTGAGACTCTGCACAGAAAGTGTTTGCAGACTGCTGAATCCACACACGGGTTTAACTGTGGAAGTTGAGTGCACACATTGACAACCGTTCTGTTAGAAAGCTGCGTTTTGGATTTAGAAGCAGATATTTCCCTGTGCTGACTGCTGTTTCTTCCGTATGCCGGTATTGGGCTGTAAACGCCTGTTTTGGGACTCTGCCCACAAAGTATTTGCAGAGTGCTGAATCCAAACACGGGTTTATCTCTGGAAGTTGAGTGCACACATTGACAACCCTTCTGTTAGATAGCTGCGTTTTGGATTTAGAAGCAGATATTTCCCTGTGCTTACTGCTGTTTCTTCCATATGCCGGTATTGGGCTGAAAACGCCCGTTTTGAGACTCTGCACAGAAAGTGTTTGCAGACTGCTGAATCCACACACGGGTTTAACTCTGGAAGTTGAGTGAACACATTGACAACCTTTCTGTTAGAAAGCTGCGTTTTGGATTTAGAAGCAGATATTTCCCTGCGCTGACCGCTGTTTCTTCCATATGCCGGTATGTGGTTGTAAACGACTGTTTTGGGACTCTGCACAGAAAGTGTTTGCAGAGTGCTGAATCCACACACGGGTTTAACTCTGGAAGTTGAGTGCACACATTGACAACTGTTCTGTTAGATTGCTGCGTTTTGGATTTAGAAGCAGATATTTCCCTGTGCTTACTGCTGTTTCTTTCATATGTCGATATTCGCCTGAAAACGCCTGTTTTGGAACTCTGCACAGAAAGTGTTTGCAGACTGCTGAATCCACACACGGGTTTAACTCTGGAAGTTGAGTGCACACATTGACAACCGTTCTGTTAGATAGCTGTGTTTTGGATTTAGAAGCAGATATTTCCCTGTGCTTACTGCTGTTTCTTCCATATGCCGGTAATGGGCTGAAAACGCCTGATTTGAGACTCTGCACAGAAAGTGTTTGCAGACTGCTGAATCCACACACGGGTTTAACTCTGGAATTTGAGTGCACACATTGACAACCGTTCTGTTAGAAAGCTGCGTTTTGGATTTAGAAGCAGATATTTCCCTGTGCTTACTGCTCTTTCTTCCATATGCCGGTATTGGACTGAAAACGCCTGTTTTGACACTCTGCACAGAAAGTGTTTGCAGACTGCTGAATCCACACACGGGTTTAACTCTGGAAGTTGAGTGCACACATTGACAACCGTTCTGTTAGATAGCTGCGTTTTGGATTTAGAAGCAGATATTTCCCTGTGCTTACTGCTGTTCTTCCATATGCCTGTATTGGACTGAAAACGCCTGTTTTGACACTCTGCACAGAAAGTGTTTGCAGACTGCTGAATCCACACACGGGTTTAACTCTGGAAGGTGAGTGAAGACATTGACAACCGTTCTGTTAGATAGCTGCGTTTTGGATATAGAAGCAGATATTTCCCTGTGCTTACTGCTTTTTTTTCCATATGCCGGTATTGGACTGAAATCGCCTGTTTTGACACTGTGCACAGAAAGTGTTTGCAGACTGCTGAATCCACGCACGGGTTTAACTGTGGAAGTTGAGTGCCCACATTGACAACCGTTCTGTTAGATAGCTGCGGTTTGGATTTAGAAGCAGATAATTCCCTGTGCTGACTGCTGTTTCTTCCATATGCCGGTATTGGACTGAAAACGCCTGTTTTGACACTCTGCAGAAAAAGTGTTTGCAGACTGCTGAATTCACACACGGGTTTAACTCTGTAAGTTGAGTGCACACATTGACAACCGTTCTGTTAGATAGCTGCGTTTTGGATTTAGAAGCAGATATTTCCCTGTGCTTACTGCTGTTTCTTCCATATGCCGGTATTGGGCTGAAATCGCCTGTTTTGAGACTCTGCACAGAAAGTGTTTGCAGACTGCTGAATCCATACACGGGTTTAACTCTGGAAGTTGAGTGCACACATTGACAACCGTTCTGTTAGAAAGCTGCGTTTTGGATTTAGAAGCAGATATTTCCCTGTGCTGACTGCTGTTTCTTCCAAATGCCGGTATTGGGCTGTAAACGCCTGTTTTGGGACTCTGCACGGAAAGTGTTTGCAGACTGCTGAATCCACACACGGGTTTAACTCTGGAATTTGAGTGCACACATTGACAACCGTTCTGTTAGATAGCTGCGTTTTGGATTTAGAAGCAGATATTTCCCTGTGCTTACTGCTGTTTCTTCCATATGCCGGTATTGGGCTGAAAACGCCCGTTTTGAGACTCTGCACAGAAAGTGTTTGCAGACTGCTGAATCCACACACGGGTTTAACTCTGGAAGGTGAGTGCACACATTGACAACCGTTCTGTTAGATAGCTGCGTTTCAGATTTAGAAGCGGATATTTCCCTGTGCTTGCTGCTGTTTCTTCCATATGCCGGTATTGGGCTGAAAACGCCTGTTTTGGGACTCTGCACAGAAAGTGTTTGCAGAGTGGTGAATCCACACACGGGTTTAACTCTGGATGTTGAGTGCACACATTGACAACCGTTCTGTTAGATAGCTGCGTTTTCTATTTAGAAGCAGATATTTCCCTATGCTGACTGCTGTTTCTTCCATATTCCGGTATTGGGCTGAAAACGCCCGTTTTGAGACTCTGCACAGAAAGTGTTTGCAGACTGCTGAATCCACACACGGGTTTAACTCTGGAAGTTGAGTGCACACATTGACAACCGTTCTGTTAGAAAGCTGCGTTTTGGATTTAGAAGCAGATATTTCCCTGTGCTGACTGCTGTTTCTTCCATATGCAGGTATTGGGATGAAAACTCCTGTTTTGAAACTCAGCACAGAATGTGTTTGCAGATTGCTGAATCCACACACGGGTTTATCTCTGGAAGTTGAGTGCACACATTGACAACTGTTCTGTTAGATAGCTGCGTTTTGGATTTAGAAGCAGATATTTCCCTGTGTTTACTGCTCTTTCTTCCATATGCCGGTATAGGACTGAAACCGCCTGTTTTGACACTCTGCACAGAATGTGTTTGCAGACTGCTGAATCCACACACGGGTTTAACTCTGGAAGTTGAGTGCACACATTGACAACCGTTCTGCTAGATAGCTGCGTTTGGATTTAGAAGCAGATATTTCCCTGTGCTTACTGCTCTTTCTTCCATATGCCGGAATTTTTCTGAAAACGCCTGTTTTGAGACTCTGCACAGAAAGTGTTTGCAGACTGCTGAATCCACACACAGGTTTAACTCTGGAAGTTGAGTGCACACATTGACCACCGTTCTGTTAGATAGCTGCGTTTTGGATTTAGAAGCAGATATTTCCCTGTGCTTACTGCTGTTTCTTCCTTATGCCGGTATTGGGCTGAAAACGCCCGTTTTGAGACTCTGCACAGAAAGTGTTTGCAGACTGCTGAATCCACACACGGGTTTAACTATGGAAGTTGAGTGCACACATTGACAACCGTTCTTTTAGAAAGTTGCGTTTTAAATTTAGAAGCAGATATTTCCCTGTGCTGACTGCTGTTTCTTCCATATGCCGGTATTGGGCTGTAAACGCCTGTTTTGAGACTCTGCACAGAAAGTGTTTGCAGACTGCTGAATCCACACACGGGTTTAACTCTGGAAGTTGAGTGCACACATTGACAACCGTTCTGTTTGAGAGCTGCGTTTTGGATTTAGAAGCAGATATTTCCCTGTGCTTACTGCTGTTTCTTCCATATGCCGGTATTGGGCTGAAAACGCCTGTTTTGAGACTCTGCATAGAAAGAGTTTGCAGACTGCTGAATCCACACACGGGTTTAACTCTGGAAGTTGAGTGAACACATTGACAACCGTTCTGTTAGATAGCTGCGTTTTGGATATAGAAGCAGATATTTCCCTGTGCTTACTGCTGTTTTTTCCATATGCCGGTATGGCACTGAAGTCGCCTGTTTTGACACTCTGCACAGAAAGTGTTTGCAGACTGCTGAATCCACACACGGGTTTAACTGTGGAAGTTGAGTGCACACATTGACAACCGTTCTGTTAGTTAGCTGCGGTTTGGATTTAGAAGCAGTTAATTCCCTGTGCTGACTGCTGTTCCTTCCATATGCCGGTATTGGGCTGAAAACGCCTGTCTTGATACTCTTCCCAGAATGTGTTTGCATACTGCTGAATCCACACACGGGTTTAACTCTGGAAGTTGAGTGTACACATTGACAACCGTTCTGTTAGAAAGCTGCATTTTGGATTTAGAAGCAGATATTTCCCTGTGATTTCTGCTGTTTCTTCCATATGCAGGTATTGGGATGAAAACTCCTGTTTTGAAAGTCACCACAGAATGTGTTTGCAGACTGCTGAATCCACAAACAGGTTTAACTCTGGAAGTTGAGTGCACACATTGACAACCGTTTTGTTAGACAGCAGCGTTTTGGATTTAGAAGCAGATATATCCCTGTGCTTACTGCTGTTTCTTCCATATGCCGGTATTGGGCTGAAAACGCCTGTTTTGGGACTCTGCACAGAAAGTGTTTGCAGACTGCTGAATCCACACACGGGTTAACTCTGGAAGTTGAGTGCACACATTGACAACCGTTCTGTTAGACAGCTGCGTTTTGGATTTAGAAGCAGATATTTCCCTGTGCTTACTGCTGTTTCTTCCATATGCCTGTTTTGGGCTGAAAACACCTGTTTTGAGACTCTGCACAGAAAGTGTTTGCAGACTGCTGAATCCACACACGGGTTTACCTCTGGAAGCTGAGTGCACACATTGACAACCATTCTGTTAGATAGCTGCGTTTTGGATTTAGAAGCAAATATTTCCCTGTGCTTACTGCTGTTTCTTCCATATGCCGGTATTGGACTGAAAACGCCTGTTTTGACACTCTGCACAGAAAGTGTTTGCAGACTGCTGAATCCACACACGGGTTTAACTCTGGAATTTGAGTGCACACGTTGACAACCGTTCTGTTAGATAGTTGCGTTTTGGATTTAGAAGCACATATTTCCATGTGCTTACTGCTGTTTCTTCCATATGCCGGTATTGGGCTGAAAACGCCTGTTTTGAGACTGTGCACAGAAAGTGTTTGCAGACTGCTGAATCCACACACGGGTTTAACTCTGGAAGTTGAGTGCACACTTTGACAACCGTTCTGTTAGAAAGCTGCGTTTTGGATTTAGAAGCAGATATTTCCCTGTGCTGACTGCTGTTTCTTCCATATGCCGGTATTCGGCTGTAAACGCCTGTTTTGGGACTCTGCACAGAAAGTGTTTGCAGACTGCTGAATCCACACACGGGTTTAACTCTGGAAGTTGAGTGCAGACATTGACAACCGTTCTGTTAGATAGCTGCGTTTCATATTTAGAAGCAGATATTTCCCTGTGCTTACTGCTCTTTCTTCCATATGCCGGTATTGGGCTGAAAACGCCTGTTTTGGGACTCTGCACAGAAAGAGTTTGCAGACTGCTGAATCCACACACGGGTTTAACTCTGGATGTTGAGTGCACACATTGACAACCGTTCTGTTAGATAGCTGCGTTTTCGGTTTAGAAGCAGATATTTCCCTGTGCTTACTGCTGTTTCTTCCATATTCCGGTATTGGGCTGAAAACGCCTGTTTTGAGACTCTGCACAGAAAGTGTTTGCAGACTGCTGAATCCACACACGGGTTTAACTGTGGAAGTTGAGTGCACACATTGACAACCGTTCTGTTAGAAAGCTGCGTTTTGGATTTAGAAGCAGATATTTCCCTGGGCTGACTGCTGTTTCTTCCATATGCAGGTATTGGGATGAAAACTCCTGTTTTGAAACTCAGCACAGAATGTGTTTGCAGATTGCTGAATCCACACACGGGTTTAACTCTGGAAGTTGAGTGCACAGATTGACAACCGTTCTGTTAGATAGCTGCGTTTTGGATTTAGAAGCAGATATTTCCCTGTGCTTACTGCTCTTTCTTCCATATGCCGGTATAGGACTGAAAACGCCTGTTTAGTCACTCTGCACAGAAAGTGTTTGCAGACTGCTGAATCCACACACGGGTTTAACTCTGGAAGTTGAGTGCACAGATTGACAACCGTTCTGTTAGATCACTGCGTTTTGGATTTAGAAGCAGATATTTCCCTGTGCTTACTGCTGTTCTTCCATATGCCTGTATTGGACTGAAAACGCCTGTTTTGACACTCTGCACAGAAAGTGTTTGCAGACTGCTGAATCCACACACGGCTTTAACTCTGGAAGGTGAGTGAACACATTGACAACCGTTCTGTTAGATAGCTGCGTTTTGGATATAGAAGCAGATATTTCCCTGTGCTTACTGCTGTTTTTTCCATATGCCGGTATTGGACTGAAATCGCCTGTTTTGACACTGTGCACAGAAAGTGTTTGCAGACTGCTGAATCCACGCACGGGTTTAACTGTGGAAGTTGAGTGCCCACATTAACAACCGTTCTGTTAGATAGCTGCGGTTTGGATTTAGAAGCAGATAATTCCCTGTGCTGACTGCTGTTTCTTCCATATGCCGGTATTGGACTGAAAACGCCTGTTTTGACACTCTGCACAGAAAGTGTTTGCAGACTGCTGAATCCACACACGGGTTTAACTCTGTAAGTTGAGTGCACACATTGACAACCGTTCTGTTAGATAGCTGCGTTTTGGATTTAGAAGCTGATATTTCCCTGTGCTTTCTGCTGTTTCTTCCATATGCCGGTATTCGGCTGTAAACGCCTGTTTTGGGACTCTGCACAGAAAGTGTTTTCAGACTGCTGAATCCACACACGGGTTTAACTCTGGAAGTTGAGTGCAGACATTGACAACCGTTCTGTTAGATAGCTGCGTTTCATATTTAGAAGCGGATATTTCCCTGTGCTTACTGCTCTTTCTTCCATATGCCGGTATTGGGCTGAAAACGCCTGTTTGGGACTCTGCACAGAAAGTGTTTGCAGACTGCTGAATCCACACACGGGTTTAACTCTGGTTGTTGAGTGCACACATTGACAACCGTTCTGTTAGATAGCTGCGTTTTCGGTTTAGAAGCAGATATTTCCCTGTGCTTACTGCTGTTTCTTCCATATTCCGGTATTGGGCTGAAAACGCCCGTTTTGAGACTCTGCACAGAAAGTGTTTGCAGACTGCTGAATCCACACACGGGTTTAACTCTGGAAGTTGTGTGCACACATTGACAACCGTTCTGTTAGAAAGCTGCGTTTTGGATTTAGAAGCAGATATTTCCCTGGGTGACTGCTGTTTCTTCCATATGCAGGTATTGGGATGAAAACTCCTGTTTTGAAACTCAGCACAGAATGTGTTTGCAGATTGCTGAATCCACACACGGGTTTAACTCTGGAAGTTGAGTGCACACATTAACAACCGTTTTGTTAGATAGCTGCGTTTTGGATTTAGAAGCAGATATTTCCCTGTGCTTACTGCTCTTTCTTCCATATGCCGGTATAGGACTGAAAACGCCTGTTTAGACACTCTGCACAGACAGTGTTTGCAGACTGCTGAATCCACACACGGGTTTAACTCTGGAAGTTGAGTGCACACATTGACAACCGTTCTGTTAGATAGCTGCATTTTGGATTTAGAAGCAGATATTTCCCTGTGCTTACTGCTGTTCTTCCATATGCCTGGATTGGACTGAAAACGCCTGTTTTGACACTCTGCACAGAAAGTGTTTGCAGACTGCTGAATCCACACACGGGTTTAACTCTGGAAGGTGAGTGAACACATTGACAACCGTTCTGTTAGATAGCTGCGTTTTGGATATAGAAGCAGATATTTCCCTGTGCTTACTGCTGTTTTTTCCATATGCCTGTATTGGACTGAAATCGCCTGTTTTGACACTGTGCACAGAAAGTGTTTGCAGACTGCTGAATCCACGCACGGGTTTAACTGTGGAAGTTGAGTGCCCACATTGACAACCGTTCTGTTAGATAGCTGCGGTTTGGATTTAGAAGCAGATAATTCCCTGTGCTGACTGCTGTTTCTTCCATATGCCGGTATTGGACTGAAAACGCCTGTTTTGACACTCTGCACAGAAAGTGTTTGCAGACTGCTGAATCCACACACGGGTTTAACTCTGTAAGTTGAGTGCACACATTGACAACCGTTCTGTTAGATAGCTGCGTTTTGGATTTAGAAGCAGATATTTCCCTGTGCTTACTGCGCTTTCTTCCATATGCCGGTATTGGGCTGAAATCGCCTGTTTTGAGACTCTGCACAGAAAGTGTTTGCAGACTGCTGAATCCATACACGGGTTTAACTCTGGAAGTTGAGTGCACACATTGACAACCGTTCTGTTAGAAAGCTGCGTTTTGGATTTAGAAGCAGATATTTCCCTGTGCTGACTGCTGTTTCTTCCAAATGCCGGTATTGGGCTGTAAACGCCTGTTTTGGGACTCTGCACAGAAAGTGTTTGCAGACTGCTGAATCCACACATGGGTTTAACTCTGGAATTTGAGTGCACACATTGACAACCGTTCTGTTAGATAGCTGCGTTTTGGATTTAGAAGCAGATATTTCCCTGTGCTTACTGCTGTTTCTTCCATATGCCGGTATTGGGCTGTAAACGCCTGTTTTGAGACTCTGCACAGAAAGTGTTTGCAGACTGCTGAATCCACACACGGGTTTAACTCTGGAAGTTGAGTGCACACATTGACAACCGTTCTGTTAGAATGCTGCGTTTTGGATTTAGAAGCAGATATTTCCCTGTGCTTTCTGCTGTTTCTTCCATATGCCAATATTCGGCTGAAAATGCCTGTTTTGGGACTCTGCAGAGAAAGTGTTTTCAGACTGCTGAATCCGCACACGGGTTTAACTCTAGAAGTTGAGTGCACACATTGACAACCGTTCTGTTAGATAGCTGCGTTTTGGATTTAGAATCAGATATTTTCCTGTGCTTACTGCTCTTTCTTCCATATGCCGGAATTTTTCTGAAAACGCCTGTTTTGAGACTCTGCACAGAAAGTGTTTGCAGACTGCTGAATCCACACACAGGTTTAACTCTGGAAGTTGAGTGCACACATTGACCACCGTTCTGTTAGATAGCTGCGTTTTGGATTTAGAAGCAGATATTTCCCTGTGCTTACTGCTGTTTCTTCCTTATGCCGGTATTGGGCTGAAAACGCCCGTTTTGAGACTCTGCACAGAAAGTGTTTGCAGACTGCTGAATCCACACACGGGTTTAACTATGGAAGTTGAGTGCACACATTGACAACCGTTCTTTTAGAAAGTTGCGTTTTAAATTTAGAAGCAGATATTTCCCTGTGCTGACTGCTGTTTCTTCCATATGCCGGTATTGGGCTGTAAACGCCTGTTTTGAGACTCTGCACAGAAAGTGTTTGCAGACTGCTGAATCCACACACGGGTTTAACTCTGGAAGTTGAGTGCACACATTGACAACCGTTCTGTTTGAGAGCTGCGTTTTGGATTTAGAAGCAGATATTTCCCTGTGCTTACTGCTGTTTCTTCCATATGCCGGTATTGGGCTGAAAACGCCTGTTTTGAGACTCTGCATAGAAAGAGTTTGCAGACTGCTGAATCCACACACGGGTTTAACTCTGGAAGTTGAGTGAACACATTGACAACCGTTCTGTTAGATAGCTGCGTTTTGGATATAGAAGCAGATATTTCCCTGTGCTTACTGCTGTTTTTTCCATATGCCGGTATGGCACTGAAGTCGCCTGTTTTGACACTCTGCACAGAAAGTGTTTGCAGACTGCTGAATCCACACACGGGTTTAACTGTGGAAGTTGAGTGCACACATTGACAACCGTTCTGTTAGTTAGCTGCGGTTTGGATTTAGAAGCAGTTAATTCCCTGTGCTGACTGCTGTTCCTTCCATATGCCGGTATTGGGCTGAAAACGCCTGTCTTGATACTCTTCCCAGAATGTGTTTGCATACTGCTGAATCCACACACGGGTTTAACTCTGGAAGTTGAGTGTACACATTGACAACCGTTCTGTTAGAAAGCTGCATTTTGGATTTAGAAGCAGATATTTCCCTGTGATTTCTGCTGTTTCTTCCATATGCAGGTATTGGGATGAAAACTCCTGTTTTGAAAGTCACCACAGAATGTGTTTGCAGACTGCTGAATCCACAAACAGGTTTAACTCTGGAAGTTGAGTGCACACATTGACAACCGTTTTGTTAGACAGCAGCGTTTTGGATTTAGAAGCAGATATTTCCCTGTGCTTACTGCTGTTTCTTCCATATGCCGGTATTGGGCTGAAAACGCCTGTTTTGGGACTCTGCACAGAAAGTGTTTGCAGACTGCTGAATCCACACACGGGTTAACTCTGGAAGTTGAGTGCACACATTGACAACCGTTCTGTTAGACAGCTGCGTTTTGGATTTAGAAGCAGATATTTCCCTGTGCTTACTGCTGTTTCTTCCATATGCCTGTTTTGGGCTGAAAACACCTGTTTTGAGACTCTGCACAGAAAGTGTTTGCAGACTGCTGAATCCACACACGGGTTTACCTCTGGAAGCTGAGTGCACACATTGACAACCATTCTGTTAGATAGCTGCGTTTTGGATTTAGAAGCAAATATTTCCCTGTGCTTACTGCTGTTTCTTCCATATGCCGGTATTGGACTGAAAACGCCTGTTTTGACACTCTGCACAGAAAGTGTTTGCAGACTGCTGAATCCACACACGGGTTTAACTCTGGAATTTGAGTGCACACGTTGACAACCGTTCTGTTAGATAGTTGCGTTTTGGATTTAGAAGCACATATTTCCATGTGCTTACTGCTGTTTCTTCCATATGCCGGTATTGGGCTGAAAACGCCTGTTTTGAGACTGTGCACAGAAAGTGTTTGCAGACTGCTGAATCCACACACGGGTTTAACTCTGGAAGTTGAGTGCACACTTTGACAACCGTTCTGTTAGAAAGCTGCGTTTTGGATTTAGAAGCAGATATTTCCCTGTGCTGACTGCTGTTTCTTCCATATGCCGGTATTCGGCTGTAAACGCCTGTTTTGGGACTCTGCACAGAAAGTGTTTGCAGACTGCTGAATCCACACACGGGTTTAACTCTGGAAGTTGAGTGCAGACATTGACAACCGTTCTGTTAGATAGCTGCGTTTCATATTTAGAAGCAGATATTTCCCTGTGCTTACTGCTCTTTCTTCCATATGCCGGTATTGGGCTGAAAACGCCTGTTTTGGGACTCTGCACAGAAAGAGTTTGCAGACTGCTGAATCCACACACGGGTTTAACTCTGGATGTTGAGTGCACACATTGACAACCGTTCTGTTAGATAGCTGCGTTTTCGGTTTAGAAGCAGATATTTCCCTGTGCTTACTGCTGTTTCTTCCATATTCCGGTATTGGGCTGAAAACGCCTGTTTTGAGACTCTGCACAGAAAGTGTTTGCAGACTGCTGAATCCACACACGGGTTTAACTGTGGAAGTTGAGTGCACACATTGACAACCGTTCTGTTAGAAAGCTGCGTTTTGGATTTAGAAGCAGATATTTCCCTGGGCTGACTGCTGTTTCTTCCATATGCAGGTATTGGGATGAAAACTCCTGTTTTGAAACTCAGCACAGAATGTGTTTGCAGATTGCTGAATCCACACACGAGTTTAACTCTGGAAGTTGAGTGCACAGATTGACAACCGTTCTGTTAGATAGCTGCGTTTTGGATTTAGAAGCAGATATTTCCCTGTGCTTACTGCTCTTTCTTCCATATGCCGGTATAGGACTGAAAACGCCTGTTTAGTCACTCTGCACAGAAAGTGTTTGCAGACTGCTGAATCCACACACGGGTTTAACTCTGGAAGTTGAGTGCACAGATTGACAACCGTTCTGTTAGATCGCTGCGTTTTGGATTTAGAAGCAGATATTTCCCTGTGCTTACTGCTGTTCTTCCATATGCCTGTATTGGACTGAAAACGCCTGTTTTGACACTCTGCACAGAAAGTGTTTGCAGACTGCTGAATCCACACACGGCTTTAACTCTGGAAGGTGAGTGAACACATTGACAACCGTTCTGTTAGATAGCTGCGTTTTGGATATAGAAGCAGATATTTCCCTGTGCTTACTGCTGTTTTTTCCATATGCCGGTATTGGACTGAAATCGCCTGTTTTGACACTGTGCACAGAAAGTGTTTGCAGACTGCTGAATCCACGCACGGGTTTAACTGTGGAAGTTGAGTGCCCACATTAACAACCGTTCTGTTAGATAGCTGCGGTTTGGATTTAGAAGCAGATAATTCCCTGTGCTGACTGCTGTTTCTTCCATATGCCGGTATTGGACTGAAAACGCCTGTTTTGACACTCTGCACAGAAAGTGTTTGCAGACTGCTGAATCCACACACGGGTTTAACTCTGTAAGTTGAGTGCACACATTGACAACCGTTCTGTTAGATAGCTGCGTTTTGGATTTAGAAGCTGATATTTCCCTGTGCTTTCTGCTGTTTCTTCCATATGCCGGTATTCGGCTGTAAACGCCTGTTTTGGGACTCTGCACAGAAAGTGTTTTCAGACTGCTGAATCCACACACGGGTTTAACTCTGGAAGTTGAGTGCAGACATTGACAACCGTTCTGTTAGATAGCTGCGTTTCATATTTAGAAGCGGATATTTCCCTGTGCTTACTGCTCTTTCTTCCATATGCCGGTATTGGGCTGAAAACGCCTGTTTGGGACTCTGCACAGAAAGTGTTTGCAGACTGCTGAATCCACACACGGGTTTAACTCTGGTTGTTGAGTGCACACATTGACAACCGTTCTGTTAGATAGCTGCGTTTTCGGTTTAGAAGCAGATATTTCCCTGTGCTTACTGCTGTTTCTTCCATATTCCGGTATTGGGCTGAAAACGCCCGTTTTGAGACTCTGCACAGAAAGTGTTTGCAGACTGCTGAATCCACACACGGGTTTAACTCTGGAAGTTGAGTGCACACATTGACAACCGTTCTGTTAGAAAGCTGCGTTTTGGATTTAGAAGCAGATATTTCCCTGGGTGACTGCTGTTTCTTCCATATGCAGGTATTGGGATGAAAACTCCTGTTTTGAAACTCAGCACAGAATGTGTTTGCAGATTGCTGAATCCACACACGGGTTTAACTCTGGAAGTTGAGTGCACACATTAACAACCGTTTTGTTAGATAGCTGCGTTTTGGATTTAGAAGCAGATATTTCCCTGTGCTTACTGCTCTTTCTTCCATATGCCGGTATAGGACTGAAAACGCCTGTTTAGACACTCTGCACAGACAGTGTTTGCAGACTGCTGAATCCACACACGGGTTTAACTCTGGAAGTTGAGTGCACACATTGACAACCGTTCTGTTAGATAGCTGCATTTTGGATTTAGAAGCAGATATTTCCCTGTGCTTACTGCTGTTCTTCCATATGCCTGGATTGGACTGAAAACGCCTGTTTTGACACTCTGCACAGAAAGTGTTTGCAGACTGCTGAATCCACACACGGGTTTAACTCTGGAAGGTGAGTGAACACATTGACAACCGTTCTGTTAGATAGCTGCGTTTTGGATATAGAAGCAGATATTTCCCTGTGCTTACTGCTGTTTTTTCCATATGCCGGTATTGGACTGAAATCGCCTGTTTTGACACTGTGCACAGAAAGTGTTTGCAGACTGCTGAATCCACGCACGGGTTTAACTGTGGAAGTTGAGTGCCCACATTGACAACCGTTCTGTTAGATAGCTGCGGTTTGGATTTAGAAGCAGATAATTCCCTGTGCTGACTGCTGTTTCTTCCATATGCCGGTATTGGACTGAAAACGCCTGTTTTGACACTCTGCACAGAAAGTGTTTGCAGACTGCTGAATCCACACACGGGTTTAACTCTGTAAGTTGAGTGCACACATTGACAACCGTTCTGTTAGATAGCTGCGTTTTGGATTTAGAAGCAGATATTTCCCTGTGCTTACTGCGCTTTCTTCCATATGCCGGTATTGGGCTGAAATCGCCTGTTTTGAGACTCTGCACAGAAAGTGTTTGCAGACTGCTGAATCCATACACGGGTTTAACTCTGGAAGTTGAGTGCACACATTGACAACCGTTCTGTTAGAAAGCTGCGTTTTGGATTTAGAAGCAGATATTTCCCTGTGCTGACTGCTGTTTCTTCCAAATGCCGGTATTGGGCTGTAAACGCCTGTTTTGGGACTCTGCACAGAAAGTGTTTGCAGACTGCTGAATCCACACATGGGTTTAACTCTGGAATTTGAGTGCACACATTGACAACCGTTCTGTTAGATAGCTGCGTTTTGGATTTAGAAGCAGATATTTCCCTGTGCTTACTGCTGTTTCTTCCATATGCCGGTATTGGGCTGTAAACGCCTGTTTTGAGACTCTGCACAGAAAGTGTTTGCAGACTGCTGAATCCACACACGGGTTTAACTCTGGAAGTTGAGTGCACACATTGACAACCGTTCTGTTAGAATGCTGCGTTTTGGATTTAGAAGCAGATATTTCCCTGTGCTTTCTGCTGTTTCTTCCATATGTCGATATTCGGCTGAAAATGCCTGTTTTGGGACTCTGCAGAGAAAGTGTTTTCAGACTGCTGAATCCGCACACGGGTTTAACTCTGGAAGTTGAGTGCACACATTGACAACCGTTCTGTTAGATAGCTGCGTTTTGGATTTAGAATCAGATATTTTCCTGTGCTTACAGCTGTTTCTTCCATATGCCGGTATTTTTCTGAAAACGCCTGTTTTGAGACTCTGCACAGAAAGTGTTTGCAGACTGCTGAATCCACACACGGGTTTAACTCTGGAAGTTGAGTGCACACATTGACAACCGTTCTGTTAGATAACTGCGTTTTGGATTTAGAAGCAGATATTTCCCTGTGCTTACTGCTCTTTCTTCCATATGCCGGTATTGGGCTGAAAACGCCTGTTTTGGGACTCTGCACAGAAAGTGTTTGCAGACTGCTGAATCCACACACGGGTTTAACTCCGGAAGTTGAGTGAACACATTGACAACCGTTCTGTTAGATAGCTGCGTTTTGGATTTAGAAGCAGATATTTCCCTGTGCTTACTGCGGATTCTTCCATATGCCGGTATTAGGCTGAAAATGCCTGTTTTGAGACTCTGCACTGAAAGCGTTTGCAGAATGGTGAATCCACACACGGGTTTAAATCTGGAATTGAGTGAACACATTGACAACCGTTCTGTTAGATAGCTGCGTTTTGGATTTAGAAGCAGATATTTCCCTGCGCTTACTGCTCTTTCTTCCATATGCCAGTATTGGGCTGAAAACGCCTGTTTTGGGACTCTGCACAGAATGTGTTTGCAGACTGCTGAATCCACACACGGGTTTAACTCCGGAAGTTGAGTGAACACATTGACAACCGTTCAGTTAGATATCTGCGTTTTGGATTTAGAAGCAGATATTTCCCTGTGCTTACTGCGGTTTCTTCCATATGCCGGTATTGGGCTGAAAATGCCTGTTTTGAGACTCTGCACAGAAAGCGTTTGCAGAATGGTGAATCCACACACGGGTTTACCTCTTGAAGTTGAGTGAACACAATGACAAACTTTCTGTTAGATAGCTGCGTTTTGGATTTAGAAGCAGATATTTCCCTGTGCTTACTGCTGTTTCTTCCATATGCCGGTATTGGACTGAAATCGCCTGTTTTGACACTCTGCACAGAAAGTGTTTGCAGACTGCTGAATCCAAACTCGGGTTTAAATCAGGAAGGTGAGTGCACACATTGACAACCCTTCTGTTAGATAGCTGCGTTTTGGAATTAGAAGCAGATATTTCCCTGTGCTTGGTGCTGTTTCTTCCATATGCCGGTATTGGGCTGAAAACGCCTGTTTTGGGACTCTGCGCAGAAAGTGTTTGCAGACTGCTGAATCCACACACAGGTTTAACTCTGGAAGTTGAGTGCACACATCGACAACCGATCTGTTAGATAGCTGCGTTTTGGAATTAGAAGCAGATATTTCCCTGTGCTTACTGCTGTTTCTTCCATATGCCAGTATTGGGCTGAAAATGCCTGTTTTGAGACTCTGCACAGAAAGTGTTTGCAGAATGGTGAATCCACACACGGGTTTAAATCTGGAAGGTGAGTGCACACATTGACAACCCTTCTGTTAGGAAGCTGCGTTTTGGATTTAGAAGCAGATATTTCCCTGTGCTTACTGCTGTTTCTTCCATATGCCGATATTGGGCTGAAAACGCCTGTTTTGGGACTCTGCACAGAAAGTGTTTGCAGACTGCTGAATCCACACACGGGTTTAACTCTGGAAGTTGAGTGCACACATTGACAACAGTTCTGTTAGATAGCTTCGTTTTGGATTTAGAAGCAGATATTTCCCTGTGCTTAGTGCTGTTTCTTCCATATGCCGGTATTGGGCTGAAAACGCCTGTTTTGGGACTCTGCACAGAAAGAGTTTGCAGACTGCTGAATCCACACACGGGTTTAACTCTGGAAGTTGAGTGCAAATATTGACAGCCCTTCTGTTACAAAGCTGCGTTTTGGATTTAGAAGCAGATATTTCCCTGTGCTGACTGCTGTTTCTTCCATAGGACGGTATTGGGCTGTAAATGCCTGTTTTGGGACTCTGCACAGAAAGTGTTTGCAGAGTGCTGAATACACAAACGGGTTTATCTCTGGAAGTTGAGTGCACACATTGACAACCGTTCTGGTAGATAGCTGCGTTTCGGATTTAGAAGCAGATATTTCCCTGTGCTTACTGCTGTTTCTTCCATATGCTGGTATTGGGCTGAAAACGCCTGTTTTGGGACTCTGCACAGAAAGTGTTTGCAGACTGCTGAATCCAAAGACGGGTTTAACTCTGGAAGTTGAGTGCACACATTGACAACTGTTCTGTTAGATTGCTGCGTTTTGGATTTAGAAGCAGATATTTCCCTGTGCTTACTGTTGTTTCTTCCATATGCCGATATTCGGCTGAAAACGCCTGTTTTGGGACTCTGCACAGAAAGTGTTTGCAGACTGCTGAATCCACACACGGGTTTAACTCTGGATGTTGAGTGCACACATTGACAACCGTTCTGTTAGATAGCTGCGTTTTGGATTTAGAAGCAGATATTTCCGTGTGCTTACTGCTGTTTCTTCCATATGCCGGTATTGGGCTGAAAACGCCCGTTTTGAGACTCTGCACAGAAAGTGTTTGTAGACTGCTGAATCCACACACGGGTTTAACTCTGGAAGTTGAGTGCAAATATTGACAACCGTTCTGTTACAAAGCTGGGTTTTGGATTTAGAAGCAAATATTTCCCTGTGCTGACTGCTGTTTCTTCCATAGGTCGGTATTGGGCTGTAATTGCCTGTTTTGGGACTCTGCACAGAAAGTGTTTGCAGACTGCTGAATCCACACACGGGTTTAACTCCGGAAGTTGAGTGAACACATTGACAACCGTTATGTTAGATATCTGCGTTTTGGATTTAGAAGCAGATATTTCCCTGTGCTTACTGCGGTTTCTTCCATATGCCGGTATTGGACTGAAAATGCCTGTTTTGAGACTCTGCACAGAAAGCGTTTGCAGAATGGTGAATCCACACACCGGTTTAACTCTGGAAGTTGAGTGAACACATTGACAACCGTTCTGTTAGATAGCTGCGGTTTGGATTTAGAAGCAGATATTTCTCTGTGCTTACTGCTGTTTCTACCATATGCCGGTATTGGACTGAAAACGCCTGTTTTGACACTCTGCACAGAAAGTGTTTGCAGACTGCTGAATCCACACACGGGTTTAAATCTGGAAGGTGAGTGCACACATTGACAAGCCTTCTGTTAGATAGCTGCGTTTTGGAATTAGAAGCAGATATTTCCCTGTGCTTAGTGCGGTTTCTTCCATATGCCGGTATTGGGCTGAAAACGCCTGTTTTGGGACTCTGCACAAAAAGTGTTTGCAGACTGCTGAATCCACACACAGGTTTAACTCTGGAAGTTGAGTGCACACATTGACAACCGTTCTGTTAGATAACTGCGTTTTGGATTTAGAAGCAGATATTTCCCTGTGCTTACTGCGGTTTCTTCCATATGCCGGTATTGGGCTGAAAATGCCTGTTTTGAGACTCTGCACAGAAAGCGTTTGCAGAATGGTGAATCCACACACGGGTTTAATTCTGGAAGTTGAGTGCACACATTGACAACCGTTCTGTTAGATAGCTGGGTTTTGGATTTAGAAGCAGATATTTCCCTGTGCTTACTGCTGTTTCTTCCATATGCCGGTATTGGACTGAAAACGCCTGTTTTGACACTCTGCACAGAAAGGGTTTGCAGACTGCTGAATCCACACACGGGTTTAAATCTGGAAGTTGAGTGATCACATTGACAACCCTTCTGTTAGATAGCTGCGTTTTGGAATTAGAAGCAGATATTTCCCTGTGATTTGTGCTGTTTCTTCCATATGCCGGTATTGGGCTGAAAACGCCTGTTTTGGCACTCTGCACAGAAGGGTTTGCAGACTGCTGAATCCACACACAGGTTTAACTCTGGAAGTTGAGTGCACACATTGACAACCGTTCTGTTAGATAGCTTCGTTTTGGATTTAGAAGCAGATATTTCCCTGTGCTTAGTGCTGTTTCTTCCATATGCCGGTATTGGGCTGAAAACGCCTGTTTTGGGACTCTGCACAGAAAGTGTTTGCAGACTGCTGAATCCACACACGGGTTTAACTCTGGAAGTTGAGTGCACACATTGACAACCGCTCTGTTAGATAGATGCGTTTTGGATTTAGAAGCAGATATTTCCCTGTGCTTACTGCTGTTTCTTCCATATGCCGGTATTCTGCTGAAAACGCCTGTTTTGGGACTCTGCACAGAAAGTGTTTGCAGACTGCTGAATCCACACACGGGTTTAGCTCTGGTAGTTGAGTGCACACATTGACAACCGTTCTGTTAGATAGCTGCGTTTTGGATTAAGAACCAGATATTTCCCTGTGCTTACTGCTGTTTCTTCCATATGCCGGTATTGGGTGAAAACGCCCGTTTTGAGACTCTGCCCAGAAAGGGTTTGCAGACTGCTGAATCTGCACACTGGTTTAACTCTGGAAGTTGAATGCACACATTGACAACCGTTCTGTTAGAAAGCTGTGTTTTGGATTTAGAAGCAGATATTTCCCTGTGCTGACCGCTGTTTCTTCCATATGCCGGTATTGGGCTGTAAACGACTGTTTTGGGACTCTGCACAGAAAGTTTTTACAGAGTGCTGAATCCACAAACGGGTTTAACTCTGGAAGTTGAGTGCACACATTGACAACCGTTCTGTTAGATAGCTGCGTTTTGGATTTAGAAGCAGATATTTCCCTGTGCTTACTGCTCTTTCTTCCATATGCCGGTATTGGACTGAAAACGCCTGTTTTGGGACTCTGCACAGAAAGTGTTTGCAGACTGCTGAATCCACACACGGGTTTCACTCTGGAAGTTGAGTGCACACATTGACAACCGTTCTGTTAGATAGCTGCGTTTTGGATTTAGAAGCAGATATTTCCCTGTGCTTACTGCTGTTTCTTCCATATGCCGGTATTGGGCTGAAAACGCCCGTTTTGAGACTCTGCACAGAAAGTGTTTGCAGACTGCTGAATCCACACACAGGTTTAACTCTGGAAGTTGAGTGAAAATATAGACAAGCGTTCTGTTACAAAGCTGGGTTTTGGATTTAGAAGCAGATATTTCCCTGTGCTGACTGCTGTTTCTTCCATAGGCCGGTATTGGGCTGTAAATGCCTGTTTTGGGACTCTGCACAGAAAGTGTTTGCAGACTGCTGAATCCACACACGGGTTTAACTCCGGAAGTTGAGTGATCACATTGACATCCGTTCTGTTAGATAGTTGCGTTTTGGATTTAGAAGCAGATATTTCCCTGTGCTTACTGTGGTTTCTTCCATGTGCCGGTATTGGGCTGAAAATGCCTGTTTTGAGACTCTGCACAGAAAGCGTTTGCAGAATGGTGAATCCACACACGGGTTTAACTCTGGAAGTTGAGTGAACACATTGACAACCGTTCTGTTAGATAGCTTCGTTTTGGATTTAGAAGCAGATATTTCCCTGTGCTTAGTGCTGTTTCTTCCATATGCCGGTATTGGGCTGAAAACGCCTGTTTTGGGACTCTGCACAGAAAGTGTTTGCAGACTGCTGAATCCACACACGGGTTTAACTCTGGAAGTTGAGTGCACACATTGACAACCGCTCTGTTAGATAGATGCGTTTTGGATTTAGAAGCAGATATTTCCCTGTGCTTACTGCTGTTTCTTCCATATGCCGGTATTGGGCTGAAAACTCCTGTTTTGGGACTCTGCACAGAAATTGTTTGCAGACTGCTGAATCCACACCCGGGTTTAACTCTGGAAGTTTAGTGCAGACATTGACAACCGTTCTGTTAGATAGCTGCGTTTTGGATTAAGAACCAGATATTTCCCTGTGCTTACTGCTGTTTCTTCCATATGCCGGTATTGGGTGAAAACGCCCGTTTTGAGACTCTGCCCAGAAAGGGTTTGAAGACTGCTGAATCTGCACACTGGTTTAACTCTGGAAGTTGAATGCACACATTGACAACCGTTCTGTTAGAAAGCTGTGTTTTGGATTTAGAAGCAGATATTTCCCTGTGCTGACCGCTGTTTCTTCCATATGCCGGTATTGGGCTGTAAACGACTGTTTTGGGACTCTGCACAGAAAGTGTTTACAGAGTGCTGAATCCACAAACGGGTTTAACTCTGGAAGGTGAGTGCACACATTGACAACCGTTCTGTTAGATAGCTGGGTTTTGGATTTAGAAGCAGATATTTCCCTGTGCTTACTGCTCTTTGTTCCATATGCCGATATTCGGCTGAAAAAGCCTGTTTTGGGACTCTGCACAGAAAGTGTTTGCAGACTGCTGAATCCACACATGGGTTTAACTCTGGAAGTTGAGTGCACACATTGACAACCGTTCTGTTAGATAGCTGCGTTTTGGATTTAGAAGCAGATATTTCCCTGTGTTTACTGCTGTTTCTTTCATATGCCGGTATTGGGCTGAAAACGCCTGTTTTGAGACTCTGCATAGAAAGAGTTTGCAGACTGCTGAATCCACACACGGGTTTAACTCTGGAAGTTGAGTGCACACATTGACAACCGTTCTGTTAGATAGCTGTGTTTTGGATTTAGAAGCAGATATTTCCCTGTGCTTACTGCTGTTTCTTCCATATGCCGGTATTGGGCTGAAAACGCCCGTTTTGAGACCCTGCACAGAAAGTGTTTGCAGACTGCTGAATCCACACACGGGTTTAACTCTGGAAGTTGAGTGAACCCATTAACAACCCTTCTGTTAGAAAGCTGCGTTTTGGATTTAGAAGCAGATATTTCCCTGTGCTGACCGCTGTTTCTTCCATATGCCGGTATTGGGATGTAAACGCCTGTTTTGGGGCTCAGCACAGAAAGTGTTTGCAGACTGCTGAATCCACACACGGGTTTAAATCTGGAAGTTGAGTGCACACCTTGACAACTGCTCTGTTAGATAGCAGCGTTTTGGATTTATAAGCATATATTTCCCTGTGCTTACTGCTCTTTCTTCCATATGCCGGTATTGGGCTGAAAACGCCTGTTTTGGGACTCTGCACAGAAACTGTTTGCAGACTGCTGATTCCACACACGGGTTTAACTCTGGAAGTTGAGTGAACACATTGACAACCGTTCTGTTAGATATCTGCGTTTTGGATTTAGAAGCAGATATTTCCCTGTGCTTCCTGCGATTTCTTCCATATGCCGGTATTGGGCTGAAAATGCCTGTTTTGAGACTCTGCACAGAAAGCGTTTGCAGAATGGTGAATTCACACACGGGTTTAACTCTGGAAGTTGAGTGAACACATTGACAACCGTTCTGTTAGATAGCTGCGTTTTGGATTTATAAGCAGATATGTCCCTGTGCTTACTGCTGTTTCTTCCATATGCCGGTATTGGGCTGAAAACGCCCGTTTTGAGAGTCTGCAGAGAAAGTGTTTGCAGACTGCTGAATCCAAACACGGGTTTAAATCTGGAAGGTGAGTGCACACATTGACAACCCTTCTGTTAGATAGCTGCGTTTTGGAATTAGAAGCAGATATTTCCCTGTGCTTAGTGCTGTTTCTTCCGTATGCCAGTATTGGGCTGAAAACGCCCGTTTTGGGACTCTGCACAGAAAGTGTTTGCAGACTGCTGAATCCACAAACAGGTTTAACTCTGGAAGTTGAGTGCACACATTGACAACCGTTCTGTTAGATAACTGCGTTTTGGATTTAGAAGCAGATATTTCCCTGTGCTTACTGCGGTTTCTTCCATATGCCGGTATTGGGCTGAAAATGCCTGTTTTGAGACTCTGCACAGAAAGCGTTTGCAGAATGGTGAATCCACACACGGGTTTAACTCTGGAAGTTGAGTGAACACATTGACAACCGTTCTGTTAGATAGCTGTGTTTTGGATTTAGAAGCAGACATTTCCCTGTGCTTACTGCTGTTTCTTCCATATGCCGATATTCGGCTGAAAACGCCTGCTTTGGGACTCTGCACAGAAAGCGTTTGCAGACTGCTGAATCCACACACGGGTTTAACTCTGGAAGTTGAGTGCACACATTGGCAACCGTTCTGTTAGATAGCTGCGTTTTGGATTTAGAAGCAGATATTTCCCTGTGATTACTGCTGTTTCTTCCATATGCCGGTATTGGGCTGAAAACGCCCGTTTTGAGACTCTGCACAGAAAGTGTTTGCAGACTGCTGAATCCACACACTGGTTTAACTCTGGAAGTTGAGTGCACACATTGACAACCGTTCTGTTAGAAAGCTGTGTTTTGGATTTAGAAGCAGATATTTCCCTGTGCTGACCGCTGTTTATTCCATATGCCGGTATTGGGATGTAAACGCCGGTTTAGGGGCTCTGCACAGAAAGTGGTTGCAGACTGCTGAATCCACACACGGGTTTAACTCTGGAAGTTGAGTGCACACCTTGACAACCGCTCTGTTAGATAGCTGCGTTTTGGATTTATAAGCAGTTATTTCCCTGAGCTTACTGCTGTTTCTTCCATATGCTGGTATTGTGCTGAAAACGCCCGTTTAGAGACTCTGCACAGAAAGTGTTTGCAGACTGCTGAATCCACACACGGGTTTAACTCTGGAAGTTGAGTGAACACATTGACAACCTTTCTGTTAGAAAGCTGCGTTTTGGATTTAGAAGCAGATATTTCCCTGCGCTGACCGCTGTTTCTTCCATATGCCGGTATGTGGTTGTAAACGACTGTTTTGGGACCCTGCACAGAAAGTGTTTGCAGAGTGCTGAATCCACACACGGGTTTAACTCTGGAAGTTGAGTGCACACATTGACAACTGTTCTGTTAGATTGCTGCGTTTTGGATTTAGAAGCAGATATTTCCCTGTGCTTACTGCTGTTTCTTCCATATGCCGATATTCGGCTGAAAACGCCTGTTTTGGGACTCTGCACAGAAAGTGTTTGCAGACTGCTGAATCCACACATGGGTTTCACTCTGGAAGTTGAGTGCACACATTGACAACCGTTCTGTTAGATAGCTGCGTTTTGGATTTAGAAGCAGATATTTCCCTGTGTTTACTGCTGTTTCTTTCATATGCCGGTATTGGGCTGAAAACGCCTGTTTTGAGACTCTGCATAGAAGAGTTTGCAGACTGCTGAATCCACACACGGGTTTAACTCTAGAAGTTGAGTGCACACATTGACAACCGTTCTGTTAGATAGCTGCGTTTTGGATTTAGAAGCAGATATTTCCCTGTGCTTACTGCTGTTGTTTCCATATGCCGGTATTGCACTGAAATCGCCTGTTTTGACACTCTGCACAGAAAGTGTTTGCAGACTGCTGAATCCACACACGGGTTTAACTCTGGAAGTTGAGTGCAAACATTGACAACCGTTCTGTTAGATAGCTGCGGTTTGGATTTAGAAGCAGATATTTCCCTCTGCTTACTGCTGTTTCTTCCATATAACGGTCTTGGGCTGAAAACGCCTGTCTTGAGACTCTGCACAGAAAGTGTTTGCAGACTGCTGAATCCACACACGGGTTTAACTCTGGAAGTTGAGTGTACACACTGACAACCGTTCTGTTAGAAAGCTGCATTTTGGATTTAGAAGCAGATATTTCCCTGTGCTTTCTGCTGTTTCTTCCATATGCAGGTATTGGGATGAAAACTCCTGTTTTGAAACTCAGCACAGAATGTGTTTGCAGATTGCTGAATCCACACACGGGTTTACCTCTGGAAGTTGAGTGAACACATTGACAACCGCTCGGTTAGATAGCTGCGTTTTGGATTTAGAAGCAGATATTTCCCTGTGCTTACTGCTCTTTCTTCCATATACAGGTATTGGACTGAAAACGCCTGTTTTGACACTCTGCACAGAAAGTGTTTGCAGACTGCTGAATCCACACACGGGTTTAACTCTGGAAGTTGAGTGCACACATTGACAACCGTTCTGTTAGATAGCTGTGTTTTGGATTTAGAAGCAGATATTTCCCTGTGCTTACTGCTGTTTCTTCCATATGCCGGTATTGGGCTGAAGACGCCCGTTTTGAGACCCTGCACAGAAAGTGTTTGCAGACTGCTGAATCCACACACGGGTTTAACTCTGGAAGTTGAGTGCACACATTGACAACCGTTCTGTTAGAAAGCTGCGTTTTGGATTTAGAAGCAGATATTTCCCTGTGCTGACCGCTGTTTCTTCCATATGCCGGTATTGGGATGTAAACGCCTGTTTTGGGGCTCTGCACAGAAAGTGTTTGCAGACTGCTGAATCCACACACGGGTTTAAATCTGGAAGTTGAGTGCACACCTTGACAACTGCTCTGTTAGATAGCTGCGTTTTGGATTTATAAGCATATATTTCCCTGTGCTTACTGCTCTTTCTTCCATATGCCGGTATTGGGCTGAAAACGCCTGTTTTGGGACTCTGCACAGAAACTGTTTGCAGACTGCTGAATCCACACACGGGTTTAACTCTGGAAGTTGAGTGAATACATTGACAACCGTTCTGTTAGATATCTGCGTTTTGGATTTAGAAGCAGATATTTCCCTGTGCTTCCTGCGATTTCTTCCATATGCCGGTATTGGGCTGAAAATGCCTGTTTTGAGACTCTGCACAGAAAGCGTTTGCAGAATGGTGAATCCACACACGGGTTTAACTCTGGAAGATAAGTGAACACATTGACAACCGTTCTGTTAGATAGCTGCGTTTTGGATTTAGAAGCAGATATTTCCCTGTGCTTACTGCTGTTTCTTCCATATGCCGGTATTGTGCTGAAAACGCCCGTTTTTAGACTCTGCACAGAAAGTGTTTGCAGACTGCTGAATCCACACACGGGTTTAACTCTGGAAGTTGAGTGAACACATTGACAACCGTTCTGTTAGATAGCTGCGTTTTGGATTTAGAAGCAGATATGTCCCTGTGCTTACTGCTGTTTCTTCCATATGCCGGTATTGGGGTGAAAACGCCCGTTTTGAGACTCTGCACAGAAAGTGTTTGCAGACTGCTGAATCCACACACGGGTTTAACTGTGGAAGTTGAGTGCACACATTGACAACCGTTCTGTTAGAAAGCTGCGTTTTGGATTTAGAAGCAGATATTTCCCTGTGCTTACTGCTGTTTATTCCATATGCCTGTATTGGGCTGAAAACGCCTGTTTTGAGCCTCTGCACAGAAAGTGTTTGCAGACAGCTCAATCCACACACGGGTTTATCTCTGGAAGGTGAGAGCACATATTGTCAACCGTTCTGTTAGAAAGCTGCGTTTTGGATTTAGAAGCAGATATTTCCCTGTGCTTACTGCTGTTTCTTCCCTAGGCCGGTATTGGGCTGAAAACGCCTGTTTTGGGACTCTGCACAGAAAGTGTTTGCTGGCTGCTGAATCCACACACAGGTTTAACTCTGGAAGTTGAGTGCACACATTGACAACCGTTCTTTTAGATAGCTGCGTTTTGGATTTAGAAGCAGATATTTCCCTGTGCTTATTGCTGTTTCTTCCATATGCTGGCATTGGGCTGAAAACGCCTGTTTTGGGACTCTGCACAGAAAGTGTTTGCAGACTGCTGAATCCACACACGGGTTTAACTCTGGAAGTTGAGTGCACACATTGACAACCGTTCTGTTAGATAGCTGCGTTTTGGATTTAGAAGCAGATATTTCCCTGCGCTTACTGCTGTTTCTTTCATATGCCGGTATTGGGCTGAAAACGCCTGTTTTGACACTCTGCACAGAAAGTTTTTGCAAACTGCTGAATCCACACACGGGTTTAACTGTGGAAGTTGAGTGCTCACATTGACAACCGTTCTGTTAGATGGCTGCGTTTTGCATTTAGAAGCAGATATTTCCCTGTGCTTACTGCTGTTTCTTCCATATGCCGGTATTGGACTGAAAACGCCTGTTTTGACACTCTGCACAGAAAGTGTTTGCAGACTTCTGAATCCACATACGGGTTTAACTCTGGAAGTTGAGTGCACATATTGACAACCGTTCTGTTAGAAAGCTGCGTTTTGGATTTAGAAGCAGATATTTCCCTGTGCTGACTACTGTTTCTTCCATATGCCGGTATTGGGCTGTAAACGCCTGTTTTGGGACTCTGCACAGAAAGTGTTTGCAGACTGCTGAATCCACACAAGGCTTTATCTCTGGAAGCTGAGTGCACACATTGACAACCGTTCTGTTAGATAGCTGCGTTTCAGATTTAGAAGGGGATATTTCCCTGTGCTTACTGCTGTTTCTTCCATATGCCGGTATTGGGCTGAAAACGCCTGTTTTGGGACTCTGCACAGAAAGTGTTTGCAGAGTGCTGAATCCACACACGGGTTTAACTCTGGAAGTAGAGTGCACACATTGACAACTGTTCTGTTAGATAGCTGCGGTTTGGATTTAGAAGCAGATATTTCCCTGTGCTTACTGCTGTTTCTTCCATATGCCGATATTCGACTGAAAACGCCTGTTTTGGCACTCTGCACAGAAAGAGTTTGCAGGCTGCTGAATCCACACACGGCTTTAACTCTGGAAGTTGAGTGCACACATTGACAACCGTTCTGTTAGATACCTGCATTTTGGATTTAGAAGCAGATATTTCCCTGTGCTTACTGCTCTTTCTTCCTTATGCCGGTATTGGGCTGAAAACGCCTCTTTTGGGACTCTGCAGAGAAAGTGTTTGCAGACAGCTGAATCCACACACGGGTTTAACTCTGGAAGCTGAGTGCACACATTGACAACCGTTCTGTTAGATAGCTGCGTTTTGGATTTAGAAGCAGATATTTCCCTGTGCTTACTGCTGTTTCTTCCGTATGCCTGTATTGGTCTGAAAACACCTGTTTTGAGACTCTGCACAGAAAGTGTTTGCAGACTGCTGAATCCACACACGGGTTTAACTCTGGAAGTTGATTGCACACATTGACAACCGTTCTGTTAGATAGCTGCGTTTTGGAATTAGAAGCAGATATTTCCCTGTGCTTACTGCTGTTTCTTCCATATGCCGGTATTGGGCTGAAAACGCCTGTTTTGAGACTCTGCACAGAAAGAGTTTGCAGACTGCTGAATCCACACACGGGTTTAACTCTGGAAGTTGAGTGAACACATTGACAACCGTTCTGTTAGATAGCTGCGATTTGGATATAGAAGCAGATATTTCCCTGTGCTTACTGCTGTTTTTTCCATATGCCGGTATTGGACTGAAATCACCTGTTTTGACATTCTGCACAGAAAGTGTTAGCAGACTGCTGAATCCACACACGAGATTAACTGTGGAAGTTGAGGGCACACATTGACAACCGTTCTGTTTGATAGCTGCGGTTTGGATTTAGAAGCAGTTAATTCCCTGTGCTGACTGCTGTTTCTTCCATATGCCGGTATTGGGCTGAAAACGCCTGTCTTGAGACTCTGCACAGAAAGTGTTTGTAGACTGCTGAATCCACACACGGGTTTAACTCTGGAAGTTGAGTGTACACATTGACAACCGTTCTGTTAGAAAGCTGCATTTTGGATTTAGAAGCAGATATTTCCCTGTGATTTCTGCTGTTTCTTCCATATGCCGGTATTGGGCTGAAAAGGCCTGTTTTGAGACTTTGCACAGACAGTGTTTTCAGACTGCTGAATCAACACACGAATTTAACTCTGGAAGTTGAGTGCACACACTGACAACCGTTCTGTTAGATAGCTGCGTTTTGGATTTAGAAGCAGATATTTCCCTGTGCTTACTGCTGTTTCTTCCATATGCCGGTATTGCGCTGAAAACGCCTGTTTTGGAACTCTGCACAGAAAGTGTTTGCAGACTGCTGAAACCACACACGGGCTTATCTCTGGAAGTTGAGTGAACACATTGACAACCGTTCTGTTAGATAGCTGCGTTTTGGATTTAGAAAAAAATATTTCCATGACCTTACTGCTGTTTCTTCCATATGCCGGTATTGGGCTGAAAACGCCTGTTTTGGGACTCTGCACAGAAAGTGTTTGCAGACTGCTGAATCCAAAGACGGGTTTAACTCTGGAAGTTGAGTGCACACATTGACAACCGTTCTGTTAGATAGCTGCGTTTTGGATTTAGAAGCAGATATTTCCCTGTGCTTACTGCTCTTTCTTCCATATGCCGGAATATTTCTGAAAACGCCTGTTTTGAGTCTCTGCACAGAAAGTGTTTGCAGACTGCTGAAACCACACACGGGTTTAACTCTGGAAGTTGAATGCACACATTGACAACCGTTCTGTTAGATAGCTGCGTTTTGGATTTAGAAGCAGATATTTCCCTGTGCTTACTGCTGTTTCTTCCATATGCCGGTATTGGGCTGAAAACGCCCGTTTTGATACTCTGCACAGAAAGTGTTTGCAGACTGCTGAATCCACACACGGGTTTAACTTTGGAAGTTGAGTGCACACATTGACAGCCGTTCTGTTAGAAAGCTGCGTTTTAAATTTAGAAGCAGATATTTCCCTGTACTGACTGCTGTTTCTTCCATATGCCGGTATTGGGCTGTAAACGCCTGTTTTGGGACTCTGCACAGATAGTGTTTGCAGACTGCTGAATCCACACTCGGGTTTAACTGTGGAAGGTGAGTGCACACATTGACCACCGTTCTGTTAGATAGCTGCGTTTTGGATTTAGAAGCAGATATTTCCCTGTGCTTACTCCTGTTTCTTCCACATGCCGATATTCGGCTGAAAACGCCTGTTTTGGGACTCTGCACAGAAAGTGTTTGCAGAGTGCTGAATCCACACACGAGTTTAACTCTGGAAGTTGAGTGCACACATTGACAACCGTTCTGTTAGAAAGCTGCATTTTGGATTTAGAAGCAGATATTTCCCTGTGCTTTCTGCTGCTTCCTCCATATGCAGGTATTGGGATGAAAACTCCTGTTTTGAAACTCAGCACAGAATGTGTTTGCAGATTGCTGAATCCACAAACAGGTTTAACTCTGGAAGTTGAGTGCACACATTGACAACCGTTAAGTTAGACAGCAGCGTTTTGGATTTAGAAGCAGATATTTCCCTGTGCTTACTGTTGTTTCTTCCCTATGCCGGTATTGGGCTGAAAACGCCTGTTTTGGGACTCTGCACAGAAAGTGTTTGCAGACTGCTAAATCCACATACGGGTTTAACTCTGGAAGTTGCGCGCACACATTGACAACGGTTCTGTTAGATAACTGCGTTTTGGATTTAGAAGCAGATATTTCCCTGTGCTTACTGCTGGTTCTTCCATATGCCGGTATTGGGCTGAAAACGCCTGTTTTGGGACTCTGCACAGAAAGTGTTTGCAGACTGCTGAATCCAAAGACGGGTTTAACTCTGGAATTTGAGTGCACACATTGACAACCGTTCTGTTAGATAGCTGCGTTTTGGATTTAGAAGCAGATATTTCCCTGTGCTTACTGCTGTTTCTTCCATATGCCGGTATTGTGCTGAAAACGCCCGTTTTTAGACTCTGCACAGAAAGTGTTTGCAGACTGCTGAATCCACACACGGGTTTAACTCTGGAAGTTGAGTGAACACATTGACAACCGTTCTGTTAGATAGCTGCGTTTTGGATTTAGAAGCAGATATGTCCCTGTGCTTACTGCTGTTTCTTCCATATGCCGGTATTGGGGTGAAAACGCCCGTTTTGAGACTCTGCACAGAAAGTGTTTGCAGACTGCTGAATCCACACACGGGTTTAACTGTGGAAGTTGAGTGCACACATTGACAACCGTTCTGTTAGAAAGCTGCGTTTTGGATTTAGAAGCAGATATTTCCCTGTGCTGACTGCTGTTTCTTCCGTATGCCGGTATTGGGCTGTAAACGCCTGTTTTGGGACTCTGCCCACAAAGTATTTGCAGAGTTCTGAATCCAAACACGGGTTTATCTCTGGAAGTTGAGTGCACACATTGACAACCCTTCTGTTAGATAGCTGCGTTTTGGATTTAGAAGCAGATATTTCCCTGTGCTTACTGCTGTTTCTTCCATATGCCGGTATTGGGCTGAAAACGCCCGTTTTGAGACTCTGCACAGAAAGTGTTTGCAGACTGCTGAATCCACACACGGGTTTAACTCTGGAAGTTGAGTGAACACATTGACAACCTTTCTGTTAGAAAGCTGCGTTTTGGATTTAGAAGCAGATATTTCCCTGCGCTGACCGCTGTTTCTTCCATATGCCGGTATGTGGTTGTAAACGACTGTTTTGGGACTCTGCACAGAAAGTGTTTGCAGAGTGCTGAATCCACACACGGGTTTAACTCTGGAAGTTGAGTGCACACATTGACAACTGTTCTGTTAGATTGCTGCGTTTTGGATTTAGAAGCAGATATTTCCCTGTGCTTACTGCTGTTTCTTTCATATGTCGATATTCGGCTGAAAACGCCTGTTTTGGAACTCTGCACAGAAAGTGTTTGCAGACTGCTGAATCCACACACGGGTTTAACTCTGGAAGTTGAGTGCACACATTGACAACCGTTCTGTTAGATAGCTGTGTTTTGGATTTAGAAGCAGATATTTCCCTGTGCTTACTGCTGTTTCTTCCATATGCCGGTATTGGGCTGAAAACGCCTGATTTGAGACTCTGCACAGAAAGTGTTTGCAGACTGCTGAATCCACACACGGGTTTAACTCTGGAATTTGAGTGCACACATTGACAACCGTTCTGTTAGAAAGCTGCGTTTTGGATTTAGAAGCAGATATTTCCCTGTGCTTACTGCTCTTTCTTCCATATGCCGGTATTGGACTGAAAACGCCTGTTTTGACACTCTGCACAGAAAGTGTTTGCAGACTGCTGAATCCACACACGGGTTTAACTCTGGAAGTTGAGTGCACACATTGACAACCGTTCTGTTAGATAGCTGCGTTTTGGATTTAGAAGCAGATATTTCCCTGTGCTTACTGCTGTTCTTCCATATGCCTGTATTGGACTGAAAACGCCTGTTTTGACACTCTGCACAGAAAGTGTTTGCAGACTGCTGAATCCACACACGGGTTTAACTCTGGAAGGTGAGTGAAGACATTGACAACCGTTCTGTTAGATAGCTGCGTTTTGGATATAGAAGCAGATATTTCCCTGTGCTTACTGCTGTTTTTTCTATATGCCGGTATTGGACTGAAATCGCCTGTTTTGACACTGTGCACAGAAAGTGTTTGCAGACTGCTGAATCCACGCACGGGTTTAACTGTGGAAGTTGAGTGCCCACATTGACAACCGTTCTGTTAGATAGCTGCGGTTTGGATTTAGAAGCAGATAATTCCCTGTGCTGACTGCTGTTTCTTCCATATGCCGGTATTGGACTGAAAACGCCTGTTTTGACACTCTGCAGAAAAAGTGTTTGCAGACTGCTGAATTCACACACGGGTTTAACTCTGTAAGTTGAGTGCACACATTGACAACCGTTCTGTTAGATAGCTGCGTTTTGGATTTAGAAGCAGATATTTCCCTGTGCTTACTGCTGTTTCTTCCATATGCCGGTATTGGGCTGAAATCGCCTGTTTTGAGACTCTGCACAGAAAGTGTTTGCAGACTGCTGAATCCATACACGGGTTTAACTCTGGAAGTTGAGTGCACACATTGACAACCGTTCTGTTAGAAAGCTGCGTTTTGGATTTAGAAGCAGATATTTCCCTGTGCTGACTGCTGTTTCTTCCAAATGCCGGTATTGGGCTGTAAACGCCTGTTTTGGGACTCTGCACGGAAAGTGTTTGCAGACTGCTGAATCCACACACGGGTTTAACTCTGGAATTTGAGTGCACACATTGACAACCGTTCTGTTTGATAGCTGCGGTTTGGATTTAGAAGCAGTTAATTCCCTGTGCTGACTGCTGTTTCTTCCATATGCCGGTATTGGGCTGAAAACGCCTGTCTTGAGACTCTGCACAGAAAGTGTTTGTAGACTGCTGAATCCACACACGGGTTTAACTCTGGAAGTTGAGTGTACACATTGACAACCGTTCTGTTAGAAAGCTGCATTTTGGATTTAGAAGCAGATATTTCCCTGTGATTTCTGCTGTTTCTTCCATATGCCGGTATTGGGCTGAAAAGGCCTGTTTTGAGACTTTGCACAGACAGTGTTTTCAGACTGCTGAATCAACACACGAATTTAACTCTGGAAGTTGAGTGCACACACTGACAACCGTTCTGTTAGATAGCTGCGTTTTGGATTTAGAAGCAGATATTTCCCTGTGCTTACTGCTGTTTCTTCCATATGCCGGTATTGCGCTGAAAACGCCTGTTTTGGAACTCTGCACAGAAAGTGTTTGCAGACTGCTGAAACCACACACGGGCTTATCTCTGGAAGTTGAGTGAACACATTGACAACCGTTCTGTTAGATAGCTGCGTTTTGGATTTAGAAAAAAATATTTCCATGACCTTACTGCTGTTTCTTCCATATGCCGGTATTGGGCTGAAAACGCCTGTTTTGGGACTCTGCACAGAAAGTGTTTGCAGACTGCTGAATCCAAAGACGGGTTTAACTCTGGAAGTTGAGTGCACACATTGACAACCGTTCTGTTAGATAGCTGCGTTTTGGATTTAGAAGCAGATATTTCCCTGTGCTTACTGCTCTTTCTTCCATATGCCGGAATATTTCTGAAAACGCCTGTTTTGAGTCTCTGCACAGAAAGTGTTTGCAGACTGCTGAAACCACACACGGGTTTAACTCTGGAAGTTGAATGCACACATTGACAACCGTTCTGTTAGATAGCTGCGTTTTGGATTTAGAAGCAGATATTTCCCTGTGCTTACTGCTGTTTCTTCCATATGCCGGTATTGGGCTGAAAACGCCCGTTTTGATACTCTGCACAGAAAGTGTTTGCAGACTGCTGAATCCACACACGGGTTTAACTTTGGAAGTTGAGTGCACACATTGACAGCCGTTCTGTTAGAAAGCTGCGTTTTAAATTTAGAAGCAGATATTTCCCTGTACTGACTGCTGTTTCTTCCATATGCCGGTATTGGGCTGTAAACGCCTGTTTTGGGACTCTGCACAGATAGTGTTTGCAGACTGCTGAATCCACACTCGGGTTTAACTGTGGAAGGTGAGTGCACACATTGACCACCGTTCTGTTAGATAGCTGCGTTTTGGATTTAGAAGCAGATATTTCCCTGTGCTTACTCCTGTTTCTTCCATATGCCGATATTCGGCTGAAAACGCCTGTTTTGGGACTCTGCACAGAAAGTGTTTGCAGAGTGCTGAATCCACACACGAGTTTAACTCTGGAAGTTGAGTGCACACATTGACAACCGTTCTGTTAGAAAGCTGCATTTTGGATTTAGAAGCAGATATTTCCCTGTGCTTTCTGCTGCTTCCTCCATATGCAGGTATTGGGATGAAAACTCCTGTTTTGAAACTCAGCACAGAATGTGTTTGCAGATTGCTGAATCCACAAACAGGTTTAACTCTGGAAGTTGAGTGCACACATTGACAACCGTTAAGTTAGACAGCAGCGTTTTGGATTTAGAAGCAGATATTTCCCTGTGCTTACTGTTGTTTCTTCCCTATGCCGGTATTGGGCTGAAAACGCCTGTTTTGGGACTCTGCACAGAAAGTGTTTGCAGACTGCTAAATCCACATACGGGTTTAACTCTGGAAGTTGCGCGCACACATTGACAACGGTTCTGTTAGATAACTGCGTTTTGGATTTAGAAGCAGATATTTCCCTGTGCTTACTGCTGGTTCTTCCATATGCCGGTATTGGGCTGAAAACGCCTGTTTTGGGACTCTGCACAGAAAGTGTTTGCAGACTGCTGAATCCAAAGACGGGTTTAACTCTGGAATTTGAGTGCACACATTGACAACCGTTCTGTTAGATAGCTGCGTTTTGGATTTAGAAGCAGATATTTCCCTGTGCTTACTGCTGTTTCTTCCATATGCCGGTATTGTGCTGAAAACGCCCGTTTTTAGACTCTGCACAGAAAGTGTTTGCAGACTGCTGAATCCACACACGGGTTTAACTCTGGAAGTTGAGTGAACACATTGACAACCGTTCTGTTAGATAGCTGCGTTTTGGATTTAGAAGCAGATATGTCCCTGTGCTTACTGCTGTTTCTTCCATATGCCGGTATTGGGGTGAAAACGCCCGTTTTGAGACTCTGCACAGAAAGTGTTTGCAGACTGCTGAATCCACACACGGGTTTAACTGTGGAAGTTGAGTGCACACATTGACAACCGTTCTGTTAGAAAGCTGCGTTTTGGATTTAGAAGCAGATATTTCCCTGTGCTGACTGCTGTTTCTTCCGTATGCCGGTATTGGGCTGTAAACGCCTGTTTTGGGACTCTGCCCACAAAGTATTTGCAGAGTTCTGAATCCAAACACGGGTTTATCTCTGGAAGTTGAGTGCACACATTGACAACCCTTCTGTTAGATAGCTGCGTTTTGGATTTAGAAGCAGATATTTCCCTGTGCTTACTGCTGTTTCTTCCATATGCCGGTATTGGGCTGAAAACGCCCGTTTTGAGACTCTGCACAGAAAGTGTTTGCAGACTGCTGAATCCACACACGGGTTTAACTCTGGAAGTTGAGTGAACACATTGACAACCTTTCTGTTAGAAAGCTGCGTTTTGGATTTAGAAGCAGATATTTCCCTGCGCTGACCGCTGTTTCTTCCATATGCCGGTATGTGGTTGTAAACGACTGTTTTGGGACTCTGCACAGAAAGTGTTTGCAGAGTGCTGAATCCACACACGGGTTTAACTCTGGAAGTTGAGTGCACACATTGACAACTGTTCTGTTAGATTGCTGCGTTTTGGATTTAGAAGCAGATATTTCCCTGTGCTTACTGCTGTTTCTTTCATATGTCGATATTCGGCTGAAAACGCCTGTTTTGGAACTCTGCACAGAAAGTGTTTGCAGACTGCTGAATCCACACACGGGTTTAACTCTGGAAGTTGAGTGCACACATTGACAACCGTTCTGTTAGATAGCTGTGTTTTGGATTTAGAAGCAGATATTTCCCTGTGCTTACTGCTGTTTCTTCCATATGCCGGTATTGGGCTGAAAACGCCTGATTTGAGACTCTGCACAGAAAGTGTTTGCAGACTGCTGAATCCACACACGGGTTTAACTCTGGAATTTGAGTGCACACATTGACAACCGTTCTGTTAGAAAGCTGCGTTTTGGATTTAGAAGCAGATATTTCCCTGTGCTTACTGCTCTTTCTTCCATATGCCGGTATTGGACTGAAAACGCCTGTTTTGACACTCTGCACAGAAAGTGTTTGCAGACTGCTGAATCCACACACGGGTTTAACTCTGGAAGTTGAGTGCACACATTGACAACCGTTCTGTTAGATAGCTGCGTTTTGGATTTAGAAGCAGATATTTCCCTGTGCTTACTGCTGTTCTTCCATATGCCTGTATTGGACTGAAAACGCCTGTTTTGACACTCTGCACAGAAAGTGTTTGCAGACTGCTGAATCCACACACGGGTTTAACTCTGGAAGGTGAGTGAAGACATTGACAACCGTTCTGTTAGATAGCTGCGTTTTGGATATAGAAGCAGATATTTCCCTGTGCTTACTGCTGTTTTTTCTATATGCCGGTATTGGACTGAAATCGCCTGTTTTGACACTGTGCACAGAAAGTGTTTGCAGACTGCTGAATCCACGCACGGGTTTAACTGTGGAAGTTGAGTGCCCACATTGACAACCGTTCTGTTAGATAGCTGCGGTTTGGATTTAGAAGCAGATAATTCCCTGTGCTGACTGCTGTTTCTTCCATATGCCGGTATTGGACTGAAAACGCCTGTTTTGACACTCTGCAGAAAAAGTGTTTGCAGACTGCTGAATTCACACACGGGTTTAACTCTGTAAGTTGAGTGCACACATTGACAACCGTTCTGTTAGATAGCTGCGTTTTGGATTTAGAAGCAGATATTTCCCTGTGCTTACTGCTGTTTCTTCCATATGCCGGTATTGGGCTGAAATCGCCTGTTTTGAGACTCTGCACAGAAAGTGTTTGCAGACTGCTGAATCCATACACGGGTTTAACTCTGGAAGTTGAGTGCACACATTGACAACCGTTCTGTTAGAAAGCTGCGTTTTGGATTTAGAAGCAGATATTTCCCTGTGCTGACTGCTGTTTCTTCCAAATGCCGGTATTGGGCTGTAAACGCCTGTTTTGGGACTCTGCACGGAAAGTGTTTGCAGACTGCTGAATCCACACACGGGTTTAACTCTGGAATTTGAGTGCACACATTGACAACCGTTCTGTTAGATAGCTGCGTTTTGGATTTAGAAGCAGATATTTCCCTGTGCTTACTGCTGTTTCTTCCATATGCCGGTATTGGGCTGAAAACGCCCGTTTTGAGACTCTGCACAGAAAGTGTTTGCAGACTGCTGAATCCACACACGGGTTTAACTCTGGAAGGTGAGTGCACACATTGACAACCGTTCTGTTAGATAGCTGCGTTTCAGATTTAGAAGCGGATATTTCCCTGTGCTTGCTGCTGTTTCTTCCATATGCCGGTATTGGGCTGAAAACGCCTGTTTTGGGACTCTGCACAGAAAGTGTTTGCAGAGTGGTGAATCCACACACGGGTTTAACTCTGGATGTTGAGTGCACACATTGACAACCGTTCTGTTAGATAGCTGCGTTTTCTATTTAGAAGCAGATATTTCCCTATGCTGACTGCTGTTTCTTCCATATTCCGGTATTGGGCTGAAAACGCCCGTTTTGAGACTCTGCACAGAAAGTGTTTGCAGACTGCTGAATCCACACACGGGTTTAACTCTGGAAGTTGAGTGCACACATTGACAACCGTTCTGTTAGAAAGCTGCGTTTTGGATTTAGAAGCAGATATTTCCCTGTGCTGACTGCTGTTTCTTCCATATGCAGGTATTGGGATGAAAACTCCTGTTTTGAAACTCAGCACAGAATGTGTTTGCAGATTGCTGAATCCACACACGGGTTTATCTCTGGAAGTTGAGTGCACACATTGACAACTGTTCTGTTAGATAGCTGCGTTTTGGATTTAGAAGCAGATATTTCCCTGTGTTTACTGCTCTTTCTTCCATATGCCGGTATAGGACTGAAACCGCCTGTTTTGACACTCTGCACAGAATGTGTTTGCAGACTGCTGAATCCACACACGGGTTTAACTCTGGAAGTTGAGTGCACACATTGACAACCGTTCTGCTAGATAGCTGCGTTTGGATTTAGAAGCAGATATTTCCCTGTGCTTACTGCTCTTTCTTCCATATGCCGGAATTTTTCTGAAAACGCCTGTTTTGAGACTCTGCACAGAAAGTGTTTGCAGACTGCTGAATCCACACACAGGTTTAACTCTGGAAGTTGAGTGCACACATTGACCACCGTTCTGTTAGATAGCTGCGTTTTGGATTTAGAAGCAGATATTTCCCTGTGCTTACTGCTGTTTCTTCCTTATGCCGGTATTGGGCTGAAAACGCCCGTTTTGAGACTCTGCACAGAAAGTGTTTGCAGACTGCTGAATCCACACACGGGTTTAACTATGGAAGTTGAGTGCACACATTGACAACCGTTCTTTTAGAAAGTTGCGTTTTAAATTTAGAAGCAGATATTTCCCTGTGCTGACTGCTGTTTCTTCCATATGCCGGTATTGGGCTGTAAACGCCTGTTTTGAGACTCTGCACAGAAAGTGTTTGCAGACTGCTGAATCCACACACGGGTTTAACTCTGGAAGTTGAGTGCACACATTGACAACCGTTCTGTTTGAGAGCTGCGTTTTGGATTTAGAAGCAGATATTTCCCTGTGCTTACTGCTGTTTCTTCCATATGCCGGTATTGGGCTGAAAACGCCTGTTTTGAGACTCTGCATAGAAAGAGTTTGCAGACTGCTGAATCCACACACGGGTTTAACTCTGGAAGTTGAGTGAACACATTGACAACCGTTCTGTTAGATAGCTGCGTTTTGGATATAGAAGCAGATATTTCCCTGTGCTTACTGCTGTTTTTTCCATATGCCGGTATGGCACTGAAGTCGCCTGTTTTGACACTCTGCACAGAAAGTGTTTGCAGACTGCTGAATCCACACACGGGTTTAACTGTGGAAGTTGAGTGCACACATTGACAACCGTTCTGTTAGTTAGCTGCGGTTTGGATTTAGAAGCAGTTAATTCCCTGTGCTGACTGCTGTTCCTTCCATATGCCGGTATTGGGCTGAAAACGCCTGTCTTGATACTCTTCCCAGAATGTGTTTGCATACTGCTGAATCCACACACGGGTTTAACTCTGGAAGTTGAGTGTACACATTGACAACCGTTCTGTTAGAAAGCTGCATTTTGGATTTAGAAGCAGATATTTCCCTGTGATTTCTGCTGTTTCTTCCATATGCAGGTATTGGGATGAAAACTCCTGTTTTGAAAGTCACCACAGAATGTGTTTGCAGACTGCTGAATCCACAAACAGGTTTAACTCTGGAAGTTGAGTGCACACATTGACAACCGTTTTGTTAGACAGCAGCGTTTTGGATTTAGAAGCAGATATTTCCCTGTGCTTACTGCTGTTTCTTCCATATGCCGGTATTGGGCTGAAAACGCCTGTTTTGGGACTCTGCACAGAAAGTGTTTGCAGACTGCTGAATCCACACACGGGTTAACTCTGGAAGTTGAGTGCACACATTGACAACCGTTCTGTTAGACAGCTGCGTTTTGGATTTAGAAGCAGATATTTCCCTGTGCTTACTGCTGTTTCTTCCATATGCCTGTTTTGGGCTGAAAACACCTGTTTTGAGACTCTGCACAGAAAGTGTTTGCAGACTGCTGAATCCACACACGGGTTTACCTCTGGAAGCTGAGTGCACACATTGACAACCATTCTGTTAGATAGCTGCGTTTTGGATTTAGAAGCAAATATTTCCCTGTGCTTACTGCTGTTTCTTCCATATGCCGGTATTGGACTGAAAACGCCTGTTTTGACACTCTGCACAGAAAGTGTTTGCAGACTGCTGAATCCACACACGGGTTTAACTCTGGAATTTGAGTGCACACGTTGACAACCGTTCTGTTAGATAGTTGCGTTTTGGATTTAGAAGCACATATTTCCATGTGCTTACTGCTGTTTCTTCCATATGCCGGTATTGGGCTGAAAACGCCTGTTTTGAGACTGTGCACAGAAAGTGTTTGCAGACTGCTGAATCCACACACGGGTTTAACTCTGGAAGTTGAGTGCACACTTTGACAACCGTTCTGTTAGAAAGCTGCGTTTTGGATTTAGAAGCAGATATTTCCCTGTGCTGACTGCTGTTTCTTCCATATGCCGGTATTCGGCTGTAAACGCCTGTTTTGGGACTCTGCACAGAAAGTGTTTGCAGACTGCTGAATCCACACACGGGTTTAACTCTGGAAGTTGAGTGCAGACATTGACAACCGTTCTGTTAGATAGCTGCGTTTCATATTTAGAAGCAGATATTTCCCTGTGCTTACTGCTCTTTCTTCCATATGCCGGTATTGGGCTGAAAACGCCTGTTTTGGGACTCTGCACAGAAAGAGTTTGCAGACTGCTGAATCCACACACGGGTTTAACTCTGGATGTTGAGTGCACACATTGACAACCGTTCTGTTAGATAGCTGCGTTTTCGGTTTAGAAGCAGATATTTCCCTGTGCTTACTGCTGTTTCTTCCATATTCCGGTATTGGGCTGAAAACGCCTGTTTTGAGACTCTGCACAGAAAGTGTTTGCAGACTGCTGAATCCACACACGGGTTTAACTGTGGAAGTTGAGTGCACACATTGACAACCGTTCTGTTAGAAAGCTGCGTTTTGGATTTAGAAGCAGATATTTCCCTGGGCTGACTGCTGTTTCTTCCATATGCAGGTATTGGGATGAAAACTCCTGTTTTGAAACTCAGCACAGAATGTGTTTGCAGATTGCTGAATCCACACACGGGTTTAACTCTGGAAGTTGAGTGCACAGATTGACAACCGTTCTGTTAGATAGCTGCGTTTTGGATTTAGAAGCAGATATTTCCCTGTGCTTACTGCTCTTTCTTCCATATGCCGGTATAGGACTGAAAACGCCTGTTTAGTCACTCTGCACAGAAAGTGTTTGCAGACTGCTGAATCCACACACGGGTTTAACTCTGGAAGTTGAGTGCACAGATTGACAACCGTTCTGTTAGATCGCTGCGTTTTGGATTTAGAAGCAGATATTTCCCTGTGCTTACTGCTGTTCTTCCATATGCCTGTATTGGACTGAAAACGCCTGTTTTGACACTCTGCACAGAAAGTGTTTGCAGACTGCTGAATCCACACACGGCTTTAACTCTGGAAGGTGAGTGAACACATTGACAACCGTTCTGTTAGATAGCTGCGTTTTGGATATAGAAGCAGATATTTCCCTGTGCTTACTGCTGTTTTTTCCATATGCCGGTATTGGACTGAAATCGCCTGTTTTGACACTGTGCACAGAAAGTGTTTGCAGACTGCTGAATCCACGCACGGGTTTAACTGTGGAAGTTGAGTGCCCACATTAACAACCGTTCTGTTAGATAGCTGCGGTTTGGATTTAGAAGCAGATAATTCCCTGTGCTGACTGCTGTTTCTTCCATATGCCGGTATTGGACTGAAAACGCCTGTTTTGACACTCTGCACAGAAAGTGTTTGCAGACTGCTGAATCCACACACGGGTTTAACTCTGTAAGTTGAGTGCACACATTGACAACCGTTCTGTTAGATAGCTGCGTTTTGGATTTAGAAGCTGATATTTCCCTGTGCTTTCTGCTGTTTCTTCCATATGCCGGTATTCGGCTGTAAACGCCTGTTTTGGGACTCTGCACAGAAAGTGTTTTCAGACTGCTGAATCCACACACGGGTTTAACTCTGGAAGTTGAGTGCAGACATTGACAACCGTTCTGTTAGATAGCTGCGTTTCATATTTAGAAGCGGATATTTCCCTGTGCTTACTGCTCTTTCTTCCATATGCCGGTATTGGGCTGAAAACGCCTGTTTGGGACTCTGCACAGAAAGTGTTTGCAGACTGCTGAATCCACACACGGGTTTAACTCTGGTTGTTGAGTGCACACATTGACAACCGTTCTGTTAGATAGCTGCGTTTTCGGTTTAGAAGCAGATATTTCCCTGTGCTTACTGCTGTTTCTTCCATATTCCGGTATTGGGCTGAAAACGCCCGTTTTGAGACTCTGCACAGAAAGTGTTTGCAGACTGCTGAATCCACACACGGGTTTAACTCTGGAAGTTGAGTGCACACATTGACAACCGTTCTGTTAGAAAGCTGCGTTTTGGATTTAGAAGCAGATATTTCCCTGGGTGACTGCTGTTTCTTCCATATGCAGGTATTGGGATGAAAACTCCTGTTTTGAAACTCAGCACAGAATGTGTTTGCAGATTGCTGAATCCACACACGGGTTTAACTCTGGAAGTTGAGTGCACACATTAACAACCGTTTTGTTAGATAGCTGCGTTTTGGATTTAGAAGCAGATATTTCCCTGTGCTTACTGCTCTTTCTTCCATATGCCGGTATAGGACTGAAAACGCCTGTTTAGACACTCTGCACAGACAGTGTTTGCAGACTGCTGAATCCACACACGGGTTTAACTCTGGAAGTTGAGTGCACACATTGACAACCGTTCTGTTAGATAGCTGCATTTTGGATTTAGAAGCAGATATTTCCCTGTGCTTACTGCTGTTCTTCCATATGCCTGGATTGGACTGAAAACGCCTGTTTTGACACTCTGCACAGAAAGTGTTTGCAGACTGCTGAATCCACACACGGGTTTAACTCTGGAAGGTGAGTGAACACATTGACAACCGTTCTGTTAGATAGCTGCGTTTTGGATATAGAAGCAGATATTTCCCTGTGCTTACTGCTGTTTTTTCCATATGCCGGTATTGGACTGAAATCGCCTGTTTTGACACTGTGCACAGAAAGTGTTTGCAGACTGCTGAATCCACGCACGGGTTTAACTGTGGAAGTTGAGTGCCCACATTGACAACCGTTCTGTTAGATAGCTGCGGTTTGGATTTAGAAGCAGATAATTCCCTGTGCTGACTGCTGTTTCTTCCATATGCCGGTATTGGACTGAAAACGCCTGTTTTGACACTCTGCACAGAAAGTGTTTGCAGACTGCTGAATCCACACACGGGTTTAACTCTGTAAGTTGAGTGCACACATTGACAACCGTTCTGTTAGATAGCTGCGTTTTGGATTTAGAAGCAGATATTTCCCTGTGCTTACTGCGCTTTCTTCCATATGCCGGTATTGGGCTGAAATCGCCTGTTTTGAGACTCTGCACAGAAAGTGTTTGCAGACTGCTGAATCCATACACGGGTTTAACTCTGGAAGTTGAGTGCACACATTGACAACCGTTCTGTTAGAAAGCTGCGTTTTGGATTTAGAAGCAGATATTTCCCTGTGCTGACTGCTGTTTCTTCCAAATGCCGGTATTGGGCTGTAAACGCCTGTTTTGGGACTCTGCACAGAAAGTGTTTGCAGACTGCTGAATCCACACATGGGTTTAACTCTGGAATTTGAGTGCACACATTGACAACCGTTCTGTTAGATAGCTGCGTTTTGGATTTAGAAGCAGATATTTCCCTGTGCTTACTGCTGTTTCTTCCATATGCCGGTATTGGGCTGTAAACGCCTGTTTTGAGACTCTGCACAGAAAGTGTTTGCAGACTGCTGAATCCACACACGGGTTTAACTCTGGAAGTTGAGTGCACACATTGACAACCGTTCTGTTAGAATGCTGCGTTTTGGATTTAGAAGCAGATATTTCCCTGTGCTTTCTGCTGTTTCTTCCATATGCCAATATTCGGCTGAAAATGCCTGTTTTGGGACTCTGCAGAGAAAGTGTTTTCAGACTGCTGAATCCGCACACGGGTTTAACTCTGGAAGTTGAGTGCACACATTGACAACCGTTCTGTTAGATAGCTGCGTTTTGGATTTAGAATCAGATATTTTCCTGTGCTTACTGCTCTTTCTTCCATATGCCGGAATTTTTCTGAAAACGCCTGTTTTGAGACTCTGCACAGAAAGTGTTTGCAGACTGCTGAATCCACACACAGGTTTAACTCTGGAAGTTGAGTGCACACATTGACCACCGTTCTGTTAGATAGCTGCGTTTTGGATTTAGAAGCAGATATTTCCCTGTGCTTACTGCTGTTTCTTCCTTATGCCGGTATTGGGCTGAAAACGCCCGTTTTGAGACTCTGCACAGAAAGTGTTTGCAGACTGCTGAATCCACACACGGGTTTAACTATGGAAGTTGAGTGCACACATTGACAACCGTTCTTTTAGAAAGTTGCGTTTTAAATTTAGAAGCAGATATTTCCCTGTGCTGACTGCTGTTTCTTCCATATGCCGGTATTGGGCTGTAAACGCCTGTTTTGAGACTCTGCACAGAAAGTGTTTGCAGACTGCTGAATCCACACACGGGTTTAACTCTGGAAGTTGAGTGCACACATTGACAACCGTTCTGTTTGAGAGCTGCGTTTTGGATTTAGAAGCAGATATTTCCCTGTGCTTACTGCTGTTTCTTCCATATGCCGGTATTGGGCTGAAAACGCCTGTTTTGAGACTCTGCATAGAAAGAGTTTGCAGACTGCTGAATCCACACACGGGTTTAACTCTGGAAGTTGAGTGAACACATTGACAACCGTTCTGTTAGATAGCTGCGTTTTGGATATAGAAGCAGATATTTCCCTGTGCTTACTGCTGTTTTTTCCATATGCCGGTATGGCACTGAAGTCGCCTGTTTTGACACTCTGCACAGAAAGTGTTTGCAGACTGCTGAATCCACACACGGGTTTAACTGTGGAAGTTGAGTGCACACATTGACAACCGTTCTGTTAGTTAGCTGCGGTTTGGATTTAGAAGCAGTTAATTCCCTGTGCTGACTGCTGTTCCTTCCATATGCCGGTATTGGGCTGAAAACGCCTGTCTTGATACTCTTCCCAGAATGTGTTTGCATACTGCTGAATCCACACACGGGTTTAACTCTGGAAGTTGAGTGTACACATTGACAACCGTTCTGTTAGAAAGCTGCATTTTGGATTTAGAAGCAGATATTTCCCTGTGATTTCTGCTGTTTCTTCCATATGCAGGTATTGGGATGAAAACTCCTGTTTTGAAAGTCACCACAGAATGTGTTTGCAGACTGCTGAATCCACAAACAGGTTTAACTCTGGAAGTTGAGTGCACACATTGACAACCGTTTTGTTAGACAGCAGCGTTTTGGATTTAGAAGCAGATATTTCCCTGTGCTTACTGCTGTTTCTTCCATATGCCGGTATTGGGCTGAAAACGCCTGTTTTGGGACTCTGCACAGAAAGTGTTTGCAGACTGCTGAATCCACACACGGGTTAACTCTGGAAGTTGAGTGCACACATTGACAACCGTTCTGTTAGACAGCTGCTTTTTGGATTTAGAAGCAGATATTTCCCTGTGCTTACTGCTGTTTCTTCCATATGCCTGTTTTGGGCTGAAAACACCTGTTTTGAGACTCTGCACAGAAAGTGTTTGCAGACTGCTGAATCCACACACGGGTTTACCTCTGGAAGCTGAGTGCACACATTGACAACCATTCTGTTAGATAGCTGCGTTTTGGATTTAGAAGCAAATATTTCCCTGTGCTTACTGCTGTTTCTTCCATATGCCGGTATTGGACTGAAAACGCCTGTTTTGACACTCTGCACAGAAAGTGTTTGCAGACTGCTGAATCCACACACGGGTTTAACTCTGGAATTTGAGTGCACACGTTGACAACCGTTCTGTTAGATAGTTGCGTTTTGGATTTAGAAGCACATATTTCCATGTGCTTACTGCTGTTTCTTCCATATGCCGGTATTGGGCTGAAAACGCCTGTTTTGAGACTGTGCACAGAAAGTGTTTGCAGACTGCTGAATCCACACACGGGTTTAACTCTGGAAGTTGAGTGCACACTTTGACAACCGTTCTGTTAGAAAGCTGCGTTTTGGATTTAGAAGCAGATATTTCCCTGTGCTGACTGCTGTTTCTTCCATATGCCGGTATTCGGCTGTAAACGCCTGTTTTGGGACTCTGCACAGAAAGTGTTTGCAGACTGCTGAATCCACACACGGGTTTAACTCTGGAAGTTGAGTGCAGACATTGACAACCGTTCTGTTAGATAGCTGCGTTTCATATTTAGAAGCAGATATTTCCCTGTGCTTACTGCTCTTTCTTCCATATGCCGGTATTGGGCTGAAAACGCCTGTTTTGGGACTCTGCACAGAAAGAGTTTGCAGACTGCTGAATCCACACACGGGTTTAACTCTGGATGTTGAGTGCACACATTGACAACCGTTCTGTTAGATAGCTGCGTTTTCGGTTTAGAAGCAGATATTTCCCTGTGCTTACTGCTGTTTCTTCCATATTCCGGTATTGGGCTGAAAACGCCTGTTTTGAGACTCTGCACAGAAAGTGTTTGCAGACTGCTGAATCCACACACGGGTTTAACTGTGGAAGTTGAGTGCACACATTGACAACCGTTCTGTTAGAAAGCTGCGTTTTGGATTTAGAAGCAGATATTTCCCTGGGCTGACTGCTGTTTCTTCCATATGCAGGTATTGGGATGAAAACTCCTGTTTTGAAACTCAGCACAGAATGTGTTTGCAGATTGCTGAATCCACACACGGGTTTAACTCTGGAAGTTGAGTGCACAGATTGACAACCGTTCTGTTAGATAGCTGCGTTTTGGATTTAGAAGCAGATATTTCCCTGTGCTTACTGCTCTTTCTTCCATATGCCGGTATAGGACTGAAAACGCCTGTTTAGTCACTCTGCACAGAAAGTGTTTGCAGACTGCTGAATCCACACACGGGTTTAACTCTGGAAGTTGAGTGCACAGATTGACAACCGTTCTGTTAGATCGCTGCGTTTTGGATTTAGAAGCAGATATTTCCCTGTGCTTACTGCTGTTCTTCCATATGCCTGTATTGGACTGAAAACGCCTGTTTTGACACTCTGCACAGAAAGTGTTTGCAGACTGCTGAATCCACACACGGCTTTAACTCTGGAAGGTGAGTGAACACATTGACAACCGTTCTGTTAGATAGCTGCGTTTTGGATATAGAAGCAGATATTTCCCTGTGCTTACTGCTGTTTTTTCCATATGCCGGTATTGGACTGAAATCGCCTGTTTTGACACTGTGCACAGAAAGTGTTTGCAGACTGCTGAATCCACGCACGGGTTTAACTGTGGAAGTTGAGTGCCCACATTAACAACCGTTCTGTTAGATAGCTGCGGTTTGGATTTAGAAGCAGATAATTCCCTGTGCTGACTGCTGTTTCTTCCATATGCCGGTATTGGACTGAAAACGCCTGTTTTGACACTCTGCACAGAAAGTGTTTGCAGACTGCTGAATCCACACACGGGTTTAACTCTGTAAGTTGAGTGCACACATTGACAACCGTTCTGTTAGATAGCTGCGTTTTGGATTTAGAAGCTGATATTTCCCTGTGCTTTCTGCTGTTTCTTCCATATGCCGGTATTCGGCTGTAAACGCCTGTTTTGGGACTCTGCACAGAAAGTGTTTTCAGACTGCTGAATCCACACACGGGTTTAACTCTGGAAGTTGAGTGCAGACATTGACAACCGTTCTGTTAGATAGCTGCGTTTCATATTTAGAAGCGGATATTTCCCTGTGCTTACTGCTCTTTCTTCCATATGCCGGTATTGGGCTGAAAACGCCTGTTTGGGACTCTGCACAGAAAGTGTTTGCAGACTGCTGAATCCACACACGGGTTTAACTCTGGTTGTTGAGTGCACACATTGACAACCGTTCTGTTAGATAGCTGCGTTTTCGGTTTAGAAGCAGATATTTCCCTGTGCTTACTGCTGTTTCTTCCATATTCCGGTATTGGGCTGAAAACGCCCGTTTTGAGACTCTGCACAGAAAGTGTTTGCAGACTGCTGAATCCACACACGGGTTTAACTCTGGAAGTTGAGTGCACACATTGACAACCGTTCTGTTAGAAAGCTGCGTTTTGGATTTAGAAGCAGATATTTCCCTGGGTGACTGCTGTTTCTTCCATATGCAGGTATTGGGATGAAAACTCCTGTTTTGAAACTCAGCACAGAATGTGTTTGCAGATTGCTGAATCCACACACGGGTTTAACTCTGGAAGTTGAGTGCACACATTAACAACCGTTTTGTTAGATAGCTGCGTTTTGGATTTAGAAGCAGATATTTCCCTGTGCTTACTGCTCTTTCTTCCATATGCCGGTATAGGACTGAAAACGCCTGTTTAGACACTCTGCACAGACAGTGTTTGCAGACTGCTGAATCCACACACGGGTTTAACTCTGGAAGTTGAGTGCACACATTGACAACCGTTCTGTTAGATAGCTGCATTTTGGATTTAGAAGCAGATATTTCCCTGTGCTTACTGCTGTTCTTCCATATGCCTGGATTGGACTGAAAACGCCTGTTTTGACACTCTGCACAGAAAGTGTTTGCAGACTGCTGAATCCACACACGGGTTTAACTCTGGAAGGTGAGTGAACACATTGACAACCGTTCTGTTAGATAGCTGCGTTTTGGATATAGAAGCAGATATTTCCCTGTGCTTACTGCTGTTTTTTCCATATGCCGGTATTGGACTGAAATCGCCTGTTTTGACACTGTGCACAGAAAGTGTTTGCAGACTGCTGAATCCACGCACGGGTTTAACTGTGGAAGTTGAGTGCCCACATTGACAACCGTTCTGTTAGATAGCTGCGGTTTGGATTTAGAAGCAGATAATTCCCTGTGCTGACTGCTGTTTCTTCCATATGCCGGTATTGGACTGAAAACGCCTGTTTTGACACTCTGCACAGAAAGTGTTTGCAGACTGCTGAATCCACACACGGGTTTAACTCTGTAAGTTGAGTGCACACATTGACAACCGTTCTGTTAGATAGCTGCGTTTTGGATTTAGAAGCAGATATTTCCCTGTGCTTACTGCGCTTTCTTCCATATGCCGGTATTGGGCTGAAATCGCCTGTTTTGAGACTCTGCACAGAAAGTGTTTGCAGACTGCTGAATCCATACACGGGTTTAACTCTGGAAGTTGAGTGCACACATTGACAACCGTTCTGTTAGAAAGCTGCGTTTTGGATTTAGAAGCAGATATTTCCCTGTGCTGACTGCTGTTTCTTCCAAATGCCGGTATTGGGCTGTAAACGCCTGTTTTGGGACTCTGCACAGAAAGTGTTTGCAGACTGCTGAATCCACACATGGGTTTAACTCTGGAATTTGAGTGCACACATTGACAACCGTTCTGTTAGATAGCTGCGTTTTGGATTTAGAAGCAGATATTTCCCTGTGCTTACTGCTGTTTCTTCCATATGCCGGTATTGGGCTGTAAACGCCTGTTTTGAGACTCTGCACAGAAAGTGTTTGCAGACTGCTGAATCCACACACGGGTTTAACTCTGGAAGTTGAGTGCACACATTGACAACCGTTCTGTTAGAATGCTGCGTTTTGGATTTAGAAGCAGATATTTCCCTGTGCTTTCTGCTGTTTCTTCCATATGCCGATATTCGGCTGAAAATAAAATGCCTGTTTTGGGACTCTGCAGAGAAAGTGTTTTCAGACTGCTGAATCCGCACACGGGTTTAACTCTGGAAGTTGAGTGCACACATTGACAACCGTTCTGTTAGATAGCTGCGTTTTGGATTTAGAATCAGATATTTTCCTGTGCTTACAGCTGTTTCTTCCATATGCCGGTATTTTTCTGAAAACGCCTGTTTTGAGACTCTGCACAGAAAGTGTTTGCAGACTGCTGAATCCACACACGGGTTTAACTCTGGAAGTTGAGTGCACACATTGACAACCGTTCTGTTAGATAACTGCGTTTTGGATTTAGAAGCAGATATTTCCCTGTGCTTACTGCTCTTTCTTCCATATGCCGGTATTGGGCTGAAAATGCCTGTTTTGGGACTCTGCACAGAAAGTGTTTGCAGACTGCTGAATCCACACACGGGTTTAACTCCGGAAGTTGAGTGAACACATTGACAACCGTTCTGTTAGATAGCTGCGTTTTGGATTTAGAAGCAGATATTTCCCTGTGCTTACTGCGGATTCTTCCATATGCCGGTATTAGGCTGAAAATGCCTGTTTTGAGACTCTGCACTGAAAGCGTTTGCAGAATGGTGAATCCACACACGGGTTTAAATCTGGAATTGAGTGAACACATTGACAACCGTTCTGTTAGATAGCTGCGTTTTGGATTTAGAAGCAGATATTTCCCTGTGCTTACTGCTCTTTCTTCCATATGCCAGTATTGGGCTGAAAACGCCTGTTTTGGGACTCTGCACAGAATGTGTTTGCAGACTGCTGAATCCACACACGGGTTTAACTCCGGAAGTTGAGTGAACACATTGACAACCGTTCAGTTAGATATCTGCGTTTTGGATTTAGAAGCAGATATTTCCCTGTGCTTACTGCGGTTTCTTCCATATGCCGGTATTGGGCTGAAAATGCCTGTTTTGAGACTCTGCACAGAAAGCGTTTGCAGAATGGTGAATCCACACACGGGTTTACCTCTTGAAGTTGAGTGAACACAATGACAAACTTTCTGTTAGATAGCTGCGTTTTGGATTTAGAAGCAGATATTTCCCTGTGCTTACTGCTGTTTCTTCCATATGCCGGTATTGGACTGAAATCGCCTGTTTTGACACTCTGCACAGAAAGTGTTTGCAGACTGCTGAATCCAAACTCGGGTTTAAATCAGGAAGGTGAGTGCACACATTGACAACCCTTCTGTTAGATAGCTGCGTTTTGGAATTAGAAGCAGATATTTCCCTGTGCTTGGTGCTGTTTCTTCCATATGCCGGTATTGGGCTGAAAACGCCTGTTTTGGACTCTGCGCAGAAAGTGTTTGCAGACTGCTGAATCCACACACAGGTTTAACTCTGGAAGTTGAGTGCACACATCGACAACCGATCTGTTAGATAGCTGCGTTTTGGAATTAGAAGCAGATATTTCCCTGTGCTTACTGCTGTTTCTTCCATATGCCAGTATTGGGCTGAAAATGCCTGTTTTGAGACTCTGCACAGAAAGTGTTTGCAGAATGGTGAATCCACACACGGGTTTAAATCTGGAAGGTGAGTGCACACATTGACAACCCTTCTGTTAGGAAGCTGCGTTTTGGATTTAGAAGCAGATATTTCCCTGTGCTTACTGCTGTTTCTTCCATATGCCGATATTGGGCTGAAAACGCCTGTTTTGGGACTCTGCACAGAAAGTGTTTGCAGACTGCTGAATCCACACACGGGTTTAACTCTGGAAGTTGAGTGCACACATTGACAACAGTTCTGTTAGATAGCTTCGTTTTGGATTTAGAAGCAGATATTTCCCTGTGCTTAGTGCTGTTTCTTCCATATGCCGGTATTGGGCTGAAAACGCCTGTTTTGGGACTCTGCACAGAAAGAGTTTGCAGACTGCTGAATCCACACACGGGTTTAACTCTGGAAGTTGAGTGCAAATATTGACAGCCCTTCTGTTACAAAGCTGCGTTTTGGATTTAGAAGCAGATATTTCCCTGTGCTGACTGCTGTTTCTTCCATAGGACGGTATTGGGCTGTAAATGCCTGTTTTGGGACTCTGCACAGAAAGTGTTTGCAGAGTGCTGAATACACAAACGGGTTTATCTCTGGAAGTTGAGTGCACACATTGACAACCGTTCTGGTAGATAGCTGCGTTTCGGATTTAGAAGCAGATATTTCCCTGTGCTTACTGCTGTTTCTTCCATATGCTGGTATTGGGCTGAAAACGCCTGTTTTGGGACTCTGCACAGAAAGTGTTTGCAGACTGCTGAATCCAAAGACGGGTTTAACTCTGGAAGTTGAGTGCACACATTGACAACTGTTCTGTTAGATTGCTGCGTTTTGGATTTAGAAGCAGATATTTCCCTGTGCTTACTGTTGTTTCTTCCATATGCCGATATTCGGCTGAAAACGCCTGTTTTGGGACTCTGCACAGAAAGTGTTTGCAGACTGCTGAATCCACACACGGGTTTAACTCTGGATGTTGAGTGCACACATTGACAACCGTTCTGTTAGATAGCTGCGTTTTGGATTTAGAAGCAGATATTTCCGTGTGCTTACTGCTGTTTCTTCCATATGCCGGTATTGGGCTGAAAACGCCCGTTTTGAGACTCTGCACAGAAAGTGTTTGTAGACTGCTGAATCCACACACGGGTTTAACTCTGGAAGTTGAGTGCAAATATTGACAACCGTTCTGTTACAAAGCTGGGTTTTGGATTTAGAAGCAAATATTTCCCTGTGCTGACTGCTGTTTCTTCCATAGGTCGGTATTGGGCTGTAATTGCCTGTTTTGGGACTCTGCACAGAAAGTGTTTGCAGACTGCTGAATCCACACACGGGTTTAACTCCGGAAGTTGAGTGAACACATTGACAACCGTTATGTTAGATATCTGCGTTTTGGATTTAGAAGCAGATATTTCCCTGTGCTTACTGCGGTTTCTTCCATATGCCGGTATTGGACTGAAAATGCCTGTTTTGAGACTCTGCACAGAAAGCGTTTGCAGAATGGTGAATCCACACACCGGTTTAACTCTGGAAGTTGAGTGAACACATTGACAACCGTTCTGTTAGATAGCTGCGGTTTGAATTTAGAAGCAGATATTCTCTGTGCTTACTGCTGTTTCTACCATATGCCGGTATTGGACTGAAAACGCCTGTTTTGACACTCTGCACAGAAAGTGTTTGCAGACTGCTGAATCCACACACGGGTTTAAATCTGGAAGGTGAGTGCACACATTGACAAGCCTTCTGTTAGATAGCTGCGTTTTGGAATTAGAAGCAGATATTTCCCTGTGCTTAGTGCGGTTTCTTCCATATGCCGGTATTGGGCTGAAAACGCCTGTTTTGGGACTCTGCACAAAAAGTGTTTGCAGACTGCTGAATCCACACACAGGTTTAACTCTGGAAGTTGAGTGCACACATTGACAACCGTTCTGTTAGATAACTGCGTTTTGGATTTAGAAGCAGATATTTCCCTGTGCTTACTGCGGTTTCTTCCATATGCCGGTATTGGGCTGAAAATGCCTGTTTTGAGACTCTGCACAGAAAGCGTTTGCAGAATGGTGAATCCACACACGGGTTTAATTCTGGAAGTTGAGTGCACACATTGACAACCGTTCTGTTAGATAGCTGGGTTTTGGATTTAGAAGCAGATATTTCCCTGTGCTTACTGCTGTTTCTTCCATATGCCGGTATTGGACTGAAAACGCCTGTTTTGACACTCTGCACAGAAAGGGTTTGCAGACTGCTGAATCCACACACGGGTTTAAATCTGGAAGTTGAGTGATCACATTGACAACCCTTCTGTTAGATAGCTGCGTTTTGGAATTAGAAGCAGATATTTCCCTGTGATTTGTGCTGTTTCTTCCATATGCCGGTATTGGGCTGAAAACGCCTGTTTTGGCACTCTGCACAGAAGGGTTTGCAGACTGCTGAATCCACACACAGGTTTAACTCTGGAAGTTGAGTGCACACATTGACAACCGTTCTGTTAGATAGCTTCGTTTTGGATTTAGAAGCAGATATTTCCCTGTGCTTAGTGCTGTTTCTTCCATATGCCGGTATTGGGCTGAAAACGCCTGTTTTGGGACTCTGCACAGAAAGTGTTTGCAGACTGCTGAATCCACACACGGGTTTAACTCTGGAAGTTGAGTGCACACATTGACAACCGCTCTGTTAGATAGATGCGTTTTGGATTTAGAAGCAGATATTTCCCTGTGCTTACTGCTGTTTCTTCCATATGCCGGTATTCTGCTGAAAACGCCTGTTTTGGGACTCTGCACAGAAAGTGTTTGCAGACTGCTGAATCCACACACGGGTTTAGCTCTGGTAGTTGAGTGCACACATTGACAACCGTTCTGTTAGATAGCTGCGTTTTGGATTAAGAACCAGATATTTCCCTGTGCTTACTGCTGTTTCTTCCATATGCCGGTATTGGGTGAAAACGCCCGTTTTGAGACTCTGCCCAGAAAGGGTTTGCAGACTGCTGAATCTGCACACTGGTTTAACTCTGGAAGTTGAATGCACACATTGACAACCGTTCTGTTAGAAAGCTGTGTTTTGGATTTAGAAGCAGATATTTCCCTGTGCTGACCGCTGTTTCTTCCATATGCCGGTATTGGGCTGTAAACGACTGTTTTGGGACTCTGCACAGAAAGTTTTTACAGAGTGCTGAATCCACAAACGGGTTTAACTCTGGAAGTTGAGTGCACACATTGACAACCGTTCTGTTAGATAGCTGCGTTTTGGATTTAGAAGCAGATATTTCCCTGTGCTTACTGCTCTTTCTTCCATATGCCGGTATTGGACTGAAAACGCCTGTTTTGGGACTCTGCACAGAAAGTGTTTGCAGACTGCTGAATCCACACACGGGTTTCACTCTGGAAGTTGAGTGCACACATTGACAACCGTTCTGTTAGATAGCTGCGTTTTGGATTTAGAAGCAGATATTTCCCTGTGCTTACTGCTGTTTCTTCCATATGCCGGTATTGGGCTGAAAACGCCCGTTTTGAGACTCTGCACAGAAAGTGTTTGCAGACTGCTGAATCCACACACAGGTTTAACTCTGGAAGTTGAGTGAAAATATAGACAAGCGTTCTGTTACAAAGCTGGGTTTTGGATTTAGAAGCAGATATTTCCCTGTGCTGACTGCTGTTTCTTCCATAGGCCGGTATTGGGCTGTAAATGCCTGTTTTAGGACTCTGCACAGAAAGTGTTTGCAGACTGCTGAATCCACACACGGGTTTAACTCCGGAAGTTGAGTGATCACATTGACATCCGTTCTGTTAGATAGTTGCGTTTTGGATTTAGAAGCAGATATTTCCCTGTGCTTACTGTGGTTTCTTCCATGTGCCGGTATTGGGCTGAAAATGCCTGTTTTGAGACTCTGCACAGAAAGCGTTTGCAGAATGGTGAATTCACACACGGGTTTAACTCTGGAAGTTGAGTGAACACATTGACAACCGTTCTGTTAGATAGCTTCGTTTTGGATTTAGAAGCAGATATTTCCCTGTGCTTAGTGCTGTTTCTTCCATATGCCGGTATTGGGCTGAAAACGCCTGTTTTGGGACTCTGCACAGAAAGTGTTTGCAGACTGCTGAATCCACACACGGGTTTAACTCTGGAAGTTGAGTGCACACATTGACCACCGCTCTGTTAGATAGATGCGTTTTGGATTTAGAAGCAGATATTTCCCTGTGCTTACTGCTGTTTCTTCCATATGCCGGTATTGGGCTGAAAACTCCTGTTTTGGGACTCTGCACAGAAATTGTTTGCAGACTGCTGAATCCACACACGGGTTTAACTCTGGAAGTTTAGTGCAGACATTGACAACCGTTCTGTTAGATAGCTGCGTTTTGGATTAAGAACCAGATATTTCCCTGTGCTTACTGCTGTTTCTTCCATATGCCGGTATTGGGTGAAAACGCCCGTTTTGAGACTCTGCCCAGAAAGGGTTTGAAGACTGCTGAATCTGCACACTGGTTTAACTCTGGAAGTTGAATGCACACATTGACAACCGTTCTGTTAGAAAGCTGTGTTTTGGATTTAGAAGCAGATATTTCCCTGTGCTGACCGCTGTTTCTTCCATATGCCGGTATTGGGCTGTAAACGACTGTTTTGGGACTCTGCACAGAAAGTGTTTACAGAGTGCTGAATCCACAAACGGGTTTAACTCTGGAAGGTGAGTGCACACATTGACAACCGTTCTGTTAGATAGCTGGGTTTTGGATTTAGAAGCAGATATTTCCCTGTGCTTACTGCTCTTTGTTCCATATGCCGATATTCGGCTGAAAACGCCTGTTTTGGGACTCTGCACAGAAAGTGTTTGCAGACTGCTGAATCCACACATGGGTTTAACTCTGGAAGTTGAGTGCACACATTGACAACCGTTCTGTTAGATAGCTGCGTTTTGGATTTAGAAGCAGATATTTCCCTGTGTTTACTGCTGTTTCTTTCATATGCCGGTATTGGGCTGAAAACGCCTGTTTTGAGACTCTGCATAGAAAGAGTTTGCAGACTGCTGAATCCACACACGGGTTTAACTCTGGAAGTTGAGTGCACACATTGACAACCGTTCTGTTAGATAGCTGTGTTTTGGATTTAGAAGCAGATATTTCCCTGTGCTTACTGCTGTTTCTTCCATATGCCGGTATTGGGCTGAAAACGCCCGTTTTGAGACCCTGCACAGAAAGTGTTTGCAGACTGCTGAATCCACACACGGGTTTAACTCTGGAAGTTGAGTGAACCCATTAACAACCCTTCTGTTAGAAAGCTGCGTTTTGGATTTAGAAGCAGATATTTCCCTGTGCTGACCGCTGTTTCTTCCATATGCCGGTATTGGGATGTAAACGCCTGTTTTGGGGCTCAGCACAGAAAGTGTTTGCAGACTGCTGAATCCACACACGGGTTTAAATCTGGAAGTTGAGTGCACACCTTGACAACTGCTCTGTTAGATAGCAGCGTTTTGGATTTATAAGCATATATTTCCCTGTGCTTACTGCTCTTTCTTCCATATGCCGGTATTGGGCTGAAAACGCCTGTTTTGGGACTCTGCACAGAAACTGTTTGCAGACTGCTGATTCCACACACGGGTTTAACTCTGGAAGTTGAGTGAACACATTGACAACCGTTCTGTTAGATATCTGCGTTTTGGATTTAGAAGCAGATATTTCCCTGTGCTTCCTGCGATTTCTTCCATATGCCGGTATTGGGCTGAAAATGCCTGTTTTGAGACTCTGCACAGAAAGCGTTTGCAGAATGGTGAATTCACACACGGGTTTAACTCTGGAAGTTGAGTGAACACATTGACAACCGTTCTGTTAGATAGCTGCGTTTTGGATTTATAAGCAGATATGTCCCTGTGCTTACTGCTGTTTCTTCCATATGCCGGTATTGGGCTGAAAACGCCCGTTTTGAGAGTCTGCAGAGAAAGTGTTTGCAGACTGCTGAATCCAAACACGGGTTTAAATCTGGAAGGTGAGTGCACACATTGACAACCCTTCTGTTAGATAGCTGCGTTTTGGAATTAGAAGCAGATATTTCCCTGTGCTTAGTGCTGTTTCTTCCGTATGCCAGTATTGGGCTGAAAACGCCCGTTTTGGGACTCTGCACAGAAAGTGTTTGCAGACTGCTGAATCCACAAACAGGTTTAACTCTGGAAGTTGAGTGCACACATTGACAACCGTTCTGTTAGATAACTGCGTTTTGGATTTAGAAGCAGATATTTCCCTGTGCTTACTGCGGTTTCTTCCATATGCCGGTATTGGGCTGAAAATGCCTGTTTTGAGACTCTGCACAGAAAGCGTTTGCAGAATGGTGAATCCACACACGGGTTTAACTCTGGAAGTTGAGTGAACACATTGACAACCGTTCTGTTAGATAGCTGTGTTTTGGATTTAGAAGCAGACATTTCCCTGTGCTTACTGCTGTTTCTTCCATATGCCGATATTCGGCTGAAAACGCCTGCTTTGGGACTCTGCACAGAAAGCGTTTGCAGACTGCTGAATCCACACACGGGTTTAACTCTGGAAGTTGAGTGCACACATTGGCAACCGTTCTGTTAGATAGCTGCGTTTTGGATTTAGAAGCAGATATTTCCCTGTGATTACTGCTGTTTCTTCCATATGCCGGTATTGGGCTGAAAACGCCCGTTTTGAGACTCTGCACAGAAAGTGTTTGCAGACTGCTGAATCCACACACTGGTTTAACTCTGGAAGTTGAGTGCACACATTGACAACCGTTCTGTTAGAAAGCTGTGTTTTGGATTTAGAAGCAGATATTTCCCTGTGCTGACCGCTGTTTATTCCATATGCCGGTATTGGGATGTAAACGCCGGTTTAGGGGCTCTGCACAGAAAGTGGTTGCAGACTGCTGAATCCACACACGGGTTTAACTCTGGAAGTTGAGTGCACACCTTGACAACCGCTCTGTTAGATAGCTGCGATTTGGATTTATAAGCAGTTATTTCCCTGAGCTTACTGCTGTTTCTTCCATATGCTGGTATTGTGCTGAAAACGCCCGTTTAGAGACTCTGCACAGAAAGTGTTTGCAGACTGCTGAATCCACACACGGGTTTAACTCTGGAAGTTGAGTGAACACATTGACAACCTTTCTGTTAGAAAGCTGCGTTTTGGATTTAGAAGCAGATATTTCCCTGCGCTGACCGCTGTTTCTTCCATATGCCGGTATGTGGTTGTAAACGACTGTTTTGGGACCCTGCACAGAAAGTGTTTGCAGAGTGCTGAATCCACACACGGGTTTAACTCTGGAAGTTGAGTGCACACATTGACAACTGTTCTGTTAGATTGCTGCGTTTTGGATTTAGAAGCAGATATTTCCCTGTGCTTACTGCTGTTTCTTCCATATGCCGATATTCGGCTGAAAACGCCTGTTTTGGGACTCTGCACAGAAAGTGTTTGCAGACTGCTGAATCCACACATGGGTTTAACTCTGGAAGTTGAGTGCACACATTGACAACCGTTCTGTTAGATAGCTGCGTTTTGGATTTAGAAGCAGATATTTCCCTGTGTTTACTGCTGTTTCTTTCATATGCCGGTATTGGGCTGAAAACGCCTGTTTTGAGACTCTGCATAGAAGAGTTTGCAGACTGCTGAATCCACACACGGGTTTAACTCTAGAAGTTGAGTGCACACATTGACAACCGTTCTGTTAGATAGCTGCGTTTTGGATTTAGAAGCAGATATTTCCCTGTGCTTACTGCTGTTGTTTCCATATGCCGGTATTGCACTGAAATCGCCTGTTTTGACACTCTGCACAGAAAGTGTTTGCAGACTGCTGAATCCACACACGGGTTTAACTCTGGAAGTTGAGTGCAAACATTGACAACCGTTCTGTTAGATAGCTGCGGTTTGGATTTAGAAGCAGATATTTCCCTCTGCTTACTGCTGTTTCTTCCATATAACGGTCTTGGGCTGAAAACGCCTGTATTGAGACTCTGCACAGAAAGTGTTTGCAGACTGCTGAATCCACACACGGGTTTAACTCTGGAAGTTGAGTGTACACACTGACAACCGTTCTGTTAGAAAGCTGCATTTTGGATTTAGAAGCAGATATTTCCCTGTGCTTTCTGCTGTTTCTTCCATATGCAGGTATTGGGATGAAAACTCCTGTTTTGAAACTCAGCACAGAATGTGTTTGCAGATTGCTGAATCCACACACGGGTTTACCTCTGGAAGTTGAGTGAACACATTGACAACCGCTCGGTTAGATAGCTGCGTTTTGGATTTAGAAGCAGATATTTCCCTGTGCTGACTGCTCTTTCTTCCATATACAGGTATTGGACTGAAAACGCCTGTTTTGACACTCTGCACAGAAAGTGTTTGCAGACTGCTGAATCCACACACGGGTTTAACTCTGGAAGTTGAGTGCACACATTGACAACCGTTCTGTTAGATAGCTGTGTTTTGGATTTAGAAGCAGATATTTCCCTGTGCTTACTGCTGTTTCTTCCATATGCCGGTATTGGGCTGAAGACGCCCGTTTTGAGACCCTGCACAGAAAGTGTTTGCAGACTGCTGAATCCACACACGGGTTTAACTCTGGAAGTTGAGTGCACACATTGACAACCGTTCTGTTAGAAAGCTGCGTTTTGGATTTAGAAGCAGATATTTCCCTGTGCTGACCGCTGTTTCTTCCATATGCCGGTATTGGGATGTAAACGCCTGTTTTGGGGCTCTGCACAGAAAGTGTTTGCAGACTGCTGAATCCACACACGGGTTTAAATCTGGAAGTTGAGTGCACACCTTGACAACTGCTCTGTTAGATAGCTGCGTTTTGGATTTATAAGCATATATTTCCCTGTGCTTACTGCTCTTTCTTCCATATGCCGGTATTGGGCTGAAAACGCCTGTTTTGGGACTCTGCACAGAAACTGTTTGCAGACTGCTGAATCCACACACGGGTTTAACTCTGGAAGTTGAGTGAATACATTGACAACCGTTCTGTTAGATATCTGCGTTTTGGATTTAGAAGCAGATATTTCCCTGTGCTTCCTGCGATTTCTTCCATATGCCGGTATTGGGCTGAAAATGCCTGTTTTGAGACTCTGCACAGAAAGCGTTTGCAGAATGGTGAATCCACACACGGGTTTAACTCTGGATGTTAAGTGAACACATTGACAACCGTTCTGTTAGATAGCTGCGTTTTGGATTTATAAGCAGATATGTCCCTGTGCTTACTGCTGTTTCTTCCATATGGCGGTATTGGGTTGAAAACGCCCGTTTTGAGAGTCTGTAGAGAAAGTGTTTGCAGACTGCTGAATCCACACAAGGGTTTATCTCTGGACGTTGAGTGCACACATTGACAACCGTTCTGTTAGAAAGCTGCGTTTTGGATTTAGAAGCAGATATTTCCCTGTGCTGACTGCTGTTTCTTCCGTATGCCGGTATTGGGCTGTAAACGCCTGTTTTGGGACTCTGCAAACAAAGTATTTGCAGAGTGCTGAATCCACACACGGGTTTAACTCTGGAAGTTGAGTGCACACATTGACAACCTTTCTGTTAGATAGCTGCGTTTTGGATTTAGAAGCAGATATTTCCCTGTACTTACTGCTGTTTCTTCCATATGCCGGTATTGTGCTGAAAACGCCCGTTTTGAGACTCTGCACAGAAAGTGTTTGCAGACTGCTGAATCCACACACGGGTTTAACTCTGGAAGTTGAGTGAACACATTGACAACCTTTCTGTTAGAAAGCTGCGTTTTGGAATTAGAAGCAGATATTTCCCTCCGCTGACCGCTCTTTCTTCCATATGCCGGTATGTGGTTGTAAACGACTGTTTTGGGACTCTGCACAGAAAGTGTTTGCAGAGTGCTGAATCCACACACGGGTTTAATTCTGGAAGTTGAGTGCACACATTGACAACTGTTCTGTTAGATTGCTGCGTTTTGGATTTAGAAGCAGATATTTCCCTGTGCTTACTGCTGTTTCTTCCATATGCCGATATTCGGCTGAAAACGCCTGTTTTGGGACTCTGCAGAGAAAGAGTTTGCAGACTGCTGAATCCACACACGGGTTTAACTCTGGAAGTTGAGTGAACACATTGACAACCATTCTGTTAGATAGCTGCGTTTTGGATTTAGAAGCAGATATTTCCCTGTGCTTACTGCTGTTTCTTACATTTGCGAGTATTGGGCTGAAAACGCCCGTTTTGAGACTCTGCACAGAAAGTGTTTGCAGACTGCTGAATCCACACACGGGTTTAACTCTGGAAGTTGAGTGCAAACATTGACAACCGTTCTGTCACAAAGCTGCGTTTTGGATTTAGAAGCAGATATTTCCCTGTGCTGACTGCTGTTTCTTCCATATGCCGGTAATGGGCTGTAAACGCCTGTTTTGGGACTCTGCACAGAAAGTTTTTGCAGACTGCTGAATCCACACAAGGGTTTAACTCTGGAAGTTGAGTGCACACATTGACAACCGCTCTGTTAGATAGCTGCGTTTTGGATTTAGAAGCAGATATTTCCCTGTGCTGACCGCTGTTTCTTCCATATGCCGGTATTGTGCTGTAAACGACTGTTTTGGGACTCTGCACAGAAAGTGTTTACAGAGTGCTGAATCCACAAACGGGTCTAACTCTGGAAGTTGAGTGCACACATTGACAACCGTTCTGTTAGATAGCTGCGTTTTGGATTTAGAAGCAGATATTTCCCTGTGCTTACTGCTCTTTCTTCCATATGCCGGTATTGGGCTGAAAACGCCTGTTTTGGGACTCTGCACAGAATGTGTTTGAGGACTGCTGAATCCACACACGGGTTTAACTCTGGAAGTTGAGTGAACACATTGACAACCGTTCAGTTAGATATCTGCGTTTTGGATTTAGAAGCAGATATTTCCCTGTGCTGACTGCGGTTTCTTTCATATGCCGGTATTGGGCTGAAAATGCCTGTTTTGAGACTCTGCACAGAAAGCGTTTGCAGAATGGTGAATCCACACACGGGTTTAACTCTGGAAGTTGAGTGAACACATTGACAACCGTTCTGTTAGATTGCTGCGTTTTGGATTTAGAAGCAGATATTTCCCTGTGCTTACTGCTGTTTCTTCCATATGCCGGTATTGGACTGAAAACGCCTGTTTTGACACTGCACAGAAAGTGTTTGCAGACTGCTGAATCCAAACACGGGTTTAAATCTGGAAGGTGAGTGCACACATTGACAACCCTTCTGTTAGATAGCTGCGTTTTGGAATTAGAAGCAGATATTTCCCTGTGCTTAGTGCTGTTTCTTCCATATGCCGGTATTGGGCTGAAAACGTCTGTTTTGGGACTCTGCACAGAAAGTGTTTGCAGACTGCTGAATCCACACACGGGTTTAACTCTGGAAGTTGAGTGCACACATTGACAACCGTTCTGTTAGATAGCTGCGTTTTGGATTTAAAAGCAGATATTTCCCTGTGCTTACTGCTGTTTCTTCCATATGCCGGTATTGGGCTGAAAACGCCCGTTTTGAGACTCTGCACAGAAAGTGTTTGCAGACTGCTGAATCCACAAACGGGTTTAACTCTGGAAGTTGAGTGAAAATATTGACAACCGTTCTGTTACAAAGCTGGGTTTTGGATTTAGAAGCAGATATTTCCCTGTGCTGACTGCTGTTTCTTCCATAGGCCGGTATTGGGCTGTAAATGCCTGTTTTGGGACTCTGCACAGAAAGTGTTTGCAGACTGCTGAATCCACACACGGGTTTAACTCCGGAAGTTGAGTGATCACATTGACAACCGTTCTGTTAGATAGTTGCGCTTTGGATTTAGAAGCAGATATTTCCCTGTGCTTACTGCTGTTTCTTCCATATGCCGGTATTGGGCTGAAAATGCCTGTTTTGAGACTCTGCACAGAAAGCGTTTGCAGAATGGTGAATTCACACACGGGTTTAACTCTGGAAGTTGAGTGAACACATTGACAACCGTTCTGTTAGATAGCTGCGTTTTGGATTTAGAAGCAGATATTTCCCTGTGCTTACTGCTGTTTCTTCCATATGCCGGTATTGGACTGAAATCGCCTGTTTTGACACTCTGCACAGAAAGTGTTTGCAGACTGCTGAATCCAAACACGGGTTTAAATCTGGAAGGTGAGTGCACACATTGACAACCCTTCTGTTAGATATTTGCGTTTTGGAATTAGAAACAGATATTTCCCTGTGCTTAGTGCTGTTTCTTCCATATGCCGGTATTGGGCTGAAAACGCCCATTTTGGGACTCTGCACAGAAAGTGTTTGCAGACTGCTGAATCCACAAACAGGTTTAACTCTGGAAGTTGAGTGCACACATTGACAACCGTTCTGTTAGATAACTGCGTTTTGGATTTAGAAGCAGATATTTCCCTGTGCTTACTGCGGTTTCTTCCATATGCCGGTATTGGGCTGAAAATGCCTGTTTTGAGACTCTGCACAGAAAGCGTTTGCATAATGGTGAATCCACACACGGGTTTAACTCTGGAAGTTGAGTGAACACATTGACAACCGTTCTGTTAGATAGCTGTGTTTTGGATTTAGAAGCAGATATTTCCCTGTGCTTACTGCTGTTTCTTCCATATGCCGATATTCGGCTGAAAACGCCTGCTTTGGGACTCTGCACAGAAAGCGTTTGCAGACTGCTGAATCCACACACGGGTTTAACTCTGGAAGTTGAGTTCACACATTGGCAACCGTTCTGTTAGATAGCTGCGTTTTGGATTTAGAAGCAGATATTTCCCTGTGCTTACTGCTGTTTCTTCCATATGCCGGTATTGGGCTGAAAACGCCCGTTTTGAGACTCTGCACAGAAAGTGTTTGCAGAGTGCTGAATCCACACACGGGTTTAACTCTGGAAGTTGAGTGCACACATTGACAACCGTTCTGTTAGAAAGCTGTGTTTTGGATTTAGAAGCAGATATTTCCCTGTGCTGACCGCTGTTGATTCCATATGCCGGTATTGGGATGTAAACGCCGGTTTAGGGGCTCTGCACAGAAAGTGTTTGCAGACTGCTGAATCCACACACGGGTTTAACTCTGGAAGTTGAGTGCACACCTTGACAACCGTTCTGTTAGATAGCTGCGTTTTGGATTTATAAGCAGTTATTTCCCTGTGCTTACTGCTGTTTCTTCCATATGCTGGTATTGTGCTGAAAACACCCGTTTTGAGACTCTGCACAGAAAGTGTTTGCAGACTGCTGAATCCACACACGGGTTTAACTCTGGAAGTTGAGTGAACACATTGACAACCTTTCTGTTAGAAAGCTGCGTTTTGGATTTAGAAGCAGATATTTCCCTGCGCTGACCGCTGTTTCTTCCATATGCCGGTATGTGGTTGTAAACGACTGTTTTGGGACTCTGCACAGAAAGTGTTTGCAGAGTGCTGAATCCACACACGGGTTTATCTCTGGAAGTTGAGTGCACACATTGACAACTGTTCTGTTAGATTGCTGCGTTTTGGATTTAGAAGCAGATATATCCCTGTGCTTACTGCTGTTTCTTCCATATGCCGATATTCGGCTGAAAACGCCTGTTTTGGGACTATGCACAGAAAGTGTTTGCAGACTGCTGAATCCACACATGGGTTTAACTCTGGAAGTTGAGTGCACACATTGACAACCGTTCTGTTAGATAGCTGCGTTTTGGATTTAGAAGCAGATATTTCCCTGTGTTTACTGCTGTTTCTTTCATATGCCGGTATTGGGCTGAAAACGCCTGTTTTGAGACTCTGCATAGAAAGAGTTTGCAGACTGCTGAATCCACACACGGGTTTAACTCTGGAAGTTGAGTGCACACATTGACAACCGTTCTGTTAGATAGCTGCGTTTTGGATTTAGAAGCAGATATTTCCCTGTGCTTACTGTTGTTTTTTCCATATGCCGGTATTGCACTGAAATCGCCTGTTTTGACACTCTGCACAGAAAGTGTTTGCAGACTGCTGAATCCACACACGGGTTTACCTCTGGAAGTTGAGTGCACACATTGACAACCGTTCTGTTAGATAGCTGCGGTTTGGATTTAGAAGCAGATATTTCCCTCTGCTTACTTACTTACTGTTACTTACTGTTACTTACTGCTTACTTACTGTTTCTTCCATATAACGGTCTTGGGCTGAAAACGCCTGTCTTGAGACTCTGCACAGAAAGTGTTTGCAGACTGCTGAATCCACACACGGGTTTAACTCTGGAAGTTGAGTGTACACACTGACAACCGTTCTGTTAGAAAGCTGCATTTTGGATTTAGAAGCAGATATTTCCCTGTGCTTACTGCTGTTTTTTCCATATGCCGGTATTGCACTGAAATCGCCTGTTTTGACACTCTGCACAGAAAGTGTTTGCAGACTGCTGAATCCACACACGGGTTTAACTCTGGAAGTTGAGTGCACACATTGACAACCGTTCTGTTAGATAGCTGCGGTTTGGATTTAGAAGCAGATATTTCCCTGTGCTTACTGCTGTTTTTTCCATATGCCGGTATTGCACTGAAATCGCCTGTTTTGACACTCTGCACAGAAAGTGTTTGCAGACTGCTGAATCCACACACGGGTTTAACTCTGGAAGTTGAGTGCACCCATTGACAACCGTTCTGTTAGATAGCTGCGGTTTGGATTTAGAAGCAGATATTTCCCTCTGCTTACTGCTGTTTCTTCCATATAACGGTCTTGGGCTGAAAACGCCTGTCTTGAGACTCTGCACAGAAAGTGTTTGCAGACTGCTGAATCCACACACGGGTTTAACTCTGGAAGTTGAGTGTACACACTGACAACCGTTCTGTTAGAAAGCTGCATTTTGGATTTAGAAGCAGATATTACCCTGTGCTTTCTGCTGTTTCTTCCATATGCAGGTATTGGGATGAAAACTCCTGTTTTGAAACTCAGCACAGAATGTGTTTGCAGATTGCTGAATCCACACACGGGTTTAACTCTGGAAGTTGAGTGCACACATTGACAACCGCTCGGTTAGATAGCTGCGTTTTGGATTTAGAAGCAGATATTTCCCTGTGCTTACTGCTCTTTCTTCCATATACAGGTATTGGACTGAAAACGCCTGTTTTGACACTCTGCACAGAAAGTGTTTGCAGACTGCTGAATCCACACACGGGTTTAACTATGGAAGTTGAGTGCACACATTGACAACCGTTCTGTTAGAAAGCTGTGTTTTGGATTTAGAAGCAGATATTTCCCTGTGCTGACCGCTGTTTATTCCATATGCCGGTATTGGGATGTAAACGCCGGTTTAGGGGCTCTGCACAGAAAGTGTTTGCAGACTGCTGAATCCACACACGGGTTTAACTCTGGAAGTTGAGTGCACACATTGACAACTGTTCTGTTAGATTGCTGCGTTTTGGATTTAGAAGCAGATATATCCCTGTGCTTACTGCTGTTTCTTCCATATGCCGATATTCGGCTGAAAACGCCTGTTTTGGGACTCTGCACAGAAAGTGTTTGCAGACTGCTGAATCCACACATGGGTTTAACTCTGGAAGTTGAGTGCACACATTGACAACCGTTCTGTTAGATAGCTGCGTTTTGGATTTAGAAGCAGATATTTCCCTGTGTTTACTGCTGTTTCTTTCATATGCCGGTATTGGGCTGAAAACGCCTGTTTTGAGACTCTGCATAGAAAGAGTTTGCAGACTGCTGAATCCACACACGGGTTTAACTCTGGAAGTTGAGTGCACACATTGACAACCGTTCTGTTAGATAGCTGCGTTTTGGATTTAGAAGCAGATATTTCCCTGTGCTTACTGCTGTTTTTTCCATATGCCGGTATTGCACTGAAATCGCCTGTTTTGACACTCTGCACAGAAAGTGTTTGCAGACTGCTGAATCCACACACGGGTTTACCTCTGGAAGTTGAGTGCACACATTGACAAGCTGCGGTTTGGATTTAGAAGCAGATATTTCCCTCTGCTTACTTACTAACTGTTACTTACTGTTACTTACTGCTTACTTACTGTTTCTTCCATATAACGGTCTTGGGCTGAAAACGCCTGTCTTGAGACTCTGCACAGAAAGTGTTTGCAGACTGCTGAATCCACACACGGGTTTAACTCTGGAAGTTGAGTGTACACACTGACAACCGTTCTGTTAGAAAGCTGCATTTTGGATTTAGAAGCAGATATTTCCCTGTGCTTACTGCTGTTTTTTCCATATGCCAGTATTGCACTGAAATCGCCTGTTTTGACACTCTGCACAGAAAGTGTTTGTAGACTGCTGAATCCACACACGGGTTTAACTCTGGAAGTTGAGTGCACACATTGACAACCGTTCTGTTAGATAGCTGCGGTTTGGATTTAGAAGCAGATATTTCCCTGTGCTTACTGCTGTTTTTTCCATATGCCGGTATTGCACTGAAATCGCCTGTTTTGACACTCTGCACAGAAAGTGTTTGCAGACTGCTGAATCCACACACGGGTTTAACTCTGGAAGTTGAGTGCACACATTGACAACCGTTCTGTTAGATAGCTGCGGTTTGGATTTAGAAGCAGATATTTCCCTCTGCTTACTGCTGTTTCTTCCATATAACGGTCTTGGACTGAAAACGCCTGTCTTGAGACTCTGCACAGAAAGTGTTTGCAGACTGCTGAATCCACACACGGGTTTAACTCTGGAAGTTGAGTGTACACACTGACAACCGTTCTGTTAGAAAGCTGCATTTTGGATTTAGAAGCAGATATTTCCCTGTGCTTTCTGCTGTTTCTTCCATATGCAGGTATTGGGATGAAAACTCCTGTTTTGAAACTCAGCACAGAATGTGTTTGCAGATTGCTGAATCCACACACTGGTTTAACTCTGGAAGTTGAGTGCACACATTGACAACCGCTCGGTTAGATAGCTGCGTTTTGGATTTAGAAGCAGATATTTCCCTGTGCTTACTGCTCTTTCTTCCATATACAGGTATTGGACTGAAAACGCCTGTTTTGACACTCTGCACAGAAAGTGTTTGCAGACTGCTGAATCCACACACGGGTTTAACTCTGGAAGTTGAGTGCACACATTGACAACCGTTCTGTTAGATAGCTGTGTTTTGGATTTAGAAGCAGATATTTCCCTGTGCTTACTGCTGTTTCTTCCATATGCCGGAATTGGGCTGAAAACGCCCGTTTTGAGACCCTGCACAGAAAGTGTTTGCAGACTGCTGAATCCACACACGGGTTTAACTCTGGAAGTTGAGTGCACACATTGACAACCGTTCTGTTAGAAAGCTGCTTTTTGGATTTAGAAGCAGATATTTCCCTGTGCTGACCGCTGTTTCTTCCATATGCCGATATTGGGATGTAAACGCCTGTTTTGGGGCTCTGCACAGAAAGTGTTTGCAGACTGCTGAATCCACAAACGGGTTTAAATCTGGAAGTTGAGTGCACACCTTGACAACTGCTCTGTTAGATAGCTGCGTTTTGGATTTATAAGCATATATTTCCCTGTGCTTACTGCTCTTTCTTCCATATGCCGGTATTGGGCTGAAAACGCCTGTTTTGGGACTCTGCACAGAAACTGTTTGCAGACTGCTGAATCCACACACGGGTTTAACTCTGGAAGTTGAGTGAAGACATTGACAACCGTTATGTTAGATATCTGCGTTTTGGATTTAGAAGCAGATATTTTCCTGTGCTTCCTGCGATTTCTTCCTTATGCCGGTATTGGGCTGAAAATGCCTGTTTTGAGACTCTGCAAAGAAAGCGTTTGCAGAATGGTGAATCCACACACGGGTTTATCTCTGGAAGTTGAGTGAACACATTGACAACCGTTCTGTTAGATAGCTGCGTTTTGGATTTATAAGCAGATATGTCCCTGTGCTTACTGCTGTTTCTTCCATATGCCGGTATTGATCTGAAAACGCCCGTTTGAGAGTCTGCAGAGAATGTGTTTGCAGACTGCTGAATCCACACACGGGTTTAACTCTGGACGTTGAGTGCACACATTGACAACCGTTCTGTTAGAAAGCTGCGTTTTGGATTTAGAAGCAGATATTTCCCTGTGCTGACTGCTGTTTCTTCCGTATGCCGGTATTGGGCTGTAAACGCCTGTTTTGGGACTCTGCACACAAAGTATTTGCAGAGTGCTGAATCCACACACGGGTTTAACTCTGGAAGTTGAGTGCACACATTGACAACCTTTCTGTTAGATAGCTGCTTTTGGATTTAGAAGCAGATATTTCCCTGTACTTACTGCTGTTTCTTCCATATGCCGGTATTGTGCTGAAAACGCCCGTTTTGAGACTCTGCACAGAAAGTGTTTGCAGACTGCTGAATCCACACACGGGTTTAAGTCTGGAAGTTGAGTGAACACATTGACAACCTTTCTGTTAGAAAGCTGCGTTTTGGATTCAGAAGCAGATATTTCCCTCCGCTGACCGCTCTTTCTTCCATATGCCGGTATGTGGTTGTAAACGACTGTTTTGGGACTCTGCACAGAAAGTGTTTGCAGAGTGCTGAATCCACACACGGGTTTAACTCTGGAAGTTGAGTGCAAACATTGACAACTGTTCTGTTAGATTGCTGCGTTTTGGATTTAGAAGCAGATATTTCCCTGTGCTTACTGCTGTTTCTTCCATATGCCGATATTCGGCTAAAAACGCCTGTTTTGGGACTCTGCAGAGAAAGTGTTTGCAGACTGCTGAATCCACACACGGGTTTAACTCTGGAAGTTGAGTGCACACATTGACAACCGTTCTGTTAGATAGCTGCGTTTTGGATTTAGAAGCAGATATTTCCCTGTGCTTACTGCTGTTTCTTACATTTGCGAGTATTGGGCTGAAAACGCCCGTTTTGAGACTCTGCACAGAAAGTGTTTGCAGACTGCTGAATCCACACACGGGTTTAACTCTGGAAGTTGAGTGCAAACATTGACAACCGTTCTGTCACAAAGCTGCGTTTTGGATTTAGAAGCAGATATTTCCCTGTGCTGACTGCTGTTTCTTCCATATGCCGGTAATGGGCTGTAAACGCCTGTTTTGGGACTCTGCACAGAAAGTGTTTGCAGACTGCTGAATCCACACACGGGTTTAACTCTGGAAGTTGAGTGAACACATTGACAACCTTTCTGTTAGAAAGCTGCGTTTTGGATTTAGAAGCAGATATTTCCCTGCGCTGACCGCTGTTTCTTCCATATGCCTGGATGTGGTTGTAAACGACTGTTTTGGGACTCTGCACAGAAAATGTTTGCAGAGTGCTGAATCCACACACGGCTTTAACTCTGGAAGTTGAGTGCACACATTGACAACTGTTCTGTTAGATTGCTGCATTTTGGATTTAGAAGCAGATATTTCCCTGTGCTTACTGCTGTTTCTTCCATATGCCGGTATTGGGCTGAAAACGCCCGTTTTGAGACTCTGCACAGAAAGTGTTTGCAGACTGCTGAATCCACACACGGGTTTAACTCTGGAAGTTGAGTGCATACATTGACAACCGTTCTGTTAGAAAGCTGTGTTTTGGATTTAGAAGCAGATATTTCCCTGTGCTGGCCGCTGTTTATTCCATATGCCGGTATTGGGATGTAAACGCCGGTTTAGGGGCTCTGCACAGAAAGTGTTTGCAGACTGCTGAATCCACACACGGGTTTAACTCTGGAAGTTGAGTGCACACCTTGACAACCGCTCTGTTAGATAGCTGCGTTTTGCATTTATAAGCAGTTATTTCCCTGTGCTTACTGCTGTTTCTTCCATATGCTGGTATTGTGCTGAAAACGCCCGTTTTGAGACTCTGCACAGAAAGTGTTTGCAGACTGCTGAATCCACACACGGGTTTAACTCTGGAAGTTGAGTGAACACATTGACAACCTTTCTGTTAGAAAGCTGCGTTTTGGATTTAGAAGCAGATATTTCCCTGCGCTGACCGCTGTTTCTTCCATATGCCGGTATGTGGTTGTAAACGACTGTTTTGGGACTCTGCACAGAAAGTGTTTGCAGAGTGCTGAATCCACACACGGGTTTAACTCTGGAAGTTGAGTGCACACATTGACAACTGTTCTGTTAGATTGCTGCGTTTTGGATTTAGAAGCAGATATTTCCCTGTGCTTACTGCTGTTTCTTCCATATGCCGATATTCGGCTGAAAACGCCTGTTTTGGGACTCTGCACAGAAAGTGTTTGCAGACTGCTGAATCCACACATGGGTTTAACTCTGGAAGTTGAGTGCACACATTGACAACCGTTCTGTTAGATAGCTGCGTTTCGGATTTAGAAGCAGATATTTCCCTGTGTTTACTGCTGTTTCTTTCATATGCCGGTATTGGGCTGAAAACGCCTGTTTTGAGACTCTGCATAGAAAGAGTTTGCAGACTGCTGAATCCACACACGGGTTTAACTCTGGAAGTTGAGTGCACACATTGACAACCGTTCTGTTAGATAGCTGCGTTTTGGATTTAGAAGCAGATATTTCCCTGTGCTTACTGCTGTTTTTTCCATATGCCGGTATTGCACTGAAATCGCCTGTTTTGACACTCTGCACAGAAAGTGTTTGCAGACTGCTGAATCCACACACGGGTTTACCTCTGGAAGTTGAGTGCACACATTGACAACCGTTCTGTTAGATAGCTGCGGTTTGGATTTAGAAGCAGATATTTCCCTCTGCTTAATTACTTACTGTTACTTACTGTTACTTACTGCTTACTTACTGTTTCTTCCATATAACGGTCTTGGGCTGAAAACGCCTGTCTTGAGACTCTGCACAGAAAGTGTTTGCAGACTGCTGAATCCACACACGGGTTTAACTCTGGAAGTTCAGTGTACACACTGACAACCGTTCTGTTAGAAAGCTGCATTTTGGATTTAGAAGCAGATATTTCCCTGTGCTTTCTGCTGTTTCTTCCATATGCAGGTATTGGGATGAAAACTCCTGTTTTGAAACTCAGCACAGAATGTGTTTGCAGATTGCTGAATCCACACACGGGTTTAACTCTGGAAGTTGAGTGCACACATTGACAACCGCTCGGTTAGATAGCTGCGTTTTGGATTTAGAAGCAGATATTTCCCTGTGCTTACTGCTCTTTCTTCCATATACAGGTATTGGACTGAAAACGCCTGTTTTGACACTCTGCACAGAAAGTGTTTGCAGACTGCTGAATCCACACACGGGTTTAACTCTGGAAGTTGAGTGCACACATTGACAACCGTTCTGTTAGATAGCTGTGTTTTGGATTTAGAAGCAGATATTTCCCTGTGCTTACTGTTGTTTCTTCCATATGCCGGAATTGGGCTGAAAACGCCCGTTTTGAGACCCTGCACAGAAAGTGTTTGCAGACTGCTGAATCCACACACGGGTTTAACTCTGGAAGTTGAGTGCACACATTGACAACCGTTCTGTTAGAAAGCTGCGTTTTGGATGTAGAAGCAGATATTTCCATGTGCTGACCGCTGTTTCTTCCATATGCCGTTATTGGGCTGTAAACGACTGTTTTGGGACTCTGCACAGAAAGTGTTTGCAGAGTGCTGAATCCACAAACGGGTTTAACTCTGGAAGTTGATTGCACACATTGACAACCGTTCTGTTAGATAGCTGCGTTTTGGATTTAGAAGCAGATATTTCCCTGTGCTTACTCCTGTTTCTTCCATATGCCAGTATTGGGCAGAAAACGCCCGTTTTGAGACTCTGCACAGAAAGCGTTTGCAGACTGCTGAATCCACACACGGGTTTAACTCTGGAAGTTGAGTGCAAACATTGACAACCGTTCTGTTACAAAGGTGTGTTTTGGATTTAGAAGCAGATATTTCCCTGTGCTTACTGCTGTTTCCTCCATATGCCGGTATTGGGCTGAAAACGCCCGTTTTGAGACTCTGCACAGAAAGTGTTTGCAGACTGCTGAATCCACACAGGGGTTTAACTCTGGAAGTTGAGTGAAAATATTGACAATCGTTCTGTTACAAAGCTGGGTTTTGGATTAGAAGCAGATATTTCCCTGTGCTGACTGCTGTTTCTTCCATAGGCCGGTATTGGGCTATAAATGCCTGTTTTGGGACTCTGCACAGAAAGTGTTTGTAGACTGCTGAATCCACACACGGGTTTAACTCCGGAAGTTGAGTGATCACATTGACAACCGTTCTGTTAGATAGTTGCGTTTTGGATTTAGAAGCAGATATTTCCCTGTGCTTACTGCTGTTTCTTCCATATGCCGGTATTGGGCTGAAAATGCCTGTTTTGAGACTCTGCACAGAAAGCGTTTGCAGAATGGTGAATTCACACACGGGTTTAACTCTGGAAGTTGAGTGAACACATTGACAACCGTTCTGTTAGATAGCAGGGTTTTGGATTTAGAAGCAGATATTTCCCTGTGCTTACTGCTGTTTCTTCCATATGCCGGTATTGTACTGAAATCGCCTGTTTTGACACTCTGCACAGAAAGTGTTTGCAGACTGCTGAATCCAAACACGGGTTTAAATCTGGAAGGTGAGTGCACACATTGACAACCCTTCTGTTAGATAGCTGCGTTTTGGAATTAGAAGCAGATATTTCCCTGTGCTTAGTGCTGTTTCTTCCATATGCCGGTATTGGGCTGAAAACGCCCATTTTGGGACTCTGCACAAAAAGTGTTTGCAGACTGCTGAATCCACAAACAGGTTTAACTGTTGAAGTTGAGTGCACACATTGACAACCGTTCTGTTAGATAACTGCGTTTTGGATTTAGAAGCAGATATTTCCCTGTGCTTACTGCGGTTTCTTCCATATGCCGGTATTGGACTGTAAACGACTGTTTTGGTACTCTGCACAGAAAGTGTTTGCAGAGTGCTGAATCCACAAACGGGTTTAACTCTGGAAGTTGAGTGCACACATTGACAACCGTTCTGTTAGAAAGCTGCGTTTTGGATTTAGAAGCAGATATTTCCGTGTGCTGACTGCTGTTTCTTCCGTATGCCCGTATTGGGCTGTAAACGCCTGTTTTGGGACTCTGCCCACAAAGTATTTGCAGAGTGCTGAATCCAAACACGGGTTTAACTCTGGAAGTTGAGTGCACACATTGACAACCGTTCTGTTAGATAGCTGCGTTTTGGATTTAGAAGCAGATATTTCCCTGTGCTTACTGCTGTTTCTTCCATATGCCGGTATTGGGCTGAAAACGCCCGTTTTGAGACTCTGCACAGAAAGTGTTTGCAGACTGCTGAATCCACACACGGGTTTAACTCTGGAAGTTGAGTGAACACATTGACAACCTTTCTGTTAGAAAGCTGCGTTTTGGATTTAGAAGCAGAAATTTCCCTGTGCTGGCCGCTGTTTATTCCATATGCCGGTATTGGGATGTAAACGCCGGTTTAGGGGCTCTGCACAGAAAGTGTTTGCAGACTGCTGAATCCACACACGGGTTTAACTCTGGAAGTTGAGTGCACACCTTGACAACCGCTCTGTTAGATAGCTGCGTTTTGCATTTATAAGCAGTTATTTCCCTGTGCTTACTGCTGTTTCTTCCATATGCTGGTATTGTGCTGAAAACGCCCGTTTTGAGACTCTGCACACAAAGTGTTTGCAGACTGCTGAATCCACACACGGGTTTAACTCTGGAAGTTGAGTGAACACATTGACAACCTTTCTGTTAGAAAGCTGCGTTTTGGATTTAGAAGCAGATATTTCCCTGCGCTGACCGCTGTTTCTTCCATATGCCGGTATGTGGTTGTAAACGACTGTTTTGGGACTCTGCACAGAAAGTGTTTGCAGAGTGCTGAATCCACACACGGGTTTAACTCTGGAAGTTGAGTGCACACATTGACAACTGTTCTGTTAGATTGCTGCGTTTTGGATTTAGAAGCAGATATTTCCCTGTGCTTACTGCTGTTTCTTCCATATGCCGATATTCGGCTGAAAACGCCTGTTTTGGGACTCTGCACAGAAAGTGTTTGCAGACTGCTGAATCCACACATGGGTTTAACTCTGGAAGTTGAGTGCACACATTGACAAACGTTCTGTTAGATAGCTGCGTTTCGGATTTAGAAGCAGATATTTCCCTGTGTTTACTGCTGTTTCTTTCATATGCCGGTATTGGGCTGAAAACGCCTGTTTTGAGACTCTGCATAGAAAGAGTTTGCAGACTGCTGAATCCACAGACGGGTTTAACTCTGGAAGTTGAGTGCACACATTGACAACCGTTCTGTTAGATAGCTGCGTTTTGGATTTAGAAGCAGATATTTCCCTGTGCTTACTGCTGTTTTTTCCATATGCCGGTATTGCACTGAAATCGCCTGTTTTGACACTCTGCACAGAAAGTGTTTGCAGACTGCTGAATCCACACACGGGTTTACCTCTGGAAGTTGAGTGCACACATTGACAACCGTTCTGTTAGATAGCTGCGGTTTGGATTTAGAAGCAGATATTTCCCTCTGCTTAATTACTTACTGTTACTTACTGTTACTTACTGCTTACTTACTGTTTCTTCCATATAACGGTCTTGGGCTGAAAACGCCTGTCTTGAGACTCTGCACAGAAAGTGTTTGCAGACTGCTGAATCCACACACGGGTTTAACTCTGGAAGTTCAGTGTACACACTGACAACCGTTCTGTTAGAAAGCTGCATTTTGGATTTAGAAGCAGATATTTCCCTGTGCTTTCTGCTGTTTCTTCCATATGCAGGTATTGGGATGAAAACTCCTGTTTTGAAACTCAGCACAGAATGTGTTTGCAGATTGCTGAATCCACACACGGGTTTAACTCTGGAAGTTGAGTGCACACATTGACAACCGCTCGGTTAGATAGCTGCGTTTTGGATTTAGAAGCAGATATTTCCCTGTGCTTACTGCTCTTTCTTCCATATACAGGTATTGGACTGAAAACGCCTGTTTTGACACTCTGCACAGAAAGTGTTTGCAGACTGCTGAATCCACACACGGGTTTAACTCTGGAAGTTGAGTGCACACATTGACAACCGTTCTGTTAGATAGCTGTGTTTTGGATTTAGAAGCAGATATTTCCCTGTGCTTACTGTTGTTTCTTCCATATGCCGGAATTGGGCTGAAAACGCCCGTTTTGAGACCCTGCACAGAAAGTGTTTGCAGACTGCTGAATCCACACACGGGTTTAACTCTGGAAGTTGAGTGCACACATTGACAACCGTTCTGTTAGAAAGCTGCGTTTTGGATTTAGAAGCAGATATTTCCCTGTGCTGACCGCTGTTTCTTCCATATGCCGGTATTGGGATGTAAACGCCTGTTTTGGGGCTCTGCACAGAAAGTGTTTGCAGACTGCTGAATCCACACACGGGTTTAAATCTGGAAGTTGAGTGCACACCTTGACAACTGCTCTGTTAGATAGCTGCGTTTTGGATTTATAAGCATATATTTCCCTGTGCTTACTGCTCTTTCTTCCATATGCCGGTATTGGGCTGAAAACGCCTGTTTTGGGACTCTGCACAGAAACTGTTTGCAGACTGCTGAATCCACACACGGGTTTAACTCTGGAAGTTGAGTGAACACATTGACAACCGTTCTGTTAGATATCTGCGTTTTGGATTTAGAAGCAGATATTTCCCTGTGCTTCCTGCGATTTCTTCCATATGCCGGTATTGGGCTGAAAATGCCTGTTTTGAGACTCTGCACAGAAAGCGTTTGCAGAATGGTGAATCCACACACGGGTTTAACTCTGGAAGTTGAGTGAACACATTGACAACCGTTCTGTTAGATAGCTGCGTTTTGGATTTATAAGCAGATATGTCCCTGTGCTTACTGCTGTTTCTTCCATATGCCGGTATTGGGCTGAAAACGCCCGTTTTGAGAGTCTGCAGAGAATGTGTTTGCAGACTGCTGAATCCACACACGGGTTTAACTCTGGACGTTGAGTGCACACATTGACAACCGTTCTGTTAGAAAGCTGCGTTTTGGATTTAGAAGCAGATATTTCCCTGTGCTGACTGCTGTTTCTTCCGTATGCCGGTATTGGGCTGTAAACGCCTGTTTTGGGACTCTGCACACAAAGTATTTGCAGAGTGCTGAATCCACACACGGGTTTAACTCTGGAAGTTGAGTGCACACATTGACAACCTTTCGGTTAGATAGCTGCGTTTTGGATTTAGAAGCAGATATTTCCCTGTACTTACTGCTGTTTCTTCCATATGCCGGTATTGTGCTGAAAACGCCCGTTTTGAGACTCTGCACAGAAAGTGTTTGCAGACTGCTGAATCCACACACGGGTTTAAGTCTGGAAGTTGAGTGAACACATTGACAACCTTTCTGTTAGAAAGCTGCGTTTTGGATTTTGAAGCAGATATTTCCCTCCGCTGGCCGCTCTTTCTTCCATATGCCGGTATGTGGTTGTAAACGACTGTTTTGGGACTCTGCACAGAAAGTGTTTGCAGAGTGCTGAATCCACACACGGGTTTAACTCTGGAAGTTGAGTGCACACATTGACAACCGTTCTGTTAGATAGCTGCGTTTTGGATTTAGAAGCAGATATTTCCCTGTGCTTACTGCTGTTTCTTCCATATGCCGATATTCGGCTAAAAACGCCTGTTTTGGGACTCTGCAGAGAAAGTGTTTGCAGACTGCTGAATCCACACACGGGTTCAACTCTGGAAGTTGAGTGCACACATTGACAACCGTTCTGTTAGATAGCTGCGTTTTGGATTAAAAGCAGATATTTCCCTGTGCTTACTGCTGTTTCTTACATTTGCGAGTATTGGGCTGAAAACGCCCGTTTTGAGACTCTGCACAGAAAGTGTTTGCAGACTGCTGAATCCACACACGGGTTTAACTCTGGAAGTTGAGTGCGAACATTGACAACCGTTCTGTTAGATAGCTGCGTTTTGGATTTAGAAGCAGATATTTCCCTGTGCTTACTGCTCTTTCTTCCATATGCCGGTATTGGGCTGAAAACGCCTGTTTTGGGACTCTGCAAAGAAAGTGTTTGCAGACTGCTGAATCCACACACGGGTTTAACTCTGGAAGTTGAGTGAACACATTGACAACCGTTCTGTTAGATATCTGCGTTTTGGATTTAGAAGCAGATATTTCCCTGTGCTTCCTGCGGTTTCTTCCATATGCCGGTATTGGGCTGAAAATGCCTGTTTTGAGACTCTGCACAGAAAGCGTTTGCAGAATGGTGAATCCACACACGGGTTTAACTCTGGAAGTTGAGTGAACACATTGACAACCGTTCTGTTAGATAGCTGCGTTTTGGATTTATAAGCAGATATGTCCCTGTGCTTACTGCTGTTTATTCCATATGCCGGTATTGGGCTGAAAACGCCCGTTTTGAGAGTCTGCACAGAAAGTGTTTGCAGACTGCTGAATCCACACACGGGTTTACCTCTGGAAGTTGAGTGCACACATAGACAACCGTACTGTTAGATAGCTGCGTTTTGGATTTAGAAGCAGATATTTCCCTGTGCTTACTGCTCTTTCTTCCATATACAGGTATTGGACTGAAAACGCCTGTTTTGACACTCTGCACAGAAAATGTTTGCAGACTGCTGAATTCACACACGGGTTTACCTCTGGAAGTTGAGTGCACACATAGACAACCGTTCTGTTAGATAGCTGCGTTTTGGATTTAGAAGCAGATATTTCCCTGTGCTGACCGCTGTTTCTTCCATATGCCGGTATTGGGCTGTAAACGACTGTTTTGGTACTCTGCACAGAAAGTGTTTGCAGAGTGCTGAATCCACAAACGGGTTTAACTCTGGAAGTTGAGTGCACACATTGACAACCGTTCTGTTAGATAGCTGCGTTTTGGATTTAGAAGCAGATATTTCCCTGTGCTTACTGCGGTTTCTTCCATATGCCGGTATTGGGCTGAAATTGCCTGTTTGAGATTCTGCACAGAAAGCGTTTGCAGAATGGTGAATCCACACACGGGTTTAACTCTGGAAGTTGAGTGAACACATTGACAACTGTTCTGTTAGATAGCTGCGTTTTGGATTTATAAGCAGATATGTCCCTGTGCTTACTGCTGTTTCTTCCATATGCCTGTATTGGGCTGAAAACGCCCGTTTTGAGACTCTGCACAGAAAGTGTTTGCAGACTGCTGAATCCTCACACGGGTTTAACTCTGGAAGTTGAGTGCACACATTGACAACCGTTCTGTTAGAAAGCTGCGTTTTGGATTTAGAAGCAGATATTTCCCTGTGCTGACTGCTGTTTCTTCCGTATGCCCGTATTGGGCAGTAAACGCCTGTTTTGGGACTCTGCCCACAAAGTATTTGCAGAGTGCTGAATCCAAACACGGGTTTAACTCTGGAAGTTGAGTGCACACATTGACAACCGTTCTGTTAGATAGCTGCGTTTTGGATTTAGAAGCAGATATTTCCCTGTGCTTACTGCTGTTTCTTCCATATGCCGGTATTGGGCTGAAAACGCCCGTTTTGAGACTCTGCACAGAAAGTGTTTGCAGACTGCTGAATCCACACACGGGTATAACTCTGGAAGTTGAGTGAACACATTGACAACCTTTCTGTTAGAAAGCTGCGTTTTGGATTTAGAAGCAGATATTTCCCTGCGCTGACCGCTGTTTTTTCCATATGCCTGTATGTGGTTGTAAACGACTGTTTTGGGACTCTGCACAGAAAATGTTTGCAGAGTGCTGAATCCACACACGGGTTTAACTCTGGAAGTTGAGTGCACACATTGACAACTGTTCTGTTAGATTGCTGCGTTTTGGATTTAGAAGCAGATATTTCCCTGTGCTTACTGCTGTTTCTTATATATGCCGATATTCGGCTGAAAACGCCGGTTTTGGGACTCTGCACAGAAAGTGTTTGCAGACTGCTGAATCCACACACGGGTTTAACTCTGGAAGTTGAGTGCACACATGGACAACCGTTCTGTTAGATAGCTGTGTTTTGGATTTAGAAGCAGATATTTCCCTGTGCTTACTGCTGTTTCTTCCATATGCCGGTACTGGGCTGAAAACGCCCGTTTTGAGACTCTGCACAGAAAGTGTTTGCAGACTGCTGAATCCACACACGGGTTTAACTCTGGAAGTTGAGTGCTCACATTGACAACCGTTCTGTTAGAAAGCTGCGTTTTGGATTTAGAAGCAGATATTTCCCTGTGCTGACCGCTGTTTCTTCCATATGCCGGTATTGGAATGTAAACGCCGGTTTTGGGGCTCTGCAAAGAAAGTGTTTGCAGACTGCTGAATCCACACACGGGTTTAACTCTGGAAGTTGAGTGAACACATTGACAACCGTTCTGTTAGATAGCTGCGTTTTGGATTTAGAAGCAGTTATTTCCCTGTGCTTACTGCTGTTTCTTCCATATGCTGGTATTGTGCTGAAAACGCCCGTTTTGAGACTCTGCACAGAAAGTGTTTGCAGACTGCTGAATTCACACACGGGTTTAACTCTGGAAGTTGAGTGAACCCATTGACAACCTTTCTGTTAGAAAGCTGCGTTTTGGATTTAGAAGGAGATATTTCCCTCCGCTGACCTCTGTTTCTTCCATATGCCGGTATGTGGTTGTAAACTACTGTTTTGGGACTCTGCACAGAAAGTGTTTGCAGAGTGCTGAATCCACACACGGGTTTAACTCTGGAAGTTGAGTGCACACATAGACAACTGTTCTGTTAGATTGCTGCGTTTTGGATTTAGAAGCAGATATTTCCCTGTGCTTACTGCTGTTTCTTCCATATGCCGATATTCGGCTGAAAATGCCTGTTTTGGGACTCTGCACAGAAAGTGTTTGCAGACTGCTGAATCCACACATGGGTTTAACTCTGGAAGTTGAGTGCACACAATGACAACCGTTCTGTTAGATAGCTGCGTTTTGGATTTAGAAGCAGATATTTCCCTGTGCTGACCGCTGTTTCTTCCATATGCCGGGTTTGGGCTGTAAACGACTGTTTTGGTACTCTGCACAGAAAGTGTTTGCAGAGTGCTGAATCCACAAACGGGTTTAACTCTGGAAGTTGAATGCAAACATTGACAACCGTTCTGTTAGATAGCTGCGTTTTGGATTTAGAAGCAGATATTTCCCTGTGCTTACTGCGGTTTCTTCCATATGCCGGTATTGGGCTGAAAATGCCTGTTTTGAGACTCTGCACAGAAAGCGTTTGCAGAATGTTGAATCCACACACGGGTTTAACTCTGGAAGTTGAGTGAACACATTGACAACCGATCTGTTAGATAGCTGCGTTTTGGATTTATAAGCAGATATGTCCCTGTGCTTACTGCTCTTTCTTCCATATGCCGGTATTCGGCTGTAAACGCCCGTTTTGAGACTCTGCACAGAAAGTGTTTGCAGACTGCTGAATCCACACACGGGTTTAACTCTGGAAGTTGAGTGCACACATTGACAACTGTTCTGTTAGAAAGCTGCGTTTTGGATTTAGAAGCAGATATTTCCCTGTGCTGACTGCTGTTTCTTCCGTATGCCGGTATTGGGCTGTAAACGCCTCTTTTGGGACTCTGCACAGAAAGTGTTTGCAGAGAGCTGAATCCACACACGGGTTTAACTCTGGAAGTTGAGTGCACACATTGACAGCCGTTCTGTTAGATGGCTGCGTTTTGGATTTAGAAGCAGATATTTCCCTGTGCTGACTGCTGTTTCTTCCATATGCCGGTATTGGGCTGAAAACGTCTGCTTTGGGACTCTGCACAGAAAGTGTTTGCAGACTGCTTAATCCACACACGGGTTTAACTCTGGAAGTTGAGTGCACACATTGACATCCGTTCTGTTAGATAGCTTCCTTTTGGATTTAGAAGCAGATATTTCCCTGTGCTTACTGCTGTTTCTTGCATATGCCAGTATTGGGCTGAAAACGCCTGTTTTGAGACTCTGCACAGAAAGTGTTTGCAGACTGCTGAATCCACACACGGGTTTAACTCTGGAAGTTGAGTGCACACATTGACCACCGCTATGTTAGATAGCTGCGTTTTGGATTTAGAAGCAGATATTTCCCTGTGCTTACTGCTCTTTCTTCCATATGCCGGTATTGGGCTGAAAACGCCTGTTTTGAGACTCTGCACAGAAAGTGTTTGCAGACTGCTGAATCCACACACGGGTTTAACTCTGGAAGTTGAGTGAACACATTGACAACCGTTCTGTTAGATAGCTGCGTTTTGGATTTAGAAGCAGATATTTCCCTGTGCTTACTGCTGTTTCTTCCATATGCCGGTATTGGGCTGAAAACGCCTGTTTTGGGACGCTGCACAGAAAGTGTTTGCAGACTGCTGAATCCAAAGACGGGTTTGACTCTGGAAGTTGAAAGCACACATTGACAACTGTTCTGTTAGATTGCTGCATTTTGGATTTAGAAGCAGATATTTCCCTGTGCTTACTGCTGTTTCGTCCATATGCCGATATTCGACTGAAAACGCCTGTTTTGGGACTCTGCACAGAAAGTGTTTGCAGACTGCTGAACACACACACGGGTTTAACTCTGGAAGTTGAGTGCACACATTGACAACCGTTCTGTTAGATAGCTGCGTTTTGGATTTAGAAGCAGATATTTCCCTGTGCTTACTGCTCTTTCTTCCATATGCTGGTATTTTTCTGAAAAGGCCTGTTTTGAGACTCTGCACAGAAAGTGTTTGCAGACTGCTGAATCCACACACGGGTTTAACTCTGGAAGTTGAGTGCGCACATTGACAACCGTTCTATTAGATAGCTGCGTTTTGGATTTAGAACCAGATATTTCCCTGTGCTTACTGCTGTTTCTTCCATATGCCGGTATTTGGTGAAAACGCCCGTTTTGAGACTCTGCACAGAAAGTGTTTGCAGACTGCTGAATCCACACACGGGTTTAACTCTGGAAGTTGAGTGCACACATTGACAACCGTTCTGTTAGAAAGCTGCATTTTGGATTTAGAAGCAGATATTTCCCTGTGCTTACTGCTGTTTCTTCCATCTGCCGGTATTGGACTGAAAACGCCTGTTTTAGGACTCTGCACAGAAAGTGTTGGCAGACAGCTGAATCCAAAGACGGATTTAACTCTGGAAGTTGAGTACACATATTGACAACTGTTCTGTTAGGTTGCTGCGTTTTGGATTTAGAACCAGATATTTCCCTGTGCTTACTGCTGTTTCTTCCATATGCCGGTATTGGGCTGAAAACGCCTGTTTTGGGACTCTGCACAGAAAGTTTTTGCAGACTGCTGAATCCACACACGGGTTAAACTCTGGAAGTGGAGTGCACACATTGACAACCGTTCTGTTAGATAGCTGCGTTTTGGATTTAGAAGCAGATATTTCCCTGTGCTTACTGCTGTTTCTTCCATATGACTGTAATGGGCTGAAAACGCCTGTTTTGGGATTCTGCACAGAATGTTTTTGCAGACTGCTGATTCCAAAGACGGGTTTAACTCCGGAAGTTGAGTGCACACATTGACAACTATTCTGTTAGATAGCTGCGTTTTGGATTTAGAAGCAGATATTTCCCTGTGCTTACTGCTGTTTCTTCCATATGCCGGTATTGGGCTGAAAACGCCTGTTTTGCGACACTGTACAGAAAGTGTTTGCAGACCGGTGAATCCAAAGACGGGTTTGACTCTGGAAGTTGAGAGCACACATTGACAGCTGTTCTGTTAGATTGCTGCATTTTGGATTTAGAAGCAGATATTTCCCTGTGCTTACTGCTGTTTCTTCCATATGACTGTATTGGGCTGAAAATGCCTGTTTTGGGATTCTGCACAGAATGTTTTTGCAGACTGCTGAATCCACAAACGGGTTTAACTCTGGAAGTTGAGTGCACACATTGACAACCGTTCTGTTAGATAGCTGCGTTTTGGATTTAGAAGCAGATATTTCCCTGTGTTTACTGCTCTTTCTTCCATATGCTGGTATTTTTATGAAAAGGCCTGTTTTGAGACTCTGCACAGAAAGTGTTTGCAGACTGCTGAATCCACACACGGGTTTAACTCTGGAAGCTGAGTGCACACATTGACAACCGTTCTGTTACATAGCTGCGTTTTGAAATTAGAACCAGATATTTCCCTGTGCTTCTGCTGTTTCTTCCATATGCCGGTATTGGGTGAAAACGCCTGTTTTGGGACTCTGCACAGAAAGTGTTGGCAGACTGCTGAATCCAAAGACGGGTTTAACTCTGGAAGTTGAGTACACACATTGACAACTGTTCTGTTGCATTGCTGCGTTTTGGATTTAGAAGCAGATATTTCCCTGTGCTTACTGCTGTTTCTTCCATATACCGGCATTGGGCTGAAAACGACAGTTTTGGGACTCTGCACAGAAAGTGTTTGCAGACTGCTGAATCCACACACGGGTTTAACTCTGGAAGTTGAGTGCCCACATTGACAACCGCTGTGTTAGATAGCTACGTTTTGGATTTATAAGCAGATATTTCCCTGTGCTTACTGCAGTTTCTTCCATATGCCGGTATTGTGCTGAAAATGCCTGTTTTGAGACTCTGCACAGAAAGCGTTTGCAGAATGGTGAATCCACACACGGGTTTAACTCTGGAAGTTGAGTGAACACATTGACAACCGTTCTGTTAGATAGCTGCGTTTTGGATTTAGAAGCAGATATTTCCCTGTGCTTACTGCTGTTTCTTCCATATGCCGGTATTGGACTGGAAACGCCTGTTTTGACACTCTGCACAGAAAGTGTTTGCAGACTGCTGAATCCACACACGGGTTTAACTCTGGAAGTTGAGTGCACACATTGACAACCGTTCTGTTAGATAGCTGCGTTTTTGATTTAGAAGCAGATATTTCCCTGTGCTTTCTGCTGTTTCTTCCATATGCCGGTATTGGGCTGAAAACGCCCGTTTTGAGACTCTGCACAGAAAGTGTTTGCAGACTGCTGAATCCACACACGGGTTTAACTCTGGAAGTTGAGTGCTCACATTGACAACCGTTCTGTTAGAAAGCTGCGTTTTGGATTTAGAAGCAGATATTTCCCTGTGCTGACCGCTGTTTCTTTCATATGCCGGTATTGGAATGTAAACGCCGGTTTTGGGGCTCTGCACAGAAAGTGTTTGCAGACTGCTGAATCCACACACGGGTTTAACTCTGGAAGTTGAGTGAACACATTGACAACCGTTCTGTTAGATAGCTGCGTTTTGGATTTAGAAGCAGTTATTTCCCTGTGCTTACTGCTGTTTCTTCCATATGCTGGTATTGTGCTGAAAACGCCCGTTTTGAGACTCTGCACAGAAAGTGTTTGCAGACTGCTGAATTCACACACGGGTTTAACTCTGGAAGTTGAGTGAACCCATTGACAACCTTTCTGTTAGAAAGCTGCGTTTTGGATTTAGAAGCAGATATTTCCCTCCGCTGACCGCTGTTTCTTCCATATGCCGGTATGTGGTTGTAAACTACTGCTTTGGGACTCTGCACAGAAAGTGTTTGCAGACTGCTGAATCCACACACGGGTTTAACTCTGGAAGTTGAGTGAACACATTGACAACTGTTCTGTTAGATTGCTGCGTTTTGGATTTAGAAGCAGATATTTCCGTGTGCTTACTGCTGTTTCTTCCATATGCCGATATTCGGCTGAAAATGCCTGTTTTGGGACTCTGCAGAGAAAGTGTTTGCAGACTGCTGAATCCACACATGGGTTTAACTCTGGAAGTTGAGTGCACACATTGACAACCGTTCTGTTAGATAGCTGCGTTTTGGATTTAGAAGCAGATATTTCCCTGTGCTTACTGCTGTTTCTTCCATATGCCAGTATTGGGCAGAAAACGCCCGTTTTGAGACTCTGCACAGAAAGCGTTTGCAGACTACTGAATCCACACACGGGTTTAACTCTGGAAGTTGAGTGCAAACATTGACAACCGTTCTGTTACAAAGGTGCGTTTTGGATTTAGAAGCAGATATTTCCCTGTGCTGACTGCTGTTTCTTCCCTATGCCGGTATTGGGCTGTAAACGCCTGTTTTGGGACTCTGCACATAGAGTGTTTGCAGACTGCTGAATCCACACACGGGTTTAACTCTGGAAGTTGAGTGCACACATTGACAACCGCTCTGTTAGATAGCTGCGTTTTGGATTTAGAAGCAGATATTTCCCTGTGCTTACTGCTCTTTCTTCCATATACAGGTATTGGACTGAAAACGCCTGTTTTGACACACTGCACAGAAAGTGTTTGCAGACTGCTGAATCCACACACGGGTTTATCTCTGGAAGCTGAGTGCAAACATTGACAACCGTTCTGTTAGATAGCTGCGTTTTGGATGCAGAAGCAGATATTTCCATGTGCTGACCGCTGTTTCTTCCATATGCCGTTATTGGGCTGTAAACGACTGTTTTGGAACTCTGCACAGAAAGTATTTGCAGACTGCTGAATCCACAAACGGGTTTAACTCTGGAAGTTGAGTGCACACATTGACAACCGCTCTGTTAGATAGCTGCGTTTTGGATTTAGAAGCAGATATTTCCCTGTGCTTACTGCTCTTTCTTACATATACAGGTATTGGACAGAAAACGCCTGTTTTGACACTCTGCACAGAAAGTGCTTGCAGACTGCTGAATCCACACACGGGTTTAACTCTGGAAGTTGAGTGCACACATTGACAACCGTTCTGTTAGATAGCTGCGTTTTGGATTTAGAAGCAGATATTTCCCTGTGCTTACTGCTGTTTCGTCCATATGCCGATATTCGACTGAAAACCCCTGTTTTGGGACTCTGCACAGAACGTGTTTGCAGACTGCTGAACACACACACGGGTTTAACTCTGGAAGTTGAGTGCACACATTGACAACCGTACTGTTAGATAGCTGCGTTTTGTATTTAGAAGCAGATATTTCCCTGTGCTTACTGCTCTTTCTTCCATATGCTGGTATTTTTCTGAAAAGTCCTGTTTTGAGACTCTGCACAGAAAGTGTTTGCAGACTGCTGAATCCACACACGGGTTTAACTCTGGAAGTTGAGTGCACACATTGACAACCGTTCTGTTAGATAGCTGCGTTTTGCATTTAGAACCAGATATTTCCCTGTGCTTACTGCTGTTTCTTCCATATGCCGGTATTGGGTGAAAACGCCCGTTTTGAGACTCTGCCCAGAAAGTGTTTGCAGACTGCTGAATCCACACACGGGTTTAACTCTGGAAGTTGAGTGCACACATTGACAACCGTTCTGTTAGAAAGCTGCGTTTTGGATTGAGAAGCAGATATTTCCCTGTGCTGACTGCTGTTTATTCCATATGCCGGTATTGGGTTGAAAACGCCTGTTTTGGGACTCTGCACAGAAAGTGTTGGCAGACAGCTGAATCCAAAGACCGGTTTAACTCTGGAAGTTGAGTACACATATTGACAACTGTTCTGTTAGGTTGCTGCGTTTTCGATTTAGAACCAGATATTTCCCTGTGCTTACTGCTGTTTCTTCCATATGCCGGTATTGGACTGAAAACGCCTGTTTTGGGACTCTGCACAGAATGTTTTTGCAGACTGCTGCATCCACACACGGGTTTAACTCTGGAAGTTGAGTGCACACATTGACAACCGCTCTGTTAGATAGCTGCGTTTTGGATTTAGAAGCAGATATTTCCCTGTGCTTACTGCTGTTTCTTCCATATGACTGTATTGGGCTGAAAATGCCTGTTTTGGGATTCTGCACAGAATGTTTTTGCAGACTGCTGAATCCAAAGACGGGTTTAACTCCGGAAGTTGAGTGCACACATTGACAACTATTCTGTTAGATAGCTGCGGTTTGGATTTAGAAGCAGATATTTCCCTGTGCGTACTGCTGTTTCTTCCATATGCCGGTATTGGGCTGAAAATGCCTGTTTTGGGACTCTGCACAGAAAGTGTATGCAGACTGCTGAATCCACACACGGGTTTAACTCCACAAGTTGAGTGAAGGCATTGACAACCGTTCTGTTAGATAGCTGCGTTTTGGATTTAGAAACAGATATTTCCCTGTGCTTACTGCTGTTTCTTCCATATGCCGGTATTGGGCTGAAAACGCCTGTTTTGGGACTCTGCACAGAAAGTGTTTGCAGACTGCTGAATCCAAAGACGGGTTTATCTCTGGAAGTTGAGTGCACACATTGACAACTGTTCTGTTAGATTGCTGCGTTTTGGATTTAGAAGCAGATATTTCCCTGTGCTTACTGCTGTTTCTTCCATATGCCGATATTCGGCTGAAAACGCCTGTTTTGGGACTCTGCACAGAAAGTGTTTGCAGACTGCTGAATCCACACACGGGTTTAAATCCGGAAGTTGAGTGCACACATTGACAACCGTTCTGTTAGATAGCTGCGTTTTGGATTTAGAAGCAGATATTTCCCTGTGCTTACTGCTGTTTCTTCCATATGCCGGTATTGGGCTGAAAACGCCCGTTTTGAGACTCTGCACAGAAAGTGTTTGCAGACTGCTTCATCCACACACGGGTTTAACTCTGGAAGTTGAGTGCAACCATTGACAACCGTTCTGTTACAAAGTTGCGTTTTGGATTTAGAAGCAGGTATTTCCCTGCGCTGACTGCTGTTTCTTCCATATGCCGGTATTGGGCTGTAAACGCCTGTTTTGGGACTCTGCACAGAAAGTGTTTGCAGTCTGCTGAATCCACAAACGGGTTTAACTCTGGAAGTTGAGTGCACACATTGACAACCATTCTCTTAGATAGCTGCGTTTTGGATTTAGAAGCAGATATTTCCCTGTGCTTACTGCTGTTTCTTCCATATGCCGGTATTTTTCTGAAAACGCCTGTTTTGGGACTCTGCACAGAAAGTGTTGGCAGACAGCTGAATCCACATACGGTTTTAACTCTGGAAGTTCAGTGCACACATTCACAACCGCTCTGTTAGATAGCTACGTTTTGGATTATAAGCAGATATTTCCCTGTGCTTACTGCTCTTTCTTCCATATGCCGGTATTGGACTGGAAACGCCTGTTTTGACACTCTGCACAGAAAGTGTTTGCAGACTGCTGAATTCACACACGTGTTTATCTCTGGAAGGTGAGTGCACACATTGACAACCGTTCTGTTAGATAGCTGCGTTTTGGATTTAGAAGCAGATATTTCCCTGTGCTTATTGCTGTTTCTTTCATATGCCGGTATTGGGCTGATAACGCCTGTTGTGAGACTCTGTACAGAAAGTGTTTGCAGACTGCTGAATCCACACACGGGTTTAATTCTGGAAGTTGAGTGAACACATTGACAACCGTTCTGTTAGATAGCTGCGTTTTGGATTTAGAAGCAGATATTTCCCTGTGCTTACTGCTGTTTCTTCCATATGCCGGTATTGGGCTGGAAACGCCCGTTTTGGGACCCTGCACAGAAAGTGTTTGCAGACTGCTGAATCCAAAGACGGGTTTGACTATGGAAGTTGAGAGCACACATTGACAACTGTTCTGTTAGATTGCTGCATTTTGGATTTAGAAGCAGATATTTCCCTGTGCTTACTGCTGTTTCGTCCATATGCCGATATTCGACTGAAAACACCTGTTTTGGGACTCTGCACAGAAAGTGTTTGCAGACTGCTGAATCCAAACACGGGTTTAACTCTGGAAGTTGAGTGCACACATTGACAACCGTTCTGTTAGATAGCTGCGTTTTGGATTTAGAAGCAGATATTTCCCTGTGCTTACTGCTCTTTCTTCCATATGCTGGTATTTTTCTGAAAAGGCCTGTTTTGAGCCTCTGCACAGAAAGTGTTTGCAGACTGCTGAATCCACACACGGGTTTAACTATGGAAGTTGAGTGCACACATTGACAACCGTTCTGTTAGATAGCTGCGATTTGGAATTAGAACCAGATATTTCCCTGTGCTTACTGCTGTTTCTTCCATATGCCGGTATTGGGTGAAAACGCCCGTTTTGAGACTCTGCCCAGAAAGTGTTTGCAGACTGCTGAATCCCCACACGGGTTTATCTCTGGAAGTTGAGTGCACCCATTGACAACCGTTCTATTAGATAGCTGCGTTTTGTATTTAGAAGCAGATATTACCCTGTGCTTACTGCTGTTTCTTCCATATGCCGGTATTGGGTTGAAAACGCCTGTTTTGGGACTCTGCACAGAAAGTGTTGGCAGACTGCTGAATCCAAAGACGGGTTTAACTCTGGAAGTTGAGTACACACATTGACAACTGTTCTGTTAGATTGCTGCGTTTTGGATTTAGAAGCAGATATTTCCCTGTGCTTACTGCTGTTTCTTCCATATGCCGGTATTTGGCTGAAAACGCCAGTTTTGGGACTCTGCACAGAAAGTGTTTGCAGACTGCTGAATCCACACACGGGTTTAACTCTGGAAGTTGAGTGCCCACATTGACAACCGCTGTGTTAGATAGCTGCGTTTTGGATTTATAAGCAGATATTTCCCTGTGCTTACTGCAGTTTCTTCCATATGCCGGTATTGTGCTGAAAATGCCTGTTTTGAGACTCTGCACAGAAAGCGTTTGCAGAATGGTGAATCCACACACGGGTTTAACTCTGGAAGTTGAGTGAACACATTGACAACCGTTCTGTTAGATAGCTGCGTTTTGGATTTAGAAGCACATATTTCCCTGTGCTTACTGCTGTTTCTTCCATATGCCGGTATTGGACTGGAAACGCCTGTTTTGACACTCTGCACAGAAAGTGTTTGCAGACTGCTGAATCCACACACGGGTTTAACTCCGGAAGTTGAGTGCACACATTGACAAACGTTCTTTTAGATAGCTGCGTTTTGGATTGAGAAGCAGATATTTCCCTGTGCTTACTGCTGTTTCTTCCATATGCCGGTATTGGGCTGAAAACGCCTGTTTTTGGATTCTGCACAGATAGTTTTTGCAGACTGCTGAATCCACACACGGGTTTAACTCTGTAAGTTGACTGCACACATTGACAACCGTTCTGTTAGATAGCTGCGTTTTGGATTTAGAAGCAGATATTTCCCTGTGCTTACTGCTGTTTCTTCCATATGCTGGTATTGGGCTGAAAACGCCTGTTTTTGGATTCTGCACAGAAAGTTTTTGCAGACTGCTGAATCCAAAGACGGGTTTAACTCCGGAAATTGAGTGCAGACATTGACAACCGTTCTGTTAGACAGCTGCGGTTTGGATTTAGAAGCAGATATTTCCCTGTGCTTACTGCTGTTTCTTCCATATGCCGGTATTGGGCTGAAAACGCCTGTTTTGGGACTCTGCACAGAAAGTGTATGCAGACTGCTGAATCCACACACGGGTTTAACTCCAGAAGTTGAGTGAACACATTGACAACCGTTCTGTTAGATAGCTGCGTTTTGGATTTAAGAGCAGATATTTCCCTGTGCTTACTGCTCTTTCTTCCATATGCCGGTATTGGACTGAAGACGCCTGTTTTGACACTCTGCACAGAAAGTGTTTGCAGACTGCTGAATCCACACACGGGTTTAACTCCGGAAGTTGAGTGCACACATTGACAAACGTTCTTTTAGATAGCTGCGTTTTGGATTTAGAAGCAGATATTTCCCTGTGCTTACTGCTGTTTCTTCCATATGCCGGTATTGGGTTGAAAACGCCCGTTTTGAGACTCTGCACAGAAAGTGTTTGCAGACTGCTGAATCCACACACGGGTTTAACTCTGGAATTTGAGTGCACACATTGACAACCGTTCTGTTAGAAAGCTGCGTTTTGGATTTAGAAGCAGATATTTCCCTGTGCTGACTGCTGTTTCTTCCATATGCCGGTATTGGGCTGTAAACGCCTGTTTTGGGACTCTGCACAGAAAGTGTTTGCAGACTGCTGAATCCACACACGGGTTTAACTCTGGAAGTTGAGTGCACACATTGACAACCGTTCTGTTAGATAGCTGCGTTTTGGATTTAGAAGCAGATATTTTCCTGTGCTTACTGCTTTTTCTTCCATAGGCCGGTATTGGGCTGAAAACGCCTGTTTTGGGACTCTGCACAGAAAGTGTATGCAGACTGCTGATTCCACACACGGGTTTAACTCCAGAAGTTGAGTGAACACATTGACAACCGTTCTGTTAGATAGCTGCGTTTTGGATTTAGAATCAGATATTTTCCTGTACTTACTGCTGTTTCATCCATATGCCGGTATTTTTCTGAAAACGCCTGTTTTGAGACTCTGCACAGAAAGTGTTTGCAGACTGCTGAATCCACACACGGGTTTAACTCTGGAAGTTGAGTGCACACATTGACAACCGTTCTGTTAGATAGCTGCGTTTTGGATTTAGAAGCAGATATTTCCCTGTGCTTACTGCTCTTTCTTCCATATGCCGGTATTGGACTGAAAACGCCAGTTTTGACGCTCTGCACAGAAAGTGTTTACAGACTGCTGAATCCACACACGGGTTTAACTCTGTAAGTTGACTGCACACATTGACAACCGTTCTGTTAGATAGCTGCGTTTTGGATTTAGAAGCAGATATTTCCCTGTGCTTACTGCTGTTTCTTCCATATGCCGGTATTGGGCTGAAAACACCTGTTTTTGGATTCTGCACAGAAAGTTTTTGCAGACTGCTGAATCCAAAGACGGGTTTAACTCCGGAAATTGAGTGCAGACATTGACAACCGTTCTGTTAGATAGCTGCAGTTTGGATTTAGAAGCAGATATTTCCCTGTGCTTACTGCTGTTTCTTCCATATGCCGGTATTGGGCTGAAAACGCCTGTTTTGAGACTCTGCACAGAAAGTGTATGCAGACTGCTGAATCCACACACGGGTTTAACTCCAGAAGTTGAGTGAACACATTGACAACCGTTCTGTTAGATAGCTGCGTTTTGGATTTAAGAGCAGATATTTCCCTGTGCTTACTGCTCTTTCTTCCATATGCCGGTATTGGACTGAAGACGCCTGTTTTGACACTCTGCACAGAAAGTGTTTGCAGACTGCTGAATCCACACACGGGTTTAACTCCGGAAGTTGAGTGCACACATTGACAAACGTTCTTTTAGAAAGCTGCGTTTTGGATTTAGAAGCAGATATTTCCCTGTGCTTGCTGCTGTTTCTTCCATATGCCGGTATTGGGTTGAAAACGCCCGTTTTGAGACTCTGCACAGAAAGTGTTTGCAGACTGCTGAATCCACACACGGGTTTAACTCTGGAATTTGAATGCACACATTGACAACCGTTCTGTTAGAAAGCTGCGTTTTGGATTTAGAAGCAGATATTTCCCTGTGCTGACTGCTGTTTCTTCCATATGCCGGTATTGGGCTGTAAACGCCTGTTTTGGGACTCTGCACAGAAAGTGTTTGCAGACTGCTGAATCCACACACGGGTTTAACTCTGGAAGTTGAGTGCACACATTGACAACCGTTCTGTTAGATAGCTGCGTTTTGGATTTAGAAGCAGATATTTTCCTGTGCTTACTGCTTTTTCTTCCATAGGCCGGTATTGGGCTGAAAACGCCTGTTTTGGGACTCTGCACAGAAAGTGTATGCAGAATGCTGATTCCACACACGGGTTTAACTCCAGAAGTTGAGTGAACACATTGACAACCGTTCTGTTAGATAGCTTCGTTTTGGATTTAGAAGCAGATATTTCCCTGTGCTTACTGCTCTTTCTTCCATATGCCGGTAATGGGCTGAAAACGCCTGTTTTGACACTCTGCACAGAAAGTGTTTGCAGACTGCTGAATCCACACACGGGTTTACCTCCGGAAGTTGAGTGCACACATTGACAACCGTTCTTTTAGATAGCTGCGTTTTGGATTGAGAAGCAGATATTTTCCTGGGCTTACTGCTGTTTCTTCCATATGCCGGTATTGGGCTGAAAACGCCCGTTTTGAGACTCTGCATAGAAAGTGTTTGCAGACTGCTGAATCCACACACGGGTTTAACTCTGGAAGTTGAGTGCACACATTGACAACCGTTCTGTTAGATAGCTGCGTTTTGGATTTAGAATCAGATATTTTCCTGTGCTTACTGCTGTTTCTTCCATATGCCGGTATTTTTCTGAAAACGCCTGTTTTGAGACTCTGCACAGAAAGTGTTTGCAGACTGCTGAATCCACACACGGGTTTAACTCTGTAAGTTGAGTGCACACATTGACAACCGTTCTGTTAGATAGCTGCGTTTTGGATTTAGAAGCAGATATTTCCCTGTGCTTACTGCTGTTTCTTCCATATGCCGGTATTGGGCTGAAATCGCCTGTTTTGAGACTCTGCACAGAAAGTGTTTGCAGACTGCTGAATCCATACACGGGTTTAACTCTGGAAGTTGAGTGCACACATTGACAACCGTTCTGTTAGAAAGCTGCGTTTTGGATTTAGAAGCAGATATTTCCCTGTGCTTACTGCTCTTTCTTCCATATGCCGGTATTGGACTGAAAACGCCAGTTTTGACGCTCTGCACAGAAAGTGTTTACAGACTGCTGAATCATCACACGGGTTTAACTCTGTAAGTTGACTGCACACATTGACAACCGTTCTGTTAGATAGCTGCGTTTTGGATTTAGAATCAGATATTTTCCTGTGCTTACTGCTGTTTCTTCCATATGCCGGTATTTTTCTGAAAACGCCTGTTTTGAGACTCTGCACAGAAAGTGTTTGCAGACTGCTGAATCCACACACGGGTTTAACTCTGGAAGTTGAGTGCACACATTGACAACCGTTCTGTTAGATAGCTGCGTTTTGGATTTAGAAGCAAATATTTCCCTGCGCTTACTGCTCTTTCTTCCATATGCCGGTATTGGGCTGAAAACGCCTGTTTTGGGACTCTGCACAGAATGTGTTTGCAGACTGCTGAATCCACACACGGGTTTAACTCCGGAATTTGAGTGAACACATTGACAACTGTTCAGTTAGATATCTGCGTTTTGGATTTAGAAGCAGATATTTCCCTGTGCTTACTGCGGTTTCTTTCATATGCCGGTATTGGGCTGAAAATGCCTGTTTTGAGACTCTGCACAGAAAGCGTTTGCAGAATGGTGAATCCACACACGGGTTTACCTCTTGAAGTTGAGTGAACACATTGACAAACGTTCTGTTAGGTAGCTGCGGTTTGGAATTAGAAGCAGATATTTCCCTGTGCTTACTGCTGTTTCTTCCATATGCCGGTATTGGACTGAAATCGCCTGTTTTGACACTCTGCACAGAAAGAGTTTGCAGACTGCTGAATCCAAACTCGGGTTTAAATCAGGAAGGTGAGTGCACACATTGACAACCCTTCTGTTAGATAGCTGCGTTTTGGAATTAGAAGCAGATATTTCCCTGTGCTTATTGCTGTTTCTTCCATATGCCGGTATTGGGCTGAAAACGCCTGTTTTGGGACTCTGCACAGAAAGTGTTTGCAGACTGCTGAATCCACACACGGGTTTAACTCTGAAAGTTGACTGCACACATTGACAACCGTTCTGTTAGATAGCTGCGTTTTGGATTTAGAAGCAGATATTTCCCTGTGCTTACTGTTGTTTCTTCCATATGCCGGTATTGGGCTGAAAACGCCTGTTTTGGGACTCTGCACAGAAAGTGTTTGCAGAGTGCTGAGCCCACACACGGGTTTAACTCTGGAAGTTGAGTGCACACATAGACAACCGTTCTGTTAGATAGCTGCGTTTTGGATTTAGAAGCAGATATTTCCCTGTGCTTACTGCTGTTTCTTCCATATGCCAGTATTGGGCTGAAAATGCCTGTTTTGAGACTCTGCACAGAAAGTGTTTGCAGAAAGGTGAATCCACACACGGCTTTAAATCTGGAAGGTGAGTGCACACATTGACAACCCTTCTGTTAGATAGCTGCGTTTTGGATTTAGAAGCAGATATTTCCCTGTGCTTAGTGCTGTTTCTTCCATATGCCGGTATTGGGCTGAAAACGCCTGTTTTGGCACTCTGCACAGAAGTGTTTGCAGACTGCTGAATCCACACACAGGTTTAACTCTGGAAGTTGAGTGCACACATTGACAACCGTTCTGTTAGATAGCTTCGTTTTGGATTTAGAAGCAGATATTTCCCTGTGCTTAGTGCTGTTTCTTGCTTATGCCGGTATTGGGCTGAAAACGCCTGTTTTGGGACTCTGCAGAGAAAGTGTTTGCAGACTGCTGAATCCACACACGGGTTTAACTCTGGAAGTTGAGTGCACACATTGACAACCGCTCTGTTAGATAGATGCGTTTTGGATTTAGAAGCAGATATTTCCCTGTGCTTACTGCAGTTTCTTCCATATGCCGGTATTGGGCTGAAAACGCCTGTTTTGGGACTCTGCACAGAAAGTGTTTGCAGACTGCTGAATCCACACACGGGTTTAACTCTTGAAGTTGAGTGCACACACTGACAACCGTTCTGTTAGATAGCTGTGTTTTGGATTTAGAAGCAGATATTTCCCTGTGCTTACTGCTGTTTCTTCCATATGCCAGTATTGGGCTGAAAATGCCTGTTTTGAGACTCTGCACAGAAAGTGTTTGCAGAATGGTGAATCCACACACGGGTTTAACTAAGGAAGTTGAGTGCACACACTGACAACCGTTCTGTTAGATAGCTGCGTTTTGGATTTAGAACCAGATATTTCCCTGTGCTTACTGCTCTTTCTTCCATATGCCGGTATTGGACTGAAAACGCCTGTTTTGACACTCTGCACAGAAAGTGTTTGCAGACTGCTGAATCCCCACACGGGTTTAACTCTGTAAGTTGAGTGCACACATTGACAACCGTTCTGTTAGATAGCTGCGTTTTGGATTTAGAAGCAGATATTTCCCTGTGCTTACTGCTGTTTCTTCCATATGCCGGTATTGGGCTGAAATCGCCTGTTTTGAGACTCTGCACAGAAAGTGTTTGCAGGCTGCTGAATCCATACACGGGTTTAACTCTGGAAGTTGAGTGCACACATTGACAACCGTTCTGTTAGAAAGCTGCGTTTTGGATTTAGAAGCAGATATTTCCCTGTGCTGACTGCTGTTTCTTCCAAATGCCGGTATTGGGCTGTAAACGCCTGTTTTGGGACTCTGCACAGAAAGTGTTTGCAGACTGCTGAATCCACACACGGGTTTAACTCTGGAATTTGAGTGCACAGATTGACAACCGTTCTGTTAGATAGCTGCGTTTTGGATTTAGAAGCAGATATTTCCCTGTGCTTACTGCTGTTTCTTCCATATGCCGGTATTTTTCTGAAAACGCCTGTTTTGAGACTCTGCACAGAAAGTGTTTGCAGAAAGGTGAATCCACACACGGCTTTAAATCTGGAAGGTGAGTGCACACATTGACAACCCTTCTGTTAGATAGCTGCGTTTTGGATTTAGAAGCAGATATTTCCCTGTGCTTAGTGCTGTTTCTTCCATATGCCGGTATTGGGCTGAAAACGCCTGTTTTGGCACTCTGCACAGAAGTGTTTGCAGACTGCTGAATCCACACACAGGTTTAACTCTGGAAGTTGAGTGCACACATTGACAACCGTTCTGTTAGATAGCTTCGTTTTGGATTTAGAAGCAGATATTTCCCTGTGCTTAGTGCTGTTTCTTGCTTATGCCGGTATTGGGCTGAAAACGCCTGTTTTGGGACTCTGCAGAGAAAGTGTTTGCAGACTGCTGAATCCACACACGGGTTTAACTCTGGAAGTTGAGTGCACACATTGACAACCGGTCTGTTAGATAGATGCGTTTTGGATTTAGAAGCAGATATTTCCCTGTGCTTACTGCAGTTTCTTCCATATGCCGGTATTGGGCTGAAAACGCCTGTTTTGGGACTCTGCACAGAAAGTGTTTGCAGACTGCTGAATCCACACACGGGTTTAACTCTTGAAGTTGAGTGCACACACTGACAACCGTTCTGTTAGATAGCTGTGTTTTGGATTTAGAAGCAGATATTTCCCTGTGCTTACTGCTGTTTCTTCCATATGCCAGTATTGGGCTGAAAATGCCTGTTTTGAGACTCTGCACAGAAAGTGTTTGCAGAATGGTGAATCCACACACGGGTTTAACTAAGGAAGTTGAGTGCACACACTGACAACCGTTCTGTTAGATAGCTGCGTTTTGGATTTAGAACCAGATATTTCCCTGTGCTTACTGCTCTTTCTTCCATATGCCGGTATTGGACTGAAAACGCCTGTTTTGACACTCTGCACAGAAAGTGTTTGCAGACTGCTGAATCCCCACACGGGTTTAACTCTGTAAGTTGAGTGCACACATTGACAACCGTTCTGTTAGATAGCTGCGTTTTGGATTTAGAAGCAGATATTTCCCTGTGCTTACTGCTGTTTCTTCCATATGCCGGTATTGGGCTGAAATCGCCTGTTTTGAGACTCTGCACAGAAAGTGTTTGCAGGCTGCTGAATCCATACACGGGTTTAACTCTGGAAGTTGAGTGCACACATTGACAACCGTTCTGTTAGAAAGCTGCGTTTTGGATTTAGAAGCAGATATTTCCCTGTGCTGACTGCTGTTTCTTCCAAATGCCGGTATTGGGCTGTAAACGCCTGTTTTGGGACTCTGCACAGAAAGTGTTTGCAGACTGCTGAATCCACACACGGGTTTATCTCTGGAATTTGAGTGCACAGATTGACAACCGTTCTGTTAGATAGCTGCGTTTTGGATTTAGAAGCAGATATTTCCCTGTGCTTACTGCTGTTTCTTCCATATGCCGGTATTTTTCTGAAAACGCCTGTTTTGAGACTCTGCACAGAAAGTGTTTGCAGACTGCTGAATCCACACACGGGTTTAACTCTGGAAGTTGAGTGCACACATTGACAACCGTTCTGATAGATAGCTGCGTTTTGGATTTAGAAGCAGATATTTCCCTGCGCTTACTGCTCTTTCTTCCATATGCCGGTATTGGGCTGAAAACGCCTGTTTTGGGACTCTGCACAGAATGTGTTTGCAGACTGCTGAATCCACACACGGGTTTAACTCCGGAAGTTGAGTGAACACATTGACAACGGTTCAGTTAGATATCTGCGTTTTGGATTTAGAAGCAGATATTTCCCTGTGCTTACTGCGGTTTCTTCCATATGCCGGTATTGGGCTGAAAATGCCTGTTTTGAGACTCTGCACAGAAAGCGTTTGCAGAATGGTGAATCCACACACGGGTTTACCTCTTGAAGTTGAGTGAACACATTGACAAACGTTCTGTTAGGTAGCTGCGGTTTGGATTTAGAAGCAGATATTTCCCTGTGCTTACTGCTGTTTCTTCCATATGCCGGTATTGGACTGAAATCGCCTGTTTTGACACTCTGCACAGAAAGTGTTTGCAGACTGCTGAATCCAAACTCGGGTTTAAATCAGGAAGGTGAGTGCACACATTGACAACCCTTCTGTTAGATAGCTGCGTTTTGGAATTAGAAGCAGATATTTCCCTGTGCTTATTGCTGTTTCTTCTATATGCCGGTATTGGGCTGAAATCGCCTGTTTTGACACTCTGCACAGAAAGTGTTTGCAGACTGCTAAATCCACACACGGGTTTAAATCTGGAAGGTGAGTGCACACATTGACAACCCTTCTGTTAGATAGCTGCGTTTTGGAATTAGAAGCAGATATTTCCCTGTGCTTTGTGCTGTTTCTTCCATATGCCGGTATTGGGCTGAAAACGCCTGTTTTGGGACTCTGCACAGAAAGTGTTTGCAGACTGCTGAATCCACACACGGGTTTAACTCTGGAAGTTGAGTGCACACATTGACAACCGCTCTGTTAGATAGATGCATTTTGGATTTAGAAGCAGATATTTCCCTGTGCTTACTGCAGTTTCTTCCATATGCCGGTAATGGGCTGAAAACGCCTGTTTTGGGACTCTGCACAGAAAGTGTTTGCAGACTGCTGAATCCACACACGGGTTTAACTCTTGAAGTTGAGTGCACACATTGACAACCGTTCTGTTAGATAGCTGTGTTTTGGATTTAGAAGCAGATATTTCCCTGTGCTTGCTGCTGTTTCTTCCTTAAGCCAGTATTGGGCTGAAAATGCCTGTTTTGAGACTCTGCACAGAAAGTGTTTGCAGAATGGTGAATCCACACACGGGTTTAACTAAGGAAGTTGAGTGCACACACTGACAACCGTTCTGTTAAATAGCTGCGTTTCGGATTTAGAACCAGATATTTCCCTGTGCTTACTGCTGTTTTTTCCATATGCCGGTATTGGGTGAAAACGCCCGTTTTGAGACTCTGCGCAGAAAGTGTTTGCAGACTGCTGAATCCACACACTGGTTTAACTCTGGAAGTTGAGTGCACACATTGACAACCGTTCTGTTAGAAAGCTGCGTTTTGGATTTAGAAGCAGATATTTCCCTGTGCTGACCGCTGTTTCTTCCATATGCCCGTATTGGGCTGAAAACGCCTGTTTTGGGACTCTGCACAGAAAGTGTTTGCAGACTGCTGAATCCAAACACGGGATTAACTCTGGAAGTTGAGTGCACATATTGACAACTGTTCTGTTAGATTGCTGCGTTTTGGATTTAGAAGCAGATATTTCCCTGTGCTTACTGCTGTTTCTTCCATATGCCGATATTCGGCTGAAAACGCCTGTTTTGGGACTCTGCACAGAAAGTGTTTGCAGACTGCTGAATCCACACACGGATTTAACTCTGGAAGTTGAGTGCACACATTGACAACCGTTCTGTTAGATAGCTGCGTTTTGGATTTAGAAGCAGATATTTCCCTGTGCTTACTGCTGTTTCTTTCTTATGCCGGTATTGGGCTGAAAACACCCGTTTTGAGACTCTGCACAGAAAGTGTTGGAGACTGCTGAATCCACACACGGGTTTAACTCTGGAAGTTGAGTGAAAATATTGACAACCGTTCTGTTACAAAGCTGGGTTTTGGATTTAGAAGCAGATATTTCCCTGTGCTGACTGCTGTTTCTTCCATAGGCCGGTATTGGGTTGTAAATGCCTGTTTTGGGACTCTGCACAGAAAGTGTTTGCAGACTGTTGAATCCACACACGGGTTTAACTCCGGAAGTTGAGTGATCACATTGACAACCGTTCTGTTAGATAGTTGCGTTTTGGATTTAGAAGCAGATATTTCCCTGTGCTTACTGCGGTTTCTTCCATATGCCGGTATTGGGCTGAAAATGCCTGTTTTGAGACTCTGCACAGAAAGCGTTTGCAGAATGGTGAATCCACACACGGGTTTAACTCTGGAAGTTGAGTGAACACATTGACAACCGTTCTGTTAGATAGCTGCGTTTTGGATTTAGAAGCAGATATTTCCCTGGGCTTACTGCTGTTTCTTCCATATGCCGGTATTGGACTGAAATCGCCTGTTTTGACACTCTGCACAGAAAGTGTTTGCAGACTGCGGAATCCAAACACGGGTTTAAATCTGGAAGGTGAGTGCACACATTGACAATCCTTCTGTTAGATAGCTGCGTTTTGGAATTAGAAGCAGATATTTCCCTGTGCTTAGTGCTGTTTCTTCCATATGCCGGTATTGGGCTGAAAACGCCTGTTTTGGGACTCTGCACAGAAAGTGTTTGCAGACTGCTGAATCCACACACAGGTTTAACTCTGGAAGTTGAGTGCACACATTGACAACCGTTCTGTTAGATAACTGCGTTTTGGATTTAGAAGCAGATATTTCCCAGTGCTTACTGCTGTTTCTTCCATATGCCGGTATTGGGCTGAAAATGCCTGTTTTGAGACTCTGCACAGAAAGCGTTTGCAGAATGGTGAATCCACACACGGGTTTAACTCTGGAAGTTGAGTGAACACATTGAGAACCGTTCTGTTAGATAGCTGTGTTTTGGATTTAGAAGCAGATATTTCCCTGTGCTTACTGCTGTTTCTTCCATATGCCGGTATTGGACTGAAAACGCCTGTTTTGACACTCTGCACAGAAAGTGTTTGCAGACTGCTGAATGCACACACGGGTTTAAATCTGGAAGGTGAGTGCACACATTGAAAACCCTTCTGTTAGATAGCTGCGTTTTGGAATTAGAAGCAGATATTTCCCTGTGCTTTGTGCTGTTTCTTCCATATGCCGGTATTGGGCTGAAAACGCCTGCTTTGGGACTCTGCACAGAAAGTGTTTACAGACTTCTGAATCCACACACAGGTTTAACTCTGGAAGTTGAGTGTACACATAGACAACCGTTCTGTTAGATAGCTGCGTTTTGGATTTAGAAGCAGATATTTCCCTGTGCTTACTGCTGTTTCTTCCATGTGCCGGTATTGGGCTGAAAACGCCTGTTTTGAGACTCTGCACAGAAAGTGTTTGCAGACTGGTGAATCCACACGCGGGTTTAACTCTGGAAGTTGAGTGCACACATTGACAACCGCTCTGTTAGATAGCTGCGTTTTGGATTTAGAAGCAGATATTTCCCTGTGCTTACTGCTGATTCTTCCATATGCCGGTATTGGGCTGAAAACGCCTGTTTTGGGACTCTGCACAGAAAGAGTTTGCAGACTGCTGAATCCACACACGGGTTTAACTCTGGAAGTTGAGTGCACACATTGACAACCGTTCTGTTAGATAGCTGCGTTTTGGATTTAGAAGCAGATATTTCCCTGTGCTTACTGCTCTTTCTTCCATATGCCAGTATTGGGCTGAAAATGCCTGTTTTGAGACTCTGCACAGAAAGTGTTTGCAGAATGGTGAATCCAGACACGGGTTTAAATCTGGAAGGTGAGTGCACACATTGACAACCGTTCTGTTACATAACTGCGTTTTGGATTTAGAAGCAGATATTTCCCTGTGCTTACTGCGGTTTCTTCCATATGCCGGTATTGGGCTGAAAATGCCTGTTTTGAGACTCTGCACAGAAAGCGTTTGCAGAATGGTGAATCCACACACGGGTTTAACTCTGGAAGTTGAGTGAACACATTGACAACCGTTCTGTTAGATAGCTGCGTTTTGGATTTAGAAGCAGATATTTCCCTGTGCTTACTGCTGTTTCTTCCAAATGCCGGTATTGGACTGAAAACGCCTGTTTTGACACTCTGCACAGAAAGTGTTTGCAGACTGCTGAAACCACACACGGGTTTAAATCTGGAAGGTGAGTGCACACATTGACAACCCTTCTGTTAGATAGCTGCGTTTTGGAATTAGAAGCAGATATTTCCCTGTGCTTTGTGCTGTTTCTTCCATATGCCGGTATTGGGCTGAAAACGCCTGTTTTGGGACTCTGCACAGAAAGTGTTTGCAGACTTCTGAATCCACACACAGGTTTAACTCTGGAAGTTGAGTGCACACATTGACAACAGTTCTGTTAGATAGCTGCGTTTTGGATTTAGAAGCAGATATTTCCCTGTGCTTACTGCTGTTTCTTCCATATGCCGGTATTGGGCTGAAAACGCCTGTTTTGAGACTCTGCACAGAAAGTGTTTGCAGACTGGTGAATGCACACGCGGGTTTAACTCTGGAAGTTGAGTGCACACATTGACAACCGTTCTGTTAGATAGCTGCGTTTTGGATTTAGAAGCAGATATTTCCCTGTGCTTACTGCTGATTCTTCCATATGCCGGTATTGGGCTGAAAACGCCTGTTTTGGGACTCTGCACAGAAAGTGTTTGCAGAGTGCTGAATCCACACACGGGTTTAACTCTGGAAGTTGAGTGCACACATAGACAACCGTTCTGTTAGATAGCTGCGTTTTGGATTTAGAAGCAGATATTTCCCTGTGCTTACTGCTGTTTCTTCCATTTGCCAGTATTGGGCTGAAAATGCCTGTTTTGAGACTCTGCACAGAAAGTGTTTGCAGAAAGGTGAATCCACACACGGGTTTAAATCTGGAAGGTGAGTGCACACATTGACAACCCTTCTGTTAGATAGCTGCGTTTTGGATTTAGAAGCAGATATTTCCCTGTGCTTATTGCTGTTTCTTCCATATGCCGGTATTGGGCTGAAAACGCCTGTTTTGACACTCTGCACAGAAGTGTTTGCAGACTGCTGAATCCACACACAGGTTTAACTCTGGAAGTTGAGTGCACACATTGACAACCGTTCTGTTAGATACCTTCGTTTTGGATTTAGAAGCAGATATTTCCCTGTGCTTAGTACTGTTTCTTCCATATGCCGGTATTGCGCTGAAAACGCCTGTTTTGGGACTCTGCACAGAAAGTGTTTGCAGACTGCTGAATCCACACACGGGTTTAACTCTGGAAGTTGAGTGCACACATTGACAACCGCTCTGTTAGATAGATGCGTTTTGGATTTAGAAGCAGATATTTCCCTGTGCTTACTGCTGTTTCTTCCATATGCCGATATTGGGCTGAAAACGCCTGTTTTGGGACTCTGCACAAAAAGTGTTTGCAGATTGCTGAATCCACACACGGGTTGAACTCTGGTAGTTGAGTGCACACATTGACAACCGTTCTGTTAGATAGGTGCGTTTTGGAATAAGAACCAGATATTTCCCTGTGCTTACTGCTGTTTCTTCCATATGCCGGTATTGGGTGAAAACGCCCGTTTTGAGACTCTGCCCAGAAAGGGTTTGCAGACTGCTGAATCTGCACACTGGTTTAACTCTGGAAGTTGAATGCACACATTGACAACCGTTCTGTTAGAAAGCTGCCTTTTGGATTTAGAAGCAGATATTTCCCTGTGCTGACCGCTGTTTCTTCCATATGCCGGTATTGGGCTGTAAACGACTGTTTTCGGACTCTGCACAGAAAGTGTTTACAGAGTGCTGAATCCACAAACGGGTTTAACTCTGGAAGTTGAGTGCACACATTGACAACCGTTCTGTTAGATAGCTCCGTTTTGGATTTAGAACCAGATATTTCCCTGTGCTTACTGCTCTTTCTTCCATATGCCGGTATTGGACTGAAAACGCCTGTTTTGACACTCTGCACAGAAAGTGTTTGCAGACTGCTGAATCCACACACGGGTTTAACTCTGTAAGTTGAGTGCACACATTGACAACCGTTCTGTTAGATAGCTGCGTTTTGGATTTAGAAGCAGATATTTCCCTGTGCTTACTGCTGTTTCTTCCATATGCCGGTATTGGGCTGAAATCGCCTGTTTTGAGACTCTGCACAGAAAGTGTTTGCAGACTGCTGAATCCATACACGGGTTTAACTCTGGAAGTTGAGTGCACACATTGACAACCGTTCTGTTAGAAAGCTGCGTTTTGGATTTAGAAGCAGATATTTCCCTGTGCTGACTGCTGTTTCTTCCAAATGCCGGTATTGGGCTGTAAACGCCTGTTTTGGGACTCTGCACAGAAAGTGTTTGCAGACTGCTGAATCCACACACGGGTTTAACTCTGGAAGTTGAGTGCACACATTGACAACCGTTCTGTTAGATAGCTGCGTTTTGGATTTAGAAGCAGATATTTCCCTGTGCTTACTGCTGTTTCTTCCATATGCCGGTATTTTTCTGAAAACGCCTGTTTTGAGACTCTGCACAGAAAGTGTTTGCAGACTGCTGAATCCACACACGGGTTTAACTCTGGAAGTTGAGTGCACACATTGACAACCGTTCTGTTAGATAGCTGCGTTTTGGATTTAAAAGCAGATATTTCCCTGCGCTTACTGCTCTTTCTTCCATATGCCGGTATTGGGCTGAAAACGCCTGTTTTGGGACTCTGCACAGAATGTGTTTGCAGACTGCTGAATCCACACACGGGTTTAACTCCGGAAGTTGAGTGAACACATTGACAACGGTTCAGTTAGATATCTGCGTTTTGGATTTAGAAGCAGATATTTCCCTGTGCTTACTGCGGTTTCTTCCATATGCCGGTATTGGGCTGAAAATGCCTCTTTTGAGACTCTGCACAGAAAGCGTTTGCAGAATGGTGAATCCACACACGGGTTTACCTCTTGAAGTTGAGTGAACACATTGACAAACGTTCTGTTAGGTAGCTGCGGTTTGGATTTAGAAGCAGATATTTCCCTGTGCTTACTGCTGTTTCTTCCATATGCCGGTATTGGACTGAAATCGCCTGTTTTGACACTCTGCACAGAAAGTGTTTGCAGACTGCTGAATCCAAACTCGGGTTTAAATCAGGAAGGTGAGTGCACACATTGACAACCCTTCTGTTAGATAGCTGCGTTTTGGAATTAGAAGCAGATATTTCCCTGTGCTTATTGCTGTTTCTTCTATATGCCGGTATTGGGCTGAAATCGCCTGTTTTGACACTCTGCACAGAAAGTGTTTGCAGACTGCTGAATCCACACACGGGTTTAAATCTGGAAGGTGAGTGCACACATTGACAACCCTTCTGTTAGATAGCTGCGTTTTGGTATTAGAAGCAGATATTTCCCTGTGCTTTGTGCTGTTTCTTCCATATGCCGGTATTGGGCTGAAAACGCCTGTTTTGGGACTCTGCACAGAAAGTGTTTGCAGACTGCTGAATCCACACACGGGTTTAACTCTGGAAGTTGAGTGCACACATTGACAACCGCTCTGTTAGATAGATGCATTTTGGATTTAGAAGCAGATATTTCCCTGTGCTTACTGCAGTTTCTTCCATATGCCGGTAATGGGCTGAAAACGCCTGTTTTGGGACTCTGCACAGAAAGTGTTTGCAGACTGCTGAATCCACACACGGGTTTAACTCTTGAAGTTGAGTGCACACATTGACAACCGTTCTGTTAGATAGCTGTGTTTTGGATTTAGAAGCAGATATTTCCCTGTGCTTGCTGCTGTTTCTTCCTTATGCCAGTATTGGGCTGAAAATGCCTGTTTTGAGACTCTGCACAGAAAGTGTTTGCAGAATGGTGAATCCACACACGGGTTTAACTAAGGAAGTTGAGTGCACACACTGACAACCGTTCTGTTAAATAGCTGCGTTTCGGATTTAGAACCAGATATTTCCCTGTGCTTACTGCTGTTTTTTCCATATGCCGGTATTGGGTGAAAACGCCCGTTTTGAGACTCTGCGCAGAAAGTGTTTGCAGACTGCTGAATCCACACACTGGTTTAACTCTGGAAGTTGAGTGCACACATTGACAACCGTTCTGTTAGAAAGCTGCGTTTTGGATTTAGAAGCAGATATTTCCCTGTGCTGACCGCTGTTTCTTCCATATGCCGGTATTGGGCTGAAAACGCCTGTTTTGGGACTCTGCACAGAAAGTGTTTGCAGACTGCTGAATCCAAACACGGGATTAACTCTGGAAGTTGAGTGCACACATTGACAACTGTTCTGTTAGATTGCTGCGTTTTGGATTTAGAAGCAGATATTTCCCTGTGCTTACTGCTGTTTCTTCCATATGCCGATATTCGGCTGAAAACGCCTGTTTTGGGACTCTGCACAGAAAGTGTTTGCAGACTGCTGAATCCACACACGGGTTTAACTCTGGAAGTTGAGTGCACACATTGACAACCGTTCTGTTAGATAGCTGCGTTTTGGATTTAGAAGCAGATATTTCCCTGTGCTTACTGCTGTTTCTTTCATATGCCGGTATTGGGCTGAAAACACCCGTTTTGAGACTCTGCACAGAAAGTGTTTGCAGACTGCTGAATCCACACACGGGTTTAACTCTGGAAGTTGAGTGAAAATATTGACAACCGCTCTGTTACAAAGCTGGGTTTTGGATTTAGAAGCAGATATTTCCCTGTGCTGACTGCTGTTTCTTCCATAGGCCGGTATTGGGTTGTAAATGCCTGTTTTGGGACTCTGCACAGAAAGTGTTTGCAGACTGCTGAATCCACACACGGGTTTAACTCCGGAAGTTGAGTGATCACTTTGACAACCGTTCTGTTAGATAGTTGCGTTTTGGATTTAGAAGCAGATATTTCCCTGTGCTTACTGCGGTTTCTTCCATATGCCGGTATTGGGCTGAAAATGCCTGTTTTGAGACTCTGCACAGAAAGCGTTTGCAGAATGGTGAATCCACACACGGGTTTAACTCTGGAAGTTGAGTGAACACATTGACAACCGTTCTGTTAGATAGCTGCGTTTTGGATTTAGAAGCAGATATTTCCCTGGGCTTACTGCTGTTTCTTCCATATGCCGGTATTGGACTGAAATCGCCTGTTTTGACACTCTGCACAGAAAGTGTTTGCAGACTGCGGAATCCAAACACGGGTTTAAATCTGGAAGGTGAGTGCACACATTGACAATCCTTCTGTTAGATAGCTGCGTTTTGGAATTAGAAGCAGATATTTCCCTGTGCTTAGTGCTGTTTCTTCCATATGTTGGTATTGGGCTGAAAACGCCTGTTTTGGGACTCTGCACAGAAAGTGTTTGCAGACTGCTGAATCCACACACAGGTTTAACTCTGGAAGTTGAGTGCACACATTGACAACCGTTCTGTTAGATAACTGCGTTTTGGATTTAGAAGCAGATATTTCCCAGTGCTTACTGCTGTTTCTTCCATATGCCGGTATTGGGCTGAAAATGCCTGTTTTGAGACTCTGCAAAGAAAGCGTTTGCAGAATGGTGAATCCACACACGGGTTTAACTCTGGAAGTTGAGTGAACACATTGAGAACCGTTCTGTTAGATAGCTGTGTTTTGGATTTAGAAGCAGATATTTCCCTGTGCTTACTGCTGTTTCTTCCATATGCCGGTATTGGACTGAAAACGCCTGTTTTGACACTCTGCACAGAAAGTGTTTGCAGACTGCTGAATCCACACACGGGTTTAAATCTGGAAGGTGAGTGCACACATTGACAACCCTTCTGTTAGATAGCTGCGTTTTGGAATTAGAAGCAGATATTTCCCTGTGCTTTGTGCTGTTTCTTCCATATGCCGGTATTGGGCTGAAAACGCCTGCTTTGGGACTCTGCACAGAAAGTGTTTACAGACTTCTGAATCCACACACAGGTTTAACTCTGGAAGTTGAGTGTACACATAGACAACCGTTCAGATAGCTGCGTTTTGGATTTAGAAGCAGATATTTCCCTGTGCTTACTGCTGTTTCTTCCATGTGCTGGTATTGGGCTGAAAACGCCTGTTTTGAGACTCTGCACAGAAAGTGTTTGCAGACTGGTGAATCCACACGCGGGTTTAACTCTGGAAGTTGAGTGCACACATTGACAACCGCTCTGTTAGATAGCTGCGTTTTGGATTTAGAAGCAGATATTTCCCTGTGCTTACTGCTGATTCTTCCATATGCCGGTATTGGGCTGAAAACGCCTGTTTTGGGACTCTGCACAGAAAGAGTTTGCAGACTGCTGAATCCACACACGGGTTTAACTCTGGAAGTTGAGTGCACACATTGACAACCGTTCTGTTAGATAGCTGCGTTTTGGATTTAGAAGCAGATATTTCCCTGTGCTTACTGCTCTTTCTTCCATATGCCAGTATTGGGCTGAAAATGCCTGTTTTGAGACTCTGCACAGAAAGTGTTTGCAGAATGGTGAATCCAGACACGGGTTTAAATCTGGAAGGTGAGTGCACACATTGACAACCGTTCTGTTACATAACTGCGTTTTGGATTTAGAAGCAGATATTTCCCTGTGCTTACTGCGGTTTCTTCCATATGCCGGTATTGGGCTGAAAATGCCTGTTTTGAGACTCTGCACAGAAAGCGTTTGCAGAATGGTGAATCCACACACGGGTTTAACTCTGGAAGTTGAGTGAACACATTGACAACCGTTCTGTTAGATAGCTGCGTTTTGGATTTAGAAGCAGATATTTCCCTGTGCTTACTGCTGTTTCTTCCAAATGCCGGTATTGGACTGAAAACGCCTGTTTTGACACTCTGCACAGAAAGTGTTTGCAGACTGCTGAAACCACACACGGGTTTAAATCCGGAAGGTGAGTGCACACATTGACAACCCTTCTGTTAGATAGCTGCGTTTTGGAATTAGAAGCAGATATTTCCCTGTGCTTTGTGCTGTTTCTTCCATATGCCGGTATTGGGCTGAAAACGCCTGTTTTGGGACTCTGCACAGAAAGTGTTTGCAGACTTCTGAATCCACACACAGGTTTAACTCTGGAAGTTGAGTGCACACATTGACAACAGTTCTGTTAGATAGCTGCGTTTTGGATTTAGAAGCAGATATTTCCCTGTGCTTACTGCTGTTTCTTCCATATGCCGGTATTGGGCTGAAAACGCCTGTTTTGAGACTCTGCAAAGAAAGTGTTTGCAGACTGGTGAATGCACACGCGGGTTTAACTCTGGAAGTTGAGTGCACACATTGACAACCGTTCTGTTAGATAGCTGCGTTTTGGATTTAGAAGCAGATATTTCCCTGTGCTTACTGCTGATTCTTCCATATGCCGGTATTGGGCTGAAAACGCCTGTTTTGGGACTCTGCACAGAAAGTGTTTGCAGAGTGCTGAATTCACACACGGGTTTAACTCTGGAAGTTGAGTGCACACATAGACAACCGTTCTGTTAGATAGCTGCGTTTTGGATTTAGAAGCAGATATTTCCCTGTGCTTACTGCTGTTTCTTCCATATGCCAGTATTGGGCTGAAAATGCCTGTTTTGAGACTCTGCACAGAAAGTGTTTGCAGAAAGGTGAATCCACACACGGGTTTAAATCTGGAAGGTGAGTGCACACATTGACAACCCTTCTGTTAGATAGCTGCGTTTTGGATTTAGAAGCAGATATTTCCCTGTGCTTATTGCTGTTTCTTCCATATGCCGGTATTGGGCTGAAAACGCCTGTTTTGACACTCTGCACAGAAGTGTTTGCAGACTGCTGAATCCACACACAGGTTTAACTCTGGAAGTTGAGTGCACACATTGACAACCGTTCTGTTAGATACCTTCGTTTTGGATTTAGAAGCAGATATTTCCCTGTGCTTAGTACTGTTTCTTCCATATGCCGGTATTGCGCTGAAAACGCCTGTTTTGGGACTCTGCACAGAAAGTGTTTGCAGACTGCTGAATCCACACACGGGTTTAACTCTGGAAGTTGAGTGCACACATTGACAACCGCTCTGTTAGATAGATGCGTTTTGGATTTAGAAGCAGATATTTCCCTGTGCTTACTGCTGTTTCTTCCATATGCCGATATTGGGCTGAAAACGCCTGTTTTGGGACTCTGCACAGAAAGTGTTTGCAGATTGCTGAATCCACACACGGGTTGAACTCTGGTAGTTGAGTGCACACATTGACAACCGTTCTGTTAGATAGCTGCGTTTTGGAATAAGAACCAGATATTTCCCTGTGCTTACTGCTGTTTCTTCCATATGCCGGTATTGGGTGAAAACGCCCGTTTTGAGACTCTGCCCAGAAAGGGTTTGCAGACTGCTGAATCTGCACACTGGTTTAACTCTGGAAGTTGAATGCACACATTGACAACCGTTCTGTTAGAAAGCTGCCTTTTGGATTTAGAAGCAGATATTTCCCTGTGCTGACCGCTGTTTCTTCCATATGCCGGTATTGGGCTGTAAACGACTGTTTTCGGACTCTGCACAGAAAGTGTTTACAGAGTGCTGAATCCACAAACGGGTTTAACTCTGGAAGTTGAGTGCACACATTGACAACCGTTCTGTTAGATAGCTCCGTTTTGGATTTAGAACCAGATATTTCCCTGTGCTTACTGCTCTTTCTTCCATATGCCGGTATTGGACTGAAAACGCCTGTTTTGACACTCTGCACAGAAAGTGTTTGCAGACTGCTGAATCCACACACGGGTTTACCTCTGTAAGTTGAGTGCACACATTGACAACCGTTCTGTTAGATAGCTGCGTTTTGGATTTAGAAGCAGATATTTCCCTGTGCTTACTGCTGTTTCTTCCATATGCCGGTATTGGGCTGAAATCGCCTGTTTTGAGACTCTGCACAGAAAGTGTTTGCAGACTGCTGAATCCATACACGGGTTTAACTCTGGAAGTTGAGTGCACACATTGACAACCGTTCTGTTAGAAAGCTGCGTTTTGGATTTAGAAGCAGATATTTCCCTGTGCTGACTGCTGTTTCTTCCAAATGCCGGTATTGGGCTGTAAACGCCTGTTTTGGGACTCTGCACAGAAAGTGTTTGCAGACTGCTGAATCCACACACGGGTTTAACTCTGGAAGTTGAGTGCACACATTGACAACCGTTCTGTTAGATAGCTGCGTTTTGGATTTAGAAGCAGATATTTCCCTGTGCTTACTGCTGTTTCTTCCATATGCCGGTATTTTTCTGAAAACGCCTGTTTTGAGACTCTGCACAGAAAGTGTTTGCAGACTGCTGAATCCACACACGGGTTTAACTCTGGAAGTTGAGTGCACACATTGACAACCGTTCTGTTAGATAGCTGCGTTTTGGATTTAGAAGCAGATATTTCCCTGCGCTTACTGCTCTTTCTTCCATATGCCGGTATTGGGCTGAAAACGCCTGTTTTGGGACTCTGCACAGAATGTGTTTGCAGACTGCTGAATCCACACACGGGTTTAACTCCGGAAGTTGAGTGAACACATTGACAACGGTTCAGTTAGATATCTGCGTTTTGGATTTAGAAGCAGATATTTCCCTGTGCTTACTGCGGTTTCTTCCATATGCCGGTATTGGGCTGAAAATGCCTCTTTTGAGACTCTGCACAGAAAGCGTTTGCAGAATGGTGAATCCACACACGGGTTTACCTCTTGAAGTTGAGTGAACACATTGACAAACGTTCTGTTAGGTAGCTGCGGTTTGGATTTAGAAGCAGATATTTCCCTGTGCTTACTGCTGTTTCTTCCATATGCCGGTATTGGACTGAAATCGCCTGTTTTGACACTCTGCACAGAAAGTGTTTGCAGACTGCTGAATCCAAACTCGGGTTTAAATCAGGAAGGTGAGTGCACACATTGACAACCCTTCTGTTAGATAGCTGCGTTTTGGAATTAGAAGCAGATATTTCCCTGTGCTTATTGCTGTTTCTTCTATATGCCGGTATTGGGCTGAAATCGCCTGTTTTGACACTCTGAACAGAAAGTGTTTGCAGACTGCTGAATCCACACACGGGTTTAAATCTGGCAGGTGAGTGCACACATTGACAACCCTTCTGTTAGATAGCTGCGTTTTGGAATTAGAAGCAGATATTTCCCTGTGCTTTGTGCTGTTTCTTCCATATGCCGGTATTGGGCTGAAAACGCCTGTTTTGGGACTCTGCACAGAAAGTGTTTGCAGACTGCTGAATCCACACACGGGTTTAACTCTGGAAGTTGAGTGCACACATTGACAACCGCTCAGTTAGATAGATGCGTTTTGGATTTAGAAGCAGATATTTCCCTGTGCTTACTGCAGTTTCTTCCATATGCCGGTAATGGGCTGAAAACGCCTGTTTTGGGACTCTGCACAGAAAGTGTTTGCAGACTGCTGAATCCACACACGGGTTTAACTCTTGAAGTTGAGTGCACACATTGACAACCGTTCTGTTAGATAGCTGTGTTTTGGATTTAGAAGCAGATATTTCCCTGTGCTTGCTGCTGTTTCTTCCTTATGCCAGTATTGGGCTGAAAATGCCTGTTTTGAGACTCTGCACAGAAAGTGTTTGCAGAATGGTGAATCCACACACGGGTTTAACTAAGGAAGTTGAGTGCACACACTGACAACCGTTCTGTTAAATAGCTGCGTTTTGGATTTAGAACCAGATATTTCCCTGTGCTTACTGCTGTTTTTTCCATATGACGGTATTGGGTGAAAACGCCCGTTTTGAGACTCTGCACAGAAAGTGTTTGCAGACTGCTGAATCCACACACTGGTTTAACTCTGGAAGTTGAGTGCACACATTGACAACCGTTCTGTTAGAAAGCTGCGTTTTGGATTTAGAAGCAGATATTTCCCTGTGCTGACCGCTGTTTCTTCCATATGCCAGTATTGGGTTGAAAACGCCTGTTTTGGGACTCTGCACAGAAAGTGTTTGCAGACTGCTGAATCCAAAGACGGGATTAACTCTGGAAGTTGAGTGCACACATTGACAACTGTTCTGTTAGATTGCTGCGTTTTGGATTTAGAAGCAGATACTTCCCTGTGCTTACTGCTGTTTCTTCCATATGCCGATATTCGGCTGAAAACGCCTGTTTTGGGACTCTGCACAGAAAGTGTTTGCAGACTGCTGAATCCACACACGGGTTTAACTCTGGAAGTTGAGTGCACACATTGACAACCGTTCTGTTAGATAGCTGCGTTTTGGATTTAGAAGCAGATATTTCCCTGTGCTTACTGCTGTTTCTTTCATATGCCGGTATTGGGCTGAAAACACCCGTTTTGAGACTCTGCACAGAAAGTGTTTGCAGACTGCTGAATCCACACACGGGTTTAACTCTGGAAGTTGAGTGAAAATATTGACAACCGTTCTGTTACAAAGCTGGGTTTTGGATTTAGAAGCAGATATTTCCCTGTGCTGACTGCTGTTTCTTCCATAGGCCGGTATTGGGTTGTAAATGCCTGTTTTGGGACTCTGCACAGAAAGTGTTTGCAGACTGCTGAATCCACACACGGGTTTAACTCCGGAAGTTGAGTGATCACATTGACAACCGTTCTGTTAGATAGTTGCGTTTTGGATTTAGAAGCAGATATTTCCCTGTGCTTACTGCGGTTTCTTCCATATGCCGGTATTGGGCTGAAAATGCCTGTTTTGAGACTCTGCACAGAAAGCGTTTGCAGAATGGTGAATCCACACACGGGTTTAACTCTGGAAGTTGAGTGCACACATTGACAACCGTTCTGTTAGATAGCTGCGTTTTGGATTTAGAAGCAGATATTTCCCTGGGCTTACTGCTGTTTCTTCCATATGCCGGTATTGGACTGAAATCGCCTGTTTTGACACTCTGCACAGAAAGTGTTTGCAGACTGCGGAATCCAAACACGGGTTTAAATCTGGAAGGTGAGTGCACACATTGACAATCCTTCTGTTAGATAGCTGCGTTTTGGAATTAGAAGCAGATATTTCCCTGTGCTTAGTGCTGTTTCTTCCATATGCCGGTATTGGGCTGAAAACGCCTGTTTTGGGACTCTGCACAGAAAGTGTTTGCAGACTGCTGAATCCACACACAGGTTTAACTCTGGAAGTTGAGTGCACACATTGACAACCGTTCTGTTAGATAACTGCGTTTTGGATTTAGAAGCAGATATTTCCCAGTGCTTACTGCGGTTTCTTCCATATGCCGGTATTGGGCTGAAAATGCCTGTTTTGAGACTCTGCACAGAAAGCGTTTGCAGAATGGTGAATCCACACACGGGTTTAACTCTGGAAGTTGAGTGAACACATTGACAACCGTTCTGTTAGATAGCTGTGTTTTGGATTTAGAAGCAGATATTTCCCTGTGCTTACTGCTGTTTCTTCCATATGCCGGTATTGGACTGAAAACGCCTGTTTTGACACTCTGCACAGAAAGTGTTTGCAGACTGCTGAATCCACACACGGGTTTAAATCTGGAAGGTGAGTGCACACATTGACAACCCTTCTGTTAGATAGCTGCGTTTTGGAATTAGAAGCAGATATTTCCCTGTGCTTTGTGCTGTTTCTTCCATATGCCGGTATTGGGCTGAAAACGCCTGCTTTGGGACTCTGCACAGAAAGTGTTTGCAGACTTCTGAATCCACACACAGGTTTAACTCTGGAAGTTGAGTGTACACATTGACAACCGTTCTGTTAGATAGCTGCGTTTTGGATTTAGAAGCAGATATTTCCCTGTGCTTACTGCTGTTTCTTCCATGTGCCGGTATTGGGCTGAAAACGCCTGTTTTGAGACTCTGCACAGAAAGTGTTTGCAGACTGGTGAATCCACACGCGGGTTTAACTCTGGAAGTTGAGTGCACACATTGACAACCGCTCTGTTAGATAGCTGCGTTTTGGATTTAGAAGCAGATATTTCCCTGTGCTTACTGCTGATTCTTCCATATGCCGGTATTGGGCTGAAAACGCCTGTTTTGGGACTCTGCACAGAAAGAGTTTGCAGACTGCTGAATCCACACACGGGTTTAACTCTGGAAGTTGAGTGCACACATTGACAACCGTTCTGTTAGATAGCTGCGTTTTGGATTTAGAAGCAGATATTTCCCTGTGCTTACTGCTCTTTCTTCCATATGCCAGTATTGGGCTGAAAATGCCTGTTTTGAGACTCTGCACAGAAAGTGTTTGCAGAATGGTGAATCCAGACACGGGTTTAAATCTGGAAGGTGAGTGCACACATTGACAACCGTTCTGTTAGATAGCTGCGTTTTGGATTTAGAAGCAGATATTTCCCTGCGCTTACTGCTCTTTCTTCCATATGCCGGTATTGGGCTGAAAACGCCTGTTTTGGGACTCTGCACAGAATGTGTTTGCAGACTGCTGAATCCACACACGGGTTTAACTCCGGAAGTTGAGTGAACACATTGACAACGGTTCAGTTAGATATCTGCGTTTTGGATTTAGAAGCAGATATTTCCCTGTGCTTACTGCGGTTTCTTCCATATGCCGGTATTGGGCTGAAAATGCCTCTTTTGAGACTCTGCACAGAAAGCGTTTGCAGAATGGTGAATCCACACACGGGTTTACCTCTTGAAGTTGAGTGAACACATTGACAAACGTTCTGTTAGGTAGCTGCGGTTTGGATTTAGAAGCAGATATTTCCCTGTGCTTACTGCTGTTTCTTCCATATGCCGGTATTGGACTGAAATCGCCTGTTTTGACACTCTGCACAGAAAGTGTTTGCAGACTGCTGAATCCAAACTCGGGTTTAAATCAGGAAGGTGAGTGCACACATTGACAACCCTTCTGTTAGATAGCTGCGTTTTGGTATTAGAAGCAGATATTTCCCTGTGCTTTGTGCTGTTTCTTCCATATGCCGGTATTGGGCTGAAAACGCCTGTTTTGGGACTCTGCACAGAAAGTGTTTGCAGACTGCTGAATCCACACACGGGTTTAACTCTGGAAGTTGAGTGCACACATTGACAACCGCTCTGTTAGATAGATGCATTTTGGATTTAGAAGCAGATATTTCCCTGTGCTTACTGCAGTTTCTTCCATATGCCGGTAATGGGCTGAAAACGCCTGTTTTGGGACTCTGCACAGAAAGTGTTTGCAGACTGCTGAATCCACACACGGGTTTAACTCTTGAAGTTGAGTGCACACATTGACAACCGTTCTGTTAGATAGCTGTGTTTTGGATTTAGAAGCAGATATTTCCCTGTGCTTGCTGCTGTTTCTTCCTTATGCCAGTATTGGGCTGAAAATGCCTGTTTTGAGACTCTGCACAGAAAGTGTTTGCAGAATGGTGAATCCACACACGGGTTTAACTAAGGAAGTTGAGTGCACACACTGACAACCGTTCTGTTAAATAGCTGCGTTTCGGATTTAGAACCAGATATTTCCCTGTGCTTACTGCTGTTTTTTCCATATGCCGGTATTGGGTGAAAACGCCCGTTTTGAGACTCTGCGCAGAAAGTGTTTGCAGACTGCTGAATCCACACACTGGTTTAACTCTGGAAGTTGAGTGCACACATTGACAACCGTTCTGTTAGAAAGCTGCGTTTTGGATTTAGAAGCAGATATTTCCCTGTGCTGACCGCTGTTTCTTCCATATGCCGGTATTGGGCTGAAAACGCCTGTTTTGGGACTCTGCACAGAAAGTGTTTGCAGACTGCTGAATCCAAACACGGGATTAACTCTGGAAGTTGAGTGCACACATTGACAACTGTTCTGTTAGATTGCTGCGTTTTGGATTTAGAAGCAGATATTTCCCTGTGCTTACTGCTGTTTCTTCCATATGCCGATATTCGGCTGAAAACGCCTGTTTTGGGACTCTGCACAGAAAGTGTTTGCAGACTGCTGAATCCACACACGGGTTTAACTCTGGAAGTTGAGTGCACACATTGACAACCGTTCTGTTAGATAGCTGCGTTTTGGATTTAGAAGCAGATATTTCCCTGTGCTTACTGCTGTTTCTTTCATATGCCGGTATTGGGCTGAAAACACCCGTTTTGAGACTCTGCACAGAAAGTGTTTGCAGACTGCTGAATCCACACACGGGTTTAACTCTGGAAGTTGAGTGAAAATATTGACAACCGCTCTGTTACAAAGCTGGGTTTTGGATTTAGAAGCAGATATTTCCCTGTGCTGACTGCTGTTTCTTCCATAGGCCGGTATTGGGTTGTAAATGCCTGTTTTGGGACTCTGCACAGAAAGTGTTTGCAGACTGCTGAATCCACACACGGGTTTAACTCCGGAAGTTGAGTGATCACATTGACAACCGTTCTGTTAGATAGTTGCGTTTTGGATTTAGAAGCAGATATTTCCCTGTGCTTACTGCGGTTTCTTCCATATGCCGGTATTGGGCTGAAAATGCCTGTTTTGAGACTCTGCACAGAAAGCGTTTGCAGAATGGTGAATCCACACACGGGTTTAACTCTGGAAGTTGAGTGAACACATTGACAACCGTTCTGTTAGATAGCTGCGTTTTGGATTTAGAAGCAGATATTTCCCTGGGCTTACTGCTGTTTCTTCCATATGCCGGTATTGGACTGAAATCGCCTGTTTTGACACTCTGCACAGAAAGTGTTTGCAGACTGCGGAATCCAAACACGGGTTTAAATCTGGAAGGTGAGTGCACACATTGACAATCCTTCTGTTAGATAGCTGCGTTTTGGAATTAGAAGCAGATATTTCCCTGTGCTTAGTGCTGTTTCTTCCATATGCCGGTATTGGGCTGAAAACGCCTGTTTTGGGACTCTGCACAGAAAGTGTTTGCAGACTGCTGAATCCACACACAGGTTTAACTCTGGAAGTTGAGTGCACACATTGACAACCGTTCTGTTAGATAACTGCGTTTTGGATTTAGAAGCAGATATTTCCCAGTGCTTACTGCTGTTTCTTCCATATGCCGGTATTGGGCTGAAAATGCCTGTTTTGAGACTCTGCACAGAAAGCGTTTGCAGAATGGTGAATCCACACACGGGTTTAACTCTGGAAGTTGAGTGAACACATTGAGAACCGTTCTGTTAGATAGCTGTGTTTTGGATTTAGAAGCAGATATTTCCCTGTGCTTACTGCTGTTTCTTCCATATGCCGGTATTGGACTGAAAACGCCTGTTTTGACACTCTGCACAGAAAGTGTTTGCAGACTGCTGAATCCACACACGGGTTTAAATCTGGAAGGTGAGTGCACACATTGACAACCCTTCTGTTAGATAGCTGCGTTTTGGAATTAGAAGCAGATATTTCCCTGTGCTTTGTGCTGTTTCTTCCATATGCCGGTATTGGGCTGAAAACGCCTGCTTTGGGACTCTGCACAGAAAGTGTTTACAGACTTCTGAATCCACACACAGGTTTAACTCTGGAAGTTGAGTGTACACATAGACAACCGTTCTGTTAGATAGCTGCGTTTTGGATTTAGAAGCAGATATTTCCCTGTGCTTACTGCTGTTTCTTCCATGTGCCGGTATTGGGCTGAAAACGCCTGTTTTGAGACTCTGCACAGAAAGTGTTTGCAGACTGGTGAATCCACACGCGGGTTTAACTCTGGAAGTTGAGTGCACACATTGACAACCGCTCTGTTAGATAGCTGCGTTTTGGATTTAGAAGCAGATATTTCCCTGTGCTTACTGCTGATTCTTCCATATGCCGGTATTGGGCTGAAAACGCCTGTTTTGGGACTCTGCACAGAAAGAGTTTGCAGACTGCTGAATCCACACACGGGTTTAACTCTGGAAGTTGAGTGCACACATTGACAACCGTTCTGTTAGATAGCTGCGTTTTGGATTTAGAAGCAGATATTTCCCTGTGCTTACTGCTCTTTCTTCCATATGCCAGTATTGGGCTGAAAATGCCTGTTTTGAGACTCTGCACAGAAAGTGTTTGCAGAATGGTGAATCCAGACACGGGTTTAAATCTGGAAGGTGAGTGCACACATTGACAACCGTTCTGTTACATAACTGCGTTTTGGATTTAGAAGCAGATATTTCCCTGTGCTTACTGCGGTTTCTTCCATATGCCGGTATTGGGCTGAAAATGCCTGTTTTGAGACTCTGCACAGAAAGCGTTTGCAGAATGGTGAATCCACACACGGGTTTAACTCTGGAAGTTGAGTGAACACATTGACAACCGTTCTGTTAGATAGCTGCGTTTTGGATTTAGAAGCAGATATTTCCCTGTGCTTACTGCTGTTTCTTCCAAATGCCGGTATTGGACTGAAAACGCCTGTTTTGACACTCTGCACAGAAAGTGTTTGCAGACTGCTGAAACCACACACGGGTTTAAATCTGGAAGGTGAGTGCACACATTGACAACCCTTCTGTTAGATAGCTGCGTTTTGGAATTAGAAGCAGATATTTCCCTGTGCTTTGTGCTGTTTCTTCCATATGCCGGTATTGGGCTGAAAACGCCTGTTTTGGGACTCTGCACAGAAAGTGTTTGCAGACTTCTGAATCCACACACAGGTTTAACTCTGGAAGTTGAGTGCACACATTGACAACAGTTCTGTTAGATAGCTGCGTTTTGGATTTAGAAGCAGATATTTCCCTGTGCTTACTGCTGTTTCTTCCATATGCCGGTATTGGGCTGAAAACGCCTGTTTTGAGACTCTGCAAAGAAAGTGTTTGCAGACTGGTGAATGCACACGCGGGTTTAACTCTGGAAGTTGAGTGCACACATTGACAACCGTTCTGTTAGATAGCTGCGTTTTGGATTTAGAAGCAGATATTTCCCTGTGCTTACTGCTGATTCTTCCATATGCCGGTATTGGGCTGAAAACGCCTGTTTTGGGACTCTGCACAGAAAGTGTTTGCAGAGTGCTGAATTCACACACGGGTTTAACTCTGGAAGTTGAGTGCACACATAGACAACCGTTCTGTTAGATAGCTGCGTTTTGGATTTAGAAGCAGATATTTCCCTGTGCTTACTGCTGTTTCTTCCATATGCCAGTATTGGGCTGAAAATGCCTGTTTTGAGACTCTGCACAGAAAGTGTTTGCAGAAAGGTGAATCCACACACGGGTTTAAATCTGGAAGGTGAGTGCACACATTGACAACCCTTCTGTTAGATAGCTGCGTTTTGGATTTAGAAGCAGATATTTCCCTGTGCTTATTGCTGTTTCTTCCATATGCCGGTATTGGGCTGAAAACGCCTGTTTTGACACTCTGCACAGAAGTGTTTGCAGACTGCTGAATCCACACACAGGTTTAACTCTGGAAGTTGAGTGCACACATTGACAACCGCTCTGTTAGATAGATGCGTTTTGGATTTAGAAGCAGATATTTCCCTGTGCTTACTGCTGTTTCTTCCATATGCCGATATTGGGCTGAAAACGCCTGTTTTGGGACTCTGCACAGAAAGTGTTTGCAGATTGCTGAATCCACACACGGGTTGAACTCTGGTAGTTGAGTGCACACATTGACAACCGTTCTGTTAGATAGCTGCGTTTTGGAATAAGAACCAGATATTTCCCTGTGCTTACTGCTGTTTCTTCCATATGCCGGTATTGGGTGAAAACGCCCGTTTTGAGACTCTGCCCAGAAAGGGTTTGCAGACTGCTGAATCTGCACACTGGTTTAACTCTGGAAGTTGAATGCACACATTGACAACCGTTCTGTTAGAAAGCTGCCTTTTGGATTTAGAAGCAGATATTTCCCTGTGCTGACCGCTGTTTCTTCCATATGCCGGTATTGGGCTGTAAACGACTGTTTTCGGACTCTGCACAGAAAGTGTTTACAGAGTGCTGAATCCACAAACGGGTTTAACTCTGGAAGTTGAGTGCACACATTGACAACCGTTCTGTTAGATAGCTCCGTTTTGGATTTAGAACCAGATATTTCCCTGTGCTTACTGCTCTTTCTTCCATATGCCGGTATTGGACTGAAAACGCCTGTTTTGACACTCTGCACAGAAAGTGTTTGCAGACTGCTGAATCCACACACGGGTTTACCTCTGTAAGTTGAGTGCACACATTGACAACCGTTCTGTTAGATAGCTGCGTTTTGGATTTAGAAGCAGATATTTCCCTGTGCTTACTGCTGTTTCTTCCATATGCCGGTATTGGGCTGAAATCGCCTGTTTTGAGACTCTGCACAGAAAGTGTTTGCAGACTGCTGAATCCATACACGGGTTTAACTCTGGAAGTTGAGTGCACACATTGACAACCGTTCTGTTAGAAAGCTGCGTTTTGGATTTAGAAGCAGATATTTCCCTGTGCTGACTGCTGTTTCTTCCAAATGCCGGTATTGGGCTGTAAACGCCTGTTTTGGGACTCTGCACAGAAAGTGTTTGCAGACTGCTGAATCCACACACGGGTTTAACTCTGGAAGTTGAGTGCACACATTGACAACCGTTCTGTTAGATAGCTGCGTTTTGGATTTAGAAGCAGATATTTCCCTGTGCTTACTGCTGTTTCTTCCATATGCCGGTATTTTTCTGAAAACGCCTGTTTTGAGACTCTGCACAGAAAGTGTTTGCAGACTGCTGAATCCACACACGGGTTTAACTCTGGAAGTTGAGTGCACACATTGACAACCGTTCTGTTAGATAGCTGCGTTTTGGATTTAGAAGCAGATATTTCCCTGCGCTTACTGCTCTTTCTTCCATATGCCGGTATTGGGCTGAAAACGCCTGTTTTGGGACTCTGCACAGAATGTGTTTGCAGACTGCTGAATCCACACACGGGTTTAACTCCGGAAGTTGAGTGAACACATTGACAACGGTTCAGTTAGATATCTGCGTTTTGGATTTAGAAGCAGATATTTCCCTGTGCTTACTGCGGTTTCTTCCATATGCCGGTATTGGGCTGAAAATGCCTCTTTTGAGACTCTGCACAGAAAGCGTTTGCAGAATGGTGAATCCACACACGGGTTTACCTCTTGAAGTTGAGTGAACACATTGACAAACGTTCTGTTAGGTAGCTGCGGTTTGGATTTAGAAGCAGATATTTCCCTGTGCTTACTGCTGTTTCTTCCATATGCCGGTATTGGACTGAAATCGCCTGTTTTGACACTCTGCACAGAAAGTGTTTGCAGACTGCTGAATCCAAACTCGGGTTTAAATCAGGAAGGTGAGTGCACACATTGACAACCCTTCTGTTAGATAGCTGCGTTTTGGAATTAGAAGCAGATATTTCCCTGTGCTTATTGCTGTTTCTTCTATATGCCGGTATTGGGCTGAAATCGCCTGTTTTGACACTCTGAACAGAAAGTGTTTGCAGACTGCTGAATCCACACACGGGTTTAAATCTGGCAGGTGAGTGCACACATTGACAACCCTTCTGTTAGATAGCTGCGTTTTGGAATTAGAAGCAGATATTTCCCTGTGCTTTGTGCTGTTTCTTCCATATGCCGGTATTGGGCTGAAAACGCCTGTTTTGGGACTCTGCACAGAAAGTGTTTGCAGACTGCTGAATCCACACACGGGTTTAACTCTGGAAGTTGAGTGCACACATTGACAACCGCTCAGTTAGATAGATGCGTTTTGGATTTAGAAGCAGATATTTCCCTGTGCTTACTGCAGTTTCTTCCATATGCCGGTAATGGGCTGAAAACGCCTGTTTTGGGACTCTGCACAGAAAGTGTTTGCAGACTGCTGAATCCACACACGGGTTTAACTCTTGAAGTTGAGTGCACACATTGACAACCGTTCTGTTAGATAGCTGTGTTTTGGATTTAGAAGCAGATATTTCCCTGTGCTTGCTGCTGTTTCTTCCTTATGCCAGTATTGGGCTGAAAATGCCTGTTTTGAGACTCTGCACAGAAAGTGTTTGCAGAATGGTGAATCCACACACGGGTTTAACTAAGGAAGTTGAGTGCACACACTGACAACCGTTCTGTTAAATAGCTGCGTTTTGGATTTAGAACCAGATATTTCCCTGTGCTTACTGCTGTTTTTTCCATATGCCGGTATTGGGTGAAAACGCCCGTTTTGAGACTCTGCACAGAAAGTGTTTGCAGACTGCTGAATCCACACACTGGTTTAACTCTGGAAGTTGAGTGCACACATTGACAACCGTTCTGTTAGAAAGCTGCGTTTTGGATTTAGAAGCAGATATTTCCCTGTGCTGACCGCTGTTTCTTCCATATGCCAGTATTCGGCTGAAAACGCCTGTTTTGGGACTCTGCACAGAAAGTGTTTGCAGACTGCTGAATCCAAAGACGGGATTAACTCTGGAAGTTGAGTGCACACATTGAAAACTGTTCTGTTAGATTGCTGCGTTTTGGATTTAGAAGCAGATATTTTCCTGTGCTTACTGCTGTTTCTTCCATATGCCGATATTCGGCTGAAAACGCCTGTTTTGGGACTCTGCACAGAAAGTGTTTGCAGACTGCTGAATCCACACACGGGTTTAACTCTGGAAGTTGAGTGCACACATTGACAACCGTTCTGTTAGATAGCTGCGTTTTGGATTTAGAAGCAGATATTTCCCTGTGCTTACTGCTGTTTCTTTCATATGCCGGTATTGGGCTGAAAACACCCGTTTTGAGACTCTGCACAGAAAGTGTTTGCAGACTGCTGAATCCACACACGGGTTTAACTCTGGAAGTTGAGTGAAAATATTGACAACCGTTCTGTTACAAAGCTGGGTTTTGGATTTAGAAGCAGATATTTCCCTGTGCTGACTGCTGTTTCTTCCATAGGCCGGTATTGGGTTGTAAATGCCTGTTTTGGGACTCTGCACAGAAAGTGTTTGCAGACTGCTGAATCCACACACGGGTTTAACTCCGGAAGTTGAGTGATCACATTGACAACCGTTCTGTTAGATAGTTGCGTTTTGGATTTAGAAGCAGATATTTCCCTGTGCTTACTGCGGTTTCTTCCATATGCCGGTATTGGGCTGAAAATGCCTGTTTTGAGACTCTGCACAGAAAGCGTTTGCAGAATGGTGAATCCACACACGGGTTTAACTCTGGAAGTTGAGTGCACACATTGACAACCGTTCTGTTAGATAGCTGCGTTTTGGATTTAGAAGCAGATATTTCCCTGGGCTTACTGCTGTTTCTTCCATATGCCGGTATTGGACTGAAATCGCCTGTTTTGACACTCTGCACAGAAAGTGTTTGCAGACTGCGGAATCCAAACACGGGTTTAAATCTGGAAGGTGAGTGCACACATTGACAATCCTTCTGTTAGATAGCTGCGTTTTGGAATTAGAAGCAGATATTTCCCTGTGCTTAGTGCTGTTTCTTCCATATGCCGGTATTGGGCTGAAAACGCCTGTTTTGGGACTCTGCACAGAAAGTGTTTGCAGACTGCTGAATCCACACACAGGTTTAACTCTGGAAGTTGAGTGCACACATTGACAACCGTTCTGTTAGATAACTGCGTTTTGGATTTAGAAGCAGATATTTCCCAGTGCTTACTGCTGTTTCTTCCATATGCCGGTATTGGGCTGAAAATGCCTGTTTTGAGACTCTGCACAGAAAGCGTTTGCAGAATGGTGAATCCACACACGGGTTTAACTCTGGAAGTTGAGTGAACACATTGACAACCGTTCTGTTAGATAGCTGTGTTTTGGATTTAGAAGCAGATATTTCCCTGTGCTTACTGCTGTTTCTTCCATATGCCGGTATTGGACTGAAAACGCCTGTTTTGACACTCTGCACAGAAAGTGTTTGCAGACTGCTGAATCCACACACGGGTTTAAATCTGGAAGGTGAGTGCACACATTGACAACCCTTCTGTTAGATAGCTGCGTTTTGGAATTAGAAGCAGATATTTCCCTGTGCTTTGTGCTGTTTCTTCCATATGCCGGTATTGGGCTGAAAACGCCTGCTTTGGGACTCTGCACAGAAAGTGTTTGCAGACTTCTGAATCCACACACAGGTTTAACTCTGGAAGTTGAGTGTACACATTGACAACCGTTCTGTTAGATAGCTGCGTTTTGGATTTAGAAGCAGATATTTCCCTGTGCTTACTGCTGTTTCTTCCATGTGCCGGTATTGGGCTGAAAACGCCTGTTTTGAGACTCTGCACAGAAAGTGTTTGCAGACTGGTGAATCCACACGCGGGTTTAACTCTGGAAGTTGAGTGCACACATTGACAACCGCTCTGTTAGATAGCTGCGTTTTGGATTTAGAAGCAGATATTTCCCTGTGCTTACTGCTGATTCTTCCATATGCCGGTATTGGGCTGAAAACGCCTGTTTTGGGACTCTGCACAGAAAGAGTTTGCAGACTGCTGAATCCACACACGGGTTTAACTCTGGAAGTTGAGTGCACACATTGACAACCGTTCTGTTAGATAGCTGCGTTTTGGATTTAGAAGCAGATATTTCCCTGTGCTTACTGCTCTTTCTTCCATATGCCAGTATTGGGCTGAAAATGCCTGTTTTGACACTCTGCACAGAAAGTGTTTGCAGAATGGTGAATCCAGACACGGGTTTAAATCTGGAAGGTGAGTGCACACATTGACAACCGTTCTGTTACATAACTGCGTTTTGGATTTAGAAGCAGATATTTCCCTGTGCTTACTGCGGTTTCTTCCATATGCCGGTATTGGGCTGAAAATGCCTGTTTTGAGACTCTGCACAGAAAGCGTTTGCAGAATGGTGAATCCACACACGGGTTTAACTCTGGAAGTTGAGTGAACACATTGACAACCGTTCTGTTAGATAGCTGCGTTTTGGATTTAGAAGCAGATATTTCCCGGTGCTTACTGCTGTTTCTTCCAAATGCCGGTATTGGACTGAAAACGCCTGTTTTGACACTCTGCACAGAAAGTGTTTGCAGACTGCTGAAACCACACACGGGTTTAAATCTGGAAGGTGAGTGCACACATTGACAACCCTTCTGTTAGATAGCTGCGTTTTGGAATTAGAAGCAGATATTTCCCTGTGCTTTGTGCTGTTTCTTCCATATGCCGGTATTGGGCTGAAAACGCCTGTTTTGGGACTCTGCACAGAAAGTGTTTGCAGACTTCTGAATCCACACACAGGTTTAACTCTGGAAGTTGAGTGCACACATTGACAACAGTTCTGTTAGATAGCTGCGTTTTGGATTTAGAAGCAGATATTTCCCTGTGCTTACTGCTGTTTCTTCCATATGCCGGTATTGGGCTGAAAACGCCTGTTTTGAGACTCTGCAAAGAAAGTGTTTGCAGACTGGTGAATGCACACGCGGGTTTAACTCTGGAAGTTGAGTGCACACATTGACAACCGTTCTGTTAGATAGCTGCGTTTTGGATTTAGAAGCAGATATTTCCCTGTGCTTACTGCTGATTCTTCCATATGCCGGTATTGGGCTGAAAACGCCTGTTTTGGGACTCTGCACAGAAAGTGTTTGCAGAGTGCTGAATCCACACACGGGTTTAACTCTGGAAGTTGAGTGCACAAATAGACAACCGTTCTGTTAGATAGCTGCGTTTTGGATTTAGAAGCAGATATTTCCCTGTGCTTACTGCTGTTTCTTCCATATGCCAGTATTGGGCTGAAAATGCCTGTTTTGAGACTCTGCACAGAAAGTGTTTGCAGAAAGGTGAATCCACACACGGGTTTAAATCTGGAAGGTGAGTGCACACATTGACAACCCTTCTGTTAGATAGCTGCGTTTTGGATTTAGAAGCAGATATTTCCCTGTGCTTAGTGCTGTTTCTTCCATATGCCGGTATTGGGCTGAAAACGCCTGTTTTGGCACTCTGCACAGAAGGGTTTGCAGACTGCTGAATCCACACACAGGTTTAACTCTGGAAGTTGAGTGCACACATTGACAACCGTTCTGTTAGATACCTTCGTTTTGGATTTAGAAGCAGATATTTCCCTGTGCTTAGTGCTGTTTCTTCCATATGCCGGTATTGCGCTGAAAACGCCTGTTTTGGGACTCTGCACAGAAAGTGTTTGCAGACTGCTGAATCCACACACGGGTTTAACTCTGGAAGTTGAGAGCACACATTGACAACCGCTCTGTTAGATAGATGCTTTTTGGATTTAGAAGTAGATATTTCCCTGTGCTTACTGCTGTTTCTTCCATATGCCGATATTGGGCTGAAAACGCCTGTTTTGGGACTCTGCACAGAAAGTGTTTGCAGACTGCTGAATCCACACACGGGTTGAACTCTGGTAGTTGAGTGCACACATTGACAACCGTTCTGTTAGATAGCTGCGTTTTGGAATAAGAACCAGATATTTCCCTGTGCTTACTGCTGTTTCTTCCATATGCCGGTATTGGGTGAAAACGCCCGTTTTGAGACTCTGCCCAGAAAGGGTTTGCAGACTGCTGAATCTGCACACTGGTTTAACTCTGGAAGTTGAATGCACACATTGACAACCGTTCTGTTAGAAAGCTGCCTTTTGGATTTAGAAGCAGATATTTCCCTGTGCTGACCGCTGTTTCTTCCATATGCCGGTATTGGGCTGTAAACGACTGTTTTCGGACTCTGCACAGAAAGTGTTTACAGAGTGCTGAATCCACAAACGGGTTTAACTCTGGAAGTTGAGTGCACACATTGACAACCGTTCTGTTAGATTGCTCCGTTTTGGATTTAGAACCAGATATTTCCCTGTGCTTACTGCTCTTTCTTCCATATGCCGGTATTGGACTGAAAACGCCTGTTTTGACACTCTGCACAGAAAGTGTTTGCAGACTGCTGAATCCACACACGGGTTTAACTCTGGAAGTTCAGTGCACACATTGACAACCGTTCTGTTAGATAGCTGCGTTTTGGATTTAGAAGCAGATATTTCCCTGTGCTTACTGCTGTTTCTTCCATATGCCGGTATTGGGCTGAAATCGCCTGTTTTGAGACTCTGCACAGAAAGTGTTTGCAGACTGCTGAATCCATACACGGGTTTAACTCTGGAAGTTGAGTGCACACATTGACAACCGTTCTGTTAGAAAGCTGCGTTTTGGATTTGGAAGCAGATATTTCCCTGTGCTGACTGCTGTTTCTTCCAAATGCCGGTATTGGGCTGTAAACGCCTGTTTTGGGACTCTGCACAGAAAGTGTTTGCAGACTGCTGAATCCACACACGGGTTTAACTCTGGAATTTGAGTGCACACATTGACAACCGTTCTGTTAGATAGCTGCGTTTTGGATTTAGAAGCAGGTATTTCCCTGTGCTTACTGCTGTTTCTTCCATATGCCGGTATTTTTCTGAAAACGCCTGTTTTGAGACTCTGCACAGAAAGTGTTTGCAGACTGCTGAATCCACACACGGGTTTAACTCTGGAAGTTGAGTGCACACATTGACAACCGTTCTGTTAGATAGCTGCGTTTTGGATTTAGAAGCAGATATTTCCCTGCGCTTACTGCTCTTTCTTCCATATGCCGGTATTGGGGTGAAAACGCCTGTTTTGGGACTCTGCACAGAATGTGTTTGCAGACTGCTGAATCCACACACGGGTTTAACTCCGGAAGTTGAGTGAACACATTGACAACGGTTCAGTTAGATATCTGCGTTTTGGATTTAGAAGCAGATATTTCCCTGTGCTTACTGCGGTTTCTTCCATATGCCGGTATTGGGCTGAAAATGCCTGTTTTGAGACTCTGCACAGAAAGCGTTTGCAGAATGGTGAATCCACACAAGGGTTTACCTCTTGAAGTTGAGTGAACACATTGACAAACGTTCTGTTAGGTAGCTGCGGTTTGGATTTAGAAGCAGATATTTCCCTGTGCTTACTGCTGTTTCTTCCATATGCCGGTATTGGACTGAAAACGCCTGTTTTGACACTCTGCACAGAAAGTGTTTGCAGACTGCTGAATCCAAACACGGGTTTAAATCTGGAAGGTGAGTGCACACATTGACAACCCTTCTGTTAGATAGCTGCGTTTTGGAATTAGAAGCAGATATTTCCCTGTGCTTAGTGCTGTTTCTTCCATATGCTGGTATTGGGCTGAAAACGCCTGTTTTGGGACTCTGCACAGAAAGTGTTTGCGGACTGCTGAATCCACACACGGGTTTAACTCTGGAAGTTGAGTGCACACATTGACAACCGTTCTGTTAGATAGCTGCGTTTTGGATTTAGAAGCAGATATTTCCCTGTGCTTACGGCTGTTTCTTCCATATGCCGGTAATGGGCTGAAAACGCCTGTTTTGGGACTCTGCAGAGAAAGTGTTTGCAGACTGCTGAATGCACACACGGGTTTAACTCTGGAAGTTGAGTGCACACATTGACAACCGTTCTGTTAGATAGCTGCGTTTTGGATTTAGAAGCAGATATTTCCCTGTGCTTACTGCTGTTTCTTCCATATGCCGGTAATGGGCTGAAAACACCTGTTTTGGGACTCTGCAGGGAAAGTGTTGCAGACTGCTGAATCCACACACGGGTTTAACTCTGGAAGTTGAGTGCACACATTGACAACCGTTCTGTTAGATAGCTGCGTTTTGGATTTAGAAGCAGATATTTCCCTGTGCTTACGGCTGTTTCTTCCATATGCCGGTAATGGGCTGAAAACGCCTGTTTTGGGACTCTGCAGAGAAAGTGTTTGCAGACTGCTGAATCCACACACGGGTTTAACTCTGGAAGTTGAGTGCACACATTGACAACCATTCTGTTAGATAGCTGCGGTTTGGATTTAGAAGCAGATATTTCCCTGTGCTTACTGCTGTTTCTTCCATATGCCGGTAATGGGCTGAAAACGCCTGTTTTGGGACTCTGCAGAGAAAGTGTTTGCAGACTGCTGAATTCACACACGGGTTTAGCTCTGGAAGTTGAGTGCACACATTGACAACCGTTCTGTTAGATAGCTGCGTTTTGGATTTAGAAGCAGATATTTCCCTGTGCTTACTGCTGTTTCTTCCATATGCCGGTAATGGGCTGAAAACACCTGTTTTGGGACACTGCAGAGAAAGTGTTTGCACACTGCTGAATCCACACACGGGTTTAACTCTGGAAGTTGAGTGCACACATTGACAACCGTTCTGTTAGATAGCTGCGTTTTGGATTTAGAAGCAGATATTTCCCTGTGCTTACTGCTGTTTCTTCCATATGCCGGTAATGGGCTGAAAACGCCTGTTTTGGGACTCTGCAGAGAAAGTGTTTGCAGACTGCTGAATCCACACACGGGTTTAACTCTGGAAGTTGAGTGCACACATTGACAACCGTTCTGTTAGATAGCTGCGTTTTGGATTTAGAAGCAGATATTTCCCTGTGCTTACTGCTGTTTCTTCCATATGCCGGTAATGGGATGCAAACGCCTGTTTTGGGACTCTGCAGAGAAAGTGTTTGCAGACTGCTGAATCCACACACGGGTTTAACTCTGGAAGTTGAGTGCACACATTGACAACCATTCTGTTAGATAGCTGCGTTTTGGATTTAGAATCAGATATTTCCCTGTGCTTACTGCTGTTTCTTCCATATGCCGGTAATGGGCTGAAAACGCCTGTTTTGGGACTCTGCAGAGAATGTGTTTGCAGACTGCTGAATCCACACACGGGTTTAACTCTGGAAGTTGAGTGCACACATTGACAACCGTTCTCTTAGATAGCTGCGTTTTGGATTTAGAAGCAGATATTTCCCTGTGCTTACTGCTGTTTCTTCCATATGCCGGTAATGGGCTGAAAACGCCTGTTTTCGGACTCTGCAGAGAAATTGTTTGCACGCTGCTGAATCCACACACGGGTTTAACTCTGGAAGTTGAGTGCACACGTTGACAACCGTTCTGTTAGATAGCTGCGTTTTGGATTTAGAAGCAGATATTTCCCTGTGCTTACTGCTGTTTCTTCCATATGCTGGTAATGGGCTGAAAACGCCTGTTTTGGGACTCTGCACAGAAAGTGTTTGCAGACTGCTGAATCCACACACGGGTTTAACTCTGGAAGTTGAGTGCACACATTGACAACCGTTCTGTTAGATAGCTGCGTTTTGGATTTAGAAGCAGATATTTCCCTGTGCTTACTGCTGTTTCTTCCATAAGCCGGTATTGGGCTGAAAACGCCTGTTTTTGGACTCTGCAGAGAAAGTGTTGCAGACTGCTGAATCCACACACGGGTTTAACTCTGGAAGTTGAGTGCACACATTGACAACCGTTCTGTTAGATAGCTGCGTTTTGGATTTAGAAGCAGATATTTCCCTGTACTTACTGCTGTTTATTCCATATGCCGGTAATGGGCTGAAAACGCCTGTTTTGGGACTCTGCAGAGAAAGTGTTTGCAGACTGCTGAATCCACACACTGGTTTAACTCTGGAAGTTGAGTGCACACATTGACAACCGTTCTGTTAGATAGCTGCATTTTGGATTTAGAAGCTGATATTTCCCTGTGCTTACTGCTGTTTCTTCCATATGCCGGTAATGGGCTGAAAACGCCTGTTTTGGGACTCTGCAGAGAAAGTGTTGCAGACTGCTGAATCCAAACACGGGTTTAACTCTGGAAGTTGAGTGCACACATTGACAACCGTTCTGTTAGATAGCTGCGTTTTGGATTTAGAAGCAGATATTTCCCTGTGCTTACTGCTGTTTCTTCCATATGCCGGTAATGGGCTGAAAACGCCTGTTTTTGGACTCTGCAGAGAAAGTGTTTGCAGACTGCTGAATCCACACACGGGTTTAACTCTGGAAATTGAGTGCACACATTGACAACCGTTCTGTTAGACAGCTGCGTTTTGGATTTATAAGCAGATATTTCCCTGTGCTTACTGCTGTTTCTTCCATATGCCGGTAATGGGCTGAAAACGCCTGTTTTGGGACTCTGCAGAGAAAGTGTTTGCAGACTGCTGAATCCACACACAGGTTTAACTCTGGAAGTTAAGTGCACACATTGACAACCGTTCTGTTAGATAGCGGCGCTTTGGATTTAGAAGCAGATATTTCCCTGTGCTTATTGCTGTTTCTTCCATATGCCGGTAATGGGCTGAAAACGCCTGTTTTGGGACTCTGCAGAGAAAGTGTTGCAGACTGCTGAATCCACACACGGTGTTAACTCTGGAAGTTGAGTGCACACATTGACACCCGTTCTGTTAGATAGCTGCGTTTTGGATTTATAAGCAGATATTTCCCTGTGCTTACTGCTGTTTCTTCCATAAGCCGGTAATGGGCTGAAAACGCCTGTTTTTGGACTCTGCAGAGAAAGTGTTGCAGACTGCTTAATCCACACACGGGTTTAACTCTGGAAGTTGAGTGCACACATTGACAACCGTTCTGTTAGATAGCTGCGTTTTGGATATAGAATCAGATATTTCCCTGTACTTACTGCTGTTTATTCCATATGCCGGTAATGGGCTGAAAACGCCTGTTTTGGGACTCTGCAGAGAAAGTGTTTGCAGACTGCTGAATCCACACACGGGTTTAACTCTGGAAGTTGAGTGCACACATTGACAACCGTTCTGTTAGATAGCTGCATTTTGGATTTAGAAGCTGATATTTCCCTGTGCTTACTGCTGTTTCTTCCATATGCCGGTAATGGGCTGAAAACGCCTGTTTTGGGACTCTGCAGAGAAAGTGTTTGCAGACTGCTGAATCCACACACGGGTTTAACTCTGGAAGTTGAGTGCACACATTGACAACCGTTCTGTTAGATAGCTGCGTTTTGGATTTAGAAGCAGATATTTCCCTGTGCTTACTGCTGTTTCTTCCATATGCCGGTAATGGGCTGAAAACACCTGTTTTGGGACTCTGCAGGGAAAGTGTTGCAGACTGCTGAATCCACACACGGGTTTAACTCTGGAAGTTGAGTGCACACATTGACAACCGTTCTGTTAGATAGCTGCGTTTTGGATTTAGAAGCAGATATTTCCCTGTGCTTACGGCTGTTTCTTCCATATGCCGGTAATGGGCTGAAAACGCCTGTTTTGGGACTCTGCAGAGAAAGTGTTTGCAGACTGCTGAATCCACACACGGGTTTAACTCTGGAAGTTGAGTGCACACATTGACAACCATTCTGTTAGATAGCTGCGGTTTGGATTTAGAAGCAGATATTTCCCTGTGCTTACTGCTGTTTCTTCCATATGCCGGTAATGGGCTGAAAACGCCTGTTTTGGGACTCTGCAGAGAAAGTGTTTGCAGACTGCTGAATTCACACACGGGTTTAACTCTGGAAGTTGAGTGCACACATTGACAACCGTTCTGTTAGATAGCTGCGTTTTGGATTTAGAAGCAGATATTTCCCTGTGCTTACTGCTGTTTCTTCCATAAGCCGGTATTGGGCTGAAAACGCCTGTTTTTGGACTCTGCAGAGAAAGTGTTGCAGACTGCTGAATCCACACACGGGTTTAACTCTGGAAGTTGAGTGCACACATTGACAACCGTTCTGTTAGATAGCTGCGTTTTGGATTTAGAAGCAGATATTTCCCTGTGCTTACTGCTGTTTCTTCCATATGCCGGTAATGGGCTGAAAACGCCTGTTTTGGGACTCTGCAGAGAAAGTGTTTGCAGACTGCTGAATCCACACACAGGTTTAACTCTGGAAGTTAAGTGCACACATTGACAACCGTTCTGTTAGATAGCGGCGGTTTGGATTTAGAAGCAGATATTTCCCTGTGCTTATTGCTGTTTCTTCCATATGCCGGTAATGGGCTGAAAACGCCTGTTTTGGGACTCTGCAGAGAAAGTGTTGCAGACTGCTGAATCCACACATGGGTTTAACTCTGGAAATTGAGTGCACACATTGACAACCGTTCTGTTAGATAGCTGCGTTTTGGATTTAGAATCAGATATTTCCCTGTGCTTACTGCTATTTCTTCCATATGCCGGTAATGGGCTGAAAACGCCTGTTTTGGGACTCTGCAGAGAAAGTGTTTGCAGACTGCTGAATCCACACACGGGTTTAACTCTGGAAGTTGAGTGCACACATTGACAACCGTTCTGTTAGATAGCAGCGTTTTGGATTTAGAAGCAGATATTTCCCTGTGCTTACTGCTGTTTCTTCCATATGCCGGTAATGGGATGAAAACTCCTGTTTTGGGACTCTGCAGAGAAAGTGTTGCAGACTGCTGAATCCAGACACGGTTTTAACTCTGGAAATTGAGTGCACACATTGACAACCGTTCTGTTAGATAGCTGCGTTTTGGATTTAGAAGCAGATAATTCCCTGTGCTTACTGCTGTTTCTTCCATATGCCGGTAATGGGCTGAAAACGCCTGTTTTGGGACTCTGCACAGAAAGTGTTGCAGACTGCTGAATCCACACACGGGTTTAACTCTGGAAGTTGAGTGCACACATTGACAACCGTTCTGTTAGATAGCTTCGTTTTGGATTTAGAAGCAGATATTTCCCTGTGCTTACTGCTGTTTCTTCCATATGCCGGTAATGGGCTGAAAACGCCTGTTTTGGGACTCTGCAGAGAAAGTGTTAGCAGACTACTGAATCCACACACGGGTTTAACTCTGGAACTTGAGTGCACACATTGACAACCGTTCTGTTAGATAGCTGCGTTTTGGATTTAGAAGCAGATATTTCCCTGTGCTTACTGCTGTTTCTTCCATATGACGGTAACGGGCTGAAAACGCCTGTATTGGGACTCTGCACAAAAAGTGTTTGCAGACTGCTGAATCCACACGGGTTTAACTCTGGAAGTTGAGTGCACACATTGACAACCGTTCGGTTAGATAGCTGCGTTTTGGATTTAGAAGCAGATATTTCCCTGTGCTTACTGCTGTTTCTTCCATATGCCGGTAATGGGCTGAAAACGCCTGTTTGGAACTCTGCAGAGAAAGTGTTTGCAGACTGCTGAATCCACACACGGGTTTAACTCTGGAAGTTGAGTGCACACATTGACAACCGTTCTGTTAGATAGCTGCGTTTTGGATTTAGAAGCAGATATTTCCCTGTGCTTACTGCTGTTTCTTCCATATGCCGGTATTGGGCTGAAAACACCTGTTTTGGGACTCTGCAGAGAAAGTGTTGCAGACTGCTGAATCCACACACGGGTTTAACTCTGGAAGTTGAGTGCACACATTGACAACCGTTCTGTTAGATAGCTGCGTTTTGAATTTAGAAGCAGATATTTCCCTGTGCTTACCGCTGTTTCTTCCATATGCCGGTAATGGGCTGAAAACGCCTGTTTTGGGACTCTGCAGAGAAAGTGTTTGCAGACTGCTGAATCCACACACGGGTTTAACTCTGGAAGTTGAGTGCACACATTGACAACCATTCTGTTAGATAGGTGCGTTTTGGATTTAGAATCAGATATTTCCCTGTGCTTACTGCTGTTTCTTCCATATGCCGGTAATGGGCTGAAAACGCCAGTTTTGGGACTCTGCACAGAAAGTGTTTGCAGACTGCTGAATCCACACCCGGGTTTAACTCTGGAAGTTGAGTGCACACATTGACAACCGTTCTGTTAGATAGCTGCGTTTTGGATTTAGAAGCAGATATTTCCCTGTGCTTACTGCTGTTTCTTCCATATGCCGGTAATGGGCTGAAAACGCCTGTTTTGGGACTCTGCAGAGAAAGTGTTTGCAGACTGCTGAATCCACACACGGGTTTAACTCTGGAAGTTGAGTGCACACATTGAGAACCGTTCTGTTAGATAGCTGCGTTTTGGATTTAGAAGCCGATATTTCCCTGTGCTTACTGCTGTTTCTTCCATATGCCGGTAATGGGCTGAAAACGCCTGTTTTGGGACTCTGCAGAGAAAGTGTTGCAGACTGCTGAATCCACACACGGGTTTAACTCTGGAAGTTGAGTGCACACATTGACAACCGTTCTGTTAGATAGCTGCGTTTTGGATTTAGAAGCAGATGTTTCCCTGTGCTTACTGCTGTTTCTTCCATATGCCGGTAATGGGCTGAAAACGCCTGTTTTGGAACTCTGCAGAGAAAGTGTTTGCAGACTGTTGAATCCACACACGGGTTTAACTCTGGAAGTTGAGTGCACACATTGACAACCGTTCTGTTAGATAGCTGCGTTTTGGATTTAGAAGCAGATATTTCCCTGTGCTTACTGCTGTTTCTTCCATATGCCGGTAATGGGCTGAAAACGCCTGTTTTGGGACTCTGCAGAGAAAGTGTTTGCAGACTGCTGAATCCACTCACAGGTTTAACTCTGGAATTTAAGTGCACACATTGACAACCGTTCTGTTAGATAGCTGCGTTTTGGATTTAGAAGCAGATATTTCCCTGTGCTTACTGCTGTTTCTTCCATATGCCGGTAATGGGCTGAAAACGCCTGCTTTGGTACTCAGCAGAGAAAGTGATGCAGACTGCTGAATCCACACACGGGTTTAACTCTGGAAATTGAGTGCACACACTGACAACCGTTCTGTTAGATACCTGCGTTTTGGATTTAGAAGCAGATATTTCCCTGTGCTTACTGCTGTTTCTTCCATATGCCGGTAATGGGCTGAAAACGCCTGTTTTCGGACTCTGCAGAGAAAGTGTTTGCAGACTGCTGAATCCACACACGGGTTTAACTCTGGAAGTTGAGTGCACACATTGACAACCGTTCTGTTAGATAGCTGCGTTTTGGATTTAGAAGCAGATATTTCCCTGTGCTTACTGCTGTTTCTTCCATATGCCGGTAATGGGCTGAAAACGCCTGTTTTGGGACTCTGCAGAGAAAGTGTTGCAGATTGCTGAATCCACACACGGGTTTAACTCTGGAAGTTGAGTGCACACATTGACAACCGTTCTGTTAGAAAGCTGCGTTTTGGATTTAGAAGCAGATATTTCCCTGTGCTTACTGCTGTTTCTTCCATATGCCGGTAATGGGCTGAAAACGCCTGTTTTGGGACTCTGCAGAGAAAGTGTTTGCAGACTGCTGAATCCACACACGGGTTTAACTCTGGAAGTTGAGTGCACACATTGACAACCGTTCTGTTAGATAGCTGCGTTTTGGATTTAGAAGCAGATATTTCCCTGTGCTTACGGCTGTTTCTTCCATATGCCGGTATTGGGCTGAAAATGCCTGTTTTGGGACTCTGCAGAGAAAGTGTTTGCACACTGCTGAATCCACACACGGGTTTAACTCTGGAAGTTGAGTGCACACATTGACAACCGTTCTGTTAGATAGCTGCGTTTTGGATTTAGAAGCAGATATTTCCCTGTGCTTACTGCTGTTTCTTCCATATGCCGGTAATGGGCTGAAAACGCCTGTTTTGGGACTCTGCAGAGAAAGTGTTTGCAGACTGCTGAATCCACACACGGGTTTAACTCTGGAAGTTGAGTGCACACATTGACAACCGTTCTGTTAGATAGCTGAGTTTTGGATTTAGAATCAGATATTTCCCTGTGCTTACAGCTGTTTCTTCCATATGCCGGTAATGGGCTGAAAACGCCTGTTTTGGGACTCTGCAGAGAAGTGTTTGCAGACTGTTGAATCCACACACGGGTTTTACTCTGGAAGTTGAGTGCACACATTGACAACCATTCTGTTAGATAGCTGCGTTTTGGATTTAGAATCAGATATTTCCCTGTGCTTACTGCTGTTTCTTCCATATGCCGGTAATGGGCTGAAAACGCCTGTTTTGGGACTCTGCAGAGAATGTGTTTGCAGACTGCTGAATCCACACACGGGTTTAACTCTGGAAGTTGAGTGCACACATTGACAACCGTTCTGTTAGATAGCTGCGTTTTGGATTTAGAAGCAGATATTTCCCTGTGCTTACTGCTGTTTCTTCAATATGCCGGTAATGGGCTGAAAACGCCTGTTTTGGGACTCTGCACAGAAAGTGTTTGCAGACTGCTGAATCCACACACGGGTTTAACTCAGGAAGTTGAGTGCACACATTGACAACCGTTCTGTTAGATAGCTGCGTTTTGGATTTAGAATCAGATATTTCCCTGTGCTTACTGCTGTTTCTTCCATATGCCGGTAATGGGCTGAAAACGCCTGTTTTGGGACTCTACAGAGAAAGTGTTTGCAGACTGCTGAATCCACACACGGGTTTAACTCTGGAAGTTGAGAGCACACATTGACAACCGTTCTGTTAGATAGCTGCGTTTTGGATTTAGAAGCAGATATTTCCCTGTGCTTACTGCTGTTTCTTCCATATGCCGGTAATGGGCTGAAAACGCCTGTTTTGGGACTCTGCAGAGAAAGTGTTGCATACTGCTGAATCCACACACGGGTTTAACTCTGGAAATTCAGTGCACACCTTGACAACCGTTCTGTTAGATAGCTGCGTTTTGGATTTAGAAGCAGATATTTACCTGTGCTTACTGCTGTTTCTTCCATATGCCGGTAATGGGCTGAAAACGCCTGTTTTGGTTCTCTGCAGAGAAAGTGTTTGCAGACTGCTGAATCCACACACGGGTTTAACTCTGGAAGCTGAGTGCACACATTGACAACCGTTCTGTTAGATAGCTGCGTTTTGGATTTAGAAGCAGATATTTCCCTGTGCTTACGGCTGTTTCTTCCATATGCCGGTAATGGGCTGAAAACGCCTGTTTTGGGACTCTGCAGAGAATGTGTTTGCAGACTGCTGAATCCACACACTGCTTTAACTCTGGAAGCTGAGTGCACACATTGACAACCGTTCTGTTAGATAGCTGCGTTTTGGATTTAGAATCAGATATTTCCCTGTGCTTACGGCTGTTTCTTCCATATGCCGGTAATGGGCTGAAAATGCCTGTTTTGAGACTCTGCACAGAAAGTGTTTGCAGAATGGTGAATCCACACACGGGTTTAACTAAGGAAGTTGAGTGCACACACTGACAACCGTTCTGTTAGATAGCTGCGTTTTGGATTTAGAACCAGATATTTCCCTGTGCTTACTGCTCTTTCTTCCATATGCCGGTATTGGACTGAAAAGGCCTGTTTTGACACTCTGCACAGAAAGTGTTTGCAGACTGCTGAATCCACACACGGGTTTAACTGTGTAAGTTGAGTGCACACATTGACAACCGTTCTGTTAGATAGCTGCGTTTTGGATTTAGAAGCAGATATTTCCCTGTGCTTACTGCTGTTTCTTCCATATGCCGGTATTGGGCTGAAATCGCCTGTTTTGAGACTCTGCACAGAAAGTGTTTGCAGACTGCTGAATCCATACACGGGTTTAACTCTGGAAGTTGAGTGCACACATTGACAACCGTTCTGTTAGAAAGCTGCGTTTTGGATTTAGAAGCAGATATTTCCCTGTGCTTACTGCTGTTTCTTCCATATGCCGGTATTTTTCTGAAAACGCCTGTTTTGAGACTCTGCACAGAAAGTGTTTGCAGACTGCTGAATCCACACACGGGTTTAACTCTGGAAGTTGAGTGCACACATTGACAACCGTTCTGTTAGATAGCTGCGTTTTGGATTTAGAAGCAGATATTTCCCTGCGCTTACTGCTCTTTCTTCCATATGCCGGTATTGGGCTGAAAACGCCTGTTTTGGGACTCTGCACAGAATGTGTTTGCAGACTGCTGAATCCACACACGGGTTTAACTCCGGAATTTGAGTGAACACATTGACAACTGTTCAGTTAGATATCTGGGTTTTGGATTTAGAAGCAGATATTTCCCTGTGCTTACTGCGGTTTCTTCCATATGCCGGTATTGGGCTGAAAATGCCTGTTTTGAGACTCTGCACAGAAAGCGTTTGCAGAATGGTGAATCCACACACGGGTTTACCTCTTGAAGTTGAGTGAACACATTGACAAACGTTCTGTTAGGTAGCTGCGGTTTGGATTTAGAAGCAGATATTTCCCTGTGCTTACTGCTGTTTCTTCCATATGCCGGTATTGGACTGAAATCACCTGTTTTGACACTCTGCACAGAAAGAGTTTGCAGACTGCTGAATCCAAACTCGGGTTTAAATCAGGAAGGTGAGTGCACACATTGACAACCCTTCTGTTAGATAGCTGCGTTTTGGAATTAGAAGCAGATATTTCCCTGTGCTTATTGCTGTTTCTTCCATATGCCGGTATTGGGCTGAAAACGCCTGTTTTGGGACTCTGCACAGAAAGTGTTTGCAGACTGCTGAATCCACACACGGGTTTAACTCTGAAAGTTGACTGCACACATTGACAACCGTTCTGTTAGATAGCTGCGTTTTGGATTTAGAAGCAGATATTTCCCTGTGCTTACTGCTGTTTCTTCCATATGCCGGTATTGGGCTGAAAACGCCTGTTTTGGGACTCTGCACAGAAAGTGTTTGCAGAGTGCTGAGTCCACACACGGGTTTAACTCTGGAAGTTGAGTGCACACATAGACAACCGTTCTGTTAGATAGCTGCGTTTTGGATTTAGAAGCAGATATTTCCCTGTGCTTACTGCTGTTTCTTCCATATGCCAGTATTGGGCTGAAAATGCCTGTTTTGAGACTCTGCACAGAAAGTGTTTGCAGAAAGGTGAATCCACACACGGGTTTAAATCTGGAAGGTGAGTGCACACATTGACAACCCTTCTGTTAGATAGCTGCGTTTTGGATTTAGAAGCAGATATTTCCCTGTGCTTAGTGCTGTTTCTTCCATATGCCGGTATTGGGCTGAAAACGTCTGTTTTGGCACTCTGCACAGAAGTGTTTGCAGACTGCTGAATCCACACACAGGTTTAACTCTGGAAGTTGAGTGCACACATTGACAACCGTTCTGTTAGATACCTTCGTTTTGGATTTAGAAGCAGATATTTCCCTGTGCTTAGTGCTGTTTCTTCCTTATGCCGGTATTGGGCTGAAAACGCCTGTTTTGGGACTCTGCAGAGAAAGTGTTTGCAGACTGCTGAATCCACACACGGGTTTAACTCTGGAAGTTGAGTGCACACATTGACAACCGCTCTGTTAGATAGATGCGTTTTGGATTTAGAAGCAGATATTTCCCTGTGCTTACTGCAGTTTCTTCCATATGCCGGTATTGGGCTGAAAACGCCTGTTTTGGGACTCTGCACAGAAAGTGTTTGCAGACTGCTGAATCCACACACGGGTTTAACTCTTGAAGTTGAGTGCACACACTGACAACCGTTCTGTTAGATAGCTGTGTTTTGGATTTAGAAGCAGATATTTCCCTGTGCTTACTGCTGTTTCTTCCATATGCCAGTATTGGGCTGAAAATGCCTGTTTTGAGACTCTGCACAGAAAGTGTTTGCAGAATGGTGAATCCACACACGGGTTTAACTAAGGAAGTTGAGTGCACACACTGACAACCGTTCTGTTAGATAGCTGCGTTTTGGATTTAGAACCAGATATTTCCCTGTGCTTACTGCTCTTTCTTCCATATGCCGGTATTGGACTGAAAACGCCTGTTTTGACACTCTGCACAGAAAGTGTTTGCAGACTGCTGAATCCCCACACGGGTTTAACTCTGTAAGCTGAGTGCACACATTGACAACCGTTCTGTTAGATAGCTGCGTTTTGGATTTAGAAGCAGATATTTCCCTGTGCTTACTGCTGTTTCTTCCATATGCCGGTATTGGGCTGAAATCGCCTGTTTTGAGACTCTGCACAGAAAGTGTTTGCAGGCTGCTGAATCCATACACGGGTTTAACTCTGGAAGTTGAGTGCACACATTGACAACCGTTCTGTTAGAAAGCTGCGTTTTGGATTTAGAAGCAGATATTTCCCTGTGCTGACTGCTGTTTCTTCCAAATGCCGGTATTGGGCTGTAAACGCCTGTTTTGGGACTCTGCACAGAAAGTGTTTGCAGACTGCTGAATCCACACACGGGTTTAACTCTGGAATTTGAGTGCACAGATTGACAACCGTTCTGTTAGATAGCTGCGTTTTGGATTTAGAAGCAGATATTTCCCTGTGCTTACTGCTGTTTCTTCCATATGCCGGTATTTTTCTGAAAACGCCTGTTTTGAGACTCTGCACAGAAAGTGTTTGCAGACTGCTGAATCCACACACGGGTTTAACTCTGGAAGTTGAGTGCACACATTGACAACCGTTCTGATAGATAGCTGCGTTTTGGATTTAGAAGCAGATATTTCCCTGCGCTTACTGCTCTTTCTTCCATATGCCGGTATTGGGCTGAAAACGCCTGTTTTGGGACTCTGCACAGAATGTGTTTGCAGACTGCTGAATCCACACACGGGTTTAACTCCGGAAGTTGAGTGAACACATTGACAACGGTTCAGTTAGATATCTGCGTTTTGGATTTAGAAGCAGATATTTCCCTGTGCTTATTGCTGTTTCTTCCATATGCCGGTATTGGGCTGAAAACGCCTGTTTTGGGACTCTGCACAGAAAGTGTTTGCAGACTGCTGAATCCACACACGGGTTTAACTCTGAAAGTTGACTGCACACATTGACAACCGTTCTGTTAGATAGCTGCGTTTTGGATTTAGAAGCAGATATTTCCCTGTGCTTACTGCTGTTTCTTCCATATGCCGGTATTGGGCTGAAAACGCCTGTTTTGGGACTCTGCACAGAAAGTGTTTGCAGAGTGCTGAGTCCACACACGGGTTTAACTCTGGAAGTTGAGTGCACACATAGACAACCGTTCTGTTAGATAGCTGCGTTTTGGATTTAGAAGCAGATATTTCCCTGTGCTTACTGCTGTTTCTTCCATATGCCAGTATTGGGCTGAAAATGCCTGTTTTGAGACTCTGCACAGAAAGTGTTTGCAGAAAGGTGAATCCACACACGGGTTTAAATCTGGAAGGTGAGTGCACACATTGACAACCCTTCTGTTAGATAGCTGCGTTTTGGATTTAGAAGCAGATATTTCCCTGTGCTTAGTGCTGTTTCTTCCATATGCCGGTATTGGGCTGAAAACGCCTGATTTGGCACTCTGCACAGAAGTGTTTGCAGACTGCTGAATCCACACACAGGTTTAACTCTGGAAGTTGAGTGCACACATTGACAACCGTTCTGTTAGATAGCTTCGTTTTGGATTTAGAAGCAGATATTTCCCTGTGCTTAGTGCTGTTTCTTCCTTATGCCGGTATTGGGCTGAAAACGCCTGTTTTGGGACTCTGCAGAGAAAGTGTTTGCAGACTGCTGAATCCACACACGGGTTTAACTCTGGAAGTTGAGTGCACACATTGAAAATCGCTCTGTTAGATAGATGCGTTTTGGATTTAGAAGCAGATATTTCCCTGTGCTTACTGCAGTTTCTTCCATATGCCGGTATTGGGCTGAAAACGCCTGTTTTGGGACTCTGCACAGAAAGTGTTTGCAGACTGCTGAATCCACACACGGGTTTAACTCTTGAAGTTGAGTGCACACACTGACAACCGTTCTGTTAGATAGCTGTGTTTTGGATTTAGAAGCAGATATTTCCCTGTGCTTACTGCTGTTTCTTCCATATGCCAGTATTGGGCTGAAAATGCCTGTTTTGAGACTCTGCACAGAAAGTGTTTGCAGAATAGTGAATCCACACACGGGTTTAACTAAGGAAGTTGAGTGCACACACTGACAACCGTTCTGTTAGATAGCTGCGTTTTGGATTTAGAACCAGATATTTCCCTGTGCTTACTGCTCTTTCTTCCATATGCCGGTATTGGACTGAAAACGCCTGTTTTGACACTCTGCACAGAAAGTGTTTGCAGACTGCTGAATCCCCACACGGGTTTAACTCTGTAAGTTGAGTGCACACATTGACAACCGTTCTGTTAGATAGCTGCGTTTTGGATTTAGAAGCAGATATTTCCCTGTGCTTACTGCTGTTTCTTCCATATGCCGGTATTGGGCTGAAATCGCCTGTTTTGAGACTCTGCACAGAAAGTGTTTGCAGGCTGCTGAATCCATACACGGGTTTAACTCTGGAAGTTGAGTGCACACATTGACAACCGTTCTGTTAGAAAGCTGCGTTTTGGATTTAGAAGCAGATATTTCCCTGTGCTGACTGCTGTTTCTTCCAAATGCCGGTATTGGGCTGTAAACGCCTGTTTTGGGACTCTGCACAGAAAGTGTTTGCAGACTGCTGAATCCACACACGGGTTTAACTCTGGAATTTGAGTGCACAGATTGACAACCGTTCTGTTAGATAGCTGCGTTTTGGATTTAGAAGCAGATATTTCCCTGTGCTTACTGCTGTTTCTTCCATATGCCGGTATTTTTCTGAAAACGCCTGTTTTGAGACTCTGCACAGAAAGTGTTTGCAGACTGCTGAATCCACACACGGGTTTAACTCTGGAAGTTGAGTGCACACATTGACAACCGTTCTGATAGATAGCTGCGTTTTGGATTTAGAAGCAGATATTTCCCTGCGCTTACTGCTCTTTCTTCCATATGCCGGTATTGGGCTGAAAACGCCTGTTTTGGGACTCTGCACAGAATGTGTTTGCAGACTGCTGAATCCACACACGGGTTTAACTCCGGAAGTTGAGTGAACACATTGACAACGGTTCAGTTAGATATCTGCGTTTTGGATTTAGAAGCAGATATTTCCCTGTGCTTACTGCGGTTTCTTCCATATGCCGGTATTGGGCTGAAAATGCCTGTTTTGAGACTCTGCACAGAAAGCGTTTGCAGAATGGTGAATCCACACACGGGTTTACCTCTTGAAGTTGAGTGAACACATTGACAAACGTTCTGTTAGGTAGCTGCGGTTTGGATTTAGAAGCAGATATTTCCCTGTGCTTACTGCTGTTTCTTCCATATGCCGGTATTGGACTGAAATCGCCTGTTTTGACACTCTGCACAGAAAGTGTTTGCAGACTGCTGAATCCAAACTCGGGTTTAAATCAGGAAGGTGAGTGCACACATTGACAACCCTTCTGTTAGATAGCTGCGTTTTGGAATTAGAAGCAGATATTTCCCTGTGCTTATTGCTGTTTCTTCTATATGCCGGTATTGGGCTGAAATCGCCTGTTTTGACACTCTGCACAGAAAGTGTTTGCAGACTGCTGAATCCACACACGGGTTTAAATCTGGAAGGTGAGTGCACACATTGACAACCCTTCTGTTAGATAGCTGCGTTTTGGAATTAGAAGCAGATATTTCCCTGTGCTTTGTGCTGTTTCTTCCATATGCCGGTATTGGGCTGAAAACGCCTGTTTTGGGACTCTGCACAGAAAGTGTTTGCAGACTGCTGAATCCACACACGGGTTTAACTCTGGAAGTTGAGTGCACACATTGACAACCGCTCTGTTAGATAGATGCATTTTGGATTTAGAAGCAGATATTTCCCTGTGCTTACTGCAGTTTCTTCCATATGCCGGTAATGGGCTGAAAACGCCTGTTTTGGGACTCTGCACAGAAAGTGTTTGCAGACTGCTGAATCCACACACGGGTTTAACTCTTGAAGTTGAGTGCACACATTGACAACCGTTCTGTTAAATAGCTGCGTTTCGGATTTAGAACCAGATATTTCCCTGTGCTTACTGCTGTTTTTTCCATATGCCGGTATTGGGTGAAAACGCCCGTTTTTGAGACTCTGCGCAGAAAGTGTTTGCAGACTGCTGAATCCACACACTGGTTTAACTCTGGAAGTTGAGTGCACACATTGACAACCGTTCTGTTAGAAAGCTGCGTTTTGGATTTAGAAGCAGATATTTCCCTGTGCTGACCGCTGTTTCTTCCATATGCCGTTATTGGGCTGAAAACGCCTGTTTTGGGACTCTGCACAGAAAGTGTTTGCAGACTGCTGAATCCAAAGACGGGATTAACTCTGGAAGTTGAGTGCACACATTGACAACTGTTCTGTTAGATTGCTGCGTTTTGGATTTAGAAGCAGATATTTCCCTGTGCTTACTGCTGTTTCTTCCATATGCCGATATTCGGCTGAAAACGCCTGTTTTGGGACTCTGCACAGAAAGTGTTTGCAGACTGCTGAATCCACACACGGGTTTAACTCTGGAAGTTGAGTGCACACATTGACAACCGTTCTGTTAGATAGCTGCGTTTTGGATTTAGAAGCAGATATTTCCCTGTGCTTACTGCTGTTTCTTTCATATGCCGGTATTGGGCTGAAAACACCCGTTTTGAGACTCTGCACAGAAAGTGTTTGCAGACTGCTGAATCCACACACGGGTTTAACTCTGGAAGTTGAGTGAAAATATTGACAACCGTTCTGTTACAAAGCTGGGTTTTGGATTTAGAAGCAGATATTTCCCTGTGCTTACTGCTGTTTCTTCCATAGGCCGGTATTGGGTTGTAAATGCCTGTTTTGGGACTCTGCACAGAAAGTGTTTGCAGACTGCTGAATCCACACACGGGTTTAACTCCGGAAGTTGAGTGATCACATTGACAACCGTTCTGTTAGATAGTTGCGTTTTGGATTTAGAAGCAGATATTTCCCTGTGCTTACTGCGGTTTCTTCCATATGCCGGTATTGGGCTGAAAATGCCTGTTTTGAGACTCTGCACAGAAAGCGTTTGCAGAATGGTGAATCCACACACGGGTTTAACTCTGGAAGTTGAGTGAACACATTGACAACCGTTCTGTTAGATAGCTGCGTTTTGGATTTAGAAGCAGATATTTCCCTGGGCTTACTGCTGTTTCTTCCATATGCCGGTATTGGACTGAAATCGCCTGTTTTGACACTCTGCACAGAAAGTGTTTGCAGACTGCGGAATCCAAACACGGGTTTAAATCTGGAAGGTGAGTGCACACATTGACAATCCTTCTGTTAGATAGCTGCGTTTTGGAATTAGAAGCAGATATTTCCCTGTGCTTAGTGCTGTTTCTTCCATATGCCGGTATTGGGCTGAAAACGCCTGTTTTGGGACTCTGCACAGAAAGTGTTTGCAGACTGCTGAATCCACACACAGGTTTAACTCTGGAAGTTGAGTGCACACATTGACAACCGTTCTGTTAGATAACTGCGTTTTGGATTTAGAAGCAGATATTTCCCAGTGCTTACTGCTGTTTCTTCCATATGCCGGTATTGGGCTGAAAATGCCTGTTTTGAGACTCTGCACAGAAAGCGTTTGCAGAATGGTGAATCCACACACGGGTTTAACTCTGGAAGTTGAGTGAACACATTGACAACCGTTCTGTTAGATAGCTGCGTTTTGGATTTAGAAGCAGATATTTCCCTGTGCTTACTGCTGTTTCTTCCAAATGCCGGTATTGGACTGAAAACGCCTGTTTTGAAACTCTGCACAGAAAGTGTTTGCAGACTGCTGAAACCACACACGGGTTTAAATCTGGAAGGTGAGTGCACACATTGACAACCCTTCTGTTAGATAGCTGCGTTTTGGAATTAGAAGCAGATATTTCCCTGTGCTTTGTGCTGTTTCTTCCATATGCCGGTATTGGGCTGAAAACGCCTGTTTTGGGACTCTGCACAGAAAGTGTTTGCAGACTTCTGAATCCACACACAGGTTTAACTCTGGAAGTTGAGTGCACACATTGACAACAGTTCTGTTAGATAGCTGCGTTTTGGATTTAGAAGCAGATATTTCCCTGTGCTTACTGCTGTTTCTTCCATATGCCGGTATTGGGCTGAAAACGCCTGTTTTGAGACTCTGCAAGAAAGTGTTTGCAGACTGGTGAATGCACACGCGGGTTTAACTCTGGAAGTTGAGTGCACACATTGACAACCGTTCTGTTAGATAGCTGCGTTTTGGATTTAGAAGCAGATATTTCCCTGTGCTTACTGCTGATTCTTCCATATGCCGGTATTGGGCTGAAAACGCCTGTTTTGGGACTCTGCACAGAAAGTGTTTGCAGAGTGCTGAATCCACACACGGGTTTAACTCTGGAAGTTGAGTGCACACATAGACAACCGTTCTGTTAGATAGCTGCGTTTTGTATTTAGAAGCAGATATTTCCCTGTGCTTACTGCTGTTTCTTCCATATGCCAGTATTGGGCTGAAAATGCCTGTTTTGAGACTCTGCACAGAAAGTGTTTGCAGAAAGGTGAATCCACACACGGGTTTAAATCTGGAAGGTGAGTGCACACATTGACAACCCTTCTGTTAGATAGCTGCGTTTTGGATTTAGAAGCAGATATTTCCCTGTGCTTATTGCTGTTTCTTCCATATGCCGGTATTGGGCTGAAAATGCCTGTTTTGGCACTCTGCACAGAAGTGTTTGCAGACTGCTGAATCCACACACAGGTTTAACTCTGGAAGTTGAGTGCACACATTGACAACCGTTCTGTTAGATACCTTCGTTTTGGATTTAGAAGCAGATATTTCCCTGTGCTTAGTACTGTTTCTTCCATATGCCGGTATTGCGCTGAAAACGCCTGTTTTGGGACTCTGCACAGAAAGTGTTTGCAGACTGCTGAATCCACACACGGGTTTAACTCTGGAAGTTGAGTGCACACATTGACAACCGCTCTGTTAGATAGATGCGTTTTGGATTTAGAAGCAGATATTTCCCTGTGCTTACTGCTGTTTCTTCAATATGCCGATATTGGGCTGAAAACGCCTGTTTTGGGACTCTGCACAGAAAGTGTTTGCAGATTGCTGAATCCACACACGGGTTGAACTCTGGTAGTTGAGTGCACACATTGACAACCGTTCTGTTAGATAGCTGCGTTTTGGAATAAGAACCAGATATTTCCCTGTGCTTACTGCTGTTTCTTCCATATGCCGGTATTGGGTGAAAACGCCCGTTTTGAGACTCTGCCCAGAAAGGGTTTGCAGACTGCTGAATCTGCACACTGGTTTAACTCTGGAAGTTGAATGCACACATTGACAACCGTTCTGTTAGAAAGCTGCCTTTTGGATTTAGAAGCAGATATTTCCCTGTGCTGACCGCTGTTTCTTCCATATGCCGGTATTGGGCTGTAAACGACTGTTTTCGGACTCTGCACAGAAAGTGTTTACAGAGTGCTGAATCCACAAACGGGTTTAACTCTGGAAGATGAGTGCACACATTGACAACCGTTCTGTTAGATAGCTCCGTTTTGGATTTAGAACCAGATATTTCCCTGTGCTTACTGCTCTTTCTTCCATATGCCGGTACTGGACTGAAAACGCCTGTTTTGACACTCTGCACAGAAAGTGTTTGCAGACTGCTGAATCCACACACGGGTTTAACTCTGGAAGTTGAGTGCACACATTGACAACCATTCTGTTAGATAGCTGCGTTTTGGATTTAGAAGCAGATATTTCCCTGTGCTTACTGCTGTTTCTTCCATATGCCGGTATTGGGCTGAAATCGCCTGTTTTGAGACTCTGCACAGAAAGTGTTTGCAGACTGCTGAATCCATACACGGGTTTAACTCTGGAAGTTGAGTGCACACATTGACAACCGTTCTGTTAGAAAGCTGCGTTTTGGATTTAGAAGCAGATATTTCCCTGTGCTGACTGCTGTTTCTTCCAAATGCCGGTATTGGGCTGTAAACGCCTGTTTTGGGACTCTGCACAGAAAGTGTTTGCAGACTGCTGAATCCACACACGGGTTTAACTCTGGAAGTTGAGTGCACACATTGACAACCGTTCTGTTAGATAGCTGCGTTTTGGATTTAGAAGCAGATATTTCCCTGTGCTTACTGCTGTTTCTTCCATATGCCGGTATTTTTCTGAAAACGCCTGTTTTGAGACTCTGCACAGAAAGTGTTTGCAGACTGCTGAATCCACACACGGGTTTAACTCTGGAAGTTGAGTGCACACATTGACAACCGTTCTGTTAGATAGCTGCGTTTTGGATTTAGAAGCAGATATTTCCCTGCGCTTACTGCTCTTTCTTCCATATGCCGGTATTGGGCTGAAAACGCCTGTTTTGGGACTCTGCACAGAATGTGTTTGCAGACTGCTGAATCCACACACGGGTTTAACTCCGGAAGTTGAGTGAACACATTGACAACGGTTCAGTTAGATATCTGCGTTTTGGATTTAGAAGCAGATATTTCCCTGTGCTTACTGCGGTTTCTTCCATATGCCGGTATTGGGCTGAAAATGCCTGTTTTGAGACTCTGCACAGAAAGCGTTTGCAGAATGGTGAATCCACACACGGGTTTACCTCTTGAAGTTGAGTGAACACATTGACAAACGTTCTGTTAGGTAGCTGCGGTTTGGATTTAGAAGCAGATATTTCCCTGTGCTTACTGCTGTTTCTTCCATATGCCGGTATTGGACTGAAATCGCCTGTTTTGACACTCTGCACAGAAAGTGTTTGCAGACTGCTGAATCCAAACTCGGGTTTAAATCAGGAAGGTGAGTGCACACATTGACAACCCTTCTGTTAGATAGCTGCGTTTTGGAATTAGAAGCAGATATTTCCCTGTGCTTATTGCTGTTTCTTCTATATGCCGGTATTGGGCTGAAATCGCCTGTTTTGACACTCTGCACAGAAAGTGTTTGCAGACTGCTGAATCCACACACGGGTTTAAATCTGGAAGGTGAGTGCACACATTGACAACCCTTCTGTTAGATAGCTGCGTTTTGGAATTAGAAGCAGATATTTCCCTGTGCTTTGTGCTGTTTCTTCCATATGCCGGTATTGGGCTGAAAACGCCTGTTTTGGGACTCTGCACAGAAAGTGTTTGCAGACTGCTGAATCCACACACGGGTTTAACTCTGGAAGTTGAGTGCACACATTGACAACCGCTCTGTTAGATAGATGCGTTTTGGATTTAGAAGCAGATATTTCCCTGTGCTTACTGCAGTTTCTTCCATATGCCGGTAATGGGCTGAAAATGCCTGTTTTGGGACTCTGCACAGAAAGTGTTTGCAGACTGCTGAATCCACACACGGGTTTAACTCTTGAAGTTGAGTGCACACATTGACAACCGTTCTGTTAGATAGCTGTGTTTTGGATTTAGAAGCAGATATTTCCCTGTGCTTGCTGCTGTTTCTTCCTTATGCCAGTATTGGGCTGAAAATGCCTGTTTTGAGACTCTGCACAGAAAGTGTTTGCAGAATGGTGAATCCACACACGGGTTTAACTAAGGAAGTTGAGTGCACACACTGACAACCGTTCTGTTAAATAGCTGCGTTTTGGATTTAGAACCAGATATTTCCCTGTGCTTACTGCTGTTTTTTCCATATGCCGGTATTGGGTGAAAACGCCCGTTTTGAGACTCTGCGCAGAAAGTGTTTGCAGACTGCTGAATCCACACACTGGTTTAACTCTGGAAGTTGAGTGCACACATTGACAACAGTTCTGTTAGAAAGCTGCGTTTTGGATTTAGAAGCAGATATTTCCCTGTGCTTACTGCTGTTTCTTCCATATGCCGATATTCGGCTGAAAACGCCTGTTTTGGGACTCTGCACAGAAAGTGTTTGCAGACTGCTGAATCCACACACGGGTTTAACTCTGGAAGTTGAGTGCACACATTGACAACCGTTCTGTTAGATAGCTGCGTTTTGTATTTAGAAGCAGATATTTCCCTGTGCTTACTGCTGTTTCTTCCATATGCCGGTAATGGGCTGAAAACACCCGTTTTGAGACTCTGCACAGAAAGTGTTTGCAGACTGCTGAATCCACACACGGGTTTAACTCTGGAAGTTGAGTGAAAATATTGACAACCGTTCTGTTACAAAGCTGGGTTTTGGATTTAGAAGCAGATATTTCCCTGTGCTGACTGCTGTTTCTTCCATAGGCCGGTATTGGGTTGTAAATGCCTGTTTTGGGACTCTGCACAGAAAGTGTTTGCAGACTGCTGAATCCACACACGGGTTTAACTCCGGAAGTTGAGTGATCACATTGACAACCGTTCTGTTAGATAGTTGCGTTTTGGATTTAGAAGCAGATATTTCCCTGTGCTTACTGCGGTTTCTTCCATATGCCGGTATTGGGCTGAAAATGCCTGTTTTGAGACTCTGCACAGAAAGCGTTTGCAGAATGGTAAATCCACACACGGGTTTAACTCTGGAAGTTGAGTGAACACATTGACAACCGTTCTGTTAGATAGCTGCGTTTTGGATTTAGAAGCAGATATTTCCCTGGGCTTACTGCTGTTTCTTCCATATGCCGGTATTGGACTGAAATCGCCTGTTTTGACACTCTGCACAGAAAGTGTTTGCAGACTGCGGAATCCAAACACGGGTTTAAATCTGGAAGGTGAGTGCACACATTGACAATCCTTCTGTTAGATAGCTGCGTTTTGGAATTAGAAGCAGATATTTCCCTGTGCTTAGTGCTGTTTCTTCCATATGCCGGTATTGGGCTGAAAACGCCTGTTTTGGGACTCTGCACAGAAAGTGTTTGCAGACTGCTGAATCCACACACAGGTTTAACTCTGGAAGTTGAGTGCACACATTGACAACCGTTCTGTTAGATAACTGCGTTTTGGATTTAGAAGCAGATATTTCCCAGTGCTTACTGCTGTTTCTTCCATATGCCGGTATTGGGCTGAAAATGCCTGTTTTGAGACTCTGCACAGAAAGCGTTTGCAGAATGGTGAATCCACACACGGGTTTAACTCTGGAAGTTGAGTGAACACATTGACAACCGTTCTGTTAGATAGCTGTGTTTTGGATTTAGAAGCAGATATTTCCCTGGGCTTACTGCTGTTTCTTCCATATGCCGGTATTGGACTGAAAACGCCTGTTTTGACACTCTGCACAGAAAGTGTTTGCAGACTGCTGAATCCACACACGGGTTTAAATCTGGAAGGTGAGTGCACACATTGACAACCCTTCTGTTAGATAGCTGCGTTTTGGAATTAGAAGCAGATATTTCCCTGTGCTTTGTGCTGTTTCTTCCATATGCCGGTATTGGGCTGAAAACGCCTGCTTTGGGACTCTGCACAGAAAGTGTTTGCAGACTTCTGAATCCACACAGGTTTAACTCTGGAAGTTGAGTGTACACATTGACAACCGTTCTGTTAGATAGCTGCGTTTTGGATTTAGAAGCAGATATTTCCCTGTGCTTACTGCTGTTTCTTCCATGTGCCGGTATTGGGCTGAAAACGCCTGTTTTGAGACTCTGCACAGAAAGTGTTTGCAGACTGGTGAATCCACACGCGGGTTTAACTCTGGAAGTTGAGTGCACACATTGACAACCGCTCTGTTAGATAGCTGCGTTTTGGATTTAAAAGCAGATATTTCCCTGTGCTTACTGCTGATTCTTCCATATGCCGGTATTGGGCTGAAAACGCCTGTTTTGGGACTCTGCACAGAAAGAGTTTGCAGACTGCTGAATCCACACACGGGTTTAACTCTGGAAGTTGAGTGCACACATTGACAACCGTTCTGTTAGATAGCTGCGTTTTGGATTTAGAAGCAGATATTTCCCTGTGCTTACTGCTCTTTCTTCCATATGCCAGTATTGGGCTGAAAATGCCTGTTTTGAGACTCTGCACAGAAAGTGTTTGCAGAATGGTGAATCCAGACACGGGTTTAAATCTGGAAGGTGAGTGCACACATTGACAACCGTTCTGTTACATAACTGCGTTTTGGATTTAGAAGCAGATATTTCCCTGTGCTTACTGCGGTTTCTTCCATATGCCGGTATTGGGCTGAAAATGCCTGTTTTGAGACTCTGCACAGAAAGCGTTTGCAGAATCGTGAATCCACACACGGGTTTAACTCTGGAAGTTGAGTGAACACATTGACAACCGTTCTGTTAGATAGCTGCGTTTTGGATTTAGAAGCAGATATTTCCCTGTGCTTACTGCTGTTTCTTCCAAATGCCGGTATTGGACTGAAAACGCCTGTTTTGACACTCTGCACAGAAAGTGTTTGCAGACTGCTGAAACCACACACGGGTTTAAATCTGGAAGGTGAGTGCACACATTGACAACCCTTCTGTTAGATAGCTGCGTTTTGGAATTAGAAGCAGATATTTCCCTGTGCTTTGTGCTGTTTCTTCCATATGCCGGTATTGGGCTGAAAACGCCTGCTTTGGGACTCTGCACAGAAAGTGTTTGCAGACTTCTGAATCCACACACAGGTTTAACTCTGGAAGTTGAGTGCACACATTGACAACAGTTCTGTTAGATAGCTGCGTTTTGGATTTAGAAGCAGATATTTCCCTGTGCTTACTGCTGTTTCTTCCATATGCCGGTATTGGGCTGAAAACGCCTGTTTTGAGACTCTGCAAAGAAAGTGTTTGCAGACTGGTGAATGCACACGCGGGTTTAACTCTGGAAGTTGAGTGCACGCATTGACAACCGTTCTGTTAGATAGCTGCGTTTTGGATTTAGAAGCAGATATTTCCCTGTGCTTACTGCTGATTCTTCCATATGCCGGTATTGGGCTGAAAACGCCTGTTTTGGGACTCTGCACAGAAAGTGTTTGCAGAGTGCTGAATCCACACACGGGTTTAACTCTGGAAGTTGAGTGCACACATAGACAACCGTTCTGTTAGATAGCTGCGTTTTGGATTTAGAAGCAGATATTTCCCTGTGCTTACTGCTGTTTCTTCCATATGCCAGTATTGGGCTGAAAATGCCTGTTTTGAGACTCTGCACAGAAAGTGTTTGCAGAAAGGTGAATCCACACACGTGTTTAAATCTGGAAGGTGAGTGCACACATTGACAACCCTTCTGTTAGATAGCTGCGTTTTGGATTTAGAAGCAGATATTTCCCTGTGCTTAGTGCTGTTTCTTCCATGTGCCGGTATTGGGCTGAAAACGCCTGTTTTGGCACTCTGCACAGAAGTGTTTGCAGACTGCTGAATCCACACACAGGTTTAACTCTGGAAGTTGAGTGCACACATTGACAACCGTTCTGTTAGATACCTTCGTTTTGGATTTAGAAGCAGATATTTCCCTGTGCTTAGTGCTGTTTCTTCCATATGCCGGTATTGCGCTGAAAACGCCTGTTTTGGGACTCTGCACAGAAAGTGTTTGCAGACTGCTGAATCCACACACGGGTTTAACTCTGGAAGTTGAGTGCACACATTGACAACCGTTCTGTTAGAAAGCTGCGTTTTGGATTTAGAAGCAGATATTTCCCTGTGCTGACTGCTGTTTCTTCCAAATGCCGGTATTGGGCTGTAAACGCCTGTTTTGGGACTCTGCACAGAAAGTGTTTGCAGACTGCTGAATCCACACACGGGTTTAACTCTGGAATTTGAGTGCACACATTGACAACCGTTCTGTTAGATAGCTGCGTTTTGGATTTAGAAGCAGATATTTCCCTGTGCTTACTGCTGTTTCTTCCATATGCCGGTATTTTTCTGAAAACGCCTGTTTTGAGACTCTGCACAGAAAGTGTTTGCAGACTGCTGAATCCACACACGGGTTTAACTCTGGAAGTTGAGTGCACACATTGACAACCGTTCTGTTAGATAGCTGCGTTTTGGATTTAGAAGCAGATATTTCCCTGTGCTTACTGCTCTTTCTTCCATATGCCGGTATTGGGCTGAAAACGCCTGTTTTGGGACTCTGCACAGAATGTGTTTGCAGACTGCTGAATCCACACACGGGTTTAACTCCAGAAGTTGAGTGCACACATTGACAACCGTTCTGTTAGATATCTGCGTTTTGGATTTAGAAGCAGATATTTCCCTGTGCTTACTGCGGTTTCTTCCATATGCCGGTATTGGGCTGAAAATGCCTGTTTTGAGACTCTGCACAGAAAGCGTTTGCAGAATGGTGAATCCACACACGGGTTTACCTCTTGAAGTTGAGTGAACACATTGACAAACGTTCTGTTAGGTAGCTGCGGTTTGGATTTAGAAGCAGATATTTCCCTGTGCTTACTGCTGTTTCTTCCATATGCCGGTATTGGACTGAAATCGCCTGTTTTGACACTCTGCACAGAAAGTGTTTGCAGACTGCTGAATCCAAACTCGGGTTTAAATCAGGAAGGTGAGTGCACACATTGACAACCCTTCTGTTAGATAGCTACGTTTTGGAACTAGAAGCAGATATTTCCCTGTGCTTATTGCTGTTTCTTCTATATGCCGGTATTGGGCTGAAATCGCCTGTTTTGACACTCTGCACAGAAAGTGTTTGCAGACTGCTGAATCCACACACGGGTTTAAATCTGGAAGGTGAGTGCACACATTGACAACCCTTCTGTTAGATAGCTGCGTTTTGGAATTAGAAGCAGATATTTCACTGTGCTTTGTGCTGTTTCTTCCATATGCCGGTATTGGGCTGAAAACGCCTGTTTTGGGACTCTGCACAGAAAGTGTTTGCAGACTGCTGAATCCACACACGGGTTTAACTCTTGAAGTTGAGTGCACACATTGACAACCGTTCTGTTAGATAGCTGTGTTTTGGATTTAGAAGCAGATATTTCCCTGTGCTTACTGCTGTTTCTTCCATATGCCAATATTGGGCTGAAAATGCCTGTTTTGAGACTCTGCACAGAAAGTGTTTGCAGAATGGTGAATCCACACACGGGTTTAACTAAGGAAGTTGAGTGCACACACTGACAACCGCTCTGTTAGATAGCTGCGTTTTGGATTTAGAACCAGATATTTCCCTGTGCTTAGTGCTGTTTCTTCCATATGCCGGTATTGGGCTGAAAACGCCTGTTTTCGCACTCTGCACAGAAGTGTTTGCAGACTGCTGAATCCACACACATGTTTAACTCTGGAAGTTGAGTGCACACATTGACAACCGTTCTGTTAGATAGCTTCGTTTTGGATTTAGAAGCAGATATTTCCCTGTGCTTAGTGCTGTTTCTTCCATATGCCGGTATTGGGCTGAAAAGGCCTGTTTTGGGACTCTGCACAGAAAGTGTTTGCAGACTGCTGAATCCACACACGGGTTTAACTCTGGAAGTTGAGTGCACACATTGACAACCGCTCTGTTAGATAGATGCGTTTTGGATTTAGAAGCAGATATTTCCCTGTGCTTACTGCTGTTTCTTCCATATGCCGATATTGGGCTGAAAACGCATGCTTTGGGACTCTGCACAGAAAGTGTTTGCAGACTGCTGAATCCACACACGGGTTTAACTCTGGTAGTTGAGTGCACACATTGAAAACCGTTCTGTTAGATAGCTGCGTTTTGGATTAAGAACCAGATATTTCCCTCTGCTTACTGCTGTTTCTTCCATATGCCGGTATTGGGTGAAAACGCCCGTTTTGAGACTCTGCCCAGAAAGGGTTTGCAGACTGCTGAATCTGCACACTGGTTTGACTCTGGAAGTTGAATGCACACATTGACAACCGTTCTGTTAGAAAGCTGCCTTTTGGATTTAGAAGCAGATATTTCCCTGTGCTGACCGCTGTTTCTTCCATATGCCGGTATTGGGCTGTAAACGACTGTTTTCGGACTCTGCACAGAAAGTGTTTACAGAGTGCTGAATCCACAAGCGGGTTTAACTCTGGAAGTTGAGTGCACACATTGACAACCGTTCTGTTAGATAGCTGCGTTTTGGATTTAGAAGCAGATATTTCCCTGTGCTTACTGCTCTTTCTTCTATATTCCGGTATTGGGCTGAAAACGCCTGTTTTGGGATTCTGCACAGAATGTGTTTGCAGACTGCTGAATCCACACACGGGTTTAACTCTGGAAGTTGAGTGAACACATTGACAACCGTTCAGTTAGATATCTGCGTTTTGGATTTAGAAGCAGATATTTCCCTGTGCTTAGTGCTGTTTCTTCCATATGCCGGAATTGGGGTGAAAACGCCTGTTTTGGGACTCTGCAGAGAAAGTGTTTGCAGACTGCTGAATCCACACACGGGTTTAACTCTGGAAGTTGAGTGCACACATTGACAACCGCTCTGTTAGATAGATGCGTTTTGGATTTAGAAGCAGATATTTCCCTGTGCTTACTGCAGTTTCTTCCATATGCCGGTATTGGGCTGAAAACGCCTGTTTTGGGACTCTGCACAGAAAGTGTTTGCAGACTGCTGAATCCACTCACGGGTTTAACTCTTGAAGTTGAGTGCACACATTGACAACCGTTCTGTTAGATAGCTGTGTTTTGGATTTAGAAGCAGATATTTCCCTGTGCTTACTGCTGTTTCTTCCATATGCCAGTATTGGGCTGAAAATGCCTGTTTTGAGACTCTGCACAGAAAGTGTTTGCAGAATGGTGAATCCACACACGGGTTTAACTAAGGAAGTTGAGTGCACACACTGACAACCGTTCTGTTAAATAGCTGCGTTTTGGATTTAGAACCAGATATTTCCCTGTGCTTACTGCTGTTTTTTCCATATGCCGGTATTTGGTGAAAACGCCCGTTTTGAGACTCTGCGCAGAAAGTGTTTGCAGACTGCTGAATCCACACACTGGTTTAACTCTGGAAGTTGAGTGCACACATTGACAACCGTTCTGTTAGAAAGCTGCGTTTTGGATTTAGAAGCAGATATTTCCCTGTGCTGACCGCTGTTTCTTCCATATGCCGGTATTGGGCTGAAAACGCCTGTTTTGGGACTCTGCACAGAAAGTGTTTGCAGACTGCTGAATCCAAAGACGGGATTAACTCTGGAAGTTGAGTGCACACATTGACAACTGTTCTGTTAGATTGCTGCGTTTTGGATTTAGAAGCAGATATTTCCCTGTGCTTACTGCTGTTTCTTCCATATGCCGATATTCGGCTGAAAACTCCTGTTTTGGGACTCTGCACAGAAAGTGTTTGCAGACTGCTGAATCCACACACGGGTTTAACTCTGGAAGTTGAGTGCACACATTGACAACCGTTCTGTTAGATAGCTGCGTTTTGGATTTAGAAGCAGATATTTCCCTGTGCTTACTGCTGTTTCTTCCATATGCCGGTATTGGGCTGAAAACACCCGTTTTGAGACTCTGCACAGAAAGTGTTTGCAGACTGCTGAATCCACACACGGGTTTAACTCTGGAAGTTGAGTGAAAATATTGACAACCGTTCTGTTACAAAGCTGGGTTTTGGATTTAGAAGCAGATATTTCCCTGTGCTGACTGCTGTTTCTTCCATAGGCCGGTATTGGGTTGTAAATGCCTGTTTTGGGACTCTGCACAGAAAGTGTTTGCAGACTGCTGAATCCACACACGGGTTTAACTCCGGAAGTTGAGTGATCACATTGACAACCGTTCTGTTACATAGTTGCGTTTTGGATTTAGAAGCAGATATTTCCCTGTGCTTACTGCGGTTTCTTCCATATGCCGGTATTGGGCTGAAAATGCCTGTTTTGAGACTCTGCACAGAAAGCGTTTGCAGAATGGTGAATCCACACACGGGTTTAACTCTGGAAGTTGAGTGAACACATTGACAACCGTTCTGTTAGATAGCTGCGTTTTGGATTTAGAAGCAGATATTTCCCTGGGCTTACTGCTGTTTCTTCCATATGCCGGTATTGGACTGAAATCGCCTGTTTTGACACTCTGCACAGAAAGTGTTTGCAGACTGCGGAATCCAAACACGGGTTTAAATCTGGAAGGTGAGTGCACACATTGACAATCCTTCTGTTAGATAGCTGCGTTTTGGAATTAGAAGCAGATATTTCCCTGTGCTTAGTGCTGTTTCTTCCATATGCCGGTATTGGGCTGAAAACGCCTGTTTTGGGACTCTGCACAGAAAGTGTTTGCAGACTGCTGAATCCACACACAGGTTTAACTCTGGAAGTTGAGTGCACACATTGACAACCGTTCTGTTAGATAACTGCGTTTTGGATTTAGAAGCAGATATTTCCCAGTGCTTACTGCTGTTTCTTCCATATGCCGGTATTGGGCTGAAAATGCCTGTTTTGAGACTCTGCACAGAAAGCGTTTGCAGAATGGTGAATCCACACACGAGTTTAACTCTGGAAGTTGAGTGAACACATTGACAACCGTTCTGTTAGATAGCTGTGTTTTGGATTTAGAAGCAGATATTTCCCTGTGCTTACTGCTGTTTCTTCCATATGCCGGTATTGGACTAAAAACGCCTGTTTTGACACTCTGCACAGAAAGTGTTTGCAGACTGCTGAATCCACACACGGGTTTAAATCTGGAAGGTGAGTGCACACATTGACAACCCTTCTGTTAGATAGCTGCGTTTTGGAATTAGAAGCAGATATTTCCCTGTGCTTTGTGCTGTTTCTTCCATATGCCGGTATTGGGCTGAAAACGCCTGTTTTGGGACTCTGCACAGAAAGTGTTTGCAGACTTCTGAATCCACACACAGGTTTAACTCTGGAAGTTGAGTGTACACATTGACAACCGTTCTGTTAGATAGCTGCGTTTTGGATTTAGAAGCAGATATTTCCCTGTGCTTACTGCTGTTTCTTCCATGTGCCGGTATTGGGCTGAAAACGCCTGTTTTGAGACTCTGCACAGAAAGTGTTTGCAGACTGGTGAATCCACACGCGGGTTTAACTCTGGAAGTTGAGTGCACACATTGACAACCGCTCTGTTAGATAGCTGCGTTTTGGATTTAGAAGCAGATATTTCCCTGTGCTTACTGCTGATTCTTCCATATGCCGGTATTGGGCTGAAAACGCCTGTTTTGGGACTCTGCACAGAAAGAGTTTGCAGACTGCTGAATCCACACACGGGTTTAACTCTGGAAGTTGAGTGCACACATTGACAACCGTTCTGTTAAATAGCTGCGTTTTGGATTTAGAAGCAGATATTTCCCTGTGCTTACTGCTGTTTCTTCCATATGCCAGTATTGGGCTGAAAATGCCTGTTTTGAGACTCTGCACAGAAAGTGTTTGCAGAATGGTGAATCCAGACACGGGTTTAAATCTGGAAGGTGAGTGCACACATTGACAACCGTTCTGTTACATAACTGCGTTTTGGATTTAGAAGCAGATATTTCCCTGTGCTTACTGCGGTTTCTTCCATATGCCGGTATTGGGCTGAAAATGCCTGTTTTGAGACTCTGCACAGAAAGCGTTTGCAGAATGGTGAATCCACACACGGGTTTAACTCTGGAAGTTGAGTGAACACATTGACAACCGTTCTGTTAGATAGCTGCGTTTTGGATTTAGAAGCAGATATTTCCCTGTGCTTACTGCTGTTTCTTCCAAATGCCGGTATTGGACTGAAAACGCCTGTTTTGACACTCTGCACAGAAAGTGTTTGCAGACTGCTGAAACCACACACGGGTTTAAATCTGGAAGGTGAGTGCACACATTGACAGCCCTTCTGTTAGATAGCTGCGTTTTGGAATTAGAAGCAGATATTTCCCTGTGCTTTGTGCTGTTTCTTCCATATGCCGGTATTGGGCTGAAAACGCCTGTTTTGGGACTCTGCACAGAAAGTGTTTGCAGACTTCTGAATCCACACACAGGTTTAACTCTGGAAGTTGAGTGCACACATTGACAACCGTTCTGTTAGATAGCTGCGTTTTGGATTTAGAAGCAGATATTTCCCTGTGCTTACTGCTGTTTCTTCCATATGCCAGTATTGGGCTGAAAATGCCTGTTTTGAGACTCTGCACAGAAAGTGTTTGCAGAAAGGTGAATCCACACACGGGTTTAAATCTGGAAGGTGAGTGCACACATTGACAACCCTTCTGTTAGATAGCTGCGTTTTGGATTTAGAAGCAGATATTTCCCTGTGCTTAGTGCTGTTTCTTCCATATGCCGGTATTGGGCTGAAAACGCCTGTTTTGGGACTCTGCACAGAAAGTGTTTGCAGACTGCTGAATCCACACACGGGTTTAACTCTGGAAGTTGAGTGCACACATTGACAACCGCTCTGCTAGATAGATGCGTTTTGGATTTAGAAGCAGATATTTCCCTGTGCTTACTGCTCTTTCTTCCATATGCCGATATTGGGCTGAAAACGCCTGTTTTGGGACTCTGCACAGAAAGTGTTTGCAGACTGCTGAATCCACACACGGGTTGAACTCTGGTAGTTGAGTGCACACATTGACAACCGTTCTGTTAGATAGCTGCGTTTTGGAATAAGAACCAGATATTTCCCTGTGCTTACTGCTGTTTCTTCCATATGCCGGTATTGGGTGAAAACGCCCGTTTTGAGACTCTGCCCAGAAAGGGTTTGCAGACTGCTGAATCTGCACACTGGTTTAACTCTGGAAGTTGAATGCACACATTGACAACCGTTCTGTTAGAAAGCTGCCTTTTGGATTTAGAAGCAGATATTTCCCTGTGCTGACCGCTGTTTCTTCCATATGCCTGTATTGGGCTGTAAACGACTGTTTTCGGACTCTGCACAGAAAGTGTTTACAGAGTGCTGAATCCACAAACGGGTTTAACTCTGGAAGTTGAGTGCACACATTGACAACCGTTCTGTTAGATAGCTGCGTTTTGGATTTAGAAGCAGATATTTCCCTGTGCTTACTGCTGTTTCTTCCATATGCCGGTATTGGGCTGAAAACGCCTGTTTTGAGATTCTGCACAGAATGTGTTTGCAGACTGCTGAATCCACACACGGGTTTAACTCTGGAAGTTGAGTGAACACATTGACAATCGTTCAGTTAGATATCTGCGTTTTGGATTTAGAAGCAGATATTTCCCTGTGCTTACTGCGGTTTCTTCCATATGCCGGTATTGGGCTGAAAATGCCTGTTTTGAGACTCTGCACAGAAAGCGTTTGCAGAATGGTGAATTCACAAACCGGTTTAACTCTGGAAGTTGAGTGAACACATTGACAACCGTTCTGTTAGATAGCTGCGTTTTGGATTTAGAAGCAGATATTTCCCTGTGCTTACTGCTGTTTCTTCCATATGCCGATATTGGACTGAAAACGCCTGTTTTGACACTCTGCACAGAAAGTGTTTGCAGACTGCTGAATCCAAACACGGGTTTAAATCTGGAAGGTGAGTGCACACATTGACAACCCTTCTGTTAGATAGCTGCGTTTTGGAATTAGAAGCAGATATTTCCCTGTGCTTAGTGCTGTTTCTTCCATATGCCGGTATTGGGCTGAAAACGCCTGTTTTGGGACTCTGCACAGAAAGTGTTTGCGGACTGCTGAATCCACACACGGGTTTAACTCTGGAAGTTGAGTGCACACATTGACAACCGTTCTGTTAGATAGCTGCGTTTTGGATTTAGAAGCAGATATTTCCCTGTGCTTACTGCTGTTTCTTCCATATGCCAGTATTGGGCTGAAAATGCCTGTTTTGAGACTCTGCACAGAAAGTGTTTGCAGAATGGTGAATCCACACACGGGTTTAAATATGGAATGTGAGTGCACACATTGACAACCCTTTTGTTAGAAAGCTGCGTTTTGGATTTAGAAGCAGATATTTCCGTGTGCTTACTGCTGTTTCTTCCATATGCCGGTATTGGGCTGAAAACTCCTGTTTTGGGACTCTGCACAGAAAGTGTTTGCAGACTGCTGAATCCACACACGGGTTTAAATCTGGAAGGTGAGTGCACACATTGACAACCCTTCTGTTAGATAGCTGCGTTTTGGAATTAGAAGCAGATATTTCCCTGTGCTTTGTGCTGTTTCTTCCATATGCCGGTATTGGGCTGAAAACGCCTGTTTTGGGACTCTGCACAGAAAGTGTTTGCAGACTTCTGAATCCACACACAGTTTAACTCTGGAAGTTGAGTGTACACATTGACAACCGTTCTGTTAGATAGCTGCGTTTTGGATTTAGAAGCAGATATTTCCCTGTGCTTACTGCTCTTTCTTCCATGTGCCGGTATTGGGCTGAAAACGCCTGTTTTGAGACTCTGCACAGAAAGTGTTTGCAGACTGGTGAATCCACACGCGGGTTTAACTCTGGAAGTTGAGTGCACACATTGACAACCGCTCTGTTAGATAGCTGCGTTTTGGATTTAGAAGCAGATATTTCCCTGTGCTTACTGCTGATTCTTCCATATGCCGGTATTGGGCTGAAAACGCCTGTTTTGGGACTCTGCACAGAAAGAGTTTGCAGACTGCTGAATCCACACACGGGTTTAACTCTGGATGTTGAGTGCACACATTGACAACCGTTCTGTTAGATAGCTGCGTTTTGGATTTAGAAGCAGATATTTCCCTGTGCTTACTGCTGTTTCTTCCATATGCCAGTATTGGGCTGAAAATGCCTGTTTTGAGACTCTGCACAGAAAGTGTTTGCAGAATGGTGAATCCACACACGGGTTTAAATCTGGAAGGTGAGTGCACACATTGACAACCCTTCTTTAGATAGCTGCGTTTTGGATTTAGAAGCAGATATTTCCCTGTGCTTAGTGCTGTTTCTTCCATATGCCGGTATTGGGCTGAAAACGCAAGTTTTGGGACTCTGCACAAAAAGTGTTTGCAGACTGCTGAATCCACACACAGGTTTAACTCTGGAAGTTGAGAGCACACATTGACAACCGTTCTGTTACATAACTGCGTTTTGGATTTAAAAGCAGATATTTCCCTGTGCTTACTGCGGTTTCTTCCATATGCCGGTATTGGGCTGAAAATGCCTGTTTTGAGACTCTGCACAGAAAGCGTTTGCAGAATGGTGAATCCACACACGGGTTTATCTCTGGAAGTTGAGTGAACACATTGACAACCGTTCTGTTAGATAGCTGCGTTTTGGATTTAGAAGCAGATATTTCCCTGTGCTTACTGCTGTTTCTTCCAAATGCCGGTATTGGACTGAAAACGCCTGTTTTGACACTCTGCACAGAAAGTGTTTGCAGACTGCTGAATCCACACACGGGTTTAAATCTGGAAGGTGAGTGCACACATTGACAACCCTTCTGTTAGATAGCTGCGTTTTGGAATTAGAAGCAGATATTTCCCTGTGCTTTGTGCTGTTTCTTCCATATGCCGGTATTGGGCTGAAAACGCCTGTTTTGGGACTCTGCACAGAAAGTGTTTGCAGACTGCTGAATCCACACACAGGTTTAACTCTGGAAGTTGAGTGCACACATTGACAACAGTTCTGTTAGATAGCTGCGTTTTGGATTTAGAAGCAGATATTTCCCTGTGCTTACTGCTGTTTCTTCCATATGCCGGTATTGGGCTGAAAACGCCTGTTTTGAGACTCTGCACAGAAAGTGTTTACAGACTGGTGAATGCACACGCGGGTTTAACTCTGGAAGTTGAGTGCACACATTGACAACCGTTCTGTTAGATAGCTGCGTTTTGGATTTAGAAGCAGATATTTCCCTGTGCTTACTGCTGATTCTTCCATATGCCGGTATTGGGCTGAAAACGCCTGTTTTGGGACTCTGCACAGAAAGTGTTTGCAGACTGCTGAATCCACACACGGGTTTAACTCTGGAAGTTGACTGCACACATTGACAACCGTTCTGTTAGATAGCTGCGTTTTGGATTTAGAAGCAGATATTTCCCTGTGCTTACTGCTGTTTCTTCCATATGCCGGTATTGGGCTGAAAACGCCTGTTTTGGGACTCTGCACAGAAAGTGTTTGCAGAGTGCTGAATCCACACACGGGTTTAACTCTGGAGGTTGAGTGCACACATAGACAACCGTTCTGTTAGATAGCTGCGTTTTGGATTTAGAAGCAGATATTTCCCTGTGCTTACTGCTGTTTCTTCCATATGCCAGTATTGGGCTGAAAATGCCTGTTTTGAGACTCTGCACAGAAAGTGTTTGCAGAAAGGTGAATCCACACACGGGTTTAAATCTGGAAGGTGAGTGCACACATTGACAACCGTTCTGTTAGATAGCTGCGTTTTGGATTTAGAAGCAGATATTTCCCTGTGCTTAGTGCTGTTTCTTCCATATGCCGGTATTGGGCTGAAAACGCCTGTTTTGGTACTCTGCACAGAAGTGTTTGCAGACTGCTGAATCCACACACAGGTTTAACTCTGGAAGTTGAGTGCACACATTGACAACCGTTCTGTTAGATAGCTTCGTTTTGGATTTAGAAGCAGATATTTCCCTGTGCTTAGTGCTGTTTCTTCCATATGCCGGTATTGGGCTGAAAACGCCTGTTTTGGGACTCTGCACAGAAAGTGTTTGCAGACTGCTGAATCCACACACAGGTTTAACTCTGGAAGTTGAGTGCACACATTGACAACCGCTCTGTTAGATAGATGCGTTTTGGATTTAGAAGCAGATATTTCCCTGTGCTTACTGCTGTTTCTTCCATATGCCGATATTGGGCTGAAAACGCCTGCTTTGGGACTCTGCACAGAAAGTGTTCGCAGACTGCTGAATCCACACACGGGTTTAACTCTGGTAGTTGAGTGCACACATTGACAACCGTTCTGTTAGATAGCTGCATTTTGGATTAAGAACCAGATATTTCCCTGTGCTTACTGCTGTTTCTTCCATATGCCGGTATTGGGTGAAAACGCCCGTTTTGAGACTCTGCCCAGAAAGGGTTTGCAGACTGCTGAATCTGCACACTGGTTTAACTCTGGAAGTTGAATGCACACATTGACAACCGTTCTGTTAGAAAGCTGCCTTTTGGATTTAGAAGCAGATATTTCCCTGTGCTGACCGCTGTTTCTTCCATATGCCGGTATTGGGCTGTAATTGACTGTTTTCGGACTCTGCACAGAAAGTGTTTACAGACTGCTGAATCCACAAACGGGTTTAGCTCTGGAAGTTGAGTGCACACATTGACAACCGTTCTGTTAGATAGCTGCGTTTTGGATTTAGAAGCAGATATTTTCCTGTGCTTACTGCTCTTTCTTCCATATGCCGGTATTGGGCTGAAAACGCCTGTTTTGGGATTCTGCACAGAATGTGTTTGCAGACTGCTGAATTCACACACGGGTTTAACTCTGGAAGTTGAGTGAACACATTGACAACCGTTCAGTTAGATATCTGCGTTTTGGATTTAGAAGCAGATATTTCCCTGTGCTTACTGCGGTTTCTTCCATATGCCGGTATTGGGCTGAAAATGCCTGTTTTGAGACTCTGCACAGAAAGCGTTTGCAGAATGGTGAATCCACACACGGGTTTAACTCTGGAAGTTGAGTGAACACATTGACAACCGTTCTGTTAGATAGCTGCGTTTTGGATTTAGAAGCAGATATTTCCCTGTGCTTACTGCTGTTTCTTCCATATGCCGGTATAGGACTGAAAACGCCTGTTTTGACACTCTGCACAGAAAGTGTTTGCAGACTGCTGAATCCAAACACGGGTTTAAATCTGGAAGGTGAGTGCACACATTGACAACCCTTCTGTTAGATAGCTGAGTTTTGGAATTAGAAGCAGATATTTCCCTGTGCTTAGTGCTGTTTCTTCCATATGCTGGTATTGGGGTGAAAACGCCTGTTTTGGGACTCTGCACAGAAAGTGTTTGCGGACTGCTGAATCCACACACGGGTTTAACTCTGGAAGTTGAGTGCACACATTGACAACCGTTCTGTTAGATAGCTGCGTTTTGGATTTAGAAGCAGATATTTCCCTGTGCTTACGGCTGTTTCTTCCATATGCCGGTAATGGGCTGAAAACGCCTGTTTTGGGACTCTGCAGAGAAAGTGTTTGCAGACTGCTGAATGCACACACGGGTTTAACTCTGGAAGTTGAGTGCACACATTGACAACCGTTCTGTTAGATAGCTGCGTTTTGGATTTAGAAGCAGATATTTCCCTGTGCTTACTGCTGTTTCTTCCATATGCCGGTAATGGGCTGAAAACACCTGTTTTGGGACTCTGCAGGGAAAGTCTTGCAGACTGCTGAATCCACACACGGGTTTAACTCTGGAAGTTGAGTGCACACATTGACAACCGTTCTGTTAGATAGCTGCGTTTTGGATTTAGAAGCAGATATTTCCCTGTGCTTACGGCTGTTTCTTCCATATGCCGGTAATGGGCTGAAAACGCCTGTTTTGGGACTCTGCAGAGAAAGTGTTTGCAGACTGCTGAATCCACACACGGGTTTAACTCTGGAAGTTGAGTGCACACATTGACAACCGTTCTGTTAGATAGCTGCGTTTTGGATTTAGAAGCAGATATTTCCCTGTGCTTACTGCTGTTTCTTCCATATGCCGGTAATGGGCTGAAAACGCCTGTTTTGGGACTCTGCAGAGAAAGTGTTTGCAGACTGCTGAATTAACACACGGGTTTAACTCTGGAAGTTGAGTGCACACATTGACAACCGTTCTGTTAGATAGCTGCGTTTTGTATTTAGAAGCAGATATTTCCCTGTGCTTACTGCTGTTTCTTCCATATGCCGGTAATGGGCTGAAAACACCTGTTTTGGGACACTGCAGAGAAAGTGTTTGCACACTGCTGAATCCACACACGGGTTTAACTCTGGAAGTTGAGTGCACACATTGACAACCGTTCTGTTAGATAGCTGCGTTTTGGATTTAGAAGCAGATATTTCCCTGTGCTTACTGCTGTTTCTTCCATATGCCGGTAATGGGCTGAAAACGCCTGTTTTGGGACTCTGCAGAGAAAGTGTTTGCAGACTGCTGAATCCACACACGGGTTTAACTCTGGAAGTTGAGTGCACACATTGACAACCGTTCTGTTAGATAGCTGCGTTTTGGATTTAGAAGCAGATATTTCCCTGTGCTTACTGCTGTTTCTTCCATATGCCGGTAATGGGATGCAAACGCCTGTTTTGGGACTCTGCAGAGAAAGTGTTTGCAGACTGCTGAATCCACACACGGGTTTAACTCTGGAAGTTGAGTGCACACATTGACAACCATTCTGTTAGATAGCTGCGTTTTGGATTTAGAATCAGATATTTCCCTGTGCTTACTGCTGTTTCTTCCATATGCCGGTAATGGGCTGAAAACGCCTGTTTTGGGACTCTGCAGAGAATGTGTTTGCAGACTGCTGAATCCACACACGGGTTTAACTCTGGAAGTTGAGTGCACACATTGACAACCGTTCTCTTAGATAGCTGCGTTTTGGATTTAGAAGCAGATATTTCCCTGTGCTTACTGCTGTTTCTTCCATATGCCGGTAATGGGCTGAAAACGCCTGTTTTCGGACTCTGCAGAGAAATTGTTTGCACGCTGCTGAATCCACACACGGGTTTAACTCTGGAAGTTGAGTGCAAACATTGACAACCGTTCTGTTAGATAGCTGCGTTTTGGATTTAGAAGCAGATATTTCCCTGTGCTTACTGCTGTTTCTTCCATATGCTGGTAATGGGCTGAAAACGCCTGTTTTGGGACTCTGCAGAGAAAGTGTTTGCAGACTGCTGAATCCACACACGGGTTTAACTCTGGAAGTTGAGTGCACACATTGACAACCGTTCTGTTAGATAGCTGCGTTTTGGATTTAGAAGCAGATATTTCCCTGTGCTTACTGCTGTTTCTTCCATAAGCCGGTATTGGGCTGAAAACGCCTGTTTTTGGACTCTGCAGAGAAAGTGTTGCAGACTGCTGAATCCACACACGGGTTTAACTCTGGAAGTTGAGTGCACACATTGACAACCGTTCTGTTAGAGAGCTGCGTTTTGGATTTAGAAGCAGATATTTCCCTGTACTTACTGCTGTTTATTCCATATGCCGGTAATGGGCTGAAAACGCCTGTTTTGGGACTCTGCAGAGAAAGTGTTTGCAGACTGCTGAATCCACACACTGGTTTAACTCTGGAAGTTGAGTGCACACATTGACAACCGTTCTGTTAGATAGCTGCATTTTGGATTTAGAAGCTGATATTTCCCTGTGCTTACTGCTGTTTCTTCCATATGCCGGTAATGGGCTGAAAACGCCTGTTTTGGGACTCTGCAGAGAAAGTGTTGCAGACTGCTGAATCCACACACGGGTTTAACTCTGGAAGTTGAGTGCACACATTGACAACCGTTCTGTTAGATAGCTGCGTTTTGGATTTAGAAGCAGATATTTCCCTGTGCTTACTGCTGTTTCTTCCATATGCCGGTAATGGGCTGAAAACGCCTGTTTTTGGACTCTGCAGAGAAAGTGTTTGCAGACTGCTGAATCCACACACGGGTTTAACTCTGGAAATTGAGTGCACACATTGACAACCGTTCTGTTAGACAGCTGCGTTTTGGATTTATAAGCAGATATTTCCCTGTGCTTACTGCTGTTTCTTCCATATGCCGGTAATGGGCTGAAAACGCCTGTTTTGGGACTCTGCAGAGAAAGTGTTTGCAGACTGCTGAATCCACACACAGGTTTAACTCTGGAAGTTAAGTGCACACATTGACAACCGTTCTGTTAGATAGCGGCGCTTTGGATTTAGAAGCAGATATTTCCCTGTGCTTATTGCTGTTTCTTCCATATGCCGGTAATGGGCTGAAAACGCCTGTTTTGGGACTCTGCAGAGAAAGTGTTGCAGACTGCTGAATCCACACACGGTGTTAACTCTGGAAGTTGAGTGCACACATTGACACCCGTTCTGTTAGATAGCTGCGTTTTGGATTTATAAGCAGATATTTCCCTGTGCTTACTGCTGTTTCTTCCATAAGCCGGTAATGGGCTGAAAACGCCTGTTTTTGGACTCTGCAGAGAAAGTGTTGCAGACTGCTTAATCCACACACGGGTTTAACTCTGGAAGTTGAGTGCACACATTGACAACCGTTCTGTTAGATAGCTGCATTTTGGATTTATAAGCAGATATTTCCCTGTGCTTACTGCTGTTTCTTCCATATGCCGGTAATGGGCTGAAAACGCCTGTTTTGGGACTCTGCAGAGAAAGTGTTTGCAGACTGCTGAATCCACACACAGGTTTAACTCTGGAAGTTAAGTGCACACATTGACAACCGTTCTGTTAGATAGCGGCGCTTTGGATTTAGAAGCAGATATTTCCCTGTGCTTATTGCTGTTTCTTCCATGTGCCGGTAATGGGCTGAAAACGCCTGTTTTGGGACTCTGCAGAGAAAGTGTTGCAGACTGCTGAATCCACACATGGGTTTAACTCTGGAAGTTGAGTGCACACATTGACAACCGTTCTGTTAGATAGCTGCGTTTTGGATTTAGAATCAGATATTTCCCTGTGCTTACTGCTGTTTCTTCCATATGCCGGTAATGGGCTGAAAACGCCTGTTTTGGGACTCTGCAGAGAAAGTGTTTGCAGACTGCTGAATCCACACACGGGTTTAACTCTGGAAGTTGAGTGCACACATTGAGAACCGTTCTGTTAGATAGCAGCGTTTTGGATTTAGAAGCAGATATTTCCCTGTGCTTACTGCTGTTTCTTCCATATGCCGGTAATGGGATGAAAACTCCTGTTTTGGGACTCTGCAGAGAAAGTGTTGCAGACTGCTGAATCCAGACACGGTTTTAACTCTGGAAGTTGAGTGCACACATTGACAACCGTTCTGTTAGATAGCTGCGTTTTGGATTTAGAAGCAGATATTTCCCTGTGCTTACTGCTGTTTCTTCCATATGCCGGTAATGGGCTGAAAACGCCTGTTTTGGGACTCTGCACCGAAAGTGTTGCAGACTGCTGAATCCACACACGGGTTTAACTCTGGAAGTTGAGTGCACACATTGACAACCGTTCTGTTAGATAGCTGCGTTTTGGATTTAGAAGCAGATATTTCCCTGTGCTTACTGCTGTTTCTTCCATATGCCGGTAATGGGCTGAAAACGCCTGTTTTGGGACTCTGCAGAGAAAGTGTTTGCAGACTGCTGAATCCACACACGGGTTTAACTCTGGAAGTTGAGTGCACACATTGACAACCGTTCTGTTAGATAGCTGCGTTTTGGATTTAGAAGCAGATATTTCCCTGTGCTTACTGCTGTTTCTTCCATATGACGGTAACGGGCTGAAAACGCCTGTATTGGGACTCTGCACAAAAAGTGTTTGCAGACTGCTGAATCCACACGGGTTTAACTCTGGAAGTTGAGTGCACACATTGACAACCGTTCGGTTAGATAGCTGCGTTTTGGATTTAGAAGCAGATATTTCCCTGTGCTTACTGCTGTTTCTTCCATATGCCGGTAATGGGCTGAAAACGCCTGTTTGGAACTCTGCAGAGAAAGTGTTTGCAGACTGCTGAATCCACACACGGGTTTAACTCTGGAAGTTGAGTGCACACATTGACAACCGTTCTGTTAGATAGCTGCGTTTTGGATTTAGAAGCAGATATTTCCCTGTGCTTACTGCTGTTTCTTCCATATGCCGGTAATGGGCTGAAAACACCTGTTTTGGGACTCTGCAGAGAAAGTGTTGCAGACTGCTGAATCCACACACGGGTTTAACTCTGGAAGTTGAGCGCACACATTGACAACCGTTCTGTTAGATAGCTGCGTTTTGAATTTAGAAGCAGATATTTCCCTGTGCTTACCGCTGTTTCTTCCATATGCCGGTAATGGGCTGAAAACGCCTGTTTTGGGACTCTGCAGAGAAAGTGTTTGCAGACTGCTGAATCCACACACGGGTTTAACTCTGGAAGTTGAGTGCACACATTGACAACCATTCTGTTAGATAGGTGCGTTTTGGATTTAGAATCAGATATTTCCCTGTGCTTACTGCTGTTTCTTCCATATGCCGGTAATGGGCTGAAAACGCCTGTTTTGGGACTCTGCAGAGAAAGTGTTTGCAGACTGCTGAATCCACACCCGGGTTTAACTCTGGAAGTTGAGTGCACACATTGACAACCGTTCTGTTAGATAGCTGCGTTTTGGATTTAGAAGCAGATATTTCCCTGTGCTTACTGCTGTTTCTTCCATATGCCGGTAATGGGCTGAAAACGCCTGTTTTGGGACTCTGCAGAGAAAGTGTTTGCAGACTGCTGAATCCACACACGGGTTTAACTCTGGAAGTTGAGTGCACACATTGAGAACCGTTCTGTTAGATAGCTGCGTTTTGGATTTAGAAGCCGATATTTCCCTGTGCTTACTGCTGTTTCTTCCATATGCCGGTAATGGGCTGAAAACGCCGGTTTTGGGACTCTGCAGAGAAAGTGTTGCAGACTGCTGAATCCACACACGGGTTTAACTCTGGAAGTTGAGTGCACACATTGACAACCGTTCTGTTAGATAGCTGCGTTTTGGATTTAGAAGCAGATGTTTCCCTGTGCTTACTGCTGTTTCTTCCATATGCCGGTAATGGGCTGAAAACGCCTGTTTTGGGACTCTGCAGAGAAAGTGTTTGCAGACTGCTGAATCCACACACGGGTTTAACTCAGGAAGTTGAGTGCACACATTGACAACCGTTCTGTTAGATAGCTGCGTTTTGGATTTAGAATCAGATATTTCCCTGTGCTTACTGCTGTTTCTTCCATATGCCGGTAATGGGCTGAAAACGCCTGTTTTGGGACTCTACAGAGAAAGTGTTTGCAGACTGCTGAATCCACACACGGGTTTAACTCTGGAAGTTGAGAGCACACATTGACAACCGTTCTGTTAGATAGCTGCGTTTTGGATTTAGAAGCAGATATTTCCCTGTGCTTACTGCTGTTTCTTCCATATGCCGGTAATGGGCTGAAAACGCCTGTTTTGGGACTCTGCAGAGAAAGTGTTGCATACTGCTGAATCCACACACGGGTTTAACTCTGGAAATTCAGTGCACACATTGACAACCGCTCTGTTAGATAGCTGCGTTTTGGATTTAGAAGCAGATATTTACCTGTGCTTACTGCTGTTTCTTCCATATGCCGGTAATGGGCTGAAAACGCCTGTTTTGGTTCTCTGCAGAGAAAGTGTTTGCAGACTGCTGAATCCACACACGGGTTTAACTCTGGAAGCTGAGTGCACACATTGACAACCGTTCTGTTAGATAGCTGCGTTTTGGATTTAGAAGCAGATATTTCCCTGTGCTTACGGCTGTTTCTTCCATATGCCGGTAATGGGCTGAAAACGCCTGTTTTGGGACTCTGCAGAGAAGGTGTTTGCAGACTGCTGAATCCACACACTGCTTTAACTCTGGAAGTTGAGTGCACACATTGACAACCGTTCTGTTAGATAGCTGCGTTTTGGATTTAGAATCAGATATTTCCCTGTGCTTACGGCTGTTTCTTCCTTATGCCGGTAATGGGCTGAAAACGCCTGTTTTGGGACTCTGCACAGAAAGTGTTTGCAGACTGCTGAATCCACACACGGGTTTAACTCTGGAAGTTGAGTGCACACATTGACAACCGTTCTGTTAGATAGCTGCGTTTTGGATTTAGAAGCAGATGTTTCCCTGTGCTTACTGCTGTTTCTTCCATATGCCGGTAATGGGCTGAAAACGCCTGTTTTGGGACTCTGCACAGAAAGTGTTTGCAGACTGCTGAATCCACACACGGGTTTAACTCTGGAAGTTGAGTGCACACATTGACAACCGTTCTGTTAGATAGCTGCGTTTTGGATTTAGAAGCAGATATTTCCCTGTGCTTACTGCTGTTTCTTCCATATGCCGGTAATGGGCTGAAAAGGACTGTTTTGGGACTCTGCAGAGAAAGTGTTGCAGACTGCTGAATCCACACACGGGTTTAACTCTGGAAGTTGAGTGCACACATTGACAACCGTTCTGTTAGAAAGCTGCGTTTTGGATTTAGAAGCAGATATTTCCCTGTGCTTACTGCTGTTTCTTCCATATGCCGGTAATGGGCTGAAAACGCCTGTTTTGGGACTCTGCAGAGAAAGTGTTTGCAGACTGCTGAATCCACACACGGGTTTAGCTCTGGAAGTTGAGTGCACACATTGACAACCGTTCTGTTAGATAGCTGCGTTTTGGATTTAGAATCAGATATTTCCCTGTGCTTACGGCTGTTTCTTCCATATGCCGGTATTGGGCTGAAAATGCCTGTTTTGGGACTCTGCAGAGAAAGTGTTTGCAGACTGCTGAATCCACACACGGGTTTAACTCTGGAAGTTGAGTGCACACATTGACAACCGTTCTGTTAGATAGCTGCGTTTTGGATTTAGAAGCAGATATTTCCCTGTGCTTACTGCTGTTTCTTCCATATGCCGGTAATGGGCTGAAAACACCTGTTTTGGGACTCTGCAGAGAAAGTGTTTGCACACTACTGAATCCACACACGGGTTTAACTCTGGAAGTTGAGTGCACACATTGACAACCGTTCTGTTAGATAGCTGCGTTTTGGATTTAGAATCAGATATTTCCCTGTGCTTACAGCTGTTTCTTCCATATGCCGGTAATGGGCTGAAAACGCCTGTTTTGGGACTCTGCAGAGAAAGTGTTTGCAGACTGTTGAATCCACACACGGGTTTAACTCTGGAAGTTGAGTGCACAGATTGACAACCATTCTGTTAGATAGCTGCGTTTTGGATTTAGAATCAGATATTTCCCTGTGCTTACTGCTGTTTCTTCCATATGCCGGTAAGGGGCTGAAAACGCCTGTTTTGGGACTCTGCAGAGAATGTGTTTGCAGACTGCTGAATCCACACACGGGTTTAACTCTGGAAGTTGAGTGCACACATTGACAACCGTTCTGTTAGATAGCTGCGTTTTGGATTTAGAAGCAGATATTTCCCTGTGCTTACTGCTGTTTCTTCAATATGCCGGTAATGGGCTGAAAACGCCTGTTTTGGGACTCTGCACAGAAAGTGTTTGCGGACTGCTGAATCCACACACGGGTTTAACTCTGGAACTTGAGTGCACACATTGACAACCGTTCTGTTAGATAGCTGCGTTTTCGATTTAGAAGCAGATATTTCCCTGTGCTTCCTGCTGTTTCTTCCATATGCCGGTAATGGGCTGAAAACGCCTGTTTTGGGACTCTGCAGAGAAAGAGTTTACACACTGCTGAATCCACACACAGGTTTAACTCTGGAAGTTGAGTGCACACATTGACAACCGTTCTCTTAGATAGCTGCGTTTTGGATTTAGAAGCAGATATTTCCCTGTGCTTACTGGTGTTTCTTCCATATGCCGGTAATGGGCTGAAAACGCCTGTTTTGGGACTCTGCAGAGAAAGTGTTTGCAGACTGCTGAATCCACACACGGGTTTAACTCTGGAAGTTGAGTGCACACATTGACAACCGTTCTGTTAGATAGCTGCGTTTTGGATTTAGAAGCCGATATTTCCCTGTGCTTACTGCTGTTTCTTCCATATGCCGGTAATGGGCTGAAAACGCCTGTTTTGGGACTCTACAGAGAAAGTGTTTGCAGACTGCTGAATCCACACACGGGTTTAACTCTGGAAGTTGAGTGCACACATTGACAACCGTTCTGTTAGATAGCTGCGTTTTGGATTTAGAAGCAGATATTTCCCTGTGCTTACTGCTGTTTCTTCCATATGCCGGTAATGGGCTGAAAACGCCTGTTTTGGGACTCTGCAGAGAAAGTGTTGCATACTGCTGAATCCTCACACGGGTTTAACTCTGGAAATTCAGTGCACACATTGACAACCGTTCTGTTAGATAGCTGCGTTTTGGATTTAGAAGCAGATATTTACCTGTGCTTACTGCTGTTTCTTCCATATGCCGGTAATGGGCTGAAAACGCCTGTTTTGGTTCTCTGCAGAGAAAGTGTTTGCAGACTGCTGAATGCACACACGGGTTTAACTCTGGAAGCTGAGTGCACACATTGACAACCGTTCTGTTAGATAGCTGCGTTTTGGATTTAGAAGCAGATATTTCCCTGTGCTTACGGCTGTTTCTTCCATATGCCGGTAATGGGCTGAAAACGCCTGTTTGGGACTCTGCAGAGAAGGTGTTTGCAGACTGCTGAATCCACACACTGCTTTAACTCTGGAAGTTGAGTGCACACATTGAAAACCGTTCTGTTAGATAGCTGCGTTTTGGATTTAGAATCAGATATTTCCCTGTGCTTACGGCTGTTTCTTCCATATGCCGGTAATGGGCTGAAAACGCCTGTTTTGGGACTCTGCACAGAAAGTGTTTGCAGACTGCTGAATCCACACACGGGTTTAACTCTGGAAGTTGAGTGCACACATTGACAACCATTCTGTTAGATAGCTGCGTTTTGGATTTAGAAGCAGATATTTCCCTGTGCTTATTGCTGTTTCTTCCATATGCCGGTAATGGGCTGAAAATGCCTGTTTTGGGACTCTGCAGAGAAAGTGTTGCAGACTGCTGAATCCACACACGGGTTTAACTCTGGAAGTTGAGTGCACACATTGACAACCGTTCTGTTAGATAGCTGCGTTTTGGATTTAGAAGCAGATATTTCCCTGTGCTTACTGCTGTTTCTTCCATATGCCGGAAATGGGCTGAAAAAGCCAGTTTTGGGACTCTGCAGAGAAAGTGTTTGCAGACTGCTGAATCCACACACGGGTTTAACTCTGGAAGTTGAGTGCACACATTGACAACCGTTCTGTTAGATAGCTGCGTTTTGGATTTATAAGCAGATATTTCCCTGTGCTTACTGCTGTTTCTTCCATATGCCGGTAATGGGCTGAAAACGCCTGTTTTGGGACTCTGCACAGAAAGTGTTTGCAGACTGCTGAATCCACACACAGGTTTAACTCTGGAAGTTAAGTGCACACATTGACAACCGTTCTGTTAGATAGCTGCGTTTTGGATTTAGAAGCAGATATTTCCCTCTGCTTACTGCTGTTTCTTCCATATGCCGGTAATGGTCTGAAAACGCCTGTTTTGGGACTCTGCAGAGAAAGTGTTGCATACTGCTGAATCCACACACGGGTTTAACTCTGGAAATTCAGTGCACACATTGACAACCGTTCTGTTAGATAGCTGCGTTTTGGAGTTAGAAGCAGATATTTCCCTGTGCTTACTGCTATTTCTTCCATATGCCGGTAACGGGCTGAAAACGCCTGTTTCGGTTCTCTGCAGAGAAAGTGTTTGCAGACTGCTGAATCCAAACACGGGTTTAACTCTGGAAGCTGAGTGCACACATTGACAACCGTTCTGTTAGATAGCTGCGTTTTGGATTTAGAATCAGATATTTCCCTGTGCTTACGGCTGTTTCTTCCATATGCCGGTAATGGGCTGAAAACGCCTGTTTTGGGACTCTGCAGAGAAGGTGTTTGCAGACTGCTGAATCCACGCACTGCTTTAACTCTGGAAGTTGAGTGCACACATTGACAACCGTTCTGTTAGATAGCTGCGTTTTGGATTTAGAATCAGATATTTCCCTGTGCTTACGGCTGTTTCTTCCATATGCCGGTAATGGGCTGAAAACGCCTGTTCTGGGACTCTGCAGAGAAAGTGTTTGCAGACTGCTGAATGCACACACGGGTTTAACTCTGGAAGTTGAGTGCACACATTGACAACCGTTCTGTTAGATAGCAGCGTTTTGGATTTAGAAGCAGATATTTCCCTGTGCTTACTGCTGTTTCTTCCATATGCCGGTAATGGGCTGAAAATGCCAGTTATGGGACTCTGCAGAGAAAGTGTTTGCAGACTGCTGAATCCACACACGGGTTTAACTCTGGAAGTTGAGTGCACACATTGACAACCGTTCTGTTAGATAGCTGCGTTTTGGATTTATAAGCAGATATTTCCCTGTGCTTACTGCTGTTTCTTCCATATGCCGGTAATGGGCTGAAAACGCCTGTTTTGGGACTCTGCAGAGAAAGTGTTTGCACACTGCTGAATCCACACACGGGTTTAACTCTGGAAGTTGAGTGCACACATTGACAACCGTTCTGTTAGATAACTTTGTTTTGGATTTAGAAGCAGATATTTCCCTGTGCTTATGGCTGTTTCTTCCATATGCCGGTAATGGGCTGAAAACGCCTGTTTTGGGACTCTGCACAGAAAGTGTTTGCAGACTGCTGAATCCACACACGGGTTTAACTCTGGAAGTTGAGTGCACACATTGACAACCATTCTGTTAGATAGCTGCGTTTTGGATTTAGAAGCAGATATTTCCCTGTGCTTATTGCTGTTTCTTCCATATGCCGGTAATGGGCTGAAAATGCCTGTTTTGGGACTCTGCAGAGAAAGTGTTTGCAGACTGCTGAATCCACACACGGGTTTAACTCTGGAAGTTGAGTGCACACATTGACAACCGTTCTGTTAGATAGCTGCGTTTTGGATTTAGAAGCAGATATTTCCCTGTGCTTACTGCTGTTTCTTCCATATGCCGGAAATGGGCTGAAAACGCCAGTTTTGGGACTCTGCAGAGAAAGTGTTTGCAGACTGCTGAATCCACACACGGGTTTAACTCTGGAAGTTGAGTGCACACATTGACAACCGTTCTGTTAGATAGCTGCGTTTTGGATTTATAAGCAGATATTTCCCTGTGCTTACTGCTGTTTCTTCCATATGCCGGTAATGGGCTGAAAACGCCTGTTTTGGGACTCTGCACAGAAAGTGTTTGCAGACTGCTGAATCCACACACAGGTTTAACTCTGGAAGTTAAGTGCACACATTGACAACCGTTCTGTTAGATAGCTGCGTTTTGGATTTAGAAGCAGATATTTCCCTCTGCTTACTGCTGTTTCTTCCATATGCCGGTAATGGTCTGAAAACGCCTGTTTTGGGACTCTGCAGAGAAAGTGTTGCATACTGCTGAATCCACACACGGGTTTAACTCTGGAAATTCAGTGCACACATTGACAACCGTTCTGTTAGATAGCTGCGTTTTCGATTTAGAAGCAGATATTTCCCTGTGCTTACTGCTGTTTCTTCCATATGCCGGTAATGGGCTGAAAACGCCTGTTTTGGGACTCTGCAGAGAAAGAGTTTACAGACTGCTGAATCCACACACAGGTTTAACTCTGGAAGTTGAGTGGACACATTGACAACCGTTCTCTTAGATAGCTGCGTTTTGGATTTAGAAGCAGATATTTCCCTGTGCTTACTGCTGTTTCTTCCATATGCCGGTAATGGGCTGAAAACGCCTGTTTTGGGACTCTGCAGAGAAAGTGTTTGCAGACTGCTGAATCCACACACGGGTTTAACTCTGGAAGTTGAGTTCACACATTGACAACCGTTCTGTTAGATAGCTGCGTTTTGGATTTAGAAGCAGATATTTCCCTGTGCTTACTGCTGTTTCTTCCATATGCCGGTAATGGGCTGAAAACGCCTGTTTTGGGACTCTGCACAGAAAGTGTTTGCAGACTGCTGAATCCACACACGGGTTTAACTCTGGAAATTGAGTGCACACATTGACAACCGTTCTGTTAGATAGCTGCGTTTTGGATTTAGAAGCAGATATTTCCCTGTGCTTACTGCTGTTTCTTCCATATGCCGGCAATGGGCTGAAAACGCCTGTTTTGGGACTCTGCAGAGAAAGTGTTTGCAGACTGCTGAATCCACACACGGGTTTAACTCAGGAAGTTGAGTGCACACATTGACAACCGTTCTGTTAGATAGCTGCGTTTTGGATTTAGAAGCAGATATTTCCCTGTGCTTACTGCTGTTTCTTCCATATGCCGGTAATGGGCTGAAAACGCCTGTTTTGGGACTCTACAGAGAAAGTGTTTGCAGACTGCTGAATCCACACACTGCTTTAACTCTGGAAGTTGAGTGCACACATTGACAACCGTTCTGTTAGATAGCTGCCTTTTGGATTTAGAATCAGATATTTCCCTGTGCTTACTGCTGTTTCTTCCATATGCCGGTAATGGGCTGAAAACGCCTGTTTTGGGACTCTGCACAGAAAGTGTTTGCAGACTGCTGAATCCACACACGGGTTTAACTCTGGAAGCTGAGTGCACACATTGACAACCGTTCTGTTAGATAGCTGCGTTTTGGATTTAGAAGCAGATATTTCCCTGTGCTTATTGCTGTTTCTTCCATATGCCGGTAATGGGCTGAAAACGCCTGTTTTGGGACTCTGCAGAGAAAGTGTTTGCAGACTGCTGAATCCACACACGGGTTTTACTCTGGAAGTTGAGTGCACACATTGACAACCGTTCTGTTAGATAGCTGCGTTTTGGATTTAGAAGCAGATATTTCCCTGTGCTTACTGCTGTTTCTTCCATATGCCGGAAATGGGCTGAAAACGCCAGTTTTGGGACTCTGCAGAGAAAGTGTTTGCAGACTGCTGAATCCACACACGGGTTTAACTCTGGAAGTTGAGTGCACACATTGACAACCGTTCTGTTAGATAGCTGCGTTTTGGATTTATAAGCAGATATTTCCCTGTGCTTATTGCTGTTTCTTCCATATGCCGGTAATGGGCTGAAAACGCCTGTTTTTGGACTCTGCAGAGAAAGTGTTGCAGACTGCTGAATCCACACACGGGTTTAACTCTGGAAGTTGAGTGCACACATTGACAACCGTTCTGTTAGATAGCTGCGTTTTGGATTTAGAAGCAGATATTTCCCTGTGCTTACTGCTGTTTTTTCCATATGCCGGTAATGGGCTGAAAACGCCTGTTTTTGGACTCTGCAGAGAAAGTGTTGCAGACTGCTGAATCCACACACGGGTTTTACTCTGGAAGTTGAGTGCACACATTGACAACCGTTCTGTTAGATAGCTGCGTTTTGGATTTAGAAGCAGATATTTCCCTGTGCTTACTGCTGTTTCTTCCATATGCCGGTAATGGGCTGAAAACGCCTGTTTTGGGACTCTGCACAGAAAGTGTTTGCAGACTGCTGAATCCACACACGGGTTTAACTCTGGAAGTTGAGTGCACACATTGACAACCGTTCTGTTAGATAGCTGCGTTTTGGATTTAGAAGCAGATATTTCCCTGTGCTTACTGCTGTTTCTTCCATATGCCGGTAATGGGCTGAAAACGCCTGTTTTGGGACTCTGCAGAGAAAGTGTTGCAGACTGCTGAATCCACACACGGGTTTAACTCTGGAAGTTGAGTGCACAAATTGACAACCGTTCTGTTAGATAGCTGCGTTTTGGATTTAGAATCAGATATTTCCCTGTGCTTACTGCTGTTTCTTCCATATGCCGGTAATGGGCTGAAAACGCCTGTTTTGGGACTCTGCACAGAAAGTGTTTGCAGACTGCTGAATCCACACACGGGTTTAACTCTGGAAGTTGAGTGCACACATTGACAACCGTTCTGTTAGATAGCTGCGTTTTGGATTTAGAAGCAGATATTTCCCTGTGCTTACTGCTGTTTCTTCCATATGCCGGCAATGGGCTGAAAACGCCTGTTTTGGGACTCTGCAGAGAAAGTGTTTGCAGACTGCTGAATCCACACACGGGTTTAACTCTGGAAGTTGAGTGCACACATTGACAACCGTTCTGTTAGATAGCTGCATTTTGGATTTAGAAGCAGATATTTCCCTGTGCTTACTGCTGTTTCTTCCATATGCCGGAAAAGGGCTAAAAACGCCTGTTGGGACTCTGCACAGAAAGTGTTTGCAGACTGCTGAATCCACACACGGGTTTTACTCTGGAAGTTGAGTGCACACATTGACAACCGTTCTGTTAGATAGCTGCGTTTTGGATTTAGAAGCAGATATTTCCCTGTGCTTACTGCTGTTTCTTCAATATGCCGGTAATGGGCTGAAAACGCCTGTTTTGGGACTCTGCAGAGAAAGTGTTTGCAGACTGCTGAATCCACACACGGGTTTAACTCTGGAAGTTGAGTGCACACATTGACAACCGTTCTGTTAGATAGCTGCGTTTTGGATTTAGAAGCAGATATTTCCCTGTGCTTACTGCTGTTTCTTCCATATGCCGGTAATGGGCTGAAAACGCCTGTTTTGGGACTCTGCACAGAAAGTGTTTGCAGACTGCTGAATCGACACACGGGTTTAACTCTGGAAGTTGAGTGCACACATTGACAACCGTTCTGTTAGATAGCTGCGTTTTGGATTTAGAAGCAGATATTTCCCTGTTCTTACTGCTGATTCTTCCATATGCCGGTAATGGGCTGAAAACGCCTGTTTTGGGACTCTGCAGAGAAAGTGTTGCATACTGCTGAATCCACACACGGGTTTAACTATGGAAATTCAGTGCACACATTGACAACCGTTCTGTTAGATAGCTGCGTTTTGGATTTAGAATCAGATATTTCCCTGTGCTTACGGCTGTTTCTTCCATATGCCGGTAATGGGCTGAAAACGCCTGTTTTGGGACTCTGCAGAGAAAGTGTTTGCAGACTGCTGAATCCACACACGGGTTTAACTCTGGAAGTTGAGTGCACACATTGACAACCATTCTGTTAGATAGCTGCGTTTTGGATTTAGAATCAGATATTTCCCTGTGCTTACTGCTGTTTCTTCCATATGCCGGTAATGGGCTGAAAACGCCTGTTTTGGGACTCTGCAGAGAAGGTGTTTGCAGACTGCTGAATCCACACACTGCTTTAACTCTGGAAGTTGAGTGCACACATTGACAACCGTTCTGTTAGATAGCTGCGTTTTGGATTTAGAAGCAGATATTTCCCTGTGCTGACTGCTGTTTCTTCCATATGCCGGAAATGGGCTAAAAACGCCTGTTGGGACTCTGCAGAGAAAGTGTTTGCAGACTGCTGAATTCACACACGGGTTTTACTCTGGAAGTTGAGTGCACACATTGACAACCGTTCTGTTAGATAGCTGCGTTTTGGATTTAGAAGCAGATATTTCCCTGTCCTTACTGCTGTTTCTTCAATATGCCGGTAATGGGCTGAAAACGCCTGTTTTGGGACTCTGCAGAGAAAGTGTTTGCAGACTGCTGAATCCACACACGGGTTTAACTCTGGAAGTTGAGTGCACACATTGACAACCGTTCTGTTAGATAGCTGCGTTTTGGATTTAGAAGCAGATATTTCCCTGTGCTTACTGATGTTTCTTCCATATGCCGGTAATGGGCTGAAAACGCCTGTTTTGGGACTCTGCACAGAAAGTGTTTGCAGACTGCTGAATCAACACACGGGTTTAACTCTGGAAGTTGAGTGCACACATTGACAACCGTTCTGTTAGATAGCTGCGTTTTGGATTTAGAAGCAGATATTTCCCTGTTCTTACTGCTGTTTCTTCCATATGCCGGTAATGGGCTGAAAACGCCTGTTTTGGGACTCTGCAGAGAAAGTGTTGCATACTGCTGAATCCACACAGGGGTTTAACTCTGGAAATTCAGTGCACACATTGACAACCGTTCTGTTAGATAGCTGCGTTTTGGATTTAGAAGCAGATATTTACCTGTGCTTACTGCTGTTTCTTCCATATGCTGGTAATGGGCTGAAAACGCCTGTTTTGGTTCTCTGCAGAGAAAGTGTTTGCAGACTGCTGAATCCACACACGGGTTTAACTCTGGAAGTTGAGTGCAATCATTGACAACCGTTCTGTTAGATAGCTGCGTTTTGGATTTAGAATCAGATATTTCCCTGTGCTTACTGCTGTTTCTTCCATATGCCGGTAATGGGCTGAAAACGCCTGTTTTGGGACTCTGCACAGAAAGTGTTTGCAGACTGCTGAATCGACACACGGGTTTAACTCTGGAAGTTGAGTGCACACATTGACAACCGTTCTGTTAGATAGCTGCGTTTTGGATTTAGAAGCAGATATTTCCCTGTGCTTACTGCTGTTTCTTACATTTGCGAGTATTGGGCTGAAAACGCCCGTTTTGAGACTCTGCACAGAAAGTGTTTGCAGACTGCTGAATCCACACACGGGTTTAACTCTGGAAGTTGAGTGCACACATTGACAACCGTTCTGTTAGATAGCTGCGTTTTGGATTTAGAAGCAGATATTTCCCTGTGCTTATTGCTGTTTCTTCCATATGCCGGTAATGGGCTGAAAACGCCTGTTTTGGGACTCTGCAGAGAAAGTGTTTGCAGACTGCTGAATCCACACACAGGTTTAATTCTGGAAGTTGAGTGCACACATTGACAACCGTTCTGTTAGATAGCTGCGTTTTGGATTTAGAAGCAGATATTTCCCTGTGCTTACTGCTGTTTCTTCCATATGCCGGTAATGGGCTGAAAACGCCTGTTTTGGGACTCTGCACAGAAAGTGTTTGCAGACTGCGGAATCCACACACGGGTTTAACTCTGGAAGTTGAGTGCACACATTGACAACCGTTCTGTTAGATAGCTGCGTTTTGGATTTAGAAGCAGATATTTCCCTGTGCTTACTGCTGTTTCTTCCATATGCCGGTAATGGGCTGAAAACGCCTGTTTTGGGACTCTGCAGAGAAAGTGTTTGCAGACTGCTGAATCCACACACGGGTTTAACTCTGGAAGTTGAGTGCACACATTGACAACCGTTCTGTTAGATAGCTGCGTTTTGGATTTAGAAGCAGATATTTCCCTGTGCTTACTGCTGTTTCTTCCATATGCCGGAAAAGGGCTAAAAACGCCTGTTGGGACTCTGCAGAGAAAGTGTTTGCGGACTGCTGAATCCACACACGGGTTTTACTCTGGAAGTTGAGTGCACACATTGACAACCGTTCTGTTAGATAGCTGCGTTTTGGATGTAGAAGCAGATATTTCCCTGTGCTTACTGCTGTTTCTTCCATATGCCGGTAATGGGCTGAAAACGCCTGTTTTGGGACTCTGCAGAGAAAGTGTTTGCAGACTGCTGAATCCACACACGGGTTTAACTCTGGAAGTTGAGTGCACACATTGACAACCGTTCTGTTAGATAGCTGCGTTTTGGATTTAGAAGCAGATATTTCCCTGTGCTTACTGCTGTTTCTTCCATATGCCGGTAATGGGCTGAAAACGCCTGTTTTGGGACTCTGCAGAGAAAGTGTTTGCAGACTGCTGAATCGACACACGGGTTTAACTCTGGAAGTTGAGTTCACACATTGACAACCGTTCTGTTAGATAGCTGCGTTTTGGATTTAGAAGCAGATATTTCCCTGTGCTTATTGCTGTTTCTTCAATATGCCGGTAATGGGCTGAAAACGCCTGTTTTGGGACTCTGCAGAGAAAGTGTTTGCAGACTGCTGAATCCACACACGGGTTTTACTCTGGAAGTTGAGTGCACACATTGACAACCGTTCTGTTAGATAGCTGCGTTTTGGATTTAGAAGCAGATATTTCCCTGTGCTTACTGCTGTTTCTTCCATATGCCGGTAATGGGCTGAAAACGCCTGTTTTGGGACTCTGCACAGAAAGCGTTTGCAGACTGCTGAATCGACACACGCGTTTAACTCTGGAAGTTGAGTGCACACATTGACAACCGTTCTGTTAGATAGCTGCGTTTTGGATTTAGAAGCAGATATTTCCCTGTGCTTACTGCTGTTTCTTCCATATGCCGGTAATGGGCTGAAAACGCCTGTTTTGGGACTCTGCAGAGAAAGTGTTTGCAGACTGCTGAATCGACAAACGGGTTTAACTCTGGAAGTTGAGTTCACACATTGACAACCGTTCTGTTAGATAGCTGCGTTTTGGATTTAGAAGCAGATATTTCTCTGTGCTTACTGCTGTTTCTTCCATATGCCGGTATTGGGCTGAAAACGCCTGTTTTTGTTCTCTGCAGAGAAAGTGTTTGCAGACTGCTGAATCCACACACGGGTTTAACTCTGGAAGTTGAGTGCACACATTGACAACCGTTCTGTTAGATAGCTGCGTTTTGGTTTTAGAAGCAGATATTTCCCTGTGCTTACGGCTGTTTCTTCCATATGCCGGTAATGGGCTGAAAACGCCTGTTTTGGGACTCTACAGAGAAGGTGTTTGCAGACTGCTGAATCCACACACTGCTTCAACTCTGGAAGTTGAGTGCACACATTGACAACCATTCTGTTAGATAGCTGCGTTTTGGATTTAGAAGCAGATATTTCCCTGTGCTGACTGCTGTTTCTTCCATATGCCGGAAATGGGCTAAAAACGCCTGTTGGGACTCTGCAGAGAAAGTGTTTGCAGACTGCTGAATTCACACACGGGTTTTACTCTGGAAGTTGAGTGCACACATTGACAACCGTTCTGTTAGATAGCTGCGTTTTGGATTTAGAAGCAGATATTTCCCTGTGCTTACTGCTGTTTCTTCAATATGCCGGTAATGGGCTGAAAACGCCTGTTTTGGGACTCTGCAGAGAAAGTGTTTGCAGACTGCTGAATCCACACACGGGTTTAACTCTGGAAGTTGAGTGCACACATTGACAACCGTTCTGTTAGATAGCTGCGTTTTGGATTTAGAAGCAGATATTTCCCTGTGCTTACTGCTGTTTCTTCCATATGCCGGTAATGGGCTGAAAACGCCTGTTTTGGGACTCTGCACAGAAAGTGTTTGCAGACTGCTGAATCGACACACGGGTTTAACTCTGGAAGTTGAGTGCACACATTGACAACCGTTCTGTTAGATAGCTGCGTTTTGGATTTAGAAGCAGATATTTCCCTGTTCTTACTGCTGTTTCTTCCATATGCCGGTAATGGGCTGAAAACGCCTGTTTTGGGACTCTGCAGAGAAAGTGTTGCATACTGCTGAATCCACACACGGGTTTAACTATGGAAATTCAGTGCACACATTGACAACCGTTCTGTTAGATAGCTGCGTTTTGGATTTAGAAGCAGATATTTACCTGTGCTTACTGCTGTTTCTTCCATATGCCGGTAATGGGCTGAAAACGCCTGTTTTGGTTCTCTGCAGAGAAAGTGTTTGCAGACTGCTGAATCCACACACGGGTTTAACTCTGGAAGTTGAGTGCACACATTGACAGCCCTTCTGTTAGATAGCTGCGTTTTGGATTTAGAAGCAGATATTTCCCTGTGCTTACGGCTGTTTCATCCATATGCCAGTAATGGGCTGAAAACGCCTATTTTGGGACTCTGCAGAGAAGGTGTTTGCAGACTGCTGAATCCACACACTGCTTTAACTCTGGAAGTTGAGTGCACACATTGACAACCGTTCTGTTAGATAGCTGCGTTTTGGATTTAGAATCAGATATTTCCCTGTGCTTACGGCTGTTTCTTCCATATGCCGGTAATGGGCTGAAAACGCCTGTTTTGGGACTCTGCAGAGAAAGTGTTTGCAGACTGCTGAATCCACACACGGGTTTAACTCTGGAAGTTGAGTGCACACATTGACAACCATTCTGTTAGATAGCTGCGTTTTGGATTTAGAATCAGATATTTCCCTGTGCTTACTGCTGTTTCTTCCATATGCCGGTAATGGGCTGAAAACGCCTGTTTTGGGACTCTGCAGAGAAAGTGTTTGCAGACTGCTGAATCCACACACGGGTTTAACTCTGTTAGTTGAGTGCACACATTGACAACCGTTCTGTTAGATAGCTGCGCTTTGGATTTAGAAGCAGATATTTCCCTGTGCTTACTGCTGTTTCTTCCATATGCCGGTAATGGGTTGAAAATGCCTGTTTTCAGACTCTGCAGAGAAATTGTTTGCACACTGCTGAATCCACACACGGGTTTAACTCTGGAAGATGAGTGCATACATTGACAACCGTTCTGTTAGATAGCTGCGTTTTGGATTTAGAAGCAGATATTTCCCTGTGCTTACTGCTGTTTCTTCCATATGCCGGTAATGGGCTGAAAACGCCTGTTTTGGGACTCTGCAGAGAAAGTGTTTGCAGACTGCTGAATCCACACACGGGTTTAACTCTGGAAGTTGAGTGCACACATTGACAACCGTTCTGTTAGATAGCTGCGTTTTGGATTTAGAAGCAGATATTTCCCTGTGCTTACTGCTGTTTCTTCCATATGCCGGTAATGGGCTGAAAACGCCTGTTTTGGGACTCTGCAGAGAAAGGGTTTGCAGACTGCTGAATCCACACACAGGTTTAACTCTGGAAGTTAAGTGCACACATTGACAACCGTTCTGTTAGATAGCTGCGTTTTGGATTTAGAAGCAGATATTTCCCTGTGCTTATTGCTGTTTCTTCCATATGCCGGTAATGGGCTGAAAACGCCTGTTTTGGGACTCTGCACAGAAAGTGTTTGCAGACTGCTGAATCCACACACGGGTTTTACTCTGGAAGTTGAGTGCACACATTGACAACCGTTCTGTTAGATAGCTGCGTTTTGGATTTAGAAGCAGATATTTCCCTGTGCTTACTGCTGTTTCTTCCATATGCCGGTAATGGGCTGAAAACGCCTGTTTTGGGACTCTGCACAGAAAGCGTTTGCAGACTGCTGAATCGACACACGCGTTTAACTCTGGAAGTTGAGTGCACACATTGACAACCGTTCTGTTAGATAGCTGCGTTTTGGATTTAGAAGCAGATATTTCCCTGTGCTTACTGCTGTTTCTTCCATATGCCGGTAATGGGCTGAAAACGCCTGTTTTGGGACTCTGCAGAGAAAGTGTTTGCAGACTGCTGAATCGACAAACGGGTTTAACTCTGGAAGTTGAGTTCACACATTGACAACCGTTCTGTTAGATAGCTGCGTTTTGGATTTAGAAGCAGATATTTCTCTGTGCTTACTGCTGTTTCTTCCATATGCCGGTATTGGGCTGAAAACGCCTGTTTTTGTTCTCTGCAGAGAAAGTGTTTGCAGACTGCTGAATCCACACACGGGTTTAACTCTGGAAGTTGAGTGCACACATTGACAACCGTTCTGTTAGATAGCTGCGTTTTGGTTTTAGAAGCAGATATTTCCCTGTGCTTACGGCTGTTTCTTCCATATGCCGGTAATGGGCTGAAAACGCCTGTTTTGGGACTCTACAGAGAAGGTGTTTGCAGACTGCTGAATCCACACACTGCTTCAACTCTGGAAGTTGAGTGCACACATTGACAACCATTCTGTTAGATAGCTGCGTTTTGGATTTAGAAGCAGATATTTCCCTGTGCTGACTGCTGTTTCTTCCATATGCCGGAAATGGGCTAAAAACGCCTGTTGGGACTCTGCAGAGAAAGTGTTTGCAGACTGCTGAATTCACACACGGGTTTTACTCTGGAAGTTGAGTGCACACATTGACAACCGTTCTGTTAGATAGCTGCGTTTTGGATTTAGAAGCAGATATTTCCCTGTGCTTACTGCTGTTTCTTCAATATGCCGGTAATGGGCTGAAAACGCCTGTTTTGGGACTCTGCAGAGAAAGTGTTTGCAGACTGCTGAATCCACACACGGGTTTAACTCTGGAAGTTGAGTGCACACATTGACAACCGTTCTGTTAGATAGCTGCGTTTTGGATTTAGAAGCAGATATTTCCCTGTGCTTACTGCTGTTTCTTCCATATGCCGGTAATGGGCTGAAAACGCCTGTTTTGGGACTCTGCACAGAAAGTGTTTGCAGACTGCTGAATCGACACACGGGTTTAACTCTGGAAGTTGAGTGCACACATTGACAACCGTTCTGTTAGATAGCTGCGTTTTGGATTTAGAAGCAGATATTTCCCTGTTCTTACTGCTGTTTCTTCCATATGCCGGTAATGGGCTGAAAACGCCTGTTTTGGGACTCTGCAGAGAAAGTGTTGCATACTGCTGAATCCACACACGGGTTTAACTATGGAAATTCAGTGCACACATTGACAACCGTTCTGTTAGATAGCTGCGTTTTGGATTTAGAAGCAGATATTTACCTGTGCTTACTGCTGTTTCTTCCATATGCCGGTAATGGGCTGAAAACGCCTGTTTTGGTTCTCTGCAGAGAAAGTGTTTGCAGACTGCTGAATCCACACACGGGTTTAACTCTGGAAGTTGAGTGCACACATTGACAGCCCTTCTGTTAGATAGCTGCGTTTTGGATTTAGAAGCAGATATTTCCCTGTGCTTACGGCTGTTTCATCCATATGCCAGTAATGGGCTGAAAACGCCTATTTTGGGACTCTGCAGAGAAGGTGTTTGCAGACTGCTGAATCCACACACTGCTTTAACTCTGGAAGTTGAGTGCACACATTGACAACCGTTCTGTTAGATAGCTGCGTTTTGGATTTAGAATCAGATATTTCCCTGTGCTTACGGCTGTTTCTTCCATATGCCGGTAATGGGCTGAAAACGCCTGTTTTGGGACTCTGCAGAGAAAGTGTTTGCAGACTGCTGAATCCACACACGGGTTTAACTCTGGAAGTTGAGTGCACACATTGACAACCATTCTGTTAGATAGCTGCGTTTTGGATTTAGAATCAGATATTTCCCTGTGCTTACTGCTGTTTCTTCCATATGCCGGTAATGGGCTGAAAACGCCTGTTTTGGGACTCTGCAGAGAAAGTGTTTGCAGACTGCTGAATCCACACACGGGTTTAACTCTGTTAGTTGAGTGCACACATTGACAACCGTTCTGTTAGATAGCTGCGCTTTGGATTTAGAAGCAGATATTTCCCTGTGCTTACTGCTGTTTCTTCCATATGCCGGTAATGGGTTGAAAATGCCTGTTTTCAGACTCTGCAGAGAAATTGTTTGCACACTGCTGAATCCACACACGGGTTTAACTCTGGAAGATGAGTGCATACATTGACAACCGTTCTGTTAGATAGCTGCGTTTTGGATTTAGAAGCAGATATTTCCCTGTGCTTACTGCTGTTTCTTCCATATGCCGGTAATGGGCTGAAAACGCCTGTTTTGGGACTCTGCAGAGAAAGTGTTTGCAGACTGCTGAATCCACACACGGGTTTAACTCTGGAAGTTGAGTGCACACATTGACAACCGTTCTGTTAGATAGCTGCGTTTTGGATTTAGAAGCAGATATTTCCCTGTGCTTACTGCTGTTTCTTCCATATGCCGGTAATGGGCTGAAAACGCCTGTTTTGGGACTCTGCAGAGAAAGGGTTTGCAGACTGCTGAATCCACACACAGGTTTAACTCTGGAAGTTAAGTGCACACATTGACAACCGTTCTGTTAGATAGCTGCGTTTTGGATTTAGAAGCAGATATTTCCCTGTGCTTATTGCTGTTTCTTCCATATGCCGGTAATGGGCTGAAAACGCCTGTTTTGGGACTCTGCACAGAAAGTGTTTGCAGACTGCTGAATACACACACGAGTTTAACTCTGGAAGTTGAGTGCACACATTGACAACCGTTCTGTTAGATAGCTGCGTTTTGGATTTAGAATCAGATATTTCCCTGTGCTTACGGCTGTTTCTTCCATATGCCGGTAATGGGCTGAAAACGTCTGTTTTGGGACTCTGCAGAGAAAGTGTTTGCAGACTGCTGAATCCACACACGGGTTCAACTCTGGAAGTTGAGTGCACACATTGACAACCATTCTGTTAGATAGCTGCGTTTTGGATTTAGAATCAGATATTTCCCTGTGCTTACTGCTGTTTCTTCCATATGCCGGTAATGGGCTGAAAACGCCTGTTTTGGGACTCTGCACAGAAAGTGTTTGCAGACTGCTGAATCGACACACGGGTTTAACTCTGGAAGTTGAGTGCACACATTGACAACCGTTCTGTTAGATAGCTGCGTTTTGGATTTAGAAACAGATATTTCCCTGTGCTTACTGCTGTTTCTTCCTGATGCCGGTAATGGGCTGAAAACGCCTGTTTTGGGACTCTGCAGAGAAAGTGTTTGCAGACTGCTGAATCCACACACAGGTTTAACTTTGGAAGTTAAGTGCACACATTGACAACCGTTCTGTTAGATAGCTGCGTTTTGGATTTAGAAGCAGATATTTCCCTGTGCTTATTGCTGTTTCTTCCATATGCCGGTAATGGGCTGAAAACGCCTGTTTTGGGACTCTGCACAGAAAGTGTTTGCAGACTGCTGAATCCACACACAGGTTTAACTCTGGAAGTTGAGTGCACACATTGACAACCGTTCTGTTAGATAGCTGCGTTTTGGATTTAGAAGCAGATATTTCCCTGTGCTTGCTGCTGTTTCTTCCATATGCCGGTAATGGGCTGAAAACGCCTGTTTTCGGACTCTGCACATAAAGTGTTTGCAGACTGCTGAATCCACACACGGGTTTAACTCTGGAAGTTGAGTGCACACATTGACAACCGTTCTGTTAGATAGCTGCGTTTTGGATTTAGAAGCAGATATTTCCCTGTGCTTACTGCTGTTTCTTCCATATGCCGGTAATGGGCTGAAAACGCCTGTTTTGGGACTCTGCACAGAAAGTGTTTGCAGACTGCTGAATCGACACACGGGTTTAACTCTGGAAGTTGAGTGCACACATTCACAACCGTTCTGTTAGATAGCTGCGTTTTGGATTTAGAAGCAGATATTTCCCTGTTCTTACTGCTGTTTCTTCCATATGCCGGTAATGGGCTGAAAACGCCTGTTTTGGGACTCTGCAGAGAAAGTGTTGCATACTGCTGAATCCACACACGGGTTTAACTCTGGAAATTCAGTGCACACATTGACAACCGTTCTGTTAGATAGCTGCGTTTTGGATTTAGAAGCAGATATTTACCTGTGCTTACTGCTGTTTCTTCCATATGCCGGTAATGGGCTGAAAACGCCTGTTTTGGTTCTCTGCAGAGAAAGTGTTTGCAGACTGCTGAATCCACACATGGGTTTCACTCTGGAAATTCAGTGCACACATTTACAACCGTTCTGTTAGATAGCTGCGTTTTGGATTTAGAAGCAGATATTTCCCTGTGCTTACGGCTGTTTCATCCATATGCCGGTAATGGGCTGAAAACGCCTATTTTGGGACTCTGCAGAGAAGGTGTTTGCAGACTGCTGAATCCACACACTGCTTTAACTCTGGAAGTTGAGTGCGCACATTGACAACCGTTCTGTTAGATAGCTGCGTTTTGGATTTAGAAGCAGATATTTCCCTGTTCTTACTGCTGTTTCTTACATATGCCGGTAATGGGCTGAAAACGCCTGTTTTGGGACTCTGCACAGAAAGTGTTTGCAGACTGCTGAATCGACACACGGGTTTAACTCTGGAAGTTGAGTGCACACATTGACAACCGTTCTGTTAGATAGCTGCGTTTTGGATTTAGAAACAGATATTTCCCTGTGCTTACTGCTGTTTCTTCCTGATGCCGGTAATGGGCTGAAAACGCCTGTTTTGGGACTCTGCAGAGAAGGTGTTTGCAGACTGCTGAATCCACACACTGCTTTAACTCTGGAAGTTGAGTGCACACATTGACAACCGTTCTGTTAGATAGCTGCGTTTTGGATTTAGAAGCAGATATTTCCCTGTGCTGACTGCTGTTTCTTCCATATGCCGGAAATGGGCTAAAAACGCCTGTTGGGACTCTGCAGAGAAAGTGTTTGCAGACTGCTGAATTCACACACGGGTTTTACTCTGGAAGTTGAGTGCACACATTGACAACCGTTCTGTTAGATAGCTGCGTTTTGGATTTAGAAGCAGATATTTCCCTGTGCTTACTGCTGTTTCTTCAATATGCCGGTAATGGGCTGAAAACGCCTGTTTTGGTACTCTGCAGAGAAAGTGTTTGCAGACTGCTGAATCCACACACGGGTTTAACTCTGGAAGTTGAGTGCACACATTGACAACCGTTCTGTTAGATAGCTGCGTTTTGGATTTAGAAGCAGATATTTCCCTGTGCTTACTGCTGTTTCTTCCATATGCCGGTAATGGGCTGAAAACGCCTGTTTTGGGACTCTGCACAGAAAGTGTTTGCAGACTTCTGAATCCACACACGGGTTTAACTCTGGAAGTTGAGTGCACACATTGACAACCGTTCTGTTAGATAGCTGCGTTTTGGATTTAGAAGCAGATATTTCCCTGTGCTTATTGCTGTTTCTTCCATATGCCGGTAACGGGCTGAAAACGCCTGTTTTGGGACTCTGCAGAGAAAGTGTTTGCAGACTGCTGAATCCACACACAGGTTTAACTCTGGAAGTTGAGTGCACACATTGACAACCGTTCTGTTAGATAGCTGCGTTTTGGATTTAGAAGCAGATATTTCCCTGTGCTTACTGCTGTTTCTTCCATATGCCGGTAATGGGCTGAAAACGCCTGTTTTGGGACTCTGCACAGAAAGTGTTTGCAGACTGCTGAATCCACACACGGGTTTAACTCTGGAAGTTGAGTGCACACATTGACAACCGTTCTGTTAGATAGCTGCGTTTTGGATTTAGAAGCAGATATTTCCCTGTGCTTACTGCTGTTTCTTCCATATGCCGGTAATGGGCTGAAAACGCCTGTTTTGGGACTCTGCAGAGAATGTATTTGCAGACTGCTGAATCCACACACGGGTTTAATTCTGGAAGTTGAGTGCACACATTGACAACCGTTCTGTTAGATAGCTGCGTTTTGGATTTAGAAGCAGATATTTCCCTGTGCTTACTGCTGTTTCTTCCATATGCCGGTAATGGGCTGAAAACGCCTGTTTTGTGACTCTGCAGAGAATGTATTTGCAGACTGCTGAATCCACACACGGGTTTAATTCTGGAAGTTGAGTGCACACATTGACAACCGTTCTGTTAGATAGCTGCGTTTTGGATTTAGAAGCAGATATTTCCCTGTGCTTACTGCTGTTTCTTCCATATGCCGGTAATGGGCTGAAAACGCCTGTTTTGGTTCTCTGCAGAGAAAGTGTTTGCAGACTGCTGAATCCACACACGGGTTTAACTCTGGAAGTTGAGTGCACACATTGACAACCGTTCTGTTAGATAGCTGCGTTTTGGATTTAGAAGCAGATATTTCCCTGTGCTTACGGCTGTTTCTTCCATATGCCGGTAATGGGCTGAAAACGCCTGTTTTCAGACTCTGCAGAGAAAGTGTTTGCACACTGCTGAATCCACAGACGGGTTCAACTCTGGAAGATGAGTGCACACATTGACAACCGTTCTGTTAGATAGCTGCGTTTTGGATTTATAAGCAGATATTTCCCTGTGCTTACTGCTGTTTCTTCCATATGCCGGTAATGGGCTGAAAACGCCTGTTTTGGGACTCTGCAGAGAAAGTGTTTGCAGACTGCTGAATCCACACACAGGTTTAACTCTGGAAGTTAAGTGCACACATTGACAACCGTTCTGTTAGATAGCTGCGTTTTGGATTTAGAAGCAGATATTTCCCTGTGCTTATTGCTGTTTCTTCCATATGCCGGTAATGGGCTGAAAACGCCTGTTTTGGGACTCTGCAGAGAAAGTGTTGCAGACTGCTGAATCCACACACGGGTTTAACTCTGGAAGTTGAGTGCACACATTGACAACCGTTCTGTTAGATAGCTGCGTTTTGGATTTAGAAGCAGATATTTCCCTGTGCTTACTGCTGTTTCTTCAATATGCCGGTAATGGGCTGAAAACGCCTGTTTTGGGACTCTGCAGAGAAGGTGTTTGCAGACTGCTGAATCCACACACGGGTTTAACTCTGGAAGTTGAGTGCACACATGGACAACCGTTCTGTTATATAGCTGCGTTTTGGATTTAGAATCAGATATTTCCCTGTGCTTACGGCTGTTTCTTCCATATGCCGGTAATGGGCTGAAAACGCCTGTTTTTGGACTCTGCAGAGAAAGTGTTTGCAGACTGCTGAATCCACACACGGGTTTAACTCTGGAAGTTGAGTGCACACATTGACAACCATTCTGTTAGATAGCTGCGTTTTGGATTTAGAATCAGATATTTCCCTGTGCTTACTGCTGTTTCTTCCATATGCCGGTAATGGGCTGAAAACGCCTGTTTTGGGACTCTGCAGAGAATGTGTTTACAGACTGCTGAATCGACACACGGGTTTAACTCTGGAAGTTGAGTGCACACATTGACAACCGTTCTGTTAGATAGCTGCGTTTTGGATTTAGAAGCAGATATTTCCCTGTGCTTACTGCTGTTTCTTCCATATGCCGGAAATGGGCTAAAAATGCCTGTTGGGACTCTGCAGAGAAAGTGTTTGCAGACTGCTGAATCCACACACGGGGTTTACTCTGGAAGTTGAGTGCACACATTGACAACCGTTCTGTTAGATAGCTGCGTTTTGGATTTAGAAGCAGATATTTCCCTGTGCTTACTGCGGTTTCTTCCATATGCCGGTAATGGGCTGAAAACGCCTGTTTTGGGACTCTGCAGAGAAAGTGTTTGCAGACTGCTGAATCCACACACGGGTTTAACTCTGGAAGTTGAGTGCACACATTGACAACCGTTCTGTTAGATAGCTGCGTTTTGGATTTAGAAGCAGATATTTCCCTGTGCTTACTGCTGTTTCTTCCATATGCCGGTAATGGGCTGAAAACGCCTGTTTTGGGACTCTGCACAGAAAGTGTTTGCAGACTGCTGAATCCACACACGGGTTTAACTCTGGAAGTTGAGTGCACACATTGACAACCGTTCTGTTAGATAGCTGCATTTTGGATTTAGAAGCAGATATTTCCCTGTGCTTACTGCTGTTTCTTCCATATGCCGGTAATGGGCTGAAAACGCCTGTTTTGGGACTCTGCACAGAAAGTGTTTGCAGACTGCTGAATCCACACACGGGTTTAACTCTGGAAGTTGAGTGCACACATTGACAACCGTTCTGTTAGATAGCTGCGTTTTGGATTTAGAAGCAGATATTTCCCTGTGCTTACTGCTGTTTCTTCCATATGCCGGTAATGGGCTGAAAACGCCTGTTTTGGGACTCTGCACAGAAAGTGTTTGCAGACTGCTGAATCCACACACGGGTTCAACTCTGGAAGTTGAGTGCACACATTGACAACCATTCTGTTAGATAGCTGCGTTTTGGATTTAGAATCAGATATTTCCCTGTGCTTACTGCTGTTTCTTCCATATGCCGGTAATGGGCTGAAAACGCCTGTTTTGGGACTCTGCACAGAAAGTGTTTGCAGACTGCTGAATCCACACACGGGTTTAACTCTGGAAGTTGAGTGCACACATTGACAACCATTCTGTTAGATAGCTGCGTTTTGGATTTAGAATCAGATATTTCCCTGTGCTTACTGCTGTTTCTTCCATATGCAGGTAATGGGCTGAAAACGCCTGTTTTGGGACTCTGCAGAGAATGTATTTGCAGACTGCTGAATCCACACACGGGTTTAATTCTGGAAGTTGAGTGCACACATTGACAACCGTTCTGTTAGATAGCTGCGTTTTGGATTTAGAAGCAGATATTTCCCTGTGCTTACGGCTGTTTCTTCGATATGCCGGTAATGGGCTGAAAACGCCTGTTTTCAGACTCTGCAGAGAAACTGTTTGCACACTGCTGAATCCACACACGGGTTCAACTCTGGAAGATGAGTGCACACATTGACAACCGTTTTGTTAGATAGCTGCGTTTTGGATTTATAAGCAGATATTTCCCTGTGCTTACTGCTGTTTCTTCCATATGCCGGTAATGGGCTGAACACGCCTGTTTTGGGACTCTGCAGAGAAAGTGTTTGCAGACTGCTGAATCCACACACAGGTTTAACTCTGGAAGTTAAGTGCACACATTGACAACCGTTCTGTTAGATAGCTGCGTTTTGGATTTAGAAGCAGATATTTCCCTGTGCTTATTGCTGTTTCTTCCATATGCCGGTAATGGGCTGAAAACGCCTGTTTTGGGACTCTGCAGAGAAAGTGTTGCAGACTGCTGAATCCACACACGGGTTTAACTCTGGAAGTTGAGTGCACACATTGACAACCGTTCTGTTAGATAGCTGCGTTTTGGATTTAGAAGCAGATATTTCCCTGTGCTTACTGCTGTTTCTTCCATATGCCGGTAATGGGCTGAAAACGCCTGTTTTGGGACTCTGCACAGAAAGTGTTTGCAGACTGCTGAATCGACACACGGGTTTAACTCTGGAAGTTGAGTGCACACATTGACAACCGTTCTGTTAGATAGCTGCGTTTTGGATTTAGAAGCAGATATTTCCCTGTGCTTATTGCTGTTTCTTCCATATGCCGGTAATGGGCTGAAAACGCCTATTTTGGGACTCTGCAGAGAAAGTGTTTGCAGACTGCTGAATCCACACACAGGTTTAACTCTGGAAGTTGAGTGCACACATTGACAACCGTTCTGTTAGATAGCTGCGTTTTGGATTTAGAAGCAGATATTTCCCTGTGCTTACTGCTGTTTCTTCCATATGCCGGTAATGGGCTGAAAACGCCTGTTTTGGGACTCTGCACAGAATGTGTTTGCAGACTGCTGAATCCACACACGGGTTTAACTCTGGAAGTTGAGTGCACACATTGACAACCGTTCTGTTAGATAGCTGCGTTTTGGATTTAGAAGCAGATATTTCCCTGTGCTTACTGCTGTTTCTTCCATATGCCGGTAATGGGCTGAAAACGCCTGTTTTGGGACTCTGCAGAGAAAGTGTTTGCAGACTGCTGAATCCAAACACGGGTTTAACTCTGGAAGTTGAGTGCACACATTGACAACCGTTCTGTTAGATAGCTGCGTTTTGGATTTAGAAGCAGATATTTCCCTGTGCTTACTGCTGTTTCTTCCATATGCCGGAAATGGGCTAAAAGGCCTGTTGGGACTCTGCAGAGAAAGTGTTTGCAGACTGCTGAATCCACACACGGGTTTAACTCTGGAAGTTGAGTGCACACATTGACAACCGTTCTGTTAGATAGCTGCGTTTTGGATTTAGAAGCAGATATTTCCCTGTGCTTACTGCTGTTTCTTCCATATGCCGGTAATGGGCTGAAAACGCCTGTTTTGGGACTCTGCAGAGAAAGTGTTTGCAGACTGCTGAATCGACACACGGGTTTAACTCTGGAAGTTGAGTGCACACATTGACAACCGTTCTGTTAGATAGCTGCGTTTTGGATTTAGAAGCAGATATTTCCCTGTGCTTACTGCTGTTTCTTCCATATGCCGGTAATGGGCTGAAAACGCCTGTTTTGGTTCTCTGCAGAGAAAGCGTTTGCAGACTGCTGAATCCACACACGGGTTTAACTCTGGAAGTTGAGTGCACACATTGACAACCGTTCTGTTAGATAGCTGCGTTTTGGATTTAGAAGCAGATATTTCCCTGTGCTTACGGCTGTTTCTTCCATATGCCGGTAATGGGCTGAAAACGCCTGTTTTGGGACTCTGCAGAGAAGGTGTTTGCAGACTGCTGAATCCACACACTGCTTTAACTCTGGAAGTTGAGTGCACACATTGACAACCGTTCTGTTAGATAGCTGCGTTTTGGATTTAGAATCAGATATTTCCCTGTGCTTACGGCTGTTTCTTCCATATGCCGGTAATGGGCTGAAAACGCCTGTTTTGGGACTCTGCAGAGAAAGTGTTTGCAGACTGCTGAATCCACACACGGGTTCAACTCTGGAAGTTGAGTGCACACATTGACAACCGTTCTGTTAGATAGCTGCGTTTTGGATTTAGAATCAGATATTTCCCTGTGCTTACTGCTGTTTCTTCCATATGCCGGTAATGGGCTGAAAACGCCTGTTTTGGGACTCTGCACAGAAAGTGTTTGCAGACTGCTGAATCCACACACGGGTTTAACTCTGGAAGCTGAGTGCACACATTGACAACCATTCTGTTAGATAGCTGCGTTTTGGATTTAGAATCAGATATTTCCCTGTGCTTACTGCTGTTTCTTCCATATGCCGGTAATGGGCTGAAAACGCCTGTTTTGTGACTCTGCAGAGAATGTATTTGCAGACTGCTGAATCCACACACGGGTTTAATTCTGGAAGTTGAGTGCACACATTGACAACCGTTCTGTTAGATAGCTGCGTTTTGGATTTAGAAGCAGATATTTCCCTGTGCTTACTGCTGTTTCTTCCATATGCCGGTAATGGGCTGAAAACGCCTGTTTTGGTTCTCTGCAGAGAAAGTGTTTGCAGACTGCTGAATCCACACACGGGTTTAACTCTGGAAGTTGAGTGCACACATTGACAACCGTTCTGTTAGATAGCTGCGTTTTGGATTTAGAAGCAGATATTTCCCTGTGCTTACGGCTGTTTCTTCCATATGCCGGTAATGGGCTGAAAACGCCTGTTTTCAGACTCTGCAGAGAAAGTGTTTGCACACTGCTGAATCCACAGACGGGTTCAACTCTGGAAGATGAGTGCACACATTGACAACCGTTCTGTTAGATAGCTGCGTTTTGGATTTATAAGCAGATATTTCCCTGTGCTTACTGCTGTTTCTTCCATATGCCGGTAATGGGCTGAAAACGCCTGTTTTGGGACTCTGCAGAGAAAGTGTTTGCAGACTGCTGAATCCACACACAGGTTTAACTCTGGAAGTTAAGTGCACACATTGACAACCGTTCTGTTAGATAGCTGCGTTTTGGATTTAGAAGCAGATATTTCCCTGTGCTTATTGCTGTTTCTTCCATATGCCGGTAATGGGCTGAAAACGCCTGTTTTGGGACTCTGCAGACAAAGTGTTGCAGACTGCTGAATCCACACACGGGTTTAACTCTGGAAGTTGAGTGCACACATTGACAACCGTTCTGTTAGATAGCTGCGTTTTGGATTTAGAAGCAGATATTTCCCTGTGCTTACTGCTGTTTCTTCAATATGCCGGTAATGGGCTGAAAACGCCTGTTTTGGGACTCTGCAGAGAAGGTGTTTGCAGACTGCTGAATCCACACACGGGTTTAACTCTGGAAGTTGAGTGCACACATGGACAACCGTTCTGTTATATAGCTGCGTTTTGGATTTAGAATCAGATATTTCCCTGTGCTTACGGCTGTTTCTTCCATATGCCGGTAATGGGCTGAAAACGCCTGTTTTTGGACTCTGCAGAGAAAGTGTTTGCAGACTGCTGAATCCACACACGGGTTTAACTCTGGAAGTTGAGTGCACACATTGACAACCATTCTGTTAGATAGCTGCGTTTTGGATTTAGAATCAGATATTTCCCTGTGCTTACTGCTGTTTCTTCCATATGCCGGTAATGGGCTGAAAACGCCTGTTTTGGGACTCTGCAGAGAATGTGTTTACAGACTGCTGAATCGACACACGGGTTTAACTCTGGAAGTTGAGTGCACACATTGACAACCGTTCTGTTAGATAGCTGCGTTTTGGATTTAGAAGCAGATATTTCCCTGTGCTTACTGCTGTTTCTTCCATATGCCGGAAATGGGCTAAAAACGCCTGTTGGGACTCTGCAGAGAAAGTGTTTGCAGACTGCTGAATCCACACACAGGTTTTACTCTGGAAGTTGAGTGCACACATTGACAACCGTTCTGTTAGATAGCTGCGTTTTGGATTTAGAAGCAGATATTTCCCTGTGCTTACTGCGGTTTCTTCCATATGCCGGTAATGGGCTGAAAACGCCTGTTTTGGGACTCTGCAGAGAAAGTGTTTGCAGACTGCTGAATCCACACACGGGTTTAACTCTGGAAGTTGAGTGCACACATTGACAACCGTTCTGTTAGATAGCTGCGTTTTGGATTTAGAAGCAGATATTTCCCTGTGCTTACTGCTGTTTCTTCCATATGCCGGTAATGGGCTGAAAACGCCTGTTTTGGGACTCTGCACAGAAAGTGTTTGCAGACTGCTGAATCCACACACGGGTTTAACTCTGGAAGTTGAGTGCACACATTGACAACCGTTCTGTTAGATAGCTGCGTTTTGGATTTAGAAGCAGATATTTCCCTGTGCTTACTGCTGTTTCTTCCATATGCCGGTAATGGGCTGAAAACGCCTGTTTTGGGACTCTGCACAGAAAGTGTTTGCAGACTGCTGAATCCACACACGGGTTTAACTCTGGAAGTTGAGTGCACACATTGACAACCGTTCTGTTAGATAGCTGCGTTTTGGATTTAGAAGCAGATATTTCCCTGTGCTTACGGCTGTTTCTTCCATATGCCGGTAATGGGCTGAAAACGCCTGTTTTGGGACTCTGCAGAGAAAGTGTTTGCAGACTGCTGAATCCACACACGGGTTTAACTCTGGAAGTTGAGTGCACACATTGACAACCGTTCTGTTAGATAGCTGCGTTTTGGATTTAGAAGCAGATATTTCTCTGTGCTTACGGCTGTTTCTTCCATATGCCGGTAATGGGCTGAAAACGCCTGTTTTGGGACTCTGCAGAGATGGTGTTTGCAGACTGCTGAATCCACACACTGCTTTAACTCTGGAAGTTGAGTGCACACATTGACAACCGTTCTGTTAGATAGCTGCGTTTTGGATTTATAATCAGATATTTCCCTGTGCTTACGGCTGTTTCTTCCATATGCCGGTAATGGGCTGAAAACGCCTGTTTTGGGACTCTGCAGAGAAAGTGTTTGCAGACTGCTGAATCCACACACGGGTTCAACTCTGGAAGTTGAGTGCACACATTGACAACCATTCTGTTAGATAGCTGCGTTTTGGATTTAGAATCAGATATTTCCCTGTGCTTACTGCTGTTTCTTCCATATGCCGGTAATGGGCTGAAAACGCCTGTTTTGGGACTCTGCACAGAAAGCGTTTGCAGACTGCTGAATCCACACACGGGTTTAACTCTGGAAGTTGAGTGCACACATTGACAACCATTCTGTTAGATAGCTGCGTTTTGGATTTAGAATCAGATATTTCCCTGTGCTTACTGCTGTTTCTTCCATATGCAGGTAATGGGCTGAAAACGCCTGTTTTGGGACTCTGCAGAGAATGTATTTGCAGACTGCTGAATCCACACACGGGTTTAATTCTGGAAGTTGAGTGCACACATTGACAACCGTTCTGTTCGATAGCTGCGTTTTGGATTTAGAAGCAGATATTTACCTGTGCTTACTGCTGTTTCTTCCATATGCCGGTAATGGGCTGAAAACGCCTGTTTTGGTTCTCTGCAGAGAAAGTGTTTGCAGACTGCTGAATCCACACACTGCTTTAACTCTGGAAGTTGAGTGCACACATTGACAACCGTTCTGTTAGATAGCTGCGTTTTGGATTTAGAAGCAGATATTTCCCTGTGCTTACGGCTGTTTCTTCGATATGCCGGTAATGGGCTGAAAACGCCTGTTTTCAGACTCTGCAAAGAAACTGTTTGCACACTGCTGAATCCACACACGGGTTCAACTCTGGAAGATGAGTGCACACATTGACAACCGTTCTGTTAGATAGCTGCGTTTTGGATTTATAAGCAGATATTTCCCTGTGCTTACTGCTGTTTCTTCCATATGCCGGTAATGGGCTGAACACGCCTGTTTTGGGACTCTGCAGAGAAAGTGTTTGCAGACTGCTGAATCCACACACAGGTTTAACTCTGGAAGCTGAGTGCACACATTGACAACCATTCTGTTAGATAGCTGCGTTTTGGATTTAGAAGCAGATATTTCCGTGTGCTTATTGCTGTTTCTTCCATATGCCGGTAATGGGCTGAAAACGCCTGTTTTGGGACTCTGCAGAGAAAGTGTTGCAGACTGCTGAATCCACACACGGGTTTAACTCTGGAAGTTGATTGCACACATTGACAACCGTTCTGTTAGATAGCTGCGTTTTGGATTTAGAAGCAGATATTTCCCTGTGCTTACTGCTGTTTCTTCCATATGCCGGTAATGGGCTGAAAACGCCTGTTTTGGGACTCTGCACAGAAAGTGTTTGCAGACTGCTGAATCGACACACGGGTTTAACTCTGGAAGTTGAGTGCACACATTGACAACCGTTCTGTTAGATAGCTGCGTTTTGGATTTAGAAGCAGATATTTCCCTGTGCTTATTGCTGTTTCTTCCATATGCCGGTAATGGGCTGAAAACGCCTATTTTGGGACTCTGCAGAGAAAGTGTTTGCAGACTGCTGAATCCACACACAGGTTTAACTCTGGAAGTTGAGTGCACACATTGACAACCGTTCTGTTAGATAGCTGCGTTTTGGATTTAGAAGCAGATATTTCCCTGTGCTTACTGCTGTTTCTTCCATATGCCGGTAATGGGCTGAAAACGCCTGTTTTGGGACTCTGCACAGAATGTGTTTGCAGACTGCTGAATCCACACACGGGTTTAACTCTGGAAGTTGAGTGCACACATTGACAACCGTTCTGTTAGATAGCTGCGTTTTGGATTTAGAAGCAGATATTGCCCTGTGCTTACAGCTGTTTCTTCCATATGCCGGTAATGGGCTGAAAACGCCTGTTTTGGGACTCTGCAGAGAAAGTGTTTGCAGACTGCTCAATCCAAACACGGGTTTAACTCTGGAAGTTGAGTGCACACATTGACAACCGTTCTGTTAGATAGCTCCGTTTTGGATTTAGAAGCAGATATTTCCCTGTGCTTACGGCTGTTTCATCCATATGCCGGTAATGGGCTGAAAACGCCTGTTTTGGGACTCTGCAGAGAAGGTGTTTGCAGACTGCTGAATCCACACACTGCTTTAACTCTGGAAGTTGAGTGCACACATTGACAACCGTTCTGTTAGATAGCTGCGTTTTGGATTTAGAATCAGATATTTCCCTGTGCTTACGGCTGTTTCTTCCATATGCCGGTAATGGGCTGAAAACGCCTGTTTTGGAACTCTGCAGAGAAAGTGTTTGCAGACTGCTGAATCCACACACGGGTTTAACTCTGGAAGTTGAGTGCACACATGGACAACCGTTCTGTTATATAGCTGCGTTTTGGATTTAGAAGCAGATATTTCCCTGTGCTTACGGCTGTTTCTTCCATATGCCGGTAATGGGCTGAAAACGCCTGTTTTTGGACTCTGCAGAGAAAGTGTTTGCAGACTGCTGAATCCACACACGGGTTTAACTCTGGAAGTTGAGTGCACACATTGACAACCATTCTGTTAGATAGCTGCGTTTTGGATTTAGAATCAGATATTTCCCTGTGCTTACTGCTGTTTCTTCCATATGCCGGTAATGGGCTGAAAACGCCTGTTTTGGGACTCTGCAGAGAATGTGTTTACAGACTGCTGAATCGACACACGGGTTTAACTCTGGAAGTTGAGTGCACACATTGACAACCGTTCTGTTAGATAGCTGCGTTTTGGATTTAGAAGCAGATATTTCCCTGTGCTTACTGCTGTTTCTTCCATATGCCGGAAATGGGCTAAAAACGCCTGTTGGGACTCTGCAGAGAAAGTGTTTGCAGACTGCTGAATCCACACACGGGTTTTACTCTGGAAGTTGAGTGCACACATTGACAACCGTTCTGTTAGATAGCTGCGTTTTGGATTTAGAAGCAGATATTTCCCTGTGCTTACTGCTGTTTCTTCCATATGCCGGTAATGGGCTGAAAACGCCTGTTTTGGGACTCTTCAGAGAAAGTGTTTGCAGACTGCTGAATCCACACACGGGTTTAACTCTGGAAGTTGAGTGCACACATTGACAACCGTTCTGTTAGATAGCTGCGTTTTGGATTTAGAAGCAGATATTTCCCTGTGCTTACTGCTGTTTCTTCCATATGCCGGTAATGGGCTGAAAACGCCTGTTTTGGGACTCTGCACAGAAAGTGTTTGCAGACTGCTGAATCCACACACGGGTTTAACTCTGGAAGTTGAGTGCACACATTGACAACCGTTCTGTTAGATAGCTGCGTTTTGGATTTAGAAGCAGATATTTCCCTGTGCTTACTGCTGTTTCTTCCATATGCCGGTAATGGGCTGAAAACGCCTGTTTTGGGACTCTGCACAGAAAGTGTTTACAGACTGCTGAATCCACACACGGGTTTAACTCTGGAAGTTGAGTGCACACATTGACAACCGTTCTGTTAGATAGCTGCGTTTTGGATTTAGAAGCAGATATTTCCCTGTGCTTACTGCTGTTTCTTCCATATGCCGGTAATGGGCTGAAAACGCCTGTTTTGGTTCTCTGCAGAGAAAGTGTTTGCAGACTGCTGAATCCACACACGGGTTTAACTCTGGAAGTTGAGTGCACACATTGACAACCGTTCTGTTAGATAGCTGCGTTTTGGATTTAGAAGCAGATATTTCCCTGTGCTTACGGCTGTTTCTTCCATATGCCGGTAATGGGCTGAAAACGCCTGTTTTGGGACTCTGCAGAGAAGGTGTTTGCAGACTGCTGAATCCACACACTGCTTTAACTCTGGAAGTTGAGTGCACACATTGACAACCGTTCTGTTAGATAGCTGCGTTTTGGATTTAGAAGCAGATATTTCCCTGTGCTTACGGCTGTTTCTTCCATATGCCGGTAATGGGCTGAAAACGCCTGTTTTGGGACTCTGCAGAGAAAGTGTTTGCAGACTTCTGAATCCACACACGGGTTCAACTCTGGAAGTTGAGTGCACACATTGACAACCATTCTGTTAGATAGCTGCGTTTTGGATTTAGAATCAGATATTTCCCTGTGCTTACTGCTGTTTCTTCCATATGCCGGTAATGGGCTGAAAACGCCTGTTTTGGGACTCTGCACAGAAAGTGTTTGCAGACTGCTGAATCCACACACGGGTTTAACTCTGGAAGTTGAGTGCACACATTGACAACCATTCTGTTAGATAGCTGCGTTTTGGATTTAGAATCAGATATTTCCCTGTGCTTACTGCTGTTTCTTCCATATGCCGGTAATGGGCTGAAAACGCCTGTTTTGGGACTCTGCAGAGAATGTATTTGCAGACTGCTGAATCCACACACGGGTTTAATTCTGGAAGATGAGTGCACACATTGACAACCGTTCTGTTCAATAGCTGCGTTTTGGATTTAGAAGCAGATATTTACCTGAGCTTACTGCTGTTTCTTCCATATGCCGGTAATGGGCTGAAAACGCCTGTTTTGGTTCTCTGCAGAGAAAGTGTTTGCAGACTGCTGAATCCACACACGGGTTTAACTCTGGAAGTTGAGTGCACACATTGACAACCGTTCTGTTAGATAGCTGCGTTTTGGATTTAGAAGCAGATATTTCCCTGTGCTTACGGCTGTTTCTTCGATATGCCGGTAATGGGCTGAAAACGCCTGTTTTCAGACTCTGCAGAGAAACTGTTGCACACTGCTGAATCCACACACGGGTTCAACTCTGGAAGATGAGTGCACACATTGACAACCGTTCTGTTAGATAGCTGCGTTTTGGATTTATAAGCAGATATTTCCCTGTGCTTACTGCTGTTTCTTCCATATGCCGGTAATGGGCTGAACACGCCTGTTTTGGGACTCTGCAGAGAAAGTGTTTGCAGACTGCTGAATCCACATACAGGTTTAACTCTGGAAGTTAAGTGCACACATTGACAACCGTTCTGTTAGATAGCTGCGTTTTGGATTTAGAAGCAGATATTTCCCTGTGCTTATTGCTGTTTCTTCCATATGCCGGTAATGGGCTGAAAACGCCTGTTTTGGGACTCTGCAGAGAAAGTGTTGCAGACTGCTGAATCCACACACGGGTTTAACTCTGGAAGTTGATTGCACACATTGACAACCGTTCTGTTAGATAGCTGCGTTTTGGATTTAGAAGCAGATATTTCCCTGTGCTTACTGCTGTTTCTTCCATATGCCGGTAATGGGCTGAAAACGCCTGTTTTGGGACTCTGCACAGAAAGTGTTTGCAGACTGCTGAATCCACACACGGGTTTAACTCTGGAAGTTGAGTGCACACATTGACAACCGTTCTGTTAGATAGCTGCGTTTTGGATTTAGAAGCAGATATTTCCCTGTGCTTACTGCTGTTTCTTCCATATGCCGGTAATGGGCTGAAAACGCCTGTTTTGGGACTCTGCAGAGAAAGTGTTTGCAGACTGCTGAATCCACACACGGGTTTAACTCTGGAAGTTGAGTGCACACATTGACAACCGTTCTGTTAGATAGCTGCATTTTGGATTTAGAAGCAGATATTTCCCTGTGCTTACTGCTGTTTCTTCCATATGCCGGTAATGGGCTGAAAACGCCTGTTTTGGGACTCTGCAGAGAAAGTGTTTGCAGACTGCTGAATCCACACACAGGTTTAACTCTGGAAGTTGAGTGCACACATTGACAACCGTTCTGTTAGATAGCTGCGTTTTGGATTTAGAAGCAGATATTTCCCTGTGCTTACTGCTGTTTCTTCCATATGCCGGTAATGGGCTGAAAACGCCTGTTTTGGGACTCTGCACAGAAAGTGTTTGCAGACTGCTGAATCCACACACGGGTTTAACTCTGGAAGTTGAGTGCACACATTGACAACCGTTCTGATAGATAGCTGCGTTTTGGATTTAGAAGCAGATATTTCCCTGTGCTTACTGCTGTTTCTTCCATATGCCGGTAATGGGCTGAAAACGCCTGTTTTGGGACTCTGCAGAGAAAGTGTTTGCAGACTGCTGAATCCAAACACGGGTTTAACTCTGGAAGTTGAGTGCACACATTGACAACCGTTCTGTTAGATAGCTGCGTTTTGGATTTAGAAGCAGATATTTCCCTGTGCTTACTGCTGTTTCTTCCATATGCCGGAAATGGGCTAAAAACGCCTGTTGGGACTCTGCAGAGAAAGTGTTTGCAGACTGCTGAATCCACACACGGGTTTTACTCTGGAAGTTGAGTGCACACATTGACAACCGTTCTGTTAGATAGCTGCGTTTTGGATTTAGAAGCAGATATTTCCCTGTGCTTACTGCTGTTTCTTCCATATGCCGGTAATGGGCTGAACACGCCTGTTTTGGGACTCTGCAGAGAAAGTGTTTGCAGACTGCTGAATCCACACACAGGTTTAACTCTGGAAGTTAAGTGCACACATTGACAACCGTTCTGTTAGATAGCTGCGTTTTGGATTTAGAAGCAGATATTTCCCTGTGCTTATTGCTGTTTCTTCCATATGCCGGTAATGGGCTGAAAACGCCTGTTTTGGGACTCTGCAGAGAAAGTGTTGCAGACTGCTGAATCCACACACGGGTTTAACTCTGGAAGTTGATTGCACACATTGACAACCGTTCTGTTAGATAGCTGCGTTTTGGATTTAGAAGCAGATATTTCCCTGTGCTTACTGCTGTTTCTTCCATATGCCGGTAATGGGCTGAAAACGCCTGATTTGGGACTCTGCACAGAAAGTGTTTGCAGACTGCTGAATCGACACACGGGTTTAACTCTGGAAGTTGAGTGCACACATTGACAACCGTTCTGTTAGATAGCTGCGTTTTGGATTTAGAAGCAGATATTTCCCTGTGCTTATTGCTGTTTCTTCCATATGCCGGTAATGGGCTGAAAACGCCTATTGTGGGACTCTGCAGAGAAAGTGTTTGCAGACTGCTGAATCCACACACAGGTTTAACTCTGGAAGTTGAGTGCACACATTGACAACCGTTCTGTTAGATAGCTGCGTTTTGGATTTAGAAGCAGATATTTCCCTGTGCTTACTGCTGTTTCTTCCATATGCCGGTAATGGGCTGAAAACGCCTGTTTTGGGACTCTGCACAGAATGTGTTTGCAGACTGCTGAATCCACACACGGGTTTAACTCTGGAAGTTGAGTGCACACATTGACAACCGTTCTGTTAGATAGCTGCGTTTTGGATTTAGAAGCAGATATTTCCCTGTGCTTACTGCTCTTTCTTCCATATGCCGGTAATGGGCTGAAAACGCCTGTTTTGGGACTCTGCAGAGAAAGTGTTTGCAGACTGCTCAATCCAAACACGGGTTTAACTCTGGAAGTTGAGTGCACACATTGACAACCGTTCTGTTAGATAGCTCCGTTTTGGATTTAGAAGCAGATATTTCCCTGTGCTTACGGCTGTTTCATCCATATGCCGGTAATGGGCTAAAAACGCCTGTTTTGGGACTCTGCAGAGAAGGTGTTTGCAGACTGCTGAATCCACACACTGCTTTAACTCTGGAAGTTGAGTGCACACATTGACAACCGTTCTGTTAGATAGCTGCGTTTTGGATTTAGAATCAGATATTTCCCTGTGCTTACGGCTGTTTCTTCTATATGCCGGTAATGGGCTGAAAACGCCTGTTTTGGGACTCTGCAGAGAAAGTGTTTGCAGACTGCTGAATCCACACACGGGTTTAACTCTGGAAGTTGAGTGCACACATTGACAACCGTTCTGTTAGATAGCTCCGTTTTGGATTTAGAAGCAGATATTTCCCTGTGCTTACGGCTGTTTCTTCCATATGCCGGTAATGGGCTGAAAACGCCTGTTTTGGGACTCTGCAGAGAACGTGTTTGTAGACTGCTGAATCCACACACGGGTTTAACTCTGGAAGTTGAGTGCACACATTGACAACCGTTCTGTTAGATAGCTGCGTTTTGGATTTAGAAGCAGATATTTCCCTGTGCTGACTGCTGTTTCTTCCATATGGCGGAAATGGGCTAAAAACGCCTGTTGGGACTCTGCAGAGAAAGTGTTTGCAGACTGCTGAATCCACACACGGGTTTTACTCTGGAAGTTGAGTGCACACATTGACAACCGTTCTGTTAGATAGCTGCGTTTTGGATTTAGAACCAGATATTTCCCTGCGCTTACTGCTGTTTCTTCAATATGCCGGTAATGGGCTGAAAACGCCTGTTTTGGGACTCTGCAGAGAAGGTGTTTGCAGACTGCTGAATCCACACACGGGTTTAACTCTGGAAGTTGAGTGCACACATGGACAACCGTTCTGTTATATAGCTGCGTTTTGGATTTAGAAGCAGATATTTCCCTGTGCTTACGGCTGTTTCTTCCATATGCCGGTAATGGGCTGAAAACGCCTGTTTTTGGACTCTGCAGAGAAAGTGTTTGCAGACTGCTGAATCCACACACGGGTTTAACTCTGGAAGTTGAGTGCACACATTGACAACCATTCTGTTAGATAGCTGCGTTTTGGATTTAGAATCAGATATTTCCCTGTGCTTACTGCTGTTTCTTCCATATGCCGGTAATGGGCTGAAAACGCCTGTTTTGGGACTCTGCAGAGAATGTGTTTACAGACTGCTGAATCGACACACGGGTTTAACTCTGGAAGTTGAGTGCACACATTGACAACCGTTCTGTTAGATAGCTGCGTTTTGGATTTAGAAGCAGATATTTCCCTGTGCTTACTGCTGTTTCTTCCATATGCCGGAAATGGGCTAAAAACGCCTGTTGGGACTCTGCAGAGAAAGTGTTTGCAGACTGCTGAATCCACACACGGGTTTTACTCTGGAAGTTGAGTGCACACATTGACAACCGTTCTGTTAGATAGCTGCGTTTTGGATTTAGAAGCAGATATTTCCCTGTGCTTACTGCTGTTTCTTCCATATGCCGGTAATGGGCTGAAAACGCCTGTTTTGGGACTCTGCAGAGAAAGTGTTTGCAGACTGCTGAATCCACACACGGGTTTAACTCTGGAAGTTGAGTGCACACATTGACAACCGTTCTGTTAGATAGCTGCGTTTTGGATTTAGAAGCAGATATTTCCCTGTGCTTACTGCTGTTTCTTCCATATGCCGGTAATGGGCTGAAAACGCCTGTTTTGGGACTCTGCACAGAAAGTGTTTGCAGACTGCTGAATCCACACACGGGTTTAACTCTGGAAGTTGAGTGCACACATTGACAACCGTTCTGTTAGATAGCTGCGTTTTGGATTTAGAAGCAGATATTTCCCTGTGCTTACTGCTGTTTCTTCCATATGCCGGTAATGGGCTGAAAACGCCTGTTTTGGGACTCTGCACAGAAAGTGTTTACAGACTGCTGAATCCACACACGGGTTTAACTCTGGAAGTTGAGTGCACACATTGACAACCGTTCTGTTAGATAGCTGCGTTTTGGATTTAGAAGCAGATATTTCCCTGTGCTTACTGCTGTTTCTTCCATATGCCGGTAATGGGCTGAAAACGCCTGTTTTGGTTCTCTGCAGAGAAAGTGTTTGCAGACTGCTGAATCCACACACGGGTTTAACTCTGGAAGTTGAGTGCACACATTGACAACCGTTCTGTTAGATAGCTGCGTTTTGGATTTAGAAGCAGATATTTCCCTGTGCTTATGGCTGTTTCTTCCATATGCCGGTTATGGGCTGAAAACGCCTGTTTTGGGACTCTGCAGAGAAGGTGTTTGCAGACTGCTGAATCCACACACTGCTTTAACTCTGGAAGTTGAGTGCACACATTGACAACCGTTCTGTTAGATAGCTGCGTTTTGGATTTAGAAGCAGATATTTCCCTGTGCTTACGGCTGTTTCTTCCATATGCCGGTAATGGGCTGAAAACGCCTGTTTTGGGATTCTGCAGAGAAAGTGTTTGCAGACTTCTGAATCCACACACGGGTTCAACTCTGGAAGTTGAGTGCACACATTGACAACCATTCTGTTAGATAGCTGCGTTTTGGATTTAGAATCAGATATTTCCCTGTGCTTACTGCTGTTTCTTCCATATGCCGGTAATGGGCTGAAAACGCCTGTTTTGGGACTCTGCACAGAAAGTGTTTGCAGACTGCTGAATCCACACACGGGTTTAACTCTGGAAGTTGAGTGCACACATTGACAACCATTCTGTTAGATAGCTGCGTTTTGGATTTAGAATCAGATATTTCCCTGTGCTTACTGCTGTTTCTTCCATATGCCGGTAATGGGCTGAAAACGCCTGTTTTGGGACTCTGCAGAGAATGTATTTGCAGACTGCTGAATCCACACACGGGTTTAATTCTGGAAGATGAGTGCACACATTGACAACCGTTCTGTTCAATAGCTGCGTTTTGGATTTAGAAGCAGATATTTACCTGTGCTTACTGCTGTTTCTTCCATATGCCGGTAATGGGCTGAAAACGCCTGTTTTGGTTCTCTGCAGAGAAAGTGTTTGCAGACTGCTGAATCCACACACGGGTTTAACTCTGGAAGTTGAGTGCACACATTGACAACCGTTCTGTTAGATAGCAGCGTTTTGGATTTAGAAGCAGATATTTCCCTGTGCTTACGGCTGTTTCTTCGATATGCCGGTAATGGGCTGAAAACGCCTGTTTTCAGACTCTGCAGAGAAACTGTTTGCACACTGCTGAATCCACACACGGGTTCAACTCTGGAAGATGAGTGCACACATTGACAACCGTTCTGTTAGATAGCTGCGTTTTGGATTTATAAGCAGATATTTCCCTGTGCTTACTGCTGTTTCTTCCATATGCCGGTAATGGGCTGAACACGCCTGTTTTGGGACTCTGCAGAGAAAGTGTTTGCAGACTGCTGAATCCACATACAGGTTTAACTCTGGAAGTTAAGTGCACACATTGACAACCGTTCTGTTAGATAGCTGCGTTTTGGATTTAGAAGCAGATATTTCCCTGTGCTTATTGCTGTTTCTTCCATATGCCGGTAATGGGCTGAAAACGCCTGTTTTGGGACTCTGCAGAGAAAGTGTTGCAGACTGCTGAATCCACACACGGGTTTAACTCTGGAAGTTGATTGCACACATTGACAACCGTTCTGTTAGATAGCTGCGTTTTGGATTTAGAAGCAGATATTTCCCTGTGCTTACTGCTGTTTCTTCCATATGCCGGTAATGGGCTGAAAACGCCTGTTTTGGGACTCTGCACAGAAAGTGTTTGCAGACTGCTGAATCCACACACGGGTTTAACTCTGGAAGTTGAGTGCACACATTGACAACCGTTCTGTTAGATAGCTGCGTTTTGGATTTAGAAGCAGATATTTCCCTGTGCTTACTGCTGTTTCTTCCATATGCCGGTAATGGGCTGAAAACGCCTGTTTTGGGACTCTGCAGAGAAAGTGTTTGCAGACTGCTGAATCCACACACGGGTTTAACTCTGGAAGTTGAGTGCACACATTGACAACCGTTCTGTTAGATAGCTGCGTTTTGGATTTAGAAGCAGATATTTCCCTGTGCTTACTGCTGTTTCTTCCATATGCCGGTAATGGGCTGAAAACGCCTGTTTTGGGACTCTGCAGAGAAAGTGTTTGCAGACTGCTGAATCCACACACAGGTTTAACTCTGGAAGTTGAGTGCACACATTGACAACCGTTCTGTTAGATAGCTGCGTTTTGGATTTAGAAGCAGATATTTCCCTGTGCTTACTGCTGTTTCTTCCATATGCCGGTAATGGGCTGAAAACGCCTGTTTTGGGACTCTGCACAGAAAGTGTTTGCAGACTGCTGAATCCACACACGGGTTTAACTCTGGAAGTTGAGTGCACACATTGACAACCGTTCTGATAGATAGCTGCGTTTTGGATTTAGGAGCAGATATTTCCCTGTGCTTACTGCTGTTTCTTCCATATGCCGGTAATGGGCTGAAAACGCCTGTTTTGGGACTCTGCAGAGAAAGTGTTTGCAGACTGCTGAATCCAAACACGGGTTTAACTCTGGAAGTTGAGTGCACACATTGACAACCGTTCTGTTAGATAGCTGCGTTTTGGATTTAGAAGCAGATATTTCCCTGTGCTTACTGCTGTTTCTTCCATATGCCGGAAATGGGCTAAAAACGCCTGTTGGGACTCTGCAGAGAATGTGTTTGCAGACTGCTGAATCCACACACGGGTTTTACTCTGGAAGTTGAGTGCACACATTGACAACCGTTCTGTTAGATAGCTGCGTTTTGGATTTAGAAGCAGATATTTCCCTGTGCTTACTGCTGTTTCTTCCATATGCCGGTAATGGGCTGAAAACGCCTGTTTTGGGACTCTGCAGAGAAAGTGTTTGCAGACTGCTGAATCCACACACGGGTTTAACTCTGGAAGTTGAGTGCACACATTGACAACCGTTCTGTTAGATAGCTGCGTTTTGGATTTAGAAGCAGATATTTCCCTGTGCTTACTGCTGTTTCATCCATATGCCGGTAATGGGCTGAAAACGCCTGTTTTGGGACTCTGCAGAGAAGGTGTTTGCAGACTGCTGAATCCACACACTGCTTTAACTCTGGAAGTTGAGTGCACACATTGACAACCGTTCTGTTAGATAGCTGCGTTTTGGATTTAGAAGCAGATATTTCCCTGTGCTTACTGCTGTTTCTTCCATATGCCGGTAATGGGCTGAAAACGCCTGTTTTGGGACTCTGCACAGAAAGTGTTTGCAGACTGCTGAATCGACACACGGGTTTAACTCTGGAAGTTGAGTGCACACGTTGACAACCGTTCTGTTAGATAGCTGCGTTTTGGATTTAGAAGCAGATATTTCCCTGTGCTTACTGCTGTTTCTTCCATATGCCGGTAATGGCCTGAAAACGCCTGTTTTGGTTCTCTGCAGAGAAAGTGTTTGCAGACTGCTGAATCCACACACGGGTTTAACTCTGGAAGTTGAGTGCACACATTGACAACCGTTCTGTTAGATAGCTGCGTTTTGGATTTAGAAGCAGATATTTCCCTGTGCTTACGGCTGTTTCTTCCATATGCCGGTAATGGGCTGAAAACGCCTGTTTTGGGACTCTGCAGAGAAGGTGTTTGCAGACTGCTGAATCCACACACTGCTTTAACTCTGGAAGTTGAGTGCACACATTGACAACCGTTCTGTTAGATAGCTGCGTTTTGGATTTAGAATCAGATATTTCCCTGTGCTTACGGCTGTTTCTTCCATATGCCGGTAATGGGCTGAAAACGCCTGTTTTGGGACTCTGCAGAGAAAGTGTTTGCAGACTGCTGAATCCACACACGGGTTCAACTCTGGAAGTTGAGTGCACACATTGACAACCATTCTGTTAGATAGCTGCGTTTTGGATTTAGAATCAGATATTTCCCTGTGCTTACTGCTGTTTCATCCATATGCCGGTAATGGGCTGAAAACGCCTGTTTTGGGACTCTGCAGAGAAAGTGTTTGCAGACTGCTGAATCCACACACGGGTTTAACTCTGGAAGTTGAGTGCACACATTGACAACCATTCTGTTAGATAGCTGCGTTTTGGATTTAGAATCAGATATTTCCCTGTGCTTACTGCTGTTTCTTCCATATGCCGGTAATGGGCTGAAAACGCCTGTTTTGGGACTCTGCAGAGAATGTATTTGCAGACTGTTGAATCCACACACGGGTTTAATTCTGGAAGTTGAGTGCACACATTGACAACCGTTCTGTTAGATAGCTGCGTTTTGGATTTAGAAGCAGATATTTACCTGTGCTTACTGCTGTTTCTTCCATATGCCGGTAATGGGCTGAAAACGCCTGTTTTGGTTCTCTGCAGAGAAAGTGTTTGCAGACTGCTGAATCCACACACGGGTTTAACTCTGGAAGTTCAGTGCACACATTGACAACCGTTCTGTTAGATAGCTGCGTTTTGGATTTAGAAGCAGATATTTCCCTGTGCTTACGGCTGTTTCTTCGATATGCCGGTAATGGGCTGAAAACGCCTGTTTTCAGACTCTGCAGAGAAAGTGTTTGCACACTGCTGAATCCACACACGGGTTCAACTCTGGAAGATGAGTGCACACATTGACAACCGTTCTGTTAGATAGCTGCGTTTTGGATTTATAAGCAGATATTTCCCTGTGCTTACTGCTGTTTCTTCCATATGCCGGTAATGGGCTGAGCACGCCTGTTTTGGGACTCTGCAGAGAAAGTGTTTGCAGACTGCTGAATCCACACACAGGTTTAACTCTGGAAGTTAAGTGCACACATTGACAACCGTTCTGTTAGATAGCTGCGTTTTGGATTTAGAAGCAGATATTTCCCTGTGCTGACTGCTGTTTCTTCCATATGCCGGAAATGGGCTAAAAACGCCTGTTGGGACTCTGCAGAGAAAGTGTTTGCAGACTGCTGAATCCACACACGGGTTTTACTCTGGAAGTTGAGTGCACACATTGACAACCGTTCTGTTAGATAGCTGCGTTTTGGATTTAGAAGCAGATATTTCCCTGTGCTTACTGCTGTTTCTTCCATATGCCGGTAATGGGCTGAAAACGCCTGTTTTGGGACTCTGCAGAGAAAGTGTTTGCAGACTGCTGAATCCACACACGGGTTTAACTCTGGAAGTTGAGTGCACACATTGACAACCGTTCTGTTAGATAGCTGCGTTTTGGATTTAGAAGCAGATATTTCCCTGTGCTTACTGCTGTTTCTTCCATATGCCGGTAATGGGCTGAAAACGCCTGTTTTGGCACTCTGCACAGAAAGTGTTTGCAGACTGCTGAATCGACGCACGGGTTTAACTCTGGAAGTTGAGTGCACACATTGACAACCACTCTGTTCGATACCTGCGTTGTGGATTTAGAAACAGATATTTCCCTGTGCTTTCTGCTGTTTCTTCCATATGCCGGTAATGGGCTGAAAACGCCTGTTTTGGGACACTGCACAGAAAGTGTTGCACACTGCTGAATCCACACACGGGTTTAACTCTGGAAATTCAGTGCACACATTGACAACCGTTCTGTTAGATAGCTGCGTTTTGGATTTAGAAGCAGATATTTACCTGTGCTTACTGCTGTTTCTTCCATATGCCGGTAATGGGCTGAAAACGCCTGTTTTGGGACTCTGCAGAGAAAGTGTTTGCAGACTGCTGAATCCACACACGGGTTTAACTCTGGAAGTTGAGTGCACACATTGACAACCGTTCTGTTAGATAGCTGCGTTTTGGATTTAGAAGCAGATATTTCCCTGTGCTTACGGCTGTTTCATCCATATGCCGGTAATGGGCTGAAAACGCCTGTTTTGGGACTCTGCAGAGAAGGTGTTTGCAGACTGCTGAATCCACACACGGGTTTAACTCTGGAAGTTGAGTGCACACATGGACAACCGTTCTGTTAGATAGCTGCGTTTTGGATTTAGAATCAGATATTTCCCTGTGCTTACGGCTGTTTCTTCCATATGCCGGTAATGGGCTGAAAACGCCTGTTTTGGGACTCTGCAGAGAAAGTGTTTGCAGACTGCTGAATCCACACACGGGTTTAACTCTGGAAGTTGAGTGCACACATTGACAACCATTCTGTTAGATAGCTGCGTTTTGGATTTAGAATCAGATATTTCCCTGTGCTTACTGCTGTTTCTTCCATATGCCGGTAATGGGCTGAAAACGCCTGTTTTGGGACTCTGCAGAGAATGTGTTTGCAGACTGCTGAATCGACACACGGGTTTAACTCTGGAAGTTGAGTGCACACATTGACAACCGTTCTGTTAGATAGCTGCGTTTTGGATTTAGAAGCAGATATTTCCCTGTGCTTACTGCTGTTTCTTCCATATGCCGGTAATGGGCTGAAAACGCCTGTTTTCAGACTCTGCAGAGAAAGTGTTTGCACACTGCTGAATCCACACACGGGTTCAACTCTGGAAGATGAGTGCACACATTGACAACCGTTCTGTTAGATAGCTGCGTTTTGGATTTATAAGCAGATATTTCCCTGTGCTTACTGCTGTTTCTTCCATATGCCGGTAATGGGCTGAAAACGCCTGTTTTGGGACTCTGCAGAGAAAGTGTTGCAGACTGCTGAATCCACACACTGCTTTAACTCTGGAAGTTGAGTGCACACATTGACAACTGTTCTGTTAGATAGCTGCGTTTTGGATTTAGAAGCAGATATTTCCCTGTGCTTACTGCTGTTTCTTCCATATGCCGGTAATGGGCTGAAAACGCCTGTTTTGGGACTCTGCACAGAAAGCGTTTGCAGACTGCTGAATCGACACACGGGTTTAACTCTGGAAGTTGAGTGCACACATTGACAACCGTTCTGTTAGATAGCTGCGTTTTGGATTTAGAAGCAGATATTTCCCTGTGCTTATTGCTGTTTCTTCCATATGCCGGTAATGGGCTGAAAACGACTGTTTTGGGACTCTGCAGAGAAAGTGTTTGCAGACTGCTGAATCCACACTCAGGTTAAACTCTGGAAGTTGAGTGCACACATTGAAAACCGTTCTGTTAGATAGCTGCGTTTTGGATTTAGAAGCAGATATTTCCCTGTGCTTACTGCTGTTTCTTCCATATGCCGGTAATGGGCTGAAAACGCCTGTTTTGGGACTCTGCACAGAAAGTGTTTGCAGACTGCTGAATCCACACACGGGTTTAACTCTGGAAGTTGAGTGCACACATTGACAACCGTTCTGTTAGATAGCTGCGTTTTGGATTTAGAAGCAGATATTTCCCTGTGCTTACTGCTGTTTCTTCCATATGCCGGTAATGGGCTGAAAACGCCTGTTTTGGTTCTCTGCAGAGAAAGTGTTTGCAGATTGCTGAATCCACACACGGGTTTAACTCTGGAAGTTGAGTGCACACATTGACAACCGTTCTGTTAGATAGCTGCGATTTGGATTTAGAAGCAGATATTTCCCTGTGCTTACGGCTGTTTCTTCCATATGCCGGTAATGGGCTGAAAACGCCTGTTTTGGGACTCTGCAGAGAAGGTGTTTGCAGACTGCTGAATCCACACACTGCTTTAACTCTGGAAGTTGAGTGCACACATTGACAACCGTTCTGTTAGATAGCTGCGTTTTGGATTTAGAATCAGATATTTCCCTGTGCTTACGGCTGTTTCTTCCATATGCCGGTAATGGGCTGAAAACGCCTGTTTTGGGACTCTGCAGAGAAAGTGTTTGCACACTGCTGAATCCACACACGGGTTTAACTCTGGAAGTTGAGTGCACACATTGACAACCATTCTGTTAGATAGCTGCGTTTTGGATTTAGAAGCAGATATTTCCCTGTGCTTACTGCTGTTTCTTCCATATGCCGGTAATGGGCTGAAAACGCCTGTTTTGGGACTCTGCAGAGAAAGTGTTTGCAGACTGCTGAATCCACACACGGGTTTAACTCTGGAAGTTGAGTGCACACATTGACAACCGTTCTGTTAGATAGCTGCGTTTTGGATTTAGAAGCAGATATTTCCCTGGGCTTACTGCTGTTTCTTCCATATGCCGGTAATGGGCTGAAAACGCCTGTTTTGGGACTCTGCACAGAAAGTGTTTGCAGACTGCTGAATCGACACACGGGTTTAACTCTGGAAGTTGAGTGCACACATTGACAACCGTTCTGTTAGATAGCTGCGTTTTGGATTTAGAAGCAGATATTTCCCTGTGCTTATTGCTGTTTCTTCCATATGCCGGTAATGGGCTGAAAACGCCTGTTTTGGGACTCTGCAGAGAAAGTGTTTGCAGACTGCTGAATCCACACACAGGTTTAACTCTGGAAGCTGAGTGCACACATTGACAACCGTTCTGTTAGATAGCTGCGTTTTGGATTTAGAAGCAGATATTTCCCTGTGCTTACTGCTGTTTCTTCCATATGCCGGTAATGGGCTGAAAACGCCTGTTTTGGGACTCTGCACAGAAAGTGTTTGCAGACTGCTGAATCCACACACGGGTTTAACTCTGGAAGTTGAGTGCACACATTGACAACCGTTCTGTTAGATAGCTGCGTTTTGGATTTAGAAGCAGATATTTCCCTGTGCTTACTGCTGTTTCTTCCATATGCCGGTAATGGGCTGAAAACGCCTGTTTTGGGACTCTGCAGAGAAAGTGTTTGCAGACTGCTGAATCCAAACACGGGTTTAACTCTGGAAGTTGAGTGCACACATTGACAACCGTTCTGTTAGATAGCTGCGTTTTGGATTTAGAAGCAGATATTTCCCTGTGCTTACTGCTGTTTCTTCCATATGCCGGAAATGGGCTAAAAACGCCTGTTGGGACTCTGCAGAGAAAGTGTTTGCAGACTGCTGAATCCACACACGGGTTTTACTCTGGAAGTTGAGTGCACACATTGACAACCGTTCTGTTAGATAGCTGCGTTTTGGATTTAGAAGCAGATATTTCCCTGTGCTTACTGCTGTTTCTTCCATATGCCGGTAATGGGCTGAAAACGCCTGTTTTGGGACTCTGCAGAGAAAGTGTTTGCAGACTGCTGAATCCACACACGGGTTTAACTCTGGAAGTTGAGTGCACACATTGACAACCGTTCTGTTAGATAGCTGCGTTTTGGATTTAGAAGCAGATATTTCCCTGTGCTTACTGCTGTTTCATCCTTATGCCGGTAATGGGCTGAAAACTCCTGTTTTGGGACTCTGCAGAGAAGGTGTTTGCAGACTGCTGAATCCACACACTGCTTTAACTCTGGAAGTTGAGTGCACACATTGACAACCGTTCTGTTAGATAGCTGCATTTTGGATTTAGAAGCAGATATTTCCCTGTGCTTACTGCTGTTTCTTCCATATGCCGGTAATGGGCTGAAAACGCCTGTTTTGGGACTCTGCACAGAAAGTGTTTGCAGACTGCTGAATCGACACACGGGTTTAACTCTGGAAGTTGAGTGCACACGTTGACAACCGTTCTGTTAGATAGCTGTGTTTTGGATTTAGAAGCAGATATTGCCCTGTGCTTACTGCTGTTTCTTCCATATGCCGGTAATGGGCTGAAAACGCCTGTTTTGGTTCTCTGCAGAGAAAGTGTTTGCAGACTGCTGAATCCACACACGGGTTTAACTCTGGAAGTTGAGTGCACACATTGACAACCGTTCTGTTAGATAGCTGCGTTTTGGATTTAGAAGCAGATATTTCCCTGTGCTTACGGCTGTTTCTTCCATATGCCGGTAATGGGCTGAAAACGCCTGTTTTGGGACTCTGCAGAGAAGGTGTTTGCAGACTGCTGAATCCACACACTGCTTTAACTCTGGAAGTTGAGTGCACACATTGACAACCGTTCTGTTAGATAGCTGCGTTTTGGATTTAGAATCAGATATTTCCCTGTGCTTACGGCTGTTTCTTCCATATGCCGGTAATGGGCTGAAAACGCCTGTTTTGGGACTCTGCAGAGAAAGTGTTTGCAGACTGCTGAATCCACACACGGGTTCAACTCTGGAAGTTGAGTGCACACATTGACAACCATTCTGTTAGATAGTTGCGTTTTGGATTTAGAATCAGATATTTCCCTGTGCTTACTGCTGTTTCTTCCATATGCCGGTAATGGGCTGAAAACGCCTGTTTTGGTTCTCTGCAGAGAAAGTGTTTGCAGACTGCTGAATCCACACACGGGTTTAACTCTGGAAGATCAGTGCACACATTGACAACCGTTCTGTTAGATAGCTGCGTTTTGGATTTAGAAGCAGATATTTCCCTGTGCTTACGGCTGTTTCTTCGATATGCCGGTAATGGGCAGAAAACGCCTGTTTTCAGACTCTGCAGAGAAAGTGTTTGCACACTGCTGAATCCACACACGGGTTCAACTCTGGAAGATGAGTGCACACATTGACAACCGTTCTGTTAGATAGCTGCGTTTTGGATTTATAAGCAGATATTTCCCTGTGCTTACTGCTGTTTCTTCCATATGCCGGTAATGGGCTGAGCACGCCTGTTTTGGGACTCTGCAGAGAAAGTGTTTGCAGACTGTTGAATCCACACACAGGTTTAACTCTGGAAGTTAAGTGCACACATTGACAACCGTTCTGTTAGATAGCTGCGTTTTGGATTTAGAAGCAGATATTTCCCTGTGCTGACTGCTGTTTCTTCCATATGCCGGAAATGGGCTAAAAACGCCTGTTGGGACTCTGCAGAGAAAGTGTTTGCAGACTGCTGAATCCACACACGGGTTTTACTCTGGAAGTTGAGTGCACACATTGACAACCGTTCTGTTAGATAGCTGCGTTTTGGATTTAGAAGCAGATATTTCCCTGTGCTTACTGCTGTTTCTTCAATATGCCGGTAATGGGCTGAAAACGCCTGTTTTGGGACTCTGCAGAGAAAGTGTTTGCAGACTGCTGAATCCACACACGGGTTTAACTCTGGAAGTTGAGTGCACACATTGACAACCGTTCTGTTAGATAGCTGCGTTTTGGATTTAGAAGCAGATATTTCCCTGTGCTTACTGCTGTTTCTTCCATATGCCGGTAATGGGCTGAAAACGCCTGTTTTGGCACTCTGCACAGAAAGTGTTTGCAGACTGCTGAATCGACACACGGGTTTAACTCTGGAAGTTGAGTGCACACATTGACAACCACTCTGTTCGATACCTGCGTTGTGGATTTAGAAACAGATATTTCCCTGTGCTTTCTGCTGTTTCTTCCATATGCCGGTAATGGGCTGAAAACGCCTGTTTTGGGACACTGCACAGAAAGTGTTGCACACTGCTGAATCCACACACGGGTTTAACTCTGGAAATTCAGTGCACACATTGACAACCGTTCTGTTAGATAGCTGCGTTTTGGATTTAGAAGCAGATATTTACCTGTGCTTACTGCTGTTTCTTCCATATGCCGGTAATGGGCTGAAAACGCCTGTTTTGGGACTCTGCAGAGAAAGTGTTTGCAGACTGCTGAATCCACACACGGGTTTAACTCTGGAAGTTGAGTGCACACATTGACAACCGTTCTGTTAGATAGCTGCGTTTTGGATTTAGAAGCAGATATTTCCCTGTGCTTACGGCTGTTTCATCCATATGCCGGTAATGGGCTGAAAACGCCTGTTTTGGGACTCTGCAGAGAAGGTGTTTGCAGACTGCTGAATCCACACACGGGTTTAACTCTGGAAGTTGAGTGCACACATGGACAACCGTTCTGTTAGATAGCTGCGTTTTGGATTTAGAATCAGATATTTCCCTGTGCTTACGGCTGTTTCTTCCATATGCCGGTAATGGGCTGAAAACGCCTGTTTTGGGACTCTGCAGAGAAAGTGTTTGCAGACTGCTGAATCCACACACGGGTTTAACTCTGGAAGTTGAGTGCACACATTGACAACCATTCTGTTAGATAGCTGCGTTTTGGATTTAGAATCAGATATTTCCCTGTGCTTACTGCTGTTTCTTCCATATGCCGGTAATGGGCTGAAAACGCCTGTTTTGGGACTCTGCAGAGAATGTGTTTGCAGACTGCTGAATCGACACACGGGTTTAACTCTGGAAGTTGAGTGCACACATTGACAACCGTTCTGTTAGATAGCTGCGTTTTGGATTTGGAAGCAGATATTTCCCTGTGCTTACTGCTGTTTCTTCCATATGCCGGTAATGGGCTGAAAACGCCTGTTTTCAGACTCTGCAGAGAAAGTGTTTGCACACTGCTGAATCCACACACGGGTTCAACTCTGGAAGATGAGTGCACACATTGACAACCGTTCTGTTAGATAGCTGCGTTTTGGATTTATAAGCAGATATTTCCCTGTGCTTACTGCTGTTTCTTCCATATGCCGGTAATGGGCTGAACACGCCTGTTTTGGGACTCTGCAGAGAAAGTGTTTGCAGACTGCTGAATCCACACACAGGTTTAACTCTGGAAGTTAAGTGCACACATTGACAACCGTTCTGTTAGATCGCTGCGTTTTGGATTTAGAAGCAGATATTTCCCTGTGCTTATTGCTGTTTCTTCCATATGCCGGTAATGGGCTGAAAACGCCTGTTTTGGGACTCTGCAGAGAAAGTGTTGCAGACTGCTGAATCCACACACTGCTTTAATTCTGGAAGTTGAGTGCACACATTGACAACCGTTCTGTTAGATAGCTGCGTTTTGGATTTAGAAGCAGATATTTCCCTGTGCTTACTGCTGTTTCTTCCATATGCCGGTAATGGGCTGAAAACGCCTGTTTTGGGACTCTGCACAGAAAGCGTTTGCAGACTGCTGAATCGACACACGGGTTTAACTCTGGAAGTTGAGTGCACACATTGACAACCGTTCTGTTAGATAGCTGCGTTTTGGATTTAGAAGCAGATATTTCCCTGTGCTTATTGCTGTTTCTTCCATATGCCGGTAATGGGCTGAAAACGCCTGTTTTGGGACTCTGCAGAGAAAGTGTTTGCAGACTGCTGAATCCACACCCAGGTTTAACTCTGGAAGTTGAGTGCACACATTGAAAACCGTTCTGTTAGATAGCTGCGTTTTGGATTTAGAAGCAGATATTTCCCTGTGCTTACTGCTGTTTCTTCCATATGCCGGTAATGGGCTGAAAACGCCTGTTTTGGGACTCTGCACAGAAAGTGTTTGCAGACTGCTGAATCCACACACGGGTTTAACTCTGGAAGTTGAGTGCACACATTGACAACCGTTCTGTTAGATAGCTGCGTTTTGGATTTAGAAGCAGATATTTCCCTGTGCTTACTGCTGTTTCTTCCATATGCCGGTAATGGGCTGAAAACGCCTGTTTTCGGACTCTGCACAGAAAGTGTTTGCAGATTGCTGAATCCACACACGGGTTTAACTCTGGAAGTTGAGTGCACACATTGACAACCGTTCTGTTAGATAGCTGCGATTTGGATTTAGAAGCAGATATTTCCCTGTGCTTACGGCTGTTTCTTCCATATGCCGGTAATGGGCTGAAAACGCCTGTTTTGGGACTCTGCAGAGAAGGTGTTTGCAGACTGCTGAATCCACACACTGCTTTAACTCTGGAAGTTGAGTGCACACATTGACAACCGTTCTGTTAGATAGCTGCGTTTTGGATTTAGAATCAGATATTTCCCTGTGCTTACGGCTGTTTCTTCCATATGCCGGTAATGGGCTGAAAACGCCTGTTTTGGGACTCTGCAGAGAAAGTGTTTGCAGACTGCTGAATCCACACACGGGTTTAACTCTGGAAGTTGAGTGCACACATTGACAACCATTCTGTTAGATAGCTGCGTTTTGGATTTAGAAGCAGATATTTCCCTGTGCTTACTGCTGTTTCTTCCATATGCCGGTAATGGGCTGAAAACGCCTGTTTTGGGACTCTGCAGAGAAAGTGTTTGCAGACTGCTGAATCCACACACGGTTTTAACTCTGGAAGTTGAGTGCACACATTGACAACCATTCTGTTAGATAGCTGCGTTTTGGATTTAGAAGCAGATATTTCCCTGTGCTTACTGCTGTTTCTTCCATATGCCGGTAATGGGCTGAAAACGCCTGTTTTGGGACTCTGCAGAGAATGTATTTGCAGACTGCTGAATCCACACACGGGTTTAATTCTGGAAGTTGAGTGCACACATTGACAACCGTTCTGTTAGATAGCTGCGTTTTGGATTTAGAAGCAGATATTTCCCTGTGCTTACTGCTGTTTCTTCCATATGCCGGTAATGGGCTGAAAACGCCTGTTTTGGGACTCTGCACAGAAAGTGTTTGCAGACTGCTGAATCGACACACGGGTTTAACTCTGGAAGTTGAGTGCACACATTGACTACCGTTCTGTTAGATAGCTGCGTTTTGGATTTAGAAGCAGATATTTCCCTGTGCTTATTGCTGTTTCTTCCATATGCCGGTAATGGGCTGAAAACGCCTGTTTTGGGACTCTGCAGAGAAAGTGTTTGCAGACTGCTGAATCCACACACAGGTTTAACTCTGGAAGTTGAGTGCACACATTGACAACCGTTCTGTTAGATAGCTGCGTTTTGGATTTAGAAGCAGATATTTCCCTGTGCTTACTGCTGTTTCTTCCATATGCCGGTAATGGGCTGAAAACGCCTGTTTTCAGACTCTGCAGAGAAAGTGTTTGCACACTGCTGAATCCACACACGGGTTCAACTCTGGAAGATGAGTGCACACATTGACAACCGTTCTGTTAGATAGCTGCGTTTTGGATTTATAAGCAGATATTTCCCTGTGCTTACTGCTGTTTCTTCCATATGCCGGTAATGGGCTGAACACGCCTGTTTTGGGACTCTGCAGAGAAAGTGTTTGCAGACTGCTGAATCCACACACAGGTTTAACTCTGGAAGTTAAGTGCACACATTGACAACCGTTCTGTTAGATAGCTGCGTTTTGGATTTAGAAGCAGATGTTTCCCTGTGCTTATTGCTGTTTCTTCCATATGCCGGTAATGGGCTGAAAACGCCTGTTTTGGGACTCTGCAGAGAAAGTGTTGCAGACTGCTGAATCCACACACTGCTTTAACTCTGGAAGTTGAGTGCACACATTGACAACCGTTCTGTTAGATAGCTGCGTTTTGGATTTAGAAGCAGATATTTCCCTGTGCTTACTGCTGTTTCTTCCATATGCCGGTAATGGGCTGAAAACGCCTGTTTTGGGACGCTGCACAGAAAGTGTTTGCAGACTGCTGAATCGACACACTGGTTTAACTCTGGAAGTTGAGTGCACACATTGACAACCGTTCTGTTAGATAGCTGCGTTTTGGATTTAGAAGCAGATATTTCCCTGTGCTTACGGCTATTTCTTCCATATGCCGGTAATGGGCTGAAAACGCCTGTTTTGGGACTCTGTAGAGAAGGTGTTTGCAGACTGCTGAATCCACACACTGCTTTAACTCTGGAAGTTGAGTGCACACATTGACAACCGTTCTGTTAGATAGCTGCGTTTTGGATTTAGAATCAGATATTTCCCTGTGCTTACGGCTGTTTCTTCCATATGCCGGTAATGGGCTGAAAACGACTGTTTTGGGACTCTGCAGAGAAAGTGTTTGCAGACTGCTGAATCCACACACGGGTTCAACTCTGGAAGTTGAGTGCACACATTGACAACCATTCTGTTAGATAGCTGCGTTTTGGATTTAGAATCAGATATTTCCCTGTGCTTACTGCTGTTTCTTCCATATGCCGGTAATGGGCTGAAAACGCCTGTTTTGGGACTCTGCAGAGAAACTGTTTGCAGACTGCTGAATCCACACACGGGTTTAACTCTGGAAGTTGAGTGCACACGTTGTCAACCATTCTGTTAGATAGCTGCGTTTTGGATTTAGAATCAGATATTTCCCTGTGCTTACTGCTGTTTCTTCCATATGCCGGTAATGGGCTGAAAACGCCTGTTTTGGGACTCTGCAGAGAATGTATTTGCAGACTGCTGAATCCACACACGGGTTTAATTCTGGAAGTTGAGTGCACACATTGACAACCGTTCTGTTAGATAGCTGCGTTTTGGATTTAGAAGCAGATATTTCCCTGTGCTTACTGCTGTTTCTTCCATATGCCGGTAATGGGCTGAAAACGCCTGTTTTGGGACTCTGCACAGAAAGTGTTTGCAGACTGCTGAATCGACACACGGGTTTAACTCTGGAAGTTGAGTGCACACATTGACAACCGTTCTGTTAGATAGCTGCGTTTTGGATTTAGAAGCAGATATTTCCCTGTGCTTATTGCTGTTTCTTCCATATGCCGGTAATGGGCTGAAAACGCCTGTTTTGGGACTCTGCAGAGAAAGTGTTTGCAGACTGCTGAATCCACACACAGGTTTAACTCTGGAAGTTGAGTGCACACATTGACAACCGTTCTGTTAGATAGCTGCGTTTTGGATTTAGAATCAGATATTTCCCTGTGCTTACTGCTGTTTCTTCCATATGCCGGTAATGGGCTGAAAACGCCTGTTTTGGGACTCTGCAGAGAAAGTGTTTGCAGACTGCTGAATCCACACACGGGTTTAACTCTGGATGTTGAGTGCACACATTGACAACCGTTCTGTTAGATAGCTGCGTTTTGGATTTAGAAGCAGATATTTCCCTGTGCTTACTGCTGTTTCTTCCATATGCCGGTAATGGGCTGAAAACACCTGTTTTGGGACACTGCAGAGAAAGTGTTTGCACACTGCTGAATCCACACACGGGTTTAACTCTGGAAGTTGAGTGCACACATTGACAACCGTTCTGTTAGATAGCTGCGTTTTGGATTTAGAAGCACATATTTCCCTGTGCTTACTGCTGTTTCTTCCATATGCCGAAAATGGGCTAAAAACGCCTGTTGGGACTCTGCAGAGAAAGAGTTTGCAGACTGCTGAATCCACACACGGGTTTTACTCTGGAAGTTGAGTGCACACATTGACAACCGTTCTGTTAGATAGCTGCGTTTTGGATTTAGAAGCAGATATTTCCCTGTGCTTACTGCTGTTTCTTCCATATGCCGGTAATGGGCTGAAAACGCCTGTTTTGGGACTCTGCAGAGAAAGTGTTTGCAGACTGCTGAATCCACACACAGGTTTAACTCTGGAAGTTAAGTGCACACATTGACAACCATTCTGTTAGATAGCTGCGTTTTGGATTTAGAAGCAGATATTTCCCTGTGCTTATTGCTGTTTCTTCCATATGCCGGTAATGGGCTGAAAACGCCTGTTTTGGGACTCTGCAGAGAAAGTGTTGCAGACTGCTGAATCCACACACGGGTTTAACTCTGGAATTTGAGTGCACACATTGACAACCGTTCGGTTAGATAGCTGCATTTTGGATTTAGAAGCAGATATTTCCCTGTGCTTACTGCTGTTTCTTCCATATGCCGGTAGTGGGCTGAAAACGCCTGTTTTGGGACTCTGCACAGAAAGTGTTTGCAGACTGCTGAATCGACACACGGGTTTAACTCTGGAAGTTGAGTGCACACATTGACAACCGTTCTGTTAGATAGCTGCGTTTTGGATTTAGAAGCAGATATTTCCCTGTGCTTATTGCTGTTTCTTCCATATGCCAGTAATGGGCTGAAAACGCCTGTTTTGGGACTCTGCAGAGAAAGTGTTTGCAGACTGCTGAATCCACACACAGGTTTAACTCTGGAAGTTGAGTGCACACATTGACAACCGTTCTGTTAGATAGCTGCGTTTTGGATTTAGAAGCAGATATTTCCCTGTGCTTACTGCTGTTTCTTCCATATGCCGGTAATGGGCTGAAAACGCCTGTTTTGGGACTCTGCACAGAAAGTGTTTGCAGACTGCTGAATCCACACACGGGTTTAACTCTGGAAGTTGAGTGCACACATTGACAACCGTTCTGTTAGATAGCTGCGTTTTTGATTTAGAAGCAGATATTTCCCTGTGCTTACTGCTGTTTCTTCCATATGCCGGTAATGGGCTGAAAACGCCTGTTTTGGGACTCTGCAGAGAAAGTGTTTGCAGACTGCTGAATCCACACACGGGTTCAACTCTGGAAGTTGAGTGCACACATTGACAACCATTCTGTTAGATAGTTGCGTTTTGGATTTGGAATCAGATATTTCCCTGTGCTTACTGCTGTTTCTACCATATGCCGGTAATGGGCTGAAAACGCCTGTTTTGGGACTCTGCAGAGAAAGTGTTTGCAGACTGCTGAATCCACACACGGGTTTAACTCTGGAAGTTGAGTTCACACATTGACAACCATTCTGTTAGATAGCTGCGTTTTGCATTTAGAATCAGATATTTCCCTGTGCTTACTGCTGTTTCTTCCATATGCCGGTAATGGCCTGAAAACGCCTGTTTTGGGACTCTGCAGAGAATGTATTTGCAGACTGCTGAATCCACACACGGGTTTAATTCTGGAAGTTGAGTGCACACATTGACAACCGTTCTGTTAGAAAGCTGCGTTTTGGATTTAGAAGCAGATATTTACCTGTGCTTACTGCTGTTTCTTCCATATGCCGGTAATGGGCTGAAAACGCCTGTTTTGGGACTCTGCAGAGAAAGTGTTTGCAGACTGCTGAATCCACACACGGGTTTAACTCTGGAAGTTGAGTGCACACATTGACAACCGTTCTGTTAGATAGCTGCGTTTTGGATTTAGAAGCAGATATTTCCCTGTGCTTACGGCTGTTTCATCCATATGCCGGTAATGGGCTGAAAACGCCTGTTTTGGGACTCTGCAGAGAAGGTGTTTGCAGACTGCTGAATCCACACACGGGTTTAACTCTGGAAGTTGAGTGCACACATGGACAACCGTTCTGTTAGATAGCTGCGTTTTGGATTTAGTATCAGATATTTCCCTGTGCTTACGGCTGTTTCTTCCATATGCCGGTAATGGGCTGAAAACGCCTGTTTTGGGACTCTGCAGAGAAAGTGTTTGCAGACTGCTGAATCCACACACGGGTTTAACTCTGGAAGTTGAGTGCACACATTGACAACCATTCTGTTAGATAGCTGCGTTTTGGATTTAGAATCAGATATTTCCCTGTGCTTACTGCTGTTTCTTCCATATGCCGGTAATGGGCTGAAAACGCCTGTTTTGGGACTCTGCAGAGAATGTGTTTGCAGACTGCTGAATCGACACACGGGTTTAACTCTGGAAGTTGAGTGCACACATTGACAACCGTTCTGTTAGATAGCTGCGTTTTGGATTTAGAAGCAGATATTTCCCTGTGCTTACTGCTGTTTCTTCCATATGCCGGTAATGGGCTGAAAACGCCTGTTTTCAGACTCTGCAGAGAAAGTGTTTGCACACTGCTGAATCCACACACGGGTTCAACTCTGGAAGATGAGTGCACACATTGACAACCGTTCTGTTAGATAGCTGCGTTTTGGATTTATAAGCAGATATTTCCCTGTGCTTACTGCTGTTTCTTCCATATGCCGGTAATGGGCTGAACACGCCTGTTTTGGGACTCTGCAGAGAAAGTGTTTGCAGACTGCTGAATCCACACACAGGTTTAACTCTTGAAGTTGAGTGCACACATTGAAAACCGTTCTGTTAGATAGCTGCGTTTTGGATTTAGAAGCAGATATTTCCCTGTGCTTACTGCTGTTTCTTCCATATGCCGGTAATGGGCTGAAAACGCCTGTTTTGGGACTCTGCAGAGAAAGTGTTTGCAGACTGCTGAATCCACACACGGGTTTAACTCTGGAAGTTGAGTGCACACATTGACAACCGTTCTGTTAGATAGCTGCGTTTTGGATTTAGAAGCAGATATTTCCCTGTGCTTACTGCTGTTTCTTCCATATGCCGGTAATGGGCTGAAAACGCCTGTTTTGGTTCTCTGCAGAGAAAGTGTTGGCAGACTGCTGAATCCACACACGGGTTTAACTCTGGAAGTTGAGTGCACACATTGACAACCGTTCTGTTAGATAGCTGCGTTTTGGATTTAGAAGCAGATATTTCCCTGTGCTTACGGCTGTTTCTTCCATATGCCGGTAATGGGCTGAAAACGCCTGTTTTGGGACTCTGCAGATAAGGTGTTTGCAGACTGCTGAATCCACACACTGCTTTAACTCTGGAAGTTGAGTGCACACATTGACAACCGTTCTGTTAGATAGCTGCGTTTTGGACTTAGAATCAGATATTTCCCTGTGCTTACGGCTGTTTCTTCCATATGCCGGTAATGGGCTGAAAACGCCTGTTTTGGGACTCTGCAGAGAAAGTGTTTGCAGACTGCTGAATCCACACACGGGTTCAACTCTGGAAGTTGAGTGCACACATTGACAACCATTCTGTTAGATAGCTGCGTTTTGGATTTAGAATCAGATATTTCCCTGTGCTTACTGCTGTTTCTTCCATATGCCGGTAATGGGCTGAAAACGCCTGTTTTGGGACTCTGCACAGAAAGTGTTTGCAGACTGCTGAATCCACACACGGGTTTAACTCTGGAAGTTGAGTGCACACGTTGTCAACCATTCTGTTAGATAGCTGCGTTTTGGATTTAGAATCAGATATTTCCCTGTGCTTACTGCTGTTTCTTCCATATGCCGGTAATGGGCTGAAAACGCCTGTTTTGGGACTCTGCAGAGAATGTATTTGCAGACTGCTGAATCCACACACGGGTTTAATTCTGGAAGTTGAGTGCACACATTGACAACCGTTCTGTTAGATAGCTGCGTTTTGGATTTAGAAGCAGATATTTCCCTGTGCTTACTGCTGTTTCTTCCATATGCCGGTAATGGGCTGAAAACGCCTGTTTTGGGACTCTGCACAGAAAGTGTTTGCAGACTGCTGAATCGACACACGGGTTTAACTCTGGAAGTTGAGTGCACACATTGACAACCGTTCTGTTAGATAGCTGCGTTTTGGATTTAGAAGCAGATATTTCCCTGTGCTTATTGCTGTTTCTTCCATATGCCGGTAATGGGCTGAAAACGCCTGTTTTGGGACTCTGCAGAGAAAGTGTTTGCAGACTGCTGAATCCACACACTGGTTTAACTCTGGAAGTTGAGTGCACACATTGACAACCGTACTGTTAGATAGCTGCGTTTTGGATTTAGAAGCAGATATTTCCCTGTGCTTACTGCTGTTTCTTCCTTATGCCGGTAATGGGCTGAAAACGCCTGTTTTGGTACTCTGCACAGAAAGTGTTTGCAGACTGCTGAATCCACACACGGGTTTAACTCTGGATGTTGAGTGCACACATTGACAACCGTTCTGTTAGATAGCTGCGTTTTGGATTTAGAAGCAGATATTTCCCTGTGCTTACTGCTGTTTCTTCCATATGCCGGTAATGGGCTGAAAACACCTGTTTTGGGACACTGCAGAGAAAGTGTTTGCACACTGCTGAATCCACACACGGGTTTAACTCTGGAAGTTGAGTGCACACATTGACAACCGTTCTGTTAGATAGCTGCGTTTTGGATTTAGAAGCAGATATTTCCATGTGCTTACTGCTGTTTCTTCCATATGCCGAAAATGGGCTAAAAACGCCTGTTGGGACTCTGCAGAGAAAGTGTTTGCAGACTGCTGAATCCACACAAGGGTTTTACTCTGGAAGTTGAGTGCACACATTGACAACCGTTCTGTTAGATAGCTGCGTTTTGGATTTAGAAGCAGATATTTCCCTGTGCTTACTGCTGTTTCTTCCAAATGCCGGTAATGGGCTGAAAACGCCTGTTTTGGGACTCTGCAGAGAAAGTGTTTGCAGACTGCTGAATCCACACACAGGTTTAACTCTGGAAGTTAAGTGCACACATTGACAACCGTTCTGTTAGATAGCTGCGTTTTGGATTTAGAAGCAGATATTTCCCTGTGCTTATTGCTGTTTCTTCCATATGCCGGTAATGGGCTGAAAACGCCTGTTTTGGGACTCTGCAGAGAAAGTGTTTGCAGACTGCTGAATCCACACACAGGTTTAACTCTGGAAGTTGAGTGCACACATTGACAACCGTTCTGTTAGATAGCTGCGTTTTGGATTTAGAAGCAGATATTTCCCTGTGCTTACTGCTGTTTCTTCCATATGCCGGTAATGGGCTGAAAACGCCTGTTTTGGGACTCTGCACAGAAAGTGTTTGCAGACTGCTGAATCCACACACGGGTTTAACTCTGGAAGTTGAGTGCACACATTGACAACCGTTCTGTTAGATAGCTGCGTTTTGGATTTAGAAGCAGATATTTCCCTGTGCTTACTGCTGTTTCTTCCATAGGCCGGTAATGGGCTGAAAACGCCTGTTTTGGGACTCTGCAGAGAAAGTGTTTGCAGACTGCTGAATCCAAACACGGGTTTAACTCTGGAAGTTCAGTGCACACATTGACAACCGTTCTGTTAGATAGCTGCGTTTTGGATTTAGAAGCAGATATTTCCCTGTGCTTACTGCTGTTTCTTCCATATGCCGGAAATGGGCTAAAAACGCCTGTTGGGACTCTGCAGAGAAAGTGTTTGCAGACTGCTGAATCCACACACGGGTTTTACTCTGGAATTTGAGTGCACACATTGACAACCGTTCTGTTAGATAGCTGCGTTTTGGATTTAGAAGCAGATATTTCCCTGTGCTTACTGCAGTTTCTTCCATATGCCGGTAATGGGCTGAAAACGCCTGTTTTGGGACTCTGCACAGAAAGTGTTTGCAGACTGCTGAATCCACACACGGGTTTAACTCTGGAAGTTGAGTGCACACATTGACAACCGTTCTGTTAGATAGCTGCATTTTGGATTTAGAAGCTGATATTTCCCTGTGCTTACTGCTGTTTCTTCCATATGCCGGTAATGGGCTGAAAACGCCTGTTTTGGGACTCTGCAGAGAAAGTGTTGCAGACTGCTGAATCCACACACGGGTTTAACTCTGGAAGTTGAGTGCACACATTGACAACCGTTCTGTTAGATAGCTGCGTTTTGGATTTAGAAGCAGATATTTCCCTGTGCTTACTGCTGTTTCTTCCATATGCCGGTAATGGGCTGAAAACGCCTGTTTTGGGACTCTGTACAGAAAGTGTTTGCAGACTGCTGAATACACACACGGGTTTAACTCTGGAAGTTGAGTGCACACATTGACAACCTTTCTGTTAGATAGCTGCGTTTTGGATTTAGAAACAGATGTTTCCCTGTGCTTATTGCTGTTTCTTTCATATGCCGGTAATGGGCTGAAAACGCCTGTTTTGGGACTCTGCAGAGAAAGTGTTTGCAGACTGCTGAATCCACACACGGGTTTAACTCTGGAAGTTGAGTGCACACATTGACAACCGTTCTGTTAGATAGCTGCGTTTTGGATTTAGAAGCAGATATTTCCCTGTGCTTACTGCTGTTTCTTCCATATGCCGGTAATGGGCTGAAAACGCCTGTTTTGGGACTCTGCACAGAAAGTGTTTGCAGACTGCTGAATCGACACACGGGTTTAACTCTGGAAGTTGAGTGCACACATTGACAACCGTTCTGTTAGATAGCTGCGTTTTGGATTTAGAAGCAGATATTTCCCTGTGCTTACTGCTGTTTCTTCCATATGCCGGTAATGGGCTGAAAATGCCTGTTTTGGTTCTCTGCAGAGAAAGTGTTTGCAGACTGCTGAATCCACACACGGGTTTAACTCTGGAAGTTGAGTGCACACATTGACAACCGTTCTGTTAGATAGCTGCGTTTTGGATTTAGAAGCAGATATTTCCCTGTGCTTTCTGCTGTTTCTTCCATATGCCGGTAATGGGCTGAAAACGCCTGTTTTGGGACTCTGCAGAGAAGGTGTTTGCAGACTGCTGAATCCGCACACTGCTTTAACTCTGGAAGTTGAGTGCACACATTGACAACCGTTCTGTTAGATAGCTGCGTTTTGGATTTAGAATCAGATATTTCCCTGTGCTTACGGCGGTTTCTTCCATATGCCGGTAATGGGCTGAAAACGCCCGTTTTGGGACTCTGCAGAGAAAGTGTTTGCAGACTGCTGAATCCACACACGGGTTCAACTCTGGAAGTTGAGTGCACACATTGACAACCGTTCTGTTAGATAGCTGCGTTTTGGATTTAGAAGCAGATATTTCCCTGTGCTTATTGCTGTTTCTTCCATATGCCGGTAATGGGCTGAAAACGCCTGTTTTGGGACTCTGCAGAGAAAGTGTTGCAGACTGCTGAATCCACAGACGGGTTTAACTCTGGAAGTTGAGTGCACACATTGACAACCGTTCTGTTAGATAGTTGCGTTTTGGATTTAGAAGCAGATATTTCCCTGTGCTTACTGCTGTTTCTTCCATATGCCGGTAATGGGCTGAAAACGCCTGTTTTGGGACTCTGCACAGAAAGTGTTTGCAGACTGCTGAATCCACACACGGGTTTAACTCTGGAACTTGAGTGCACACATTGACAACCGTTGTGTTAGATAGCTGCGTTTTGGATTTAGAAGCAGATATTTCCCTGTGCTTACCGCTGTTTCTTCCATATGCCGGAAATGGGCTAAAAACGCCTGTAGGGACTCTGCAGAGAAAGTGTTTGCAGACTGCTGAATCCACACACGGGTTTAACTCTGGAAGTTGAGTGCACACATTGACAACCGTTCTGTTAGATAGCTGCGTTTTGGATTTAGAAGCAGATATTTCCCTGTGCTTACCGCTGTTTCTTCCATATGCCGGAAATGGGCTAAAAACGCCTGTAGGGACTCTGCAGAGAAAGTGTTTGCAGACTGCTGAATCCACACACGGGTTTAACTCTGGAAGTTGAGTGCACACATTGACAACCGTTCTGTTAGATAGCTGCGTTTTGGATTTAGAAGCAGATATTTCCCTGTGCTTACTGCTGTTTCTTCCATATGCCGGTAATGGGCTGAAAACGCCTGTTTTGGGACTCTGCACAGAAAGTGTTTGCAGACTGCTGAATCCACACACGGGTTTAACTCTGGAAGTTGAGTGCACACATTGACAACCGTTCTGTTAGATAGCTGCGTTTTGGATTTAGAAGCAGATATTTCCCTGTGCTTACTGCTGTTTCTTCCATATGCCGGTAATGGGCTGAAAACGCCTGTTTTGGGACTCTGCACAGAAAGTGTTTGCAGACTGCTGAATCCACACACGGGTTCAACTCTGGAAGTTGAGTGCACACATTGACAACCATTCTGTTAGATAGTTGCGTTTTGGATTTAGAATCAGATATTTCCCTGTGCTTACTGCTGTTTCTTCCATATGCCGGTAATGGGCTGAAAACGCCTGTTTTGGGACTCTGCAGAGAAAGTGTTTGCAGACTGCTGAATCCACACACGGGTTTAACTCTGGAAGTTGAGTTCACACATTGACAACCATTCTGTTAGATAGCTGCGTTTTGCATTTAGAATCAGATATTTCCCTGTGCTTACTGCTGTTTCTTCCATATGCCGGTAATGGGCTGAAAACGCCTGTTTTGGGACTCTGCAGAGAATGTATTTGCAGACTGCTGAATCCACACACGGGTTTAATTCAGGAAGTTGAGTGCACACATTGACAACCGTTCTGTTAGAAAGCTGCGTTTTGGATTTAGAAGCAGATATTTACCTGTGCTTACTGCTGTTTCTTCCATATGCCGGTAATGGGCTGAAAACGCCTGTTTTGGGACTCTGCAGAGAAAGTGTTTGCAGACTGCTGAATCCACACACGGGTTTAACTCTGGAAGTTGAGTGCACACATTGACAACCGTTCTGTTAGATAGCTGCGTTTTGGATTTAGAAGCAGATATTTCCCTGTGCTTACGGCTGTTTCATCCATATGCCGGTAATGGGCTGAAAACGCCTGTTTTGGGACTCTGCAGAGAAGGTGTTTGCAGACTGCTGAATCCACACACGGGTTTAACTCTGGAAGTTGAGTGCACACATGGACAACCGTTCTGTTAGATAGCTGCGTTTTGGATTTAGTATCAGATATTTCCCTGTGCTTACGGCTGTTTCTTCCATATGCCGGTAATGGGCTGAAAACGCCTGTTTTGGGACTCTGCAGAGAAAGTGTTTGCAGACTGCTGAATCCACACACGGGTTTAACTCTGGAAGTTGAGTGCACACATTGACAACCATTCTGTTAGATAGCTGCGTTTTGGATTTAGAATCAGATATTTCCCTGTGCTTACTGCTGTTTCTTCCATATGCCGGTAATGGGCTGAAAACGCCTGTTTTGGGACTCTGCAGAGAATGTGTTTGCAGACTGCTGAATCGACACACGGGTTTAACTCTGGAAGTTGAGTGCACACATTGACAACCGTTCTGTTAGATAGCTGCGTTTTGGATTTAGAAGCAGATATTTCCCTGTGCTTACTGCTGTTTCTTCCATATGCCGGTAATGGGCTGAAAACGCCTGTTTTCAGACTCTGCAGAGAAAGTGTTTGCACACTGCTGAATCCACACACGGGTTCAACTCTGGAAGATGAGTGCACACATTGACAACCGTTCTGTTAGATAGCTGCGTTTTGGATTTATAAGCAGATATTTCCCTGTGCTTACTGCTGTTTCTTCCATATGCCGGTAATGGGCTGAACACGCCTGTTTTGGGACTCTGCAGAGAAAGTGTTTGCAGACTGCTGAATCCACACACAGGTTTAACTCTTGAAGTTGAGTGCACACATTGAAAACCGTTCTGTTAGATAGCTGCGTTTTGGATTTAGAAGCAGATATTTCCCTGTGCTTACTGCTGTTTCTTCCATATGCCGGTAATGGGCTGAAAACGCCTGTTTTGGGACTCTGCACAGAAAGTGTTTGCAGACTGCTGAATCCACACACGGGTTTAACTCTGGAAGTTGAGTGCACACATTGACAACCGTTCTGTTAGATAGCTGCGTTTTGGATTTAGAAGCAGATATTTCCCTGTGCTTACTGCTGTTTCTTCCATATGCCGGTAATGGGCTGAAAACGCCTGTTTTGGTTCTCTGCAGAGAAAGTGTTGGCAGACTGCTGAATCCACACACGGGTTTAACTCTGGAAGTTGAGTGTACACATTGACAACCGTTCTGTTAGATAGCTGCGTTTTGGATTTAGAAGCAGATATTTCCCTGTGCTTACGGCTGTTTCTTCCATATGCCGGTAATGGGCTGAAAACGCCTGTTTTGGGACTCTGCAGATAAGGTGTTTGCAGACTGCTGAATCCACACACTGCTTTAACTCTGGAAGTTGAGTGCACACATTGACAACCGTTCTGTTAGATAGCTGCGTTTTGGATTTAGAATCAGATATTTCCCTGTGCTTACGGCTGTTTCTTCCATATGCCGGTAATGGGCTGAAAACGCCTGTTTTGGGACTCTGCAGAGAAAGTGTTTGCAGACTGCTGAATCCACACACGGGTTCAACTCTGGAAGTTGAGTGCACACATTGACAACCATTCTGTTAGATAGCTGCGTTTTGGATTTAGAATCAGATATTTCCCTGTGCTTACTGCTGTTTCTTCCATATGCCGGTAATGGGCTGAAAACGCCTGTTTTGGGACTCTGCACAGAAAGTGTTTGCAGACTGCTGAATCCACACACGGGTTTAACTCTGGAAGTTGAGTGCACACGTTGTCAACCATTCTGTTAGATAGCTGCGTTTTGGATTTAGAATCAGATATTTCCCTGTGCTTACTGCTGTTTCTTCCATATGCCGGTAATGGGCTGAAAACGCCTGTTTTGGGACTCTGCAGAGAATGTATTTGCAGACTGCTGAATCCACACACGGGTTTAATTCTGGAAGTTGAGTGCACACATTGACAACCGTTCTGTTAGATAGCTGCGTTTTGGATTTAGAAGCAGATATTTCCCTGTGCTTACTGCTGTTTCTTCCATATGCCGGTAATGGGCTGAAAACGCCTGTTTTGGGACTCTGCACAGAAAGTGTTTGCAGACTGCTGAATCGACACACGGGTTTAACTCTGGAAGTTGAGTGCACACATTGACAACCGTTCTGTTAGATAGCTGCGTTTTGGATTTAGAAGCAGATATTTCCCTGTGCTTATTGCTGTTTCTTCCATATGCCGGTAATGGGCTGAAAACGCCTGTTTTGGGACTCTGCAGAGAAAGTGTTTGCAGACTGCTGAATCCACACACTGGTTTAACTCTGGAAGTTGAGTGCACACATTGACAACCGTACTGTTAGATAGCTGCGTTTTGGATTTAGAAGCAGATATTTCCCTGTGCTTACTGCTGTTTCTTCCTTATGCCGGTAATGGGCTGAAAACGCCTGTTTTGGTACTCTGCACAGAAAGTGTTTGTATACTGCTGAATCCACACACGGGTTTAACTCTGGATGTTGAGTGCACACATTGACAACCGTTCTGTTAGATAGCTGCGTTTTGGATTTAGAAGCAGATATTTCCCTGTGCTTACTGCTGTTTCTTCCATATGCCGGTAATGGGCTGAAAACACCTGTTTTGGGACACTGCAGAGAAAGTGTTTGCACACTGCTGAATCCACACACGGGTTTAACTCTGGAAGTTGAGTGCACACATTGACAACCGTTCTGTTAGATAGCTGCGTTTTGGATTTAGAATCAGATATTTCCCTGTGCTTACGGCGGTTTCTTCCATATGCCGGTAATGGGCTGAAAACGCCTGTTTTGGGACTCTGCACAGAAAGTGTTTGCAGACTGCTGAATCCACACACGGGTTTAACTCTGGAACTTGAGTGCACACATTGACAACCGTTGTGTTAGATAGCTGCGTTTTGGATTTAGAAGCAGATATTTCCCTGTGCTTACCGCTGTTTCTTCCATATGCCGGAAATGGGCTAAAAACGCCTGTAGGGACTCTGCAGAGAAAGTGTTTGCAGACTGCTGAATCCACACACGGGTTTAACTCTGGAAGTTGAGTGCACACATTGACAACCGTTCTGTTAGATAGCTGCGTTTTGGATTTAGAAGCAGATATTTCCCTGTGCTTACCGCTGTTTCTTCCATATGCCGGAAATGGGCTAAAAACGCCTGTAGGGACTCTGCAGAGAAAGTGTTTGCAGACTGCTGAATCCACACACGGGTTTAAATCTGGAAGTTGAGTGCACACATTGACAACCGTTCTGTTAGATAGCTGCGTTTTGGATTTAGAAGCAGATATTTCCCTGTGCTTACTGCTGTTTCTTCCATATGCCGGTAATGGGCTGAAAACGCCTGTTTTGGGACTCTGCACAGAAAGTGTTTGCAGACTGCTGAATCCACACACGGGTTTAACTCTGGAAGTTGAGTGCACACATTGACAACCGTTCTGTTAGATAGCTGCGTTTTGGATTTAGAAGCAGATATTTCCCTGTGCTTACTGCTGTTTCTTCCATATGCCGGTAATGGGCTGAAAACGCCTGTTTTGGGACTCTGCAGAGAAAGTGTTTGCAGACTGCTGAATCCACACACGGGTTCAACTCTGGAAGTTGAGTGCACACATTGACAACCATTCTGTTAGATAGTTGCGTTTTGGATTTAGAATCAGATATTTCCCTGTGCTTACTGCTGTTTCTTCCATATGCCGGTAATGGGCTGAAAACGCCTGTTTTGGGACTCTGCAGAGAAAGTGTTTGCAGACTGCTGAATCCACACACGGGTTTAACTCTGGAAGTTGAGTTCACACATTGACAACCATTCTGTTAGATAGCTGCGTTTTGCATTTAGAATCAGATATTTCCCTGTGCTTACTGCTGTTTCTTCCATATGCCGGTAATGGGCTGAAAACGCCTGTTTTGGGACTCTGCAGAGAATGTATTTGCAGACTGCTGAATCCACACACGGGTTTAATTCTGGAAGTTGAGTGCACACATTGACAACCGTTCTGTTAGAAAGCTGCGTTTTGGATTTAGAAGCAGATATTTACCTGTGCTTACTGCTGTTTCTTCCATATGCCGGTAATGGGCTGAAAACGCCTGTTTTGGGACTCTGCAGAGAAAGTGTTTGCAGACTGCTGAATCCACACACGGGTTTAACTCTGGAAGTTGAGTGCACACATTGACAACCGTTCTGTTAGATAGCTGCGTTTTGGATTTAGAAGCAGATATTTCCCTGTGCTTACGGCTGTTTCATCCATATGCCGGTAATGGGCTGAAAACGCCTGTTTTGGGACTCTGCAGAGAAGGTGTTTGCAGACTGCTGAATCCACACACGGGTTTAACTCTGGAAGTTGAGTGCACACATGGAAAACCGTTCTGTTAGATAGCTGCGTTTTGGATTTAGTATCAGATATTTCCCTGTGCTTACGGCTGTTTCTTCCATATGCCGGTAATGGGCTGAAAACGCCTGTTTTGGGACTCTGCAGAGAAAGTGTTTACAGACTGCTGAATCCACACACGGGTTTAACTCTGGAAGTTGAGTGCACACATTGACAACCATTCTGTTAGATAGCTGCGTTTTGGATTTAGAATCAGATATTTCCCTGTGCTTACTGCTGTTTCTTCCATATGCCGGTAATGGGCTGAAAACGCCTGTTTTGGGACTCTGCAGAGAATGTGTTTGCAGACTGCTGAATCGACACACGGGTTTAACTCTGGAAGTTGAGTGCACACATTGACAACCGTTCTGTTAGATAGCTGCGTTTTGGATTTAGAAGCAGATATTTCCCTGTGCTTACTGCTGTTTCTTCCATATGCCGGTAATGGGCTGAAAACGCCTGTTTTCAGACTCTGCAGAGAAAGTGTTTGCACACTGCTGAATCCACACACGGGTTCAACTCTGGAAGATGAGTGCACACATTGACAACCGTTCTGTTAGATAGCTGCGTTTTGGATTTATAAGCAGATATTTCCCTGTGCTTACTGCTGTTTCTTCCATATGCCGGTAATGGGCTGAACACGCCTGTTTTGGGACTCTGCAGAGAAAGTGTTTGCAGACTGCTGAATCCACACACAGGTTTAACTCTTGAAGTTGAGTGCACACATTGAAAACCGTTCTGTTAGATAGCTGCGTTTTGGATTTAGAAGCAGATATTTCCCTGTGCTTACTGCTGTTTCTTCCATATGCCGGTAATGGGCTGAAAACGCCTGTTTTGGGACTCTGCACAGAAAGTGTTTGCAGACTGCTGAATCCACACACGGGTTTAACTCTGGAAGTTGAGTGCACACATTGACAACCGTTCTGTTAGATAGCTGCGTTTTGGATTTAGAAGCAGATATTTCCCTGTGCTTACTGCTGTTTCTTCCATATGCCGGTAATGGGCTGAAAACGCCTGTTTTGGTTCTCTGCAGAGAAAGTGTTGGCAGACTGCTGAATCCACACACGGGTTTAACTCTGGAAGTTGAGTGCACACATTGACAACCGTTCTGTTAGATAGCTGCGTTTTGGATTTAGAAGCAGATATTTCCCTGTGCTTACGGCTGTTTCTTCCATATGCCGGTAATGGGCTGAAAACGCCTGTTTTGGGACTCTGCAGATAAGGTGTTTGCAGACTGCTGAATCCACACACTGCTTTAACTCTGGAAGTTGAGTGCACACATTGACAACCGTTCTGTTAGATAGCTGCGTTTTGGATTTAGAATCAGATATTTCCCTGTGCTTACGGCTGTTTCTTCCATATGCCGGTAATGGGCTGAAAACGCCTGTTTTGGGACTCTGCAGAGAAAGTGTTTGCAGACTGCTGAATCCACACACGGGTTCAACTCTGGAAGTTGAGTGCACACATTGACAACCATTCTGTTAGATAGCTGCGTTTTGGATTTAGAATCAGATATTTCCCTGTGCTTACTGCTGTTTCTTCCATATGCCGGTAATGGGCTGAAAACGCCTGTTTTGGGACTCTGCACAGAAAGTGTTTGCAGACTGCTGAATCCACACACGGGTTTAACTCTGGAAGTTGAGTGCACACGTTGTCAACCATTCTGTTAGATAGCTGCGTTTTGGATTTAGAATCAGATATTTCCCTGTGCTTACTGCTGTTTCTTCCATATGCCGGTAATGGGCTGAAAACGCCTGTTTTGGGACTCTGCAGAGAATGTATTTGCAGACTGCTGAATCCACACACGGGTTTAATTCTGGAAGTTGAGTGCACACATTGACAACCGTTCTGTTAGATAGCTGCGTTTTGGATTTAGAAGCAGATATTTCCCTGTGCTTACTGCTGTTTCTTCCATATGCCGGTAATGGGCTGAAAACGCCTGTTTTGGGACTCTGCACAGAAAGTGTTTGCAGACTGCTGAATCGACACACGGGTTTAACTCTGGAAGTTGAGTGCACACATTGACAACCGTTCTGTTAGATAGCTGCGTTTTGGATTTAGAAGCAGATATTTCCCTGTGCTTATTGCTGTTTCTTCCATATGCCGGTAATGGGCTGAAAACGCCTGTTTTGGGACTCTGCAGAGAAAGTGTTTGCAGACTGCTGAATCCACACACTGGTTTAACTCTGGAAGTTGAGTGCACACATTGACAACCGTACTGTTAGATAGCTGCGTTTTGGATTTAGAAGCAGATATTTCCCTGTGCTTACTGCTGTTTCTTCCTTATGCCGGTAATGGGCTGAAAACGCCTGTTTTGGTACTCTGCACAGAAAGTGTTTGCAGACTGCTGAATCCACACACGGGTTTAACTCTGGATGTTGAGTGCACACATTGACAACCGTTCTGTTAGATAGCTGCGTTTTGGATTTAGAAGCAGATATTTCCCTGTGCTTACTGCTGTTTCTTCCATATGCCGGTAATGGGCTGAAAACACCTGTTTTGGGACACTGCAGAGAAAGTGTTTGCACACTGCTGAATCCACACACGGGTTTAACTCTGGAAGTTGAGTGCACACATTGACAACCGTTCTGTTAGATAGCTGCGTTTTGGATTTAGAAGCAGATATTTCCATGTGCTTACTGCTGTTTCTTCCATATGCCGAAAATGGGCTAAAAACGCCTGTTGGGACTCTGCAGAGAAAGTGTTTGCAGACTGCTGAATCCACACAAGGGTTTTACTCTGGAAGTTGAGTGCACACATTGACAACCGTTCTGTTAGATAGCTGCGTTTTGGATTTAGAAGCAGATATTTCCCTGTGCTTACTGCTGTTTCTTCCAAATGCCGGTAATGGGCTGAAAACGCCTGTTTTGGGACTCTGCACAGAAAGTGTTTGCAGACTGCTGAATCCACACACAGGTTTAACTCTGGAAGTTAAGTGCACACATTGACAACCGTTCTGTTAGATAGCTGCGTTTTGGATTTAGAAGCAGATATTTCCCTGTGCTTATTGCTGTTTCTTCCATATGCCGGTAATGGGCTGAAAACGCCTGTTTTGGGACTCTGCAGAGAAAGTGTTTGCAGACTGCTGAATCCACACACAGGTTTAACTCTGGAAGTTGAGTGCACACATTGACAACCGTTCTGTTAGATAGCTGCGTTTTGGATTTAGAAGCAGATATTTCCCTGTGCTTACTGCTGTTTCTTCCATATGCCGGTAATGGGCTGAAAACGCCTGTTTTGGGACTCTGCACAGAAAGTGTTTGCAGACTGCTGAATCCACACACGGGTTTAACTCTGGAAGTTGAGTGCACACATTGACAACCGTTCTGTTAGATAGCTGCGTTTTGGATTTAGAAGCAGATATTTCCCTGTGCTTACTGCTGTTTCTTCCATAGGCCGGTAATGGGCTGAAAACGCCTGTTTTGGGACTCTGCAGAGAAAGTGTTTGCAGACTGCTGAATCCAAACACGGGTTTAACTCTGGAAGTTGAGTGCACACATTGACAACCGTTCTGTTAGATAGCTGCGTTTTGGATTTAGAAGCAGATATTTCCCTGTGCTTACTGCTGTTTCTTCCATATGCCGGAAATGGGCTAAAAACGCCTGTTGGGACTCTGCAGAGAAAGTGTTTGCAGACTGCTGAATCCACACACGGGTTTTACTCTGGAAGTTGAGTGCACACATTGACAACCGTTCTGTTAGATAGCTGCGTTTTGGATTTAGAAGCAGATATTTCCCTGTGCTTACTGCAGTTTCTTCCATATGCCGGTAATGGGCTGAAAACGCCTGTTTTGGGACTCTGCACAGAAAGTGTTTGCAGACTGCTGAATCCACACACGGGTTTAACTCTGGAAGTTGAGTGCACACATTGACAACCGTTCTGTTAGATAGCTGCGTTTTGGATTTAGAAGCAGATATTTCCCTGTGCTTACTGCTGTTTCTTCCATATGCCGGTAATGGGCTGAAAACGCCTGTTTTGGTTCTCTGCAGAGAAAGTGTTGGCAGACTGCTGAATCCACACACGGGTTTAACTCTGGAAGTTGAGTGCACACATTGACAACCGTTCTGTTAGATAGCTGCGTTTTGGATTTAGAAGCAGATATTTCCCTGTGCTTACGGCTGTTTCTTCCATATGCCGGTAATGGGCTGAAAACGCCTGTTTTGGGACTCTGCAGATAAGGTGTTTGCAGACTGCTGAATCCACACACTGCTTTAACTCTGGAAGTTGAGTGCACACATTGACAACCGTTCTGTTAGATAGCTGCGTTTTGGATTTAGAATCAGATATTTCCCTGTGCTTACGGCTGTTTCTTCCATATGCCGGTAATGGGCTGAAAACGCCTGTTTTGGGACTCTGCAGAGAAAGTGTTTGCAGACTGCTGAATCCACACACGGGTTCAACTCTGGAAGTTGAGTGCACACATTGACAACCATTCTGTTAGATAGCTGCGTTTTGGATTTAGAATCAGATATTTCCCTGTGCTTACTGCTGTTTCTTCCATATGCCGGTAATGGGCTGAAAACGCCTGTTTTGGGACTCTGCACAGAAAGTGTTTGCAGACTGCTGAATCCACACACGGGTTTAACTCTGGAAGTTGAGTGCACACGTTGTCAACCATTCTGTTAGATAGCTGCGTTTTGGATTTAGAATCAGATATTTCCCTGTGCTTACTGCTGTTTCTTCCATATGCCGGTAATGGGCTGAAAACGCCTGTTTTGGGACTCTGCAGAGAATGTATTTGCAGACTGCTGAATCCACACACGGGTTTAATTCTGGAAGTTGAGTGCACACATTGACAACCGTTCTGTTAGATAGCTGCGTTTTGGATTTAGAAGCAGATATTTCCCTGTGCTTACTGCTGTTTCTTCCATATGCCGGTAATGGGCTGAAAACGCCTGTTTTGGGACTCTGCACAGAAAGTGTTTGCAGACTGCTGAATCCACACACGGGTTTAACTCTGGAAGTTGAGTGCACACATTGACAACCGTTCTGTTAGATAGCTGCGTTTTGGATTTAGAAGCAGATATTTCCCTGTGCTTACTGCTGTTTCTTCCATAGGCCGGTAATGGGCTGAAAACGCCTGTTTTGGGACTCTGCAGAGAAAGTGTTTGCAGACTGCTGAATCCAAACACGGGTTTAACTCTGGAAGTTGAGTGCACACATTGACAACCGTTCTGTTAGATAGCTGCGTTTTGGATTTAGAAGCAGATATTTCCCTGTGCTTACTGCTGTTTCTTCCATATGCCGGAAATGGGCTAAAAACGCCTGTTGGGACTCTGCAGAGAAAGTGTTTGCAGACTGCTGAATCCACACACGGGTTTTACTCTGGAAGTTGAGTGCACACATTGACAACCGTTCTGTTAGATAGCTGCGTTTTGGATTTAGAAGCAGATATTTCCCTGTGCTTACTGCAGTTTCTTCCATATGCCGGTAATGGGCTGAAAACGCCTGTTTTGGGACTCTGCACAGAAAGTGTTTGCAGACTGCTGAATCCACACACGGGTTTAACTCTGGAAGTTGAGTGCACACATTGACAACCGTTCTGTTAGATAGCTGCGTTTTGGATTTAGAAGCAGATATTTCCCTGTGCTTACTGCTGTTTCTTCCATATGCCGGTAATGGGCTGAAAACGCCTGTTTTGGTTCTCTGCAGAGAAAGTGTTGGCAGACTGCTGAATCCACACACGGGTTTAACTCTGGAAGTTGAGTGCACACATTGACAACCGTTCTGTTAGATAGCTGCGTTTTGGATTTAGAAGCAGATATTTCCCTGTGCTTACGGCTGTTTCTTCCATATGCCGGTAATGGGCTGAAAACGCCTGTTTTGGGACTCTGCAGATAAGGTGTTTGCAGACTGCTGAATCCACACACTGCTTTAACTCTGGAAGTTGAGTGCACACATTGACAACCGTTCTGTTAGATAGCTGCGTTTTGGATTTAGAATCAGATATTTCCCTGTGCTTACGGCTGTTTCTTCCATATGCCGGTAATGGGCTGAAAACGCCTGTTTTGGGACTCTGCAGAGAAAGTGTTTGCAGACTGCTGAATCCACACACGGGTTCAACTCTGGAAGTTGAGTGCACACATTGACAACCATTCTGTTAGATAGCTGCGTTTTGGATTTAGAATCAGATATTTCCCTGTGCTTACTGCTGTTTCTTCCATATGCCGGTAATGGGCTGAAAACGCCTGTTTTGGGACTCTGCACAGAAAGTGTTTGCAGACTGCTGAATCCACACACGGGTTTAACTCTGGAAGTTGAGTGCACACGTTGTCAACCATTCTGTTAGATAGCTGCGTTTTGGATTTAGAATCAGATATTTCCCTGTGCTTACTGCTGTTTCTTCCATATGCCGGTAATGGGCTGAAAACGCCTGTTTTGGGACTCTGCAGAGAATGTATTTGCAGACTGCTGAATCCACACACGGGTTTAATTCTGGAAGTTGAGTGCACACATTGACAACCGTTCTGTTAGATAGCTGCGTTTTGGATTTAGAAGCAGATATTTCCCTGTGCTTACTGCTGTTTCTTCCATATGCCGGTAATGGGCTGAAAACGCCTGTTTTGGGACTCTGCACAGAAAGTGTTTGCAGACTGCTGAATCGACACACGGGTTTAACTCTGGAAGTTGAGTGCACACATTGACAACCGTTCTGTTAGATAGCTGCGTTTTGGATTTAGAAGCAGATATTTCCCTGTGCTTATTGCTGTTTCTTCCATATGCCGGTAATGGGCTGAAAACGCCTGTTTTGGGACTCTGCAGAGAAAGTGTTTGCAGACTGCTGAATCCACACACTGGTTTAACTCTGGAAGTTGAGTGCACACATTGACAACCGTACTGTTAGATAGCTGCGTTTTGGATTTAGAAGCAGATATTTCCCTGTGCTTACTGCTGTTTCTTCCTTATGCCGGTAATGGCCTGAAAACGCCTGTTTTGGTACTCTGCACAGAAAGTGTTTGCAGACTGCTGAATCCACACACGGGTTTAACTCTGGATGTTGAGTGCACACATTGACAACCGTTCTGTTAGATAGCTGCGTTTTGGATTTAGAAGCAGATATTTCCCTGTGCTTACTGCTGTTTCTTCCATATGCCGGTAATGGGCTGAAAACACCTGTTTTGGGACACTGCAGAGAAAGTGTTTGCACACTGCTGAATCCACACACGGGTTTAACTCTGGAAGTTGAGTGCACACATTGACAACCGTTCTGTTAGATAGCTGCGTTTTGGATTTAGAAGCAGATATTTCCATGTGCTTACTGCTGTTTCTTCCATATGCCGAAAATGGGCTAAAAACGCCTGTTGGGACTCTGCAGAGAAAGTGTTTGCAGACTGCTGAATCCACACAAGGGTTTTACTCTGGAAGTTGAGTGCACACATTGACAACCGTTCTGTTAGATAGCTGCGTTTTGGATTTAGAAGCAGATATTTCCCTGTGCTTACTGCTGTTTCTTCCAAATCCCGGTAATGGGCTGAAAACGCCTGTTTTGGGACTCTGCAGAGAAAGTGTTTGCAGACTGCTGAATCCACACACAGGTTTAACTCTGGAAGTTAAGTGCACACATTGACAACCGTTCTGTTAGATAGCTGCGTTTTGGATTTAGAAGCAGATATTTCCCTGTGCTTATTGCTGTTTCTTCCATATGCCGGTAATGGGCTGAAAACACCTGTTTTGGGACTCTGCAGAGAAAGTGTTTGCAGACTGCTGAATCCACACACAGGTTTAACTCTGGAAGTTGAGTGCACACATTGACAACCGTTCTGTTAGATAGCTGCGTTTTGGATTTAGAAGCAGATATTTCCCTGTGCTTACTGCTGTTTCTTCCATATGCCGGTAATGGGCTGAAAACGCCTGTTTTGGGACTCTGCACAGAAAGTGTTTGCAGACTGCTGAATCCACACACGGGTTTAACTCTGGAAGTTGAGTGCACACATTGACAACCGTTCTGTTAGATAGCTGCGTTTTGGATTTAGAAGCAGATATTTCCCTGTGCTTACTGCTGTTTCTTCCATAGGCCGGTAATGGGCTGAAAACGCCTGTTTTGGGACTCTGCAGAGAAAGTGTTTGCAGACTGCTGAATCCAAACACGGGTTTAACTCTGGAAGTTGAGTGCACACATTGACAACCGTTCTGTTAGATAGCTGCGTTTTGGATTTAGAAGCAGATATTTCCCTGTGCTTACTGCTGTTTCTTCCATATGCCGGAAATGGGCTAAAAACGCCTGTTGGGACTCTGCAGAGAAAGTGTTTGCAGACTGCTGAATCCACACACGGGTTTTACTCTGGAAGTTGAGTGCACACATTGACAACCGTTCTGTTAGATAGCTGCGTTTTGGATTTAGAAGCAGATATTTCCCTGTGCTTACTGCAGTTTCTTCCATATGCCGGTAATGGGCTGAAAACGCCTGTTTTGGGACTCTGCACAGAAAGTGTTTGCAGACTGCTGAATCCACACACGGGTTTAACTCTGGAAGTTGAGTGCACACATTGACAACCGTTCTGTTAGATAGCTGCGTTTTGGATTTAGAAGCAGATATTTCCCTGTGCTTACTGCTGTTTCTTCCATATGCCGGTAATGGGCTGAAAACGCCTGTTTTTGGACTCTGCAGAGAAAGTGTTGCAGACTGCTGAATCCACACACGGGTTTAACTCTGGAAGTTGAGTGCACACATTGACAACCGTTCTGTTAGATAGCTGCGTTTTGGATTTAGAATCAGATATTTCCCTGTGCTTACTGCTGTTTCTTCCATATGCCGGTAATGGGCTGAAAACGCCTGTTTTGGGACTCTGCAGAGAAAGTGTTTGCAGACTGCTGAATCCACACACGGGTTTAACTCTGGAAGTTGAGTGCACACATTGACAACCGTTCTGTTAGATAGCTGCATTTTGGATTTAGAAGCTGATATTTCCCTGTGCTTACTGCTGTTTCTTCCATATGCCGGTAATGGGCTGAAAACGCCTGTTTTGGGACTCTGCAGAGAAAGTGTTGCAGACTGCTGAATCCACACACGGGTTTAACTCTGGAAGTTGAGTGCACACATTGACAACCGTTCTGTTAGATAGCTGCGTTTTGGATTTAGAAGCAGATATTTCCCTGTGCTTACTGCTGTTTCTTCCATATGCCGGTAATGGGCTGAAAACGCCTGTTTTGGGACTCTGTACAGAAAGTGTTTGCAGACTGCTGAATACACACACGGGTTTAACTCTGGAAGTTGAGTGCACACATTGACAACCTTTCTGTTAGATAGCTGCGTTTTGGATTTAGAAACAGATGTTTCCCTGTGCTTATTGCTGTTTCTTTCATATGCCGGTAATGGGCTGAAAACGCCTGTTTTGGGACTCTGCAGAGAAAGTGTTTGCAGACTGCTGAATCCACACACGGGTTTAACTCTGGAAGTTGAGTGCACACATTGACAACCGTTCTGTTAGATAGCTGCGTTTTGTATTTAGAAGCAGATATTTCCCTGTGCTTACTGCTGTTTCTTCCATATGCCGGTAATGGGCTGAAAACGCCTGTTTTGGGACTCTGCACAGAAAGTGTTTGCAGACTGCTGAATCGACACACGGGTTTAACTCTGGAAGTTGAGTGCACACATTGACAACCGTTCTGTTAGATAGCTGCGTTTTGGATTTAGAAGCAGATATTTCCCTGTGCTTACTGCTGTTTCTTCCATATGCCGGTAATGGGCTGAAAATGCCTGTTTTGGTTCTCTGCAGAGAAAGTGTTTGCAGACTGCTGAATCCACACACGGGTTTAACTCTGGAAGTTGAGTGCACACATTGACAACCGTTCTGTTAGATAGCTGCGTTTTGGATTTAGAAGCAGATATTTCCCTGTGCTTTCTGCTGTTTCTTCCATATGCCGGTAATGGGCTGAAAACGCCTGTTTTGGGACTCTGCAGAGAAGGTGTTTGCAGACTGCTGAATCCGCACACTGCTTTAACTCTGGAAGTTGAGTGCACACATTGACAACCGTTCTGTTAGATAGCTGCGTTTTGGATTTAGAATCAGATATTTCCCTGTGCTTACGGCGGTTTCTTCCATATGCCGGTAATGGGCTGAAAACGCCCGTTTTGGGACTCTGCAGAGAAAGTGTTTGCAGACTGCTGAATCCACACACGGGTTCAACTCTGGAAGTTGAGTGCACACATTGACAACCGTTCTGTTAGATAGCTGCGTTTTGGATTTAGAAGCAGATATTTCCCTGTGCTTATTGCTGTTTCTTCCATATGCCGGTAATGGGCTGAAAACGCCTGTTTTGGGACTCTGCAGAGAAAGTGTTGCAGACTGCTGAATCCACAGACGGGTTTAACTCTGGAAGTTGAGTGCACACATTGACAACCGTTCTGTTAGATAGTTGCGTTTTGGATTTAGAAGCAGATATTTCCCTGTGCTTACTGCTGTTTCTTCCATATGCCGGTAATGGGCTGAAAACGCCTGTTTTGGGACTCTGCACAGAAAGTGTTTGCAGACTGCTGAATCCACACACGGGTTTAACTCTGGAACTTGAGTGCACACATTGACAACCGTTGTGTTAGATAGCTGCGTTTTGGATTTAGAAGCAGATATTTCCCTGTGATTACCGCTGTTTCTTCCATATGCCGGAAATGGGCTAAAAACGCCTGTAGGGACTCTGCAGAGAAAGTGTTTGCAGACTGCTGAATCCACACACGGGTTTAACTCTGGAAGTTGAGTGCACACATTGACAACCGTTCTGTTAGATAGCTGCGTTTTGGATTTAGAAGCAGATATTTCCCTGTGCTTACTGCTGTTTCTTCCATATGCCGGTAATGGGCTGAAAACGCCTGTTTTGGGACTCTGCAGAGAAAGTGTTTGCAGACTGCTGAATCCACACACGGGTTTAACTCTGGAAGTTGAGTGCACACATTGACAACCGTTCTGTTAGATAGCTGCGTTTTGGATTTAGAAGCAGATATTTCCCTGTGCTTACGGCTGTTTCTTCCATATGCCGGTAATGGGCTGAAAACGCCTGTTTTGGGACTCTGCAGAGAATGTGTTTTCAGACTGCTGAATCCACACACGGGTTTAACTCTGGAAGTTGAGTGCAAACATTGACAACCGTTCTGTTAGATAGCTGCGTTTTGGATTTAGAAGCAGATATTTCCCTGTGCTTACTGCTGTTTCTTCCCTATGCCGGTAATGGGCTGAAAACGCCTGTTTTCGGACTCTGCAGAGAAAGTGTTTGCACACTGCTGAATCCACACACGGGTTTAACTCCGGAAGTTGAGTGCACACATTGACAACCATTCTGTTAGATAGCTGCGTTTTGGATTTAGAAGCAGATATTTCCCTGTGCTTACTGCTGCTTCTTCCATATGCCGGTAATGGGCTGAAAACGCCTGTTTTGGGACTCTGCAGAGAAAGTGTTTGCAGACTGCTGAATCCACACACGGGTTTAACTCTGGAAGTTGAGTGCACACATTAACAACCGTTCTGTTAGATAGCTGCGTTTTGGATTTAGAAGCAGATATTTCCCTGTGCTTACTGCTGTTTCTTCCATATGCCGGTAATGGGCTGAAAACGCCTGTTTTGGGACTCTGCAGAGAAAGTGTTTGCAGACTGCTGAATCCACACAGAGGTTTAACTCTGGAAGTTAAGTGCACACACTGACAACCGTTCTGTTAGATAGCTGCGTTTTGGATTTAGAAGCAGATATTTCCCTGTGCTTATTGTTGTTTCTTCCATATGCCGGTAATGGGCTGAAATGCCCTGTTTTGGGACTCTGCAGAGAAAGTGTTGCAGACTGCTGAATCCACACACGGGTTTAACTCTGGAAGTTGAGTGCACACATTGACAACGGTTCTGTTAGATAGCTGCGTTTTGGATTTAGCATCAGATATTTCCCCGTGCTTACGGCTGTTTCTTCCATATGCCGGTAATGGGCTAAAAATGCCTGTTTTGGGACTCTGCAGAGAAAGTGTTTGCAGACTGCTGAATCCACACACGGGTATAACTCTGGAAGATGAGTGCACACATTGACAACCGTTCTGTTAGATAGCTGCGTTTTGGATTTAGAAGCAGATATTTCCCTGTGCTTACTGCTGTTTCTTCCATATGCCGGTAATGGGCTGAAAACGCCTGTTTTGGGACTCTGCACAGAAAGTGTTTGCAGACTGCTGAATCCACACACGGGTTTAACTCTGGAAGTTGAGTGCACACATTGACAACCGTTCTGTTAGATAGCTGCGTTTTGAATTTAGAAGCAGATATTTCCCTGTGCTTACTGCTGTTTCTTCCATATGCCGGTAATGGGCTGAAAACGCCTGTTATGGGACTCTGCAGAGAAAGTGTTTGCAGACTGCTGAATCCACACACAGGTTTAACTCTGGAAGTTGAGTGCACATATTGACAACCGTTCTGTTAGATAGCTGCGTTTTGGATTTAGAAGCAGATATTTCCCTGTGCTTACTGCTGTTTCTTCCATATGCCGGAAATGGGCTAAAAACGCCTGTTGGGACTCTGCAGAGAAAGTGTTTGCAGACTGCTGAATCCACACACGGGTTTAACTCTGGAAGTTGAGTGCACACATTGACAACCGTTCTGTTAGATAGCTGCGTTTTGGATTTAGAAGCAGATATTTCCCCGTGCTTACGGCTGTTTCTTCCATATGCCGGTAATGGGCTGAAAATGCCTGTTTTGGGACTCTGCAGAGAAAGTGTTTGCAGACTGCTGAATCCACACACGGGTATAACTCTGGAAGATGAGTGCACACATTGACAACCGTTCTGTTAGATAGCTGCGTTTTGGATTTAGAAGCAGATATTTCCCTGTGCTTACTGCTGTTTCTTCCATATGCCGGAAATGGGCTAAAAACGCCTGCTGGGACTCTGCAGAGAAAGTGTTTGCAGACTGCTGAATCCACACACGGGTTTAACTCTGGAAGTTGAGTGCACACATTGACAACCGTTCTGTTAGATAGCTGCGTTTTGGATTTAGAAGCAGATATTTCCCTGTGCTTACTGCTGTTTCTTCCATATGCCGGTAATGGGCTGAAAACACCTGTTTTGGGACTCTGCACAGAAAGTGTTTGCAGACTGCTGAATCGACACACGGGTTTAACTCTGGAAGTTGAGTGCACATATTGACAACCGTTCTGTTAGATAGCTGCGTTTTGGATTTAGAAGCAGATATTTCCCTGTGCTTACTGCTGTTTCTTCCATATGCCGGTAATGGGCTGAAAACGTCTGTTTTGGGACTCTGCACAGAAAGTGTTTGCAGACTGCTGAATCCACACACGGGTTTAACTCTGGAAGTTGAGTGCACATATTGACAACCGTTCTGTTAGATAGCTGCGTTTTGGATTTACAAGCAGATATTTCCCTGTGCTTACTGCTGTTTCTTCCATATGCCGGTAATGGGCTGAAAACGCCTGTTTTGGGACTCTGCAGAGAAAGTGTTTGCAGACTGCTGAATCCACACACGGGTTTAACTCTGGAAGTTGAGTGCACACATTGACAACCGTTCTGTTAGATAGCTGCGTTTTGGATTTAGAAGCAGATATTTCCCTGTGCTTACTGCTGTTTCTTCCTTATGCCGGAAATGGGCTGAAAACGCCTGTTGGGACTCTGCAGAGAAAGTGTTTGCAGACTGCTGAATCCACACACGGGTTTTACTCTGGAAGTTGAGTGCACACATTGACAACCGTTCTGTTAGATAGCTGTGTTTTGGATTTAGAAGCAGATATTTCCCTGTGCTTACTGCTGTTTCTTCCGTATGCCGGTAATGGGCTGAAAACGCCTGTTTTGGGACTCTGCAGAGAAAGTGTTTGCAGACTGCTGAATCCACACACGGGTTTAACTCTGGAAGTTGAGTGCACACATTGACAACCGTTCTGTTAGATAGCTGCGTTTTGGATTTAGAAGCAGATATTTCCCTGTGCTTACTGCTGTTTCTTCCATATGCCGGTAATGGGCTGAAAACGCCTGTTTTGGGACTCTGCACAGAAAGTGTCTGCAGACTGCTGAATCGACACACGGGTTTAACTCTGGAAGTTGAGTGCACACATTGACAACCGTTCTGTTAGATAGCTGCGTTTTGGATTTAGAAGCAGATATTTCCCTGTGCTTACTGCTGTTTCTTCCATATGCCGGTAATGGGCTGAAAACGCCTGTTATGGGACTCTGCAGAGAAAGTGTTTGCAGACTGCTGAATCCACACACAGGTTTAACTCTGGAAGTTGAGTGCACATATTGACAACCGTTCTGTTAGATAGCTGCGTTTTGGATTTAGAAGCAGATATTTCCCTGTGCTTACTGCTGTTTCTTCCATATGCCGGAAATGGGCTAAAAACGCCTGTTGGGACTCTGCAGAGAAAGTGTTTGCAGACTGCTGAATCCACACACGGGTTTTACTCTGGAAGTTGAGTGCACACATTGACAACCGTTCTGTTAGATAGCTGCGTTTTGGATTTAGAAGCAGATATTTCCCCGTGCTTACGGCTGTTTCTTCCATATGCCGGTAATGGGCTGAAAATGCCTGTTTTGGGACTCTGCAGAGAAAGTGTTTGCAGACTGCTGAATCCACACACGGGTATAACTCTGGAAGATGAGTGCACACATTGACAACCGTTCTGTTAGATAGCTGCGTTTTGGATTTAGAAGCAGATATTTCCCTGTGCTTACTGCTGTTTCTTCCATATGCCGGAAATGGGCTAAAAACGCCTGCTGGGACTCTGCAGAGAAAGTGTTTGCAGACTGCTGAATCCACACACGGGTTTTACTCTGGAAGTTGAGTGCACACATTGACAACCGTTCTGTTACATAGCTGCGTTTTGGATTTAGAAGCAGATATTTCCCTGTGCTTACTGCTGTTTCTTCCATATGCCGGTAATGGGCTGAAAACGCCTGTTTTGGGACTCTGCACAGAAAGTGTCTGCAGACTGCTGAATCGACACACGGGTTTAACTCTGGAAGTTGAGTGCACACATTGACAACCGTTCTGTTACATAGCTGCGTTTTGGATTTAGAAGCAGATATTTCCCTGTGCTTACTGCTGTTTCTTCCATATGCCGGTAATGGGCTGAAAACGCCTGTTTTGGGACTCTGCAGAGAAAGTGTTGCAGACTGCTGAATCCACACAAGGGTTTAACTCTGGAAGTTGAGTGCACACATTGACAACCGTTCTGTTAGATAGCTGCGTTTTGGATTTAGAAGCAGATATTTCCCTGTGCTTACTGCTGTTTCTTCCATATGCCGGTAATGGGCTGAAAACGCCTGTTTTGGGACTCTGCAGAGAAAGTGTTTGCAGACTGCTGAATCCACACACGGGTTTAACTCTGGAAGTTGAGTGCACACATTGACAACCGTTCTGTTAGATAGCTGCGTTTTGGATTTAGAAGCAGATATTTCCCTGTGCTTACTGCTGTTTCTTCCATATGCCGGTAATGGGCTGAAAACGCCTGTTTTGGGACTCTGCAGAGAAAGTGTTTGCAGACTGCTGAATCCACACACGGGTTTAACTCTGGAAGTTGAGTGCACACATTGACAACCGTTCTGTTAGATAGCTGCGTTTTGGATTTAGAAGCAGATATTTCCCTGTGCTTACTGCTGTTTCTTCCATATGCCGGAAATGGGCTAAAAACGCCTGTTGGGACTCTGCAGAGAAAGTGTTTGCAGACTGCTGAATCCACACACGGGTTTTACTCTGGAAGTTGAGTGCACACATTGACAACCGTTCTGTTAGATAGCTGCGTTTTGGATTTAGAAGCAGATATTTCCCTGTGCTTACTGCTGTTTCTTCCATATGCCGGTAATGGGCTGAAAACGCCTGTTTTGGGACTCTGCAGAGAAAGTGTTGCAGACTGCTGAATCCACACAGGGGTTTAACTCTGGAAGTTGAGTGCACACATTGACCACCGTTCTGTTAGATAGCTGCGTTTTGGATTTAGAATCAGATATTTCCCTGTGCTTACGGCTGTTTCTTCCATATGCCGGTAATGGGCTGAAAACGCCTGTTTTGGGACTCTGCACAGAAAGTGATTGCAGACTGCTGAATCCACACACGGGTTTAACTCTGGAAGTTGAGTGCACACATTGACAACCATTCTGTTAGATAGCTGCGTTTTGGATTTAGAATCAGATATTTCCCTGTGCTTACTGCTGTTTCTTCCATATGCCAGTAATGGGCTGAAAACGCCTGTTTTGGGACTCTGCAGAGAAAGTGTTTGCAGACTGCTGAATCCACACACGGGTTTAACTCTGGAAGTTGAGTGCACACATTGACAACCGTTCTGTTAGATAGCTGCGTTTTGGATTTAGAAGCAGATATTTCCCTGTGCTTACTGCTGTTTCTTCCATATGCCGGTAATGGGCTGAAAACGCCTGTTTTGGGACTCTGCAGAGAAAGTGTTGCAGACTGCTGAATCCACACACGGGTTTAACTCTGGAAGTTGAGTGCACACATTGACAACCGTTCTGTTAGATAGCTGCGTTTTGGATTTAGAAGCAGATATTTCCCTGTGCTTACTGCTGTTTCTTCCATATGCCGGTAATGGGCTGAAAACGCCTGTTTTCGGACTCTGCACAGAAAGTGTTTGCAGACTGCTGAATCCACACACGGGTTTAACTCTGGAAGTTGAGTGCACACATTGACAACCGTTCTGTTAGATAGCTGCGTTTTGGATTTAGAAGCAGATATTTCCCTGTGCTTACTGCTGTTTCTTCCATATGCCGGTAATGGGCTGAAAACGCCTGTTTTGGGACTCTGCAGAGAAAGTGTTTGCAGACTGCTGAATCCACACACGGGTTTATCTCTGGAAGTTGAGTGCACACATTGACAACCGTTCTGTTAGATAGCTGCGTTTTGGATTTAGAAGCAGATATTTCCCTGTGCTTACTGCTGTTTCTTCCATATGCCGGAAATGGGCTAAAAACGCCTGTTGGGACTCTGCAGAGAAAGTGTTTGCAGACTGCTGAATCCACACACGGGTTTTACTCTGGAAGTTGAGTGCACACATTGACAACCGTTCTGTTAGATAGCTGCGTTTTGGATTTAGAAGCAGATATTTCCCTGTGCTTACTGCTGTTTCTTTCATATGCCGTTAATGGGCTGAAACCGCCTGTTTTGGGACTCTGCAGAGAAAGTGTTTGCAGACTGCTGAATCCACACACGGGTTTAACTCTGGAAGTTGAGTGCACACATTGACAACCGTTCTGTTAGATAGCTGCGTTTTGGATTTAGAAGCAGATATTTCCCTGTGCTTACTGCTGTTTCTTCCATATGCCGGTAATGGGCTGAAAACGCCTGTTTTGGGACTCTGCAGAGAAAGTGTTTGCAGACTGCTGAATCGACACACGGGTTTAACTCAGGAAGTTGAGTGCACACATTTACAACCGTTCTGTTAGATAGCTGCGTTTTGGATTTAGAAGCAGATATTTCCCTGTGCTTACTGCTGTTTCTTCCATATGCCGGTAATGGGCTGAAAACGCCTGTTTTGGGACTCTGCAGAGAAAGTGTTGCAGGCTGCTGAATCCACACACGGGTTTAACTCTGGAAGTTCAGTACACACATTGACAACCGTTCTGTTAGATAGCTGCGTTTTGGATTTAGAAGCAGATATTTCCCTGTGCTTACTGCTGTTTCTTCCATATGCCGGTAATGGGCTGAAAACGCCTCTTTTGGGACTCTTCACAGAAAGTGTTTGCAGACTACTGAATCCACACACGGGTTTAACTCTGGAAGTTGAGTGCACACATTGACAACTGTTCTGTTAGATAGCTGCGTTTTGGATTTAGAAGCAGATATTTCCCTGTGCTTACTGCTGTTTCTTCCATATGCCGGTAACGGGCTGAAAACTCCTGTTTTGGGATTCTGCAGAGAAAGTGTTTGCAGACTGCTGAATCCACACACGGGTTTAACTCTGGAAGTTGAGTGCACACATTGACAACCGTTTTGTTAGATAGCTGCGTTTTGGATTTAGAAGCAGATGTTTCCCTGTGCTTACTGCTGTTTCTTCCATATGCCGGTAATGGGCTGAAAACGCCTGTTTTGGGACTCTGCAGAGAAAGTGTTTGCAGACTGCTGAATCCACACCCGGGTTTAACTCTGGAAGTTGAGTGCACACATTGACAACCGTTCTGTTAGATAGCTGCGTTTTGGATTTAGAAGCAGATATTTAACTGTGCTTACTGCTGTTTCTTCCATATGCTGGTAATGGGCTGAAAACGCCTGTTTTGGGACTCTGCAGAGAAAGTGTTTGCAGACTGCTGAATCCACATACGGGTTTAACTCTGGAAGTTGAGTGCACACATTGTCAACCGTTCTGTTAGATAGCTGCGTTTTGGAGTTAGTAGCAGATATTTCCCTGTGCTTACTGCTGTTTCTTCCATATGCCGGTAATGGGCTGAAAACGCCTGTTTTGGGACTCTTCACAGAAAGTGTTTGCAGACTACTGAATCCACACACAGGTTTAACTCTGGAAGTTGAGTGCACACATTGACAACCGTTCTGTTAGATAGCTGCGTTTTGGATTTGGAAGCAGATATTTCCCTGTGCTTACTGCTGTTTCTTCCATATGCCGGTAACGGGATGAAAACACCTGTTTTGGGACTCTGCAGAGAAAGTGTTTGCAGACTGCTGAATCCACACACGGGATTAATTCTGGAAGTTGAGTGCACACATTGACAACCGTTCTGTTAGATAGCTGCGTTTTGGATTTAGAAGCAGATGTTTCCCTGTGCTTACTGCTGTTTCTTCCATATGCCGGTAATGGGCTGAAAACGCCTGTTTTGGTTCTCTGCAGAGAAAGTGTTTGCAGACTGCTGAATCCACACCTGGGTTTAACTCTGGAAGTTGAGTGCACACATTGACAACCGTTCTGTTAGATAGCTGCGTTTTGGATTTAGAAGCAGATATTTCCCTGTGCTTACTGCTGTTTCTTCCATATGCCGGTAATGGGCTGAAAACGCCTGTTTTGGGACTCTGCAGAGAAAGTGTTGCAGACTGCTGAATCCACACACGGGTTTAACTCTGGAAGTTGAGTGCACACATTGACAACCGTTCCGTTATATAGCTGCGTTTTGGATTTAGAAGCAGATATTTCCCTGTGCTTACTGTTGTTTCTTCCATATGCCGGTAATGGGCTGAAAACGCCTGTTTTGGGACTCTGCAGAGAAAGTGTTTGCAGACTGCTGTATCTGCACACGGGTTTACCTCTGGAAGTTGAGTGCACACATTGACAACCGTTATATTAGATAGCTGCATTTTGGATTTAGAAGCTGATATTTCCCTTTGCTTTCTGCTGTTTCTTCCATATGCCGGTAATGGGCTGAAAACGCCTGTTTGGGATTCTGCACAGAAAGTGTTGCAGATAGCTGAATCCACACACGGGTTTAACTCTGAATGTTGAGTGCACACATTGACAACCATTCTGTTAGATAGCTGCGTTTTGGATTTATAATCAGATATTTCCCTGTGCTTACTGCTGTTTCTTCCATATGCCGGTAATGGGCTGAAAACGCCTGTTTTGGGACTCTGCAGAGAAAGTGTTTGCAGACTGCTGAATCCACACACGGGTTTAACTCTGGAAGTTGAGTGCACACATTGACAACCGTTCTGTTAGATAGCTGCGTTTTGGATTTAGAAGCAGATATTTCCCTGTGCTTACTGCTGTTTCTTCCATATGCCGGTAATGGGCTGAAAACGCCTGTTTTGGGACTCTGCACAGAAAGTGTTTGCAGACTGCTGAATCCACACACGGGTTTAACTCTGGAAGTTGAGTGCACACATTGACAACCGTTCGGTTAGATAGCTGCGTTTTGGATTTAGAAGCAGATATTTCCCTGTGCTTACTGCTGTTTCTTCCATATGCCGGTAATGGGCTGAAAACGCCTGTTTTGGGACTCTGCAGAGAAAGTGTTTGCAGACTGCTGAATCCACGCACGGGTTTAACTCTGGAAGTTGAGTGCACACATTGACAACCGTTCTGTTAGATAGCTGCGTTTTGGATTTAGAAGCAGATATTTCCCTGTGCTTACGGCTGTTTCTTCCATATGCCGGTAATGGGCTGAAAATGCCTGTTTTGGGACTCTGCAGAGAAAGTGTTTGCAGACTGCTGAATCCACACACGGGTTTTACTCTGGAAGTTGAGTGCACACATTGACAACCGTTCTGTTAGATAGCTGCGTTTTGGATTTAGAAGCAGATATTTCCCTGTGCTTACTGCTGTTTCTTCCATATGCCGGTAATGGGCTGAAAACGCCTGTTTTGGGACTCTGCAGAGAAAGTGTTTGCAGACTGCTGAATCCACACACGGGTTTAACTCTGGAACTTGAGCGCACACATTGACAACCGTTCTGTTAGATAGCTGCGTTTTGGATTTAGAAGCAGATATTTCCCTGTGCTTACTGCTGTTTCTTCCATATGCCGGTAATGGGCTGAAAACGCCTGTTTTGGGACTCTGCAGAGAAAGTGTTTGCAGACTGCTGAATCCACACACAGGTTTAACTCTGGAAGTTGAGTGCACACATTGACAACCGTTCTGTTAGATAGCTGCGTTTTGGATTTAGAAGCAGATATTTCCCTGTGCTTACTGCTGTTTCTTCCATATGCCGGTAATGGGCTGAAAACGCCTGTTTTGGGACTCTGCACAGAAAGTGTTTGCAGACTGCTGAATCCACACACGGGTTTAACTCTGGAAGTTGAGTGCACACATTGACAACCGTTCTGTTAGATAGCTGCGTTTTGGATTTAGAAGCAGATATTTCCCTGTGCTTACTGCTGTTTCTTCCATATGCCGGTAATGGGCTGAAAACGCCTGTTTTGGGACTCTGCACAGAAAGTGTTTGCAGACTGCTGAATCCACACACGGGTTTAACTCTGGAAGTTGAGTGCACACATTGACAACCGTTCTGTTAGATAGCTGCGTTTTGGATTTAGAAGCAGATATTTCCCTGTGCTTACTGCTGTTTCTTCCATATGCCGGTAATGGGCTGAAAACGCCTGTTTTGGGACTCTGCACAGAAAGTGTTTGCAGACTGCTGAATCCACACACGGGTTTAACTCTGGAAGTTGAGTGCACACATTGACAACCGTTCTGTTAGATAGCTGCGTTTTGGATTTAGAAGCAGATATTTCCCTGTTCTTACTGCTGTTTCTTCCATATGCCGGTAATGGGCTGAAAACGCCTGTTTTGGGACTCTGCACAGAAAGTGTTTGCAGACTGCTGAATCCACACACGGGTTTAACTCTGGAAGTTGAGTGAACACATTGACAACCGTTCTGTTAGATAGCTGCGTTTTGTATTTAGAAGCAGATATTTCCCTGTGCTTACTGCTGTTTCTTCCATATGCCGGTAATGGGCTGAAAACGCCTGTTTTGGGACTCTGCACAGAAAGTGTTTGCAGACTGCTGAATCCACACACGGGTTTAACTCTGGAAGTTGAGTGCACACATTGACAACCGTTCTGTTAGATAGCTGCGTTTTGTATTTAGAAGCAGATATTTCCCTGTGCTTACTGCTGTTTCTTCCATATGCCGGTAATGGGCTGAAAACGCCTGTTTTGGGACTCTGCACAGAAAGTGTTTGCAGACTGCTGAATCCACACACGGGTTTAACTCTGGAAGTTGAGTGCACACATTGACAACCGTTCTGTTAGATAGCTGCGTTTTGGATTTAGAAGCAGATATTTCCCTGTGCTTACTGCTGTTTCTTCCATATGCCGGTAATGGGCTGAAAACGCCTGTTTTGGGACTCTGCACAGAAAGTGTTTGCAGACTGCTGAATCCACACACGGGTTTAACTCTGGAAGTTGAGTGCACACATTGACAACCGTTCTGTTAGAAAGCTGCGTTTTGGATTTAGAAGCAGATATTTCCCTGTGCTTACTACTGTTTCTTCCATATGCCGGTAATGGGCTGAAAACGCCTGTTTTGGGACTCTGCAGAGAAAGTGTTTGCAGACTGCTGAATCCACACACGGGTTTAACTCTGGAAGTTGAGTGCACACATTGACAACCGTTCTGTTAGATAGCTGCGTTTTGGATTTAGAAGCAGATATTTCCCTGTGCTTACTGCTGTTTCTTCCATATGCCGGTAATGGGCTGAAAACGCCTGTTTTGGGACTCTGCAGAGAAAGTGTTTGCAGACTGCTGAATCCACACACGGGTTTAACTCTGGAAGTTGAGTGCACACATTGACAACCGTTCTGTTAGATAGCTGCGTTTTGGATTTAGAAGCAGATATTTCCCTGTGCTTACTGCTGTTTCTTCCATATGCCGGTAATGGGCTGAAAACGCCTGTTTTGGGACTCTGCACAGAAAGTGTTTGCAGACTGCTGAATCCACACACGGGTTTAACTCTGGAAGTTGAGTGCACACATTGACAACCGTTCTGTTAGATAGCTGCGTTTTGGATTTAGAAGCAGATATTTCCCTGTGCTTACTGCTGTTTCTTCCATATGCCGGTAATGGGCTGAAAACGCCTGTTTTGGGACTCTGCACAGAAAGTGTTTGCAGACTGCTGAATCCACACACGGGTTTAACTCTGGAAGTTGAGTGCACACATTGACAACCGTTCTGTTAGATAGCTGCGTTTTGGATTTAGAAGCAGATATTTCCCTGTGCTTACTGCAGTTTCTTCCATATGCCGGTAATGGGCTGAAAACGCCTGTTTTGGGACTCTGCAGAGAAAGTGTTTGCAGACTGCTGAATCCACACACGGGTTTAACTCTGGAAGTTGAGTGCACACATTGACAACCGTTCTGTTAGATAGTTGCGTTTTGGATTTAGAAGCAGATATTTCCCTGTGCTTACTACTCTTTCTTCCATATGCCGGTAATGGGCTGAAAACGCCTGTTTTGGGACTCTGCAGAGAAAGTGTTTGCAGACTGCTGAATCCACACACGGGTTTAACTCTGGAAGTTGAGTGCACACATTGACAACCGTTCTCTTAGATAGCTGCGTTTTGGATTTAGAAGCAGATATTTCCCTGTGCTTACTGCTGATTCTTCCATATGCCGGTAATGGGCTGAAAACACCTGTCTTGGGACTCTGCAGAGAAAGTGTTTGCAGACTGCTGAATCCACACACGGGTTTAACTCTGGAAGTTGAGTGCACACATTGACAACCGTTCTGTTAGATAGCTGCGTTTTGGATTTAGAAGCAGATATTTCCCTGTGCTTACTGCTGTTTCTTCCATATGCCGGTAATGGGCTGAAAACGCCTGTTTTGGGACTCTGCAGAGAAAGTGTTTGCAGACTGCTGAATCCACACACGGGTTTAACTCTGGAAGTTGAGTGCACACATTGACAACCGTTCTGTTAGATAGCTGCGTTTTGGATTTAGAAGCAGATATTTCCCTGTGCTTACTGCTGTTTCTTCCATATGCCGGTAATGGGCTGAAAACGCCTGTTTTGGGACTCTGCAGAGAAAGTGTTTGCAGACTGCTGAATCCACACACGGGTTTAACTCTGGAAGTTGAGTGCACACATTGACAACCGTTCTGTTAGATAGCTGCGTTTTGGATTTAGAAGCACATATTTCCCTGTGCTTACTGCTGTTTCTTCCATATGCCGGTAATGGGCTGAAAACGCCTGTTTTGGGACTCTGCAGAGAAAGTGTTTGCAGACTGCTGAATCCACACACGGGTTTAACTCTGGAAGTTGAGTGCACACATTGACAACCGTTCTGTTAGATAGCTGCGTTTTGGATTTAGAAGCAGATATTTCCCTGTGCTTACTGCTGTTTCTTCCATATGCCGGTAATGGGCTGAAAACGCGTGTTTTGGGACTCTGCACAGAAAGTGTTTGCAGACTGCTGAATCCACACACGGGTTTAACTCTGGAAGTTGAGTGCACACATTGACAACCGTTCTGTTAGATAGCTGCGTTTTGGATTTAGAAGCAGATATTTCCCTGTGCTTAGTGCTGTTTCTTCCATATGCCGGTAATGGGCTGAAAACGCCTGTTTTGGGACTCTGCACAGAAAGTGTTTGCAGACTGCTGAATCCACACACGGGTTTAACTCTGGAAGTTGAGTGCACACATTGACAACCGTTCTGTTAGATAGCTGCGTTTTGGATTTAGAAGCAGATATTTCCCTGTTCTTACTGCTGTTTCTTCCATATGCCGGTAATGGGCTGAAAACGCCTGTTTTGGGACTCTGCACAGAAAGTGTTTGCAGACTGCTGAATCCACACACGGGTTTAACTCTGGAAGTTGAGTGCACACATTGACAACCGTTCTGTTAGATAGCTGCGTTTTGGATTTAGAAGCAGATATTTCCCTGTGCTTACTGCTGTTTCTTCCTTATGCCGGTAATGGGCTGAAAACGCCTGCTTTGGGACTCTGCAGAGAAAGTGTTTGCAGACTGCTGAATCCACACACGGGTTTAACTCTGGAAGTTGAGTGCACACATTGACAACCGTTCTGTTAGATAGCTGCGTTTTGGATTTAGAAGCAGATATTTCCCTGTGCTTACTGCTGTTTCTTCCATATGCCGGTAATGGGCTGAAAACGCCTGTTTTGGGACTCTGCACAGAAAGTGTTTGCAGACTGCTGAATCCACACACGGGTTTAACTCTGGAAGTTGAGTGCACACATTGACAACCGTTCTGTTAGATAGCTGCGTTTTGGATTTAGAAGCAGATATTAACCTGTGCTTACGGCTGTTTCTTCCATATGCCGGTAATGGGCTGAAAACGCCTGTTTTGGGACTCTGCAGAGAAAGTGTTTGCAGACTGCTGAATCCACACACGGGTTTAACTCTGGAAGTTGAGTGCACACATTGACAACCGTTCTGTTAGATAGCTGCGTTTTGGATTTAGAAGCAGATATTTCCCTGTGCTTACTGCTGTTTCTTCCATATGCCGGTAATGGGCTGAAAACGCCTGTTTTGGGACTCTGCACAGAAAGTGTTTGCAGACTGCTGAATCCACACACGGGTTTAACTCTGGAAGTTGAGTGCACACATTGACAACCGTTCTGTTAGATAGCTGCGTTTTGGATTTAGAAGCAGATATTTCCCTGTGCTTACTGCTGTTTCTTCCATATGCCGGAAATGGGCTGAAAACGCCTGTTTTGGGACTCTGCAGAGAAAGTGTTTGCAGACTGCTGAATCCACACACGGGTTTAACTCTGGAAGTTGAGTGCACACACTGACAACTGTTCTGTTAGATAGCTGCGTTTTGGATTTAGAAGCAGATATTTCCGTGTGCTTACTGCTGTTTCTTCCATATGCCGGTAATGGGCTGAAAACGCCTGTTTTGGGACTCTGCAGAGAAAGTGTTTGCAGACTGCTGAATCCACACACGGATTTAACTCTGGAAGTTGAGTGCACACATTGACAACCGTTCTGTTAGATAGCTGCGTTTTGGATTTAGAAGCAGATATTTCCCTGTGCTTACTGCTGTTTATTCCATATGCCGGTAATGGGCTGAAAACGCCTGTTTTGGGACTCTGCAGAGAAAGTGTTTGCAGACTGCTGAATCCACACACGGGTTTAACTCTGGAAGTTGAGTGCACACATTGACAACCGTTCTGTTAGATAGCTGCGTTTTGGATTTAGAAGCAGATATTTCCCTGTGCTTACTGCTGTTTCTTCCATATGCCGGTAATGGGCTGAAAACGCCTGTTTTGGGACTCTGCACAGAAAGTGTTTGCAGACTGCTGAATCGACACACGGGTTTAACTCTGGAAGTTGAGTGCACACATTGACAACCGTTCTGTTAGATAGCTGCGTTTTGGATTTAGAAGCAGATATTTCCCTGTGCTTACTGCTGTTTCTTCCATATGCCGGTAATGGGCTGAAAACGCCTGTTTTGGGACTCTGCAGAGAAAGTGTTTGCAGACTGCTGAATCCACACACGGGTTTAACTCTGGAAGTTGAGTGCACACATTGACAACCGTTCTGTTAGATAGCTGCGTTTTGGATTTAGAAGCAGATATTTCCCTGTGCTTACTGCTGTTTCTTCCATATGCCGGTAATGGGCTGAAAACGCCTGTTTTGGGACTCTGCAGAGAAAGTGTTTGCAGACTGCTGAATCCACACACGGGTTTAACTCTGGAAGTTGAGTGCACACATTGACAACCGTTCTGTTAGATAGCTGCGTTTTGGATTTAGAAGCAGATATTTCCCTGTGCTTACTGCTGTTTCTTCCATATGCCGGTAATGGGCTGAAAACGCCTGTTTTGGGACTCTGCACAGAAAGTGTTTGCAGACTGCTGAATCCACACACGGGTTTAACTCTGGAAGTTGAGTGCACACATTGACAACCGTTCTGTTAGATAGCTGCGTTTTGGATTTAGAAGCAGATATTTCCCTGTGCTTACTGCTGTTTCTTCCATATGCCGGTAATGGGCTGAAAACGCCTGTTTTGGGACTCTGCACAGAAAGTGTTTGCAGACTGCTAAATCCACACACGGGTTTAACTCTGGAAGTTGAGTGCACACATTGACAACCGTTCTGTTAGATAGCTGCGTTTTGGATTTAGAAGCAGATATTTCCCTGTGCTTACTGCTGTTTCTTCCATATGCCGGTAATGGGCTGAAAACGCCTGTTTTGGGACTCTGCAGAGAAAGTGTTTGCAGACTGCTGAATCCACACACGGGTTTAACTCTGGAAGTTGAGTGCACACATTGACAACCGTTCTGTTAGATAGCTGCGTTTTGGATTTAGAAGCAGATATTTCCCGGTGCTTACTGCTGTTTCTTCCATATGCCGGTAATGGGCTGAAAACGCCTGTTTTGGGACTCTGCACAGAAAGTGTTTGCAGACTGCTGAATCCACACACGGGTTTAACTCTGGAAGTTGAGTGCACACATTGACAACCGTTCTGTTAGATAGCTGCGTTTTGGATTTAGAAGCAGATATTTCCCTGTGCTTACTGCTGTTTCTTCCATATGCCGGTAATGGGCTGAAAACGCCTGTTATGGGACTCTGCACAGAAAGTGTTTGCAGACTGCTGAATCCACACACGGGTTTAACTCTGGAAGTTGAGTGCACACATTGACAACCGTTCTGTTAGATAGCTGCGTTTTGGATTTAGAAGCAGATATTTCCCTGTGCTTACTGCTGTTTCTTCCATATGCCGGTAATGGGCTGAAAACGCCTGTTTTGGGACTCTGCACAGAAAGTGTTTGCAGACTGCTGAATCCACACACGGGTTTAACTCTGGAAGTTGAGTGCACACATTGACAACCGTTCTGTTAGATAGCTGCGTTTTGGATTTAGAAGCAGATATTTCCCTGTGCTTACTGCTGTTTCTTCCATATGCCGGTAATGGGCTGAAAACGCCTGTTTTGGGACTCTGCACAGAAAGTGTTTGCAGACTGCTAAATCCACACACGGGTTTTACTCTGGAAGTTGAGTGCACACATTGACAACCGTTCTGTTAGATAGCTGCGTTTTGGATTTAGAAGCAGATATTTCCCTGTGCTTACTGCTGTTTCTTCCATATGCCGGTAATGGGCTGAAAACGCCTGTTTTGGGACTCTGCAGAGAAAGTGTTTGCAGACTGCTGAATCCACACACGGGTTTAACTCTGGAAGTTGAGTGCACACATTGACAACCGTTCTGTTAGATAGCTGCGTTTTGGATTTAGAAGCACATATTTCCCTGTGCTTACTGCTGTTTCTTCCATATGCCGGTAATGGGCTGAAAACGCCTGTTTTGGGACTCTGCACAGAAAGTGTTTGCAGACTGCTGAATCCACACACGGGTTTAACTCTGGAAGTTGAGTGCACACATTGACAACCGTTCTGTTAGATAGCTGCGTTTTGGATTTAGAAGCAGATATTTCCCTGTGCTTACTGCTGTTTCTTCCATATGCCGGTAATGGGCTGAAAACGCCTGTTTTGGGACTCTGCAGAGAAAGTGTTTGCAGACTGCTGAATCCACACACGGGTTTAACTCTGGAAGTTGAGTGCACACATTGACAACCGTTCTGTTAGATAGCTGCGTTTTGGATTTAGAAGCAGATATTTCCCGGTGCTTACTGCTGTTTCTTCCATATGCCGGTAATGGGCTGAAAACGCCTGTTTTGGGACTCTGCACAGAAAGTGTTTGCAGACTGCTGAATCCACACACGGGTTTAACTCTGGAAGTTGAGTGCACACATTGACAACCGTTCTGTTAGATAGCTGCGTTTTGGATTTAGAAGCAGATATTTCCCTGTGCTTACTGCTGTTTCTTCCATATGCCGGTAATGGGCTGAAAACGCCTGTTATGGGACTCTGCACAGAAAGTGTTTGCAGACTGCTGAATCCACACACGGGTTTAACTCTGGAAGTTGAGTGCACACATTGACAACCGTTCTGTTAGATAGCTGCGTTTTGGATTTAGAAGCAGATATTTCCCTGTGCTTACTGCTGTTTCTTCCATATGCCGGTAATGGGCTGAAAACGCCTGTTTTGGGACTCTGCAGAGAAAGTGTTTGCAGATTGCTGAATCCACACACGGGTTTAACTCTGGAAGTTGAGTGCACACATTGACAACCGTTCTGTTAGATAGCTGCGTTTTGGATTTAGAAGCAGATATTTCCCTGTGCTTACTGCTGTTTCTTCCATATGCCGGTAATGGGCTGAAAACGCCTGTTTTGGGACTCTGCACAGAAAGTGTTTGCAGACTGCTGAATCCACACACGGGTTTAACTCTGGAAGTTGAGTGCACACATTGACAACCGTTCTGTTAGATAGCTGCGTTTTGGATTTAGAAGCAGATATTTCCCTGTGCTTACTGCTGTTTCTTCCATATGCCGGTAATGGGCTGAAAACGCCTGTTTTGGGACTCTGCAGAGAAAGTGTTTGCAGACTGCTGAATCCACACACGGGTTTAACTCTGGAAGTTGAGTGCACACTTTGACAACCGTTCTGTTAGATAGCTGCGTTTTGGATTTAGAAGCAGATATTTCCCTGTGCTTACTGCTGTTTCTTCCATATGCCGGTAATGGGCTGAAAACGCCTGTTTTGGGACTCTGCAGAGAAAGTGTTTGCAGACTGCTGAATCCACACACGGGTTTAACTCAGGAAGTTGACTGAACACATTGACAACCGTTCTGTTAGATAGCTGCGTTTTGGATTTAGAAGCAGATATTTCCCTGTGCTTACTGCTGTTTCTTCCATATGGCGGTAATGGGCTGAAAACGCCTGTTTTGGGACTCTGCAGAGAAAGTGTTTGCAGACTGCTGAATCCACACACGGGTTTAACTCTGGAAGTTGAGTGCACACATTGACAACCGTTCTGTTAGATAGCTGCGTTTTGGATTTAGAAGCAGATATTTCCCTGTGCTTACTGCTGTTTCTTCCATATGCCGGTAATGGGCTGAAAACGCCTGTTTTGGGACTCTGCAGAGAAAGTGTTTGCAGACTGCTGAATCCACACACGGGTTTAACTCTGGAAGTTGAGTGCACACTTTGACAACCGTTCTGTTAGATAGCTGCGTTTTGGATTTAGAAGCAGATATTTCCCTGTGCTTACTGCTGTTTTTTCCATATGCCGGTAATGGGCTGAAATCGCCTCTTTTGGGACTCTGCACAGAAAGTGTTTGCAGACTGCTGAATCCACACACGGGTTTAACTCTGGAAGTTGAGTGCACACATTGACAACCGTTCTGTTAGATAGCTGCGTTTTGGATTTAGAAGCAGATATTTCCCTGTGCTTACTGCTGTTTCTTCCATATGCCGGTAATGGGCTGAAAACGCCTGTTTTGGGACTCTGCAGAGAAAGTGTTTGCAGACTGCTGAATCCACACACAGGTTTAACTCTGGAAGTTGAGTGCACACATTGACAACCGTTCTGTTAGATAGCTGCGTTTTGGATTTAGAAGCAGATATTTCCCTGTGCTTACTGCTGTTTCTTCCATATGCCGGTAATGGGCTGAAAACGCCTGTTTTGGGACTCTGCAGAGAAAGTGTTTGCAGACTGCTGAATCTGCACACGGGTTTAACTCAGGAAGTTGAGTGCACACATTGACAACCGTTCTGTTAGATAGCTGCGTTTTGGATTTAGAAGCAGATATTTCCCTGTGCTTACTGCTGTTTCTTCCATATGCCGGTAATGGGCTGAAACCGCCTGTTTTGGGACTCTGCAGAGAAAGTGTTTGCAGACTGCTGAATCCACACACGGGTTTAACTCTGGAAGTTGAGTGCACACATTGACAACCGTTCTGTTAGATAGCTGCGTTTTGGATTTAGAAGCAGATATTTCCCTGTGCTTACTGCTGTTTCTTCCATATGCCGGTAATGAGCTGAAAATGCCTGTTTTGGGACTCTGCAGAGAAAGTGTTTGCAGACTGCTGAATCCACACACGGGTTTTAACTCTGGAAGTTGAGTGCACACATTGACAACCGTTCTGTTAGAAAGCTGCGTTTTGGATTTAGAAGCAGATATTTCCCTGTGCTTACTACTGTTTCTTCCATATGCCGGTAATGGGCTGAAAACGCCTGTTTTGGGACTCTGCAGAGAAAGTATTTGCAGACTGCTGAATCCACACACGGGTTTAACTCTGGAAGTTGAGCGCACACATTGACAACCGTTCTGTTAGATAGCTGTGTTTTGGATTTAGAAGCAGATATTTCCCTGTGCTTACTGCTGTTTCTTCCATATGCCGGTAATGGGCTGAAAACGCCTGTTTTGGGACTCTGCAGAGAAAGTGTTTGCAGACTGCTGAATCCACACACGGGTTTAACTCTGGAAGTTGAGTGCACACATTGACAACCGTTCTGTTAGATAGCTGCGTTTTGGATTTAGAAGCAGATATTTCCCTGTGCTTACTGCTGTTTTTTCCATATGCCGGTAATGGGCTGAAATCGCCTCTTTTGGGACTCTGCACAGAAAGTATTTGCAGACTGCTGAATCCACACACGGGTTTAACTCTGGAAGTTGAGTGCACACATTGACAACCATTCTGTTAGATAGCTGCGTTTTGGATTTAGAAGCAGATATTTCCCTGTGCTTACTGCAGTTTCTTCCATATGCCGGTAATGGGCTGAAAACGCCTGTTTTGGGACTCTGCAGAGAAAGTGTTTGCAGACTGCTGAATCCACACACGGGTTTAACTCTGGAAGTTGAGTGCACACATTGACAACCGTTCTGTTAGATAGCTGCGTTTTGGATTTAGAAGCAGATATTTCCCTGTGCTTACTGCTGTTTCTTCCATATGCCGGTAATGGGCTGAAAACGCCTGTTTTGGGATTCTGCAGAGAAAGTGTTTGCAGACTGCTGAATCCACACACGGGTTTAACTCAGGAAGCTGAGTGCACACATTGACAACCGTTCTGTTAGATAGCTGTGTTTTGGATTTAGAAGCAGATATTTCCCTGTGCTTACTGCTGTTTCTTCCATATGCCGGTAATGGGCTGAAACCGCCTGTTTTGGGACTCTGCACAGAAAGTGTTTGCAGACTGCTGAATCCACACACGGGTTTAACTCTGGAAGTTGAGTGCACACATTGACAACCGTTCTGTTAGAAAGCTGCGTTTTGGATTTAGAAGCAGATATTTCCCTGTGCTTACTACTGTTTCTTCCATATGCCGGTAATGGGCTGAAAACGCCTGTTTTGGGACTCTGCAGAGAAAGTATTTGCAGACTGCTGAATCCACACACGGGTTTAACTCTGGAAGTTGAGCGCACACATTGACAACCGTTCTGTTAGATCGCTGCGTTTTGGATTTAGAAGCACATATTTCCCTGTGCTTACTGCTGTTTCTTCCATATGCCGGTAATGTGCTGAAACGCCTGTTTTGGGACTCTGCAGAGAAAGTGTTTGCAGACTGCTGAATCCACACACGGGTTTAACTCTGGAAGTTGAGTGCACACATTGACAACCGTTCTGTTAGATAGCTGCGTTTTGTATTTAGAAGCAGATATTTCCCTGTGCTTACTGCTGTTTCTTCCATATGCCGGTAATGGGCTGAAAACGCCTGTTTTGGGACTCTGCAGAGAAAGTGTTTGCAGACTGCTGAATCCACACACGGGTTTAACTCTGGAAGTTGAGTGCACACATTGACAACCGTTCTGTTAGATAGCTGCGTTTTGGATTTAGAAGCAGATATTTCCCTGTGCTTACTGCTGTTTCTTCCATATGCCGGTAATGGGCTGAAAACGCCTGTTTTGGGACTCTGCACAGAAAGTGTTTGCAGACTGCTGAATCCACACACGGGTTTAACTCTGGAAGTTGACTGCACACATTGACAACCGTTCTGTTAGATAGCTGCGTTTTGGATTTAGAAGCAGATATTTCCCTGTGCTTACTGCTGTTTCTTCCATATGCCGGTAATGGGCTGAAAACGCCTGTTTTGGGACTCTGCAGAGAAAGTGTTTGCAGACTGCTGAATCCACACACGGGTTTAACTCTGGAAGTTGAGTGCACACATGACAACCGTTCTGTTAGATAGCTGCGTTTTGGATTTAGAAGCAGATATTTCCCTGTGCTTACTGCTGTTTCTTCCATATGCCGGTAATGGGCTGAAAACGCCTGTTTTGGGACTCTGCACAGAAAGTGTTTGCAGACTGCTGAATCCACACACGGGTTTAACTCTGGAAGTTGAGTGCACACATTGACAACCGTTCTGTTAGATAGCTGCGTTTTGGATTTAGAAGCAGATATTTCCCTGTGCTTACTGCAGTTTCTTCCATATGCCGGTAATGGGCTGAAAACGCCTGTTTTGGGACTCTGCAGAGAAAGTGTTTGCAGACTGCTGAATCCACACACGGGTTTAACTCTGGAAGTTGAGTGCACACATTGACAACCGTTCTGTTAGATAGCTGCGTTTTGGATTTAGAAGCAGATATTTCCCTGTGCTTACTGCTGTTTCTTCCATATGCCGGTAATGGGCTGAAAACGCCTGTTTTGGGACTCTGCACAGAAAGTGTTT